>NC_090984.1:17332613-17957613 GCF_041146395.1 Eulemur rufifrons | reverse complement strand
TGATATTTCGTGCTGTCTGTGCTGCATTGGTTCCACAACGGAACTTGTATTTGAAAATAGCATGAATTTTTGACTTATGCCTGGTTTCACAAAAATTGCTCTTAAAAAAAGATTTGAAAGATAATCACAAGCCAAAACATGCGTTTGAAAGACTGTACCTTCACAATGAAGATAAAACAAGAAGTGTCAAAGTGAAATGTCAGAGATATCAACTGTCAAAGTTAGTACTTAAGGAAATCAGATATTTCATACTTAAAAACCTAATATTATTGAGTTGTAAGAATACTTTATATATTCTAGACACGAGTCCCTTATAAGATACATGATTTGCAAGCATTTTCTCCTATCTTTACAGGTTGTCTTTTCACTTCTCAATGATGCTCTTTCAGCTGGAAAAGTTTTCATTTAGATGATATGTAACTTATCATTACTACGTACATTTTTTGGTTTTATATATATATATATATATATATTTTTTTTTTTTTTTTTTTTGAGACAGAGTCTCACTCTGTTGCCCCGGCTAGAGTGCCGTGGCATCAGCCTACCTCACAGCAGCCTCCAACTCCTGGGCTCAAGCGATCCTTCTGCCTCAGCCTCCTGAGTAGCTGGGACTACAGGCATGTGCCATGATGCCTGGCTAATTTTTTCTATATATTTTTAGTTGCCCACATAGTTTCTTTCTATTTTTCGTAGAGACAGGGTCTCGCTCTTGCTCAGGCTGGTCTCGAACTCCTGAGCTCGAATGATCCGCTCACCTCGGCCTCCCAGAGTGCTAGGATTACAGGCGTGAGCCACTGCACCCGGCCTGTACATTTTGTTTTGAAACAGGGTCTCACTCTGTCACCCAGGCTAGAGTGCAGTGGTGTCGTCATAGCTCACTTCAGCCTCCAATTTCTGGGGTCAAGCAATCCTCCTGCCTCAGCCTCCCGAGTAGCTGGGACTACAGGTTTGCACCACCACGCCTGGCTAATATTTTATTTTTTGTAGAGATGAGGTCTCACTATGTCGTTCAGTCTGGTCTCAAACTCCTGGTCTCAAGTGATCCTCTTGCCCCGTTCTCCCAGAGTGCTGGGATTACAGGCATGAGCCACTGTGTCTGGCCCATATGAACATTCTCCTACATGATTTTTGGTGGACCTATGTCCTGGTGTAAGTGTATGTTTAGTTTTAATTAGGCGACAGCAGTTTTCCAAAAGGGTGGTAGGAATTTGCAATCCCAACATCAGTGAGTGAGCGTTCCCAGTGAGCTCCATTCTTGTTACCACTTGTTTCATTTTGTTCTTTCAATTTTATTTTTAATTACCATGGGTACATAATAGTTGTAATGCTTGGTTTTGCCAACAACGTTTGTTGAATGAATACATGAACATGACGCAATCCTGACGGTGCCACTTGGCAGTTGTGGAAGTCTCAGAGGTCAGGTCACCCAGCAGAGCTGTCTGGCTCAGAGTCAGAAGCACTTGGTGCCTCTGTCTTTGCGCAGCAGCAGGTCCTGAGGATGGAGCCAGGTGCGTGGGTGAGTGATCAAGCACTCCCCACCCCTCGAGACACCCATCGGGCCCTTGGTGGCTCCAGAGGTCCAAGGCGAGGCCCAGCAAGGAATCCATCATCTTACATCACCTGTGGCCCTGGTAACCACAGGTACCATGTCCACTGGGAGGTGGGGGAGGGCCTGACAATTCCTGGAGAGATGGTGTAAGGTCAGGCTGCCAGGGAGTAGGCTGAGGAGCCAGGACAGAGGATGGAGCCTGCTCCTCGCCAAGGCCCTACTGGACATTCAGCCTGACAGTATGATCCTGGGCCTCAGTTTCCACAATTGTATAGGGGAGTCATTACCTTCCCTGTTTGCCTGAGCCCATGGAAAGTAAGAGGGACAAAGGTGTTAATAATGCTGACATTGATTATCATAATTATAGGCATATTTACTGAGCGTATGCTGTAAGTTTATCTATGGCACCTCATTTAACTCCCATATGAGGTTTATATAAAAATCAGAGACTGGGGACCATGGCCCGAAGGCAAACAACTGCTAAGGGACCAAACTGGGATTGGAACCCTCAACTGCCAGGTGACACCATGACTCCAGAATTTATGTTCTTCTTACCTCCACCCCATCCCAAGAACAGGAGTATTCTCCTACGTAACCACAGTAAGGTAACCATGTTCAGGAAATTTAACATTGATACAATAATATGTTTAGCTTTTGCTTTTTTTTTTTTTTTTTTTTAGAAAGGGGGTCTCGCTCTGTCTCCCAGGCTGGAGCGCAGGGGTATGATCATAGCTCACTGCAGCCTCCAACTCCTGGGCTCAAGCGATCCTCCTGCCTTGGCCTCCCAAAGTGCTGGCATTACAGGCATAAGATACCACCCTCAGCAACGTAGCAAGACCCTATCTCGGCCGGGTGCAGTAGCTCACACCTGTAATCCTAGCACTCTGGGAGGCTGAGGCGGGAGGATCATTTGAGCTCAGGAGTTCGAGACCAGCCTGAACAAGAGGGAGACGCCGTCTCTACTAAAAATAGAAATTACATGGACAGATAAAAATATACATAGAAAATTAGCCGGGCATGGTGGCGCATGCCTGTAGTCCCAGATACTCGGGAGGCTGAGGCAGGAGGATTGCTTGAGCCCAGGAGTTTGAGGTTGCTGTGAGCTAGGCTGATGCCACGGCACTCTAGCCTGGGCAACAGAGTGACACTCTGTCTCAAAAAGAAGAAAAAGAAAAAGAAAAATTATAGGAAGCCATTATTTGGAACCAAGCTCCTGCACGAGGCCCCCACAGCCCAGACTAAAAATCAACATGTGGTCACTCACGCCAAGGTTCTAGGGTTGCAAACCCAAACTGAGTTATCTGACTCTCCCTAGCAGTCAGGATATACAACAGCCAAATTTCCCAAAACAGGCCAGTTTCTTTGGCATGACCATGGGGTTCCCTCTGCTGTAATACTTGGCATGGCATCACCTGCTGCCACCCACTCAGTGCTCTGTCATTCTGTCCCCGTCCCAGCCTCACAAGGAAAATGACTTTAAAATGACGAATCTACTTCTTGTTTTGTGTCTGCCTCCTTCAGCCCCTGGTCTGTCTACACAGCCCATCACCTCTGCCCACCTGCTGGGACACTCATTCTATTCTGTGGAGTGAAGTGCACCCAATTCTAGAAGCACAATAAAGTTAATTGAGATCTTTAAAGAAAACTTATAGGAATCTTTTTTTTTTTTTCTTCTTTGTCATTATTTTTTGTCTCAATTTTTGTTTCCTTCCCCAAAATCATGGCTTGTTGGAGGAATCTTGTCCTTTGACACTTCTAGGGCCCCATTTGCCAGGTGCCATAGTAGTACCTTGGCACCCACAGTTGCAAAGAGGAAACAGGGGGACATGGTGACTCTCTTGGGGTCACCCAGCTGGGCAGGGATGCGTGGACCCTGGCAGTGCCAGGCAGGTCCTGGACTTACCTAGGGAGCAGGGATAGTTCTGGAGGCACTGAGTGTGAGCTGAGCCCAGGGAGGAGGTGGAGGATGGAGGGAGGAGTCCCAGGAAGAACGTTCCAGGCAGGGGACAGCATGTACCCTGGGCTCCGGGTCTCTCCTGGCCAGGGTTGGCCCTGACCATCCTGCAATGGAGAAGTGGGGTTGGGGGGAGGGGAGCAAGGGCCTGAGAGCCATGTTCTCTGATGGACAGCCCAGATCTGGGTGTGGGGAACCCTGGGGGGATGGCCTCTGCCGAGAGGGAGAGAGGGAGACAGAGAGACAGAGACAGACAGAGATAAAGAGAGAGACAGAGAGAGACAGAGAGAGACAGAGAGGGAGAGACAGAGACAGAGAAATAGAGAGAGAGAGAGACAGAGACAGACAGGGAAAGACAGAGACAAAGAGATAGAGACAGAGACACAGAGACAGAGAGATAGAGATAGAGAGACAGGGAGAGACAGAGAGAGAAACAGAGAGATAGAGAGACAGGGAAAGAGAGACAGAGACACAGAGAGACAGAGAGAGAGAAGAGACAGAGATAGACAGAGATAGGGAGACAGAGAAGGGAGGTGACAAGGAGACAGCACAGAGGGAGCCAGGGTTCTCTGCCAGCTCAGACTGTGCCCTAAGGGATGGAAGCTTAAATATAAGTAGCTGTGGCTCTGGGAGGCAGAGGATCCAGCTTGTCCCTCGGGCAGGGGCTGGGTCTGGGTTTCTAGGGCTCAAGGGGGTTACAAGCAGGGAGGGAGCAGAGACCCCTCCCTCTGGGAGCCCAGGGCTGTCCCTGGAGGGCCACGAGGCCCATCTGCTCCTGGCGAGGGGGGGGGTGTGGGGGTTGGGGGGCTGTCCATCCTCATCTTCCCACCTGTCCCCTGGACAACGCCCCTCCTCTCCCAGCGGCTTCCTTTTCCCCATCCCTAAACCTCCCAGTTTGTTCTCACAGCCACCAGGGGAGTCTCTTTTTAAAAAGCTTTTTACTGACACACATACACAAAAGTTCACGATGGGGACATGGCACAAACTCACGGCCCCTGTAACACAGCCAGCTCCGCAACCCCGGCCTCACCTCCGCAGCCCCCCCAGGGCAAACACTGTCCCTAGCTCACTGTCTTCTGACCCCATACATATGGACCCTACTGCGTCCTTCCGATCTGGTCTGCTTCGCAAAACATAGTTTGGGAGAGTCACCCATGTGCATGCATGTAGGGTAGATGGTTCCATGACATCTATTTGTTGTATCGTTTGAGAACACTCAATGCTACTATGGAGAATAAGAGAAAGAAATCGTGCCAATGAAGGATTTATTTAACAAAGAGACAGACACAGAGAGAAAGAAATAGGATGGGAGAGACCCCTGGGATGCGTTAAGTCCAGGCAGGGAGTCAGGGGCAGGGCTTGTAACTCCTGAGACTTCTAAAGTGGATCTCCCCCCAAAGCCCCCTGGGTACTGTGGACACTGGGGCCAGATCTTTCTCTGTGTAGGGCTGTCCTGGGCATTGAAGGTGCTGAGCGGTGTCCCTGCTTCCACCCACCCCATGCCAGGAGCACCCCCCCCAATGTGACAATCACAAATATCCCCAGACATCACCCAGTGTCTCCTGGGGGTAAAATCATCCCTTGTTGAGAACCCCTGGTCTGGACAGCAAAGTAGTAACATGTTGTAAGCTCAACATAGACAGCATGAGTGGAGTCTCTGATAAAAAAGACAGAACAAACAAGAAACTGAGTTAAGGACGTGCTGACCCTAGACTGGCAGGCATGGCATCCCCAAAACAGCCACCCATGGTGACCCTTCCCATCCCATGAATGCTGTGCCCCCGAGAAGCAGACACAAGGCTGAGCTGAACCCAGAGTTTCCCAAGGGACAACTATGTGGAGGGTGTTGGCTCCAGGCACCCCTCCCCCTGCTAAGCCTGCCCTGGTCCTGGCCCAGAGCAGATGGCTGGCGCAGCAGGGGGGACGCCCATGAGCAGCAAGTCATCAAGTTCAGGTCACCTGGCACTTCCTCCTGCAGGAGGTGCCACACCCGAACCCCATCTCCTTCCTGGTGAGATTTAAGTTGATCCACACGAGCCATATGAGTCCATAGGGGTGGATGGAGTTTTCCATAATACACACAGAAAATAAACACAGATGAATATTTTTGGCTTTGCTGGGCTCATGGGCTGTGGACTCCACCCCACTCGTTCCCCATAAGCATCATCCATCCATCCGTCACCTGCTCAATGCCGGGCTCTGAACTGGTGCCCAACAGTGGAGACCTGTGTGAAGGTGCCAGGGTGGCTGAGTCTACACTGGGGTTCAGGAAGGCCCTTCTTGCTGCCTGAAGACTTAGCTGGGTCCTGGCTGAGCATAGCCTCTGCTATTAGAACTCCACCTGTGCTGAAATCTCAGCCTCTCCACCTCTTGCCCATGGGCCCCTGGGCCAGCTGCTGCCCCTGTCCAATGCTCAGGTACCTCACCTGGGCAGAGCAGACGCCAGCACCACCTGCCCCCCTGGGAAGTTTCCACATGGAAGGGAGAAGGACAGCAGGTGCTCAGTGGTAAATAGAGGTGGCTGCATTCCTTGGGGCGGGGGCACAAGGGGCACTGAGGAGGATGCCCTGTACAGAACAGAGAGTTTTATTTTAAGGAACTAACGCATGCAATCGTGAGGCAGCAGGTCTGAGATTTGCAGGGCAGGCTGGCAGGCTGGACACCAGGAAGAATGGATGGATGCTGCAGCCTGGAGGCCGAATTCCCTCTTCCTTGGGGGTAGGGAACCTCGTTTTCTTTTTCTCTTAAGGTCTTCAATTGATTGGATGAGGCCTGTTAAAGAAGAAATGATTCAATGACACTTGCTACAAGCACAGTAGGGCAGACTTTACTCAGGACCCTCTGAGCAGGTGTAGGGACCACGCAACAGGGTTTTGAGGTAGGGGTGAGAGACTGGCCTCACCTGACTCTAAATACAGCCAGGAAAAATAGGAACTCACAGCCAAGGAGCAAGGGAGGCAGGAGTCAGTGGACGGAAAATCACTAAAAGGCAGCCCGGGGAGGAAGGAGGATTCTGGCAAAACCGACCTAACAGGATTCTTGCTGAAGGCAGGCTGGGGTGACTAGACAGCAGAAGGCCAAGGCAGCAAGGCCAAGGTTGGGGGTGAGGAATTTGGTCAGATACCTAGCTATGGAGGATGGGCAATGCCTGCTAAACAGACTTTTTTTTTTTTTTTTTTTGAAACAGAGTCTCACTCTGTTGCCTGGGCTAGAGTCCCATGGCATCAGCCTAGCTCACAGCAACCTCAAACTCCTGGGCTCAAGCAATCCTCCTGCCTCAGCCTCCCGGGTAGCTGGGACTACAAGCATGCGCCACCATGCCCGGCTAATTTTTTCTACATATTTTTAGTTGTCCATATAATTTCTTTTTATTTTTTTTAGTAGAGATGGGGGTCTCGCTCTTGCTCGGGCTGGTCTCGAACCCCTGAGCTCAAGTGATCCTCCCACCTCTGCCTCCCAGAGTGCTAGGATTACAGGCGTGAGCCATCGCGCCCAGCCTAAACTGACTTAATAGCAGGATTCTTGTTAGAGCTGGACTCCACTGGAAAGCCAAAGAGGCCAGGCACGGTGGCTCCACCTGTAATCCTAGCACTCTGGGAGGCAGAGGCGGGAGGATCACTTGAACTCAGGGGTTCAAGACCAGCCCGAGCAAGAGCGAGATCCCATCTCTACTAAAAAATAGAAAAATTAGCCCGGGTGTAGTAGTGCCTGTAGTCCCAGCTGCTGGGGAGGCTGAGGCAGGAAAATCCCTTGATTGCCACTGCACTCTAGCTCAGGTGACAAAGACTCTGTGCAAAAAAAAAAAATAAGTTTAGTCCAGGAGGGAATCTTGGGCAGGCCCACCCACATCACGAGAACCATTTGCTTTACTCAAAGGCCCTGATTTAAATGATAATCGAGTCTGAAAATATCTTTATGGGGACATCTAGAATAAAGTTTGGCCTAGCCAGTGGACACACAGATTAACATGGGAGGAGGGGCATTTTTGACACTGTCATTATCTTTCCCTCTGACCATTATTACAACTATTCCTATAAAGTAGAAGCCCTCTGCGGGCAGGGCGTTTCATTTTTCTACTGGGCCAGCAGGGAGTGCCCAGTGTCTGGCGCATCCTAGATGCTCAACCAACAGCATTATATGCATGAATCCCACACTTGGAGCTAGCGTTGGGGCCAGCACTGGGGCTCTTGCGTTGCACGAGGATTTGTGGTTTTATTACACGGTGCGCGGGGCGGCAGGCCGAGTCCTCTTCTGGGGACGGGATTCGAACCCGCAGCCCCCGCAGGGTCTCCCGGAGTCCCCGCTTCGGGAGGCGGGGCGGACGGGTGTGGGCGGGGCGGCCGAGGGCACCCGAGGACGCGCGTGCGTGCGTGCGTACTTGCGTGCGTGGGTCCCGGTGGGCGGGCGAGTCCACGGGGCGGGGCGGCGGGGGGGTGGCGCGCGCGGCGCGCGGGCGGAGTTGGCGGGCGCGCGCCGGCCTCCTCGCGCCGGGCCCCCCCGCGCGCGCGCGGCGAGTGGTTGCGCCCGGCCCCCGGCTCATTGTGCTCGACTCACGCCGGCTCAAGATGGCGGCGGCGCTGGAGGCCCCGAGCCTGTGACCACAAAGAGGGAGCCGGGGGCTGGACGGGAGCGCGGCGGCGGCGGCGGCGGCGGCGGCGGCGGCGGCGGCGGCTGAGGCCAGGCCCCCTCCCCTCAGCCTCCCGCCCCTCCCTCCCGCCCGCCCTCCTCCGCCCGCCCTCCCGCCGGCGGCCCCGCCCCTCCCCCAACCGCCCGCCTAGCATGGTGCGGCGGTCGCGCTCGCTGACATGGGGGAGAAGCTCGAGCTGAGACTCAAGTCGCCCGTGGGGGCCGAGCCCGCCGTCTACCCGTGGCCGCTGCCGGTCTACGTGAGTGCCGCCCCTCCCCCGCCTCCGGGCCGCCCCTCCCCCGTGACCTGGGACCCCCGGCCCCTCCACCGCGCGCTCCGGGCCCCGAGGGGACGCCGAGCCGGCAGCCGGGCCGCGAAGTGCCTGTTGGGGACCCGCGTTCGCGCCCTGCCGGGGTCCGCGGCCGTTCCCCGGGGGGTGGCAGCCGGCGCGCGCGGGACCGGAGCGGGACCCTGTGCCTCTCGGCAGTTCGCGTTGCTGTTGCCCCCAGGCGCCGTTGGCGGCTCGCTCCTGGCGCTGTCAGCGCGCTGCGCTCCCCTGTTGCTATTTTTGAGGACACCCTTTTCCTGTTCCTTCTCCCTTTTCCTCTTGGCTCATTTTTTTTTTTAAATTAGGAATTTTGTCCCGCTAATCTTGAATGGGCGGGACTGGCCTGACCCTGGGAAGTTAGGAAATTTTGTTCCCCTAATCTTGAGTGCGTTTGGGTTGGCCCGACCCTGGGAAGTTAGGAATTACTGTCCCCTTGATCTTGGGGACCCTTGGAAACGACAGGCCGGGTGGAACTTGGAAATGAGACCCCCAGGTGGTTCCAGAAGCCCACGCGGGGCGCCGGGGGTCGGTGTCACGGCGTCGGCCCGTGGCGGAGGCGGTGTGCCTGCGTCCGCGTGTCCCACTCTCTCGGTTCACGCTCCGGGCTGGGCAGCGCGCCTTTTGGGTGGGAAACGGAGTAGGCGCTGTTGGCGAGCGACTTCGGGGCGTCTGTTTTTGCACGCACTGTTTTCGGGGGGGACGGCCCTGCAGGGGACCCCGGCGGGGGAAACCCGCAAGCCCGGGGACTCCCGCGCGCGCTCGGCGTGTGTCAGTTGTTGGAAACGTGGTGTCCGGGGGCGGAGTCAGCGCGCAGCGAGCGCCCGGGTAGCCCGGGCTGGCGCGCGGCCCCGGGTCCTGGCGACTTGGAGGGTTCCGTGCGGCTTCCAGCCCGGCCGCGCGCTCACGCCCAGAGGCTGCCAGGTCTGGCCCTGGGGCTCTGGCTTTTCCGGTTGGGCAGCTCCGGGTGTGTGCCCGCGCCCGGAGCAGGGCGGGGAGATGTCCAACGACAGAAACTGAAAGCAGAGGTGCCCTAGCGCGCTTACAGATTTCCACCTTCAAACATTCAAAGCTCTCCAAGCCCTTCCTCGCCTTCCCCCCTCCGCTGTGTGCTCATCCTAGGAGGTGGTAGAAGACGTCTCACCATTTTAAACTTAATTTTTATTTCTTCCTCTTTTAGTTAGCATACAGTATAGCTCACCGTAGGGCACAGTTGTGTGAGTTTTGACAAATGCATGAAGTCTCTGAACCACTGTCACAGACCAGATGTGCAATGGTTCAGTCACCCCCCCACCCGCCTACACTTGGCTGATCCGTTCTTATCTGAAAGTTTTGCGTTTTCCAGAAAGTCAGGTGAATAGGCTCAGCCACATGTAGCCTTTTTGGATTTGGGGGGGGAGGGCTCGCTCAGAATGTTTCCGAGATTCACCCATATTGCTGGGGGTTTCAAAATTATCCCCTTTATTTTGCTGAGTCAAAGCCATTGGAGGGAGGACCAGCGATTGTCCCTTTGCGGTGGGTCACAAGACACATGGGCTGTGTCTAGTGTTTAGGGATTAGAATGAAACTGCCTTAAACATCTGGCAGGTCTTCCTGTGAACTTAGCGCTCACCTCACTGGGGAAGGTTGTCGGAATGGGACTGCTGGGCAGGTGTAAGTGTGCATCTCACATTTCTCCATCGTCAGAGTTGTAGGTTTTGAGTGTTGAAAGAGTTAAGAAATCCGTGGAGCCTGGTATCTGGGCCTTGGGCAGTGGTCTTGCCAGCTGCCTCTGTCCTTGTCCCCAATACTAAACTGAAAGTTCACGTGGAGACAGCTCCACTGTCCCGGCCTGGGCAATTTGTGACCTGACTGGCAGGCGCTGGTTGTAAGTAAGGCCTTCTGCTCAGGGCTGGCGGGAGCGCGCTTTCTAGTGGAGGGCGGGACTGAGCTGCCCAGTGCCTTGTCCTTGCTGGCCTGGACTCAGCTTGGCAGGGGACAGTGTGTGCTGGGCCAGCGGGCGGGCGGGCCCAGTAGAATTCTTAGCATGAGTAGCCAGCAGCTACCTTCTTACAACCTTGTGGTGACGGCTTCTAACTTTCCGTTCCCATTGAGGAATCTGGCTTCCTATGGGGAACGAGGGGGCAGTACTTTGTAGGAATTCATGTGCAGTGAGAATTCTGTGATTGCCACGTGAGGAACGTGGACTGTTTGAGAAGTGTAGGTTTTCGGAGGGCCAGAGTACTCAACCACACATTCGAAAGGACCGAGCACGTTTATTCCTGATATATTCCAAAAGCCCCTACTGAATACCTTCCCTATTTATGGGGGGTGCAGAGGCCAGTGAGCCAGCATTCTTAGTCTCAAGAAATTCATGGAATGAAGGTAGGTAGATGATAAACAAAAGAGTTGAGCAGATAAAATGCTGAGTACAGTGAGGTCCCAGAGGGAGAGCTGCCAGTTTTGTTCTGGGAGAGGTTGTGGGTGGCTTCTTGGGGGGAGGGGCTCATATTGGAGGAAGCGGAAACAAACCTCTGTCCATGCTCGGAAATGAGCCCTTTGGAAATGGGGTTTACCCTTTGCCAATAGAAGGGAGGGAGGGTGGTTTTTGTTACATGGCTTTAGAGTTCCTGGGGAACCACTTCCTGAGAGCAGTGCATGGTGGCACTTGTAAGGCAGGATGGACTTGCCCTTCTTTTGGTGGGAAAGGCGCAGGTGGACGGGAAGAACCTGAGAGGGCAGGGAGTGGGACCTTCCCCTTCCTGACTCACCGGCCTGTGGGCGGGCAGAGAGCCTCCCTGGCTGAGTGTCCCTGTTCTCTGATGAGCGCACGCTAGCCTGACCGTGGGCGGCAGTTAGTGGGTGAGTAGTAGCTGAGGGGGCGGAGTGAGCCATCCCGTCGTGACTCAGAAGTTATTTTCTGACTCTGACCTCTCTGTGCATGAGTGTCCTGCTTAATCCGAGCTCATGTGGGAGGCAGATTAACCTTTAGACTACTTTGTGTGGCTAAAGAAGTTGCCTTAGTAAAGGAAGGAATAGTAGGAGAAACCTGGTATTCCACATAGGGGTCCTAATAACACAGGCTGCTTCATCCTTATAGCGCAAGATGGGCTGTTCAGGAACTAGATACCCGGCCTAGTCTCCCTGAGATCGTACTGCTCTTTTTTTCTTCTTTTTTTTTTTTCCTTTCTTTGTTTCTTTTTTTTTTTTTTTAATTTAAGAGATGGGGTCTGCTTTGTTGCCCAGGCTGGCTTTGAACTCGTGGGCCCAAGCGATCATCCCACCTCAGTCTCCCGAGTAGCTGGGACTACAGGGCGCCACCACCACTGTGCACAGCTAATGTTATTTTTTTGTAATTAAAAAATTGGTTTTGAGATAATTGTAGATTTACACCGTTGACCTAAAAGAAGAAAACTGGGGCAAAGTTAATATAAGTAGAGATTTTATTTGGGCTAAGTTTGAGGACTGCACCTGGGAACATAGGCTCTAAGTTGCCCTGAACGTACAGTGAAAAGAAGAGCCAGTTCCTAAGTTGTTTGCCAAGAACTTAAAGTAATGTGAGTGATTGATTGACTGTATGCGTTGATCTTTGTGTCACAGAGTCCAGGGACCTGGAGATAAAGGGTGACGCTGCTAGGCTCCCGGGTTAGGCATCAGTGACTGAAGTCCCTGCTCCCAGCTCTGGGCCTGGCAAACTTTGGACACCTCCCACAGCTCAGACACCCTGGGCTGCTTCTCTTTCCTCAGCACTGGTGATGTGTAGGAAGAAAGCCAACGCGTTTCTCCTGTATTCATTCAACAGTCAGCACTCGGAATTCCAAATGTTTGGGGGTTTTTCACCATAGGCCCAGCAACCAACCAGTTCTGCAGCCGACAGCAGCTGGACCCTTCAGTTCAGTTCTGGGGCCAGAGGTTGAGGGCTCAGCCCCCAAGACTGCCCCTGCTTTAGATGCCAGTTGTGAGCCCTGGGTTCTTTTACCTGCTGTAAGTCGGGGGTCCCGTGACCCGTGACCCCCCTCAGGCTTGGTTAGCCTCCTTGAGCGGCCCACTGGACACAGGGAAACGCTCTCGTTGGCTGGTTCATGATAAAGGACCCGACAGACAGAGGATACCTGTGGACAGGGAGGAAGAGCCGCACCGGGTGCCACCCTTTAGGCACCTCTGGAGTTTGGCCATCTGGAAGCTCCCAGAAGCCAGTCCTTTGGGGCTTTTATGGAAGCTCCATTACCTGGGCTGGAGTGATCACATCCTTGACCACAGGTCACCTACTCCACCTTCTGCCCCTTGCCCCTTGCCCCTTGCCCCTCCCCACAGTTGGGGTGGGGCTAGAGTCCCAGCACTCTAATCCCGAAGCTCCCTGGGTGGCCAGCCACCAGTCAGCTCATTAGCATACAGCTGGACACTTATCACTTAGGAGATACCTAGGATTTTAGGAGGTAAGAGGACAAAGACCAAATGCATATGTCACAGGGTCACACTCTCCCAGTTATAAGAGATCACATAGAGAACCTGTTCGTTTACCCAGTTCCCCAGTGGTGGCCTCTTAGGAAGTAGTATAATTATGTCCTTGATGTTGATATTGGTGCAGGCAGGTACAGAATATTTTGGGGCCTCCTTTCCTCGCTGGAATCTGCAGGTGCTCATGTGTTTGCAGGTGGCGGGCCCCGGGCAGCATCCCTCCCTGCTCTTTCGACCTGATGTTCCCTCTTCCCTGGGTGCTGTCTCCTCCCTGCCTGGGGAGTGTGTCCTGGCCTCCCTAGTGGGTGGATGCTGTGCCTCGGTTCCCTTCTCTCGCCTGTGGTTTTATACCTAAGCCGCCTCTGTGCCCCGTCTGTCCCCCCACACCATTCCTGCCGGTCCCAGCAGTGGGTGCAGGCAGGGTGTGGGGTGTCTTGCAGTGATGCTGCCAGTGTCGACTGAGCACCTGCTGCCCCCAAGCAAGGCATTGGGGTGCTGGTGCAGCGGGGACCTGCGCTCTGTCCTCTCTGGTCCGCCGGGGCCCATGGTGGCCTTCAGTGTGTCCCAGGAACTCGCCTCCTTCTTTGGGTCCTTCTCTTCCCAGACTCCGTGTCCCCAGCTGCATTTTCTAGCGCCTCTCAGGGTCCCTGCCTTGCAGTGCTTGGGCCCTCTCCCTGCCCACAGCACAGGTTAGTGGCTAAGGTTTGAATACTGGCTCTGCCACTTCATGTGGCCATTGGAATAATCCGCATCTCTGTGGCGCAGTTGTGTCCCCTCTGTTATGGGATGAGTGGGACAGAGCACAGGAAGCATGTTAGAATCCCACCTGGCGCTTATGCGTGGTAAATGATGTTAACTTTGTTAATACTTTTGTGAACGTAATTTTAAAAACCTGACACTTTTTGTCAGAATTCTGACCAGTGGTGGGATCGGACCTGTGCGTAGCGGCTGCGTTCTGGCCTGGGCAGCACAGCTGGGCTCTGCACTCAGCCCCAGGCTGTGTCTGGGGCCTGAGGGGAGGGCCCAGAGGACCTGCATCCTGAAGGCAGCCTGCGAATGGGCAGAAGGTTTCTTTCCTGAAGGGATTTTTACGTTTGATGGCTCTTTTGGCTGTGATCTGTGAGGGATGTATAATGGAATTCTGTCCCCCACTTTGTCCCCATGAGGCCAGGGTCTGGGGCGAGGGGCTCACCCCTTGCCCTGCAGGACTTCAGGGGGGTGAGTGTGCTGGGGCTGGGGGTACGGCAGAAGGGACTGGTTTGGGAGAGGTTCCAACAGCAGGCAGGGCTGGTTCTGCCCCCAGGGGACACCACACCTGGTGATGTCGGGAGACATTGGGTTGTCACCGCTGGGCCTCAGGGAAGCCCAGGGACGCTGCTCAACACCCCACTGTGCACAGGGTGGCCCCAACACAGAGTGTGGGACCCTGAATGCCAGTAGCACTGAGGCTTAGCGGTGCTGCCCCATACACCATGCGCAGTTGTCCTCGCTGGTACTGAGGACCGAGTGCGTCTGATGGGCTCAAGGCCCAAACCTAGGCTTTCTGAAGACACTCACCCTAAGTGTCAGCAGTTCTTGTTAGGTCTGTCAAAAGCAACGCACTGTGTCCACCTAGAGGAGGAAACTGAGGCAGGGTTGACTTAACTAGGAGCTTACTGGGGCCAAATTTGAGGACTGCAGCCCCAAGACACATCCCAGTTGCTCTGAGCTTTGGCTGGAGGAGGGCAGTTAGGAGCGGGTTTCAAAGGAAAGAGCAGGGCAGTTCTTACGTTGCCTCATTAAAATAACATGATGCTCCTCCAGTGTTCTTTGTTTCACAGATAATAATGGGTGAGGGTCACCTTTTGCAACTGAGATACCTTCTGCAGGGGTTTATCAGCTGGGCTGGAAACTGCTGGGAAGGGAAGGAAGGACAGCTGCCTGTAAACAATGGCCCTTGGGCATGGGGACTGCCGTCACCTGCTGGCTCTCTGGGCCTGATGGGTTTTGCTTATCTCACCATCCCACTGCTCCGAGCTACTTTTCCTGCTCAATTGAGTGACACAAGCCGGTCTGCTCCTCCTGGGGTGGGCGTCACTGCCTTGGGGCCTGAGAGCCCCCTGCCCTCAGAGCTCTTACCCTCCAACAGGAAAGATGGCCTTGGGGCGGGTGGTGCTGCACCAGCCCTGGGTGTGGGAGAGGGAGTGCCCAGAGGGGAGAGTGGAGGAGCAGTGGGCAGGGCTGTGTGCCCAGGGTGGGGCTCCAAGTCACTGGCGCCTTTTCACATACAATAAAATTCACCCATTTAAAGTGTACAATGCAGTGGTTTTTAGTATATTCATAGATTGTGCAGCTTTCACTACTATCTACTTCTAGAACATTGTAGTCACTCCAAAAAGCCCCCTCCCCTTGAGCAGTCACTCTCCATCTCCTCCTGAGACCCTGACAACCATGAATCCACGTCCTGTTTCTGTGGCTCTGCCTATTCTGGACATTTCATATAAATGGAGTCACACACTGTGTGTCCTTCTGTGTCTGGCGTCTCTCACTGAGCACGATGTCCTCAAGGTCCCTCCACGCTGTGGCCTGTGTCAGAGCCTCGTTCCTTTTCGTGGCTGAGTGATATTCCAGTATGCGGAGGGACCAGGTGGTGGGGCTTTTGGCCTTCATCCTGGGGTGTGGTGCTGATGTCGAACCCCATGCCCAGGATGGGGAAGGGGTGGGATTGGCAGCACACAGCGCCCCTGGCTGTGTGGGTCCGGGGTAGGGTCTGAGCTCGCTGCTCGGGGAAGGGAGTCCTGGACTGAGCTGCTGAGCGAAGGTCTCACCAGTGCCCGGGCTTTTCTCTCCTCCTGTTACACCCGTGGCTGTGGCCTCAGCTTGGCATGGTCTGTGGTGGTGAGGCCTTTCCTTGGCTGAGGGCAGGAAGAGTTCTGGCGAGAACTCTTGGTCCACATGCCCAGCCTCCCTTCTGTGCCACTTCATGGCAAGTCGCTGGGCACTCACAGAGGGCACCTGCGTGGTTGCTGGGCAGCTGAGCAGTCAGAGGGCTATTGTTAGGAAATCCGTGGGAATGATCTTGTTAGCCCTCCTTGGTTGCAGCTGTGCCCTGGAGCTGCATGGCGCGCTCCGGTCATGTGGCACTCTTGCTCCTGTCCCAGCCCTGTTGTGAGCTGTGTGGACTTGGGCCAGGACCTTTGGGGACCATGGGTTCAGGGTCAAGTCTAAAGATGCTCTGGCAATTGGGCGCTGTAGGGTGACACTACAGAAAAGTGGGGTCACTGGCTGCTGTTGGGACAGTGCAGCTCTGGAGCCTGCTTCCCTGTGAGGTCCCCTCCCCAGCTGCCACAGTACAGTGTGCCGGGCTGAGGGGGCATTGCACAGTGACCACAAGAGTGCTCAGCACCCCACAGCTGGAGCAAGTTCGCACCGGGCTGTCCTGCTGGTCTTCTGGTCATCTGCTCTCGATGGTGGGAAGGGGCTGCTGTGCCTACTGTCTCACCTGCAGGGGCGTCCTGCTTCTGGGGGAGACCCTTCTCTCCCACTGTCTGGCCCCCCGGGCAGGTTCTCTGCCGAGGTTGCCTCTGCTGCCTGTGGCCCCTTCCTGCTTCTCCACAGTGACGGGGATGTTTCTGCATTGGCAATCATTCGCCAGAGGGCCCTGCCTCGCCTGGGTTTGGGGTTTTCCTTGTCACCTAGCGCCACTGTCTGCTGTCTCGGTTGTAAGCCGCAGAAGCTGGAGGCTGGCTGGCTGGCAGGGTATTTTTAGCTGTGGTTTTGTCTTGCGAGTACCTCCTTTGTTGCAGGGCCCTCTCGGGTCAGAGTTGGTGCCCAGGGTGGGCGGCGTGGAGCCGAGCCCTCTTTCCTGGTGATTCATTGCCTGGTCGTGTTTCTCGGAGTTGTGTTTCATTTGAGCAGAAAACATTCCCAGGGAGCCAGATGAATCACAGGTATGAGTATGGGAAGGCGCTATTAAAGTGTTGACTCAGCACCCCCTGCCTGAGAAAGATTACTTGCAGAAACGTCATTTGCCCTTTTCTGCTCTCCTTTGCAGCGTGACATTATTTTGGGGGACCACGTAATAGTCATTCTTAACATCAGTGCCACGTAGAAGTTGCTGTGGGTGGACTTGACCTTTGCCGCAGCCCTGTGCATCCGCTGCTGCCCTCCTACGGACAGTGGTCCTGCCCACAGCTCGGGAGGCAGTTCCCCAGCCCAGCAGTGACCCTGTGTCCCTGTCACGTGCCTTTGGAGTAGCTTGTGCTCCCGCCAAGCACAGGAGTCCAGAGATAGCTTGCGGTGGCCATTGCTGTGTGGACCGAGGGCCATGAGCCTGGGGTGTGTCTCTGCTGTGCGGATCTCACCAGGCTTTTCTGAACCCTGAGGGTCAAGGAGAGATGTCCCCTCTCTGGGCGGGTGGGTGTGTGGTGCCTGCTGGACTCCGACCGAGATAGGAGGTCTGGGAGGGGGCTGGCACACAGTGTGCCTTTCCAGTCCACGCCTGCCCCGGGCCTGGGGGACAGATGGGGAGCTGGGCCGTAGACGCAGATGACCTGTCCAAGGCCCCCTTCCCGAAGTGGAGTTGGATTCAGACTCCTGGTCTGTGGGTCATGAACCTCCACGCAGAAGAGGCCCACGTTTGGTAGGCTCTGGCTATCTGGAATTCCTAAACTGTGCTTGGACAAGGAGCCCCAAGAATGCTGCCCGTCCTCTTGCCACCAGGCCTCCCCCAGTGCCCTCTGTTCCTGACCCTTACTCCCCTCTGTCCTGAGGGCGCCTGTGAGCCTCTGCCTTCCAGCCAGGTCCCATCAGTGACTCCAAGGTTCTTGCTGCCCTTTCCCGGGATGGGATGAAGGGTCTCACCCTGCCTGCCCTCCAAGCCAGTCTTGAGAATGGGGTCAGGCCGCCCGAGCCCTCGTGCTGGTATGCTTTGCTTTCTATTTATTTGGGCACGTGGCCTCTCTTTTTGGGTTCCTGCTAATTTTGACCTGGTGGTGAAGGTGCTGTCATTATACTGTATTTGGTCGTGTTAAGAACAAACCATAAATCAGTTACCTTTGTGCCTTGCAGAAGAATTCCTCCCTAATTAGCTTAACCGTGGACTGAGACAGTGTAGCTCGACTTAAAGCAATCAAAGGCCAGGCATGTAATCCTAGCACTCTGGGAGGCCAAGGCAGGAGGATTGCTTGAGGGCAGGAGTTTGAGGCTGCAGTGACCTATGATTGATGATGCCACTGTACTCTACTCACGGTGACAGAGCAAGACTCTGTTTCCAAAAAAAAAAAAAGCAATCAAGAAGGAAGGTATGGCCAGGGGCAGTAGTTTTAGAAAGCTGAGGCGGTATTGCTTGAGCCCAGGAGTTTGAGACTAGCCTGGGCAACATATTGAGACCCTGTCTCTACAAAAAATAAGAAAAATCACTGTCTCTATCAAAAATAGAAAAATTAGCTGGGCGTGGTGGCACCTGTAGTCCCAGCTACTCGGCAGGCTGAGGCAGGAGGATCGCTTGAGCCCAGGAGTTGGAGGCTGCAGTGAGCTATGATGACGCCATTGCACTGTAGCCTGGGAGACAGCAAGACCCCATCTCTGGAAAAAAAAAATAAAGTTTGTTACAAGATCATGTCATAACATCTGAGCAGCACTGAGGGGTGGCTCAGGAGCCTCCTGCCTCTGCCCCTGCCTCCGCCATGTGTCTCTGGCCTGGCTGGGCGTCAGGGAGCCCCCGTTGTAGTAAGCTTTTCTCAGGCATAATTCACACATTGTACAATTCACACCTTTTAAAGTATATAGTTCACTGGCTTGTAATATATTCACATAGTTGTGTAACAATCACCACAATCAATTTTAGGACACTTTGCACGAAGAAGCCCCGTCCCCATCAGCAGTCACTCCCTACCTCCTCCCCTAGCTCCTGGCACCCACGAATCCATGTCTCATCTCTGTGGTTTTGCCTGTTTTGGACATTTCATATAAATGGAATCTCACACTGTGTGTCCTTCTGTGTCTGGTGTCTCTCAGATGTAGACACCATGGTCAGGAATGTGGGGGCCCAGCATCTCCTGGTGGGGATGGGTTGGGCGTGTCCACTGCCATGAGTAGCTGGGGAAATGTGGTTGTCTGTAGTCCTTGGGATGGGGGAGGGGAGGAAGCCTCAGGCCGTGGTCTCCAGACTGGGGCCTACATGGGGTTCCACCACCTGGTGAGGGTTGAGGGGTGGGGAACAGCAGCCCCTGCTCTTCCTGTCCGCCTGTTCTGTTCTGTTAGTGGAGTAGTCCCCATGTAAATGCTTACGTGTGCACTGGCAGGAAACTGTCTGTTTCTTTTTTTTTTTTTCTTGGGGACGGGTCTCCCTGTGTCACTCAGGCTGGAGTGCAGTGGTGTCATCACAGCTCACTGCAGCCTCTAACTCCTGGGCTCAAGTGATCCTCCTGCCTCAGCCTCCTGCATAGCTGGGACTATAGGCATGTGCCATGGCGCCCAGCTGATTTTTTCTATTTTTAGTGGAGATGGGTTCTTGCTGTTGTTCAGGCTGGTCTCGAACTCTTGAGCTGAAGCAATCCTCCTGCCTCGGCCTCCCAGAGTGCTGGGATTACAGGTGTGAGCTACCTCGCCTGGCTGTGGTCTGTGTTTCTCACTGATGGCTGTTCAGTCAGGCTTGCCGATCCCTGCGGAATGACAGACCTGCCTGTGGCGTGGGCCTTGGGAGTGGGACAGATGGGAGCCTTGTGCAGGGGGAGGGGGTCCGGTTCTTTGGGCATGATGTGTCCCACATCTGCTGGCCCTGTGGTTTTTACAGATGAGGAAACAGAGGTCCAGGAAGCTCAGTCACTTGCAGTCATGTGCTGGGCATGCGTGGATTCAGGCCTCCTAGGCCATGGCTCCTAGACTGGACAGGCCTCAGGGAGGAGTCGCAGTGGGCACGTGGAGGCCGGGCGAGGTGCCTGCACTGCCAGGGTGTGGGCGAGGAACCCGTAGCCACAGGGAGAACACGGGGAGAGCAGGTGGGCGGGAGCCACAGACTCCACCCAGCCCTGTTCCCTCTTCCCTGCTGGGGGGAAGCGTGCCAGGAACAGGTCCCAGAGTGTCCCTGGTGGTCCCTGCCTGGAAGGTGGGCTTGGGAGCCATATCAGTAGGAAATGAAAAGAGCCGATGGCGTGGACCATCCAGGAGGAAGGGTGGCCTCTGGTTGTCCAGGATCAACTCCGAGATCGCACGGCCCGACGGCTCTGAACTGTCCCTTTCCTTTCCAGGACAAACATCATGATGCTGCTCACGAGATCATCGAGACCATCCGGTGAGTCCTGGCACCCACTGTGGGGCATGCGGGGCGCTCGTGGGCAGGGGTGTCTGTAGAGCTGCCTGTCCGTGCGCCCTGCTGACGGGTCACGGTCGGCGTCCTCTGGGTGTGCTCACGCCAAGACACCACCTGGGTCCTCGTCCCTGTGCGCTGTCAGCGTGCTTCCCCGCCTGGCCTGCCCTCAGGGTCTGCACCCACACGTGTGATGACCCCGCTGTGGTTTTCCGTTTCTGCCACTAAGGAGTGAATCTCAGTGATTAATGAGAGAAACGTCAGGTGACTTTTCCTTCCCAGAGGAGCCCCCTGGGCTGTGATGTGTGCTGAATTCCGCTTGCTAACACCTTTAAAGGAGTCTGTGTTCATGGGGGCTGTTGGTCTGTAGGGTTCCTGTCTCATAATGACGTTGACTTTGCAACCCTTTGTCTCTCCCTGGTTTGGTATCAGGATGGTGCTGGCCTTGTGAAACCCTGAGCAAGTTGTTGTGGGGTTAGTGTCACATCTTAAATGTTTGGTAGAATCTATCTCTGGGCCTGGAGCTTTCTTTGTGGGAAGGAACTTGATTAGGAAAATGGAAGCCAGGCGTGGTGGCACCTGTCATTCCAGCTACTTGGGAGGCTGAGGCAGGAGGATCACTGGAGCCCAGGAGTTCGAGGCTGCTGTGAGCTGTGATGACGCCACTGCACTGCAGCCTGGGCTACAGAACAAGACCCTGTCTAAAAAAAAGAAAAGAAAAAAGGAAATGGAGCTCTTTAATAGGTGTAGGGCTATTAGGACATTCTGTTTCTTCTTATGTCCGTTTGGGTAATTTTGACTTTCAAGGAATTTGCTTGTTCCATCTGAGTTGTTGGGTTTGTTGGCTTACCATTTCTCATGCTATCCCGTTTTCCTCTTACTGTCTGTGAACCTATAGTGATGACCCCGCTTTTGTGGTTTCATCTAAGGGTGTGTCGGGACCTGAGCGAGGCTTACGAGAGTGATGGGTTGGTGTGTTTTCCCGTCTCTTAATCTTGGGGCCCCTCTCCATCTCGCTTTTCCTTGCAATGTGTGTGTTGAGGTAGCTCCCGTGTGTTTTGAGATTAGCGAATTCTTCAAATAATAGTTTTCTTTAGTTTCTAGTCGATATATTGCTTTTCCGGCTCAGCTTTGAGCTGCTTGGTTCCCTACTAACCTTACGGCATGTGAGTTCACTCAACTCCCGACAGCCACCATCGTTGGACTTTGGAGCCACATAAAATCTGCAATTTGCAACTTCACCATAAACTTTCCAGCAGTTGTTCTGAAATAATTTCTCCCTTTTCTCCTTCACGTTTTGAGTTGAGTAATGGGGGTTTGTGTGTTTATATCTGGTAGTAAACAATGTTTAAGAAAGTTGAATGTGGAAAACAGAGCTTGAGTGATGATATTCATTGTTGTATCTGCATTTCTGTTCCAGATGGGTCTGTGAAGAAATCCCAGATCTCAAGCTCGCCATGGAGAACTACGTGCTGATAGACTATGACACCAAAAGGTGGGTGGGGCTCTGCTGAGCTGCTCCTCCCCTGGGGACAGGCTCAGGGCTCAGGGGACACAGCCTATAATTAGTTCTTCTTAGATAGTGCAAGCCCATCCGAAATTTCCTTTTAGAGTTGGCTGTAGCCGCCATAAAGTTATTTTGGGAGGAAATGTTTATCAACTATTGGCAAAGGCTGTCAGAGCGAGGACATAATTGGAAACTGCACATTGTGGAAACTTGAGTTGCTATGTGTAAAATCACCCGAGTTAGCAAGCGCTCTTTTTATAGCAGGCGGCTGACTGCCAGAAGTCAGTGTTGCCGCCCAGAGGCGTGCCGCCAGGCTGGCCTGGGAGGCTCGGGCGCAGCCCCGTTCAGGTCACAGTTAGGTTTGGTGAGTAACTGTGTCTTCAGCCCTGTGGCCGCTTCTAGCAATTTCTTCCCAGCATCTCCTGGGTCTCAGAGGAGAGTCTTGTGGGTGGAGACGGGCAAGGCCGTCTCTGGAATGCCTGCCTGGGATTGTTTTGTTTTTCTTTGTGAAAAAAGGAAGACATTCCAGGCTCATGCCTATTTCAGCCCTCCAGAGGCCGCAGATGGATAGGGCAGTCCTCCCTTGGGCTGTGTCGTCCCGAGCTTGGGTCACTCCCTCTGACAGAGGGTCAAGCCCAAAGTAGCCCTGAAGCCCCTGTGCACCCAGCACCCGGGTGGATTTACCTCATTCGCATTCCGCTGTCACATGCAGAGGGGACTTTGGTCTGCAGTTTTAGGTTCCATAAACCCAGCTCTTGCTTCCCTGGCCTCGAGCCTTTCCCCATTCCATAATCTTCACCCGCGTTGTTAATCAGCAAGAAGAGAGTCAGATTGTGTTCAGGTACGGCCACAGCACGGGGGGACACTGTCACCTTCACTGGTCAGTTACAGAGGGTGTGAGGCAGGTACGGCCACAGCACGAGGCCTGCAGCCAGGTCTGAAAGGCCCTGAGCCCAGGAGCTCTGTCCCTGTGGGGTTGGGGTGCCACCCTCATGGCAGGAGGATGTCTCTCCTGGCCCTGTCCTCACCCAGGTGTGATTAAATCAGTCTCTGCTGATCACTGCTCGAGCTTTCTGGTGATCGGCCTGTCAATGTCCCTGTCACCCGGGGAAGCTCCTGGGGATTAGGGGTTCTGTGTCAGGACACAGGGACGGAGGGCAGACGCACATTTCTTACGATGCCACAGTGTTGCAGCCTGTGGGGAGGGTGGGCATCCAGTTGGGGCTGACCCCTCGTGCTCGTCCCGAGGTCAGCTAAGCGCCTGTCACTCAGCTGGCCACACGTGCGCCTGGCCCTGAGCCGTGAGGGTGTCAGCTGCTTTGCTGGCAGCAGCCCTGCTCTGGGTGTGGGTGTCCTTCCTCTCTGAGTTCGAGCCACTTAGGGAGTCAGAGAAGGCTGGAAGGATGTCAGAGCTGGAGCGGGGAGTGGGGCGGTCTCCTGGCATCTGCCTGAGGGATCAGTGTGACCTGGTGTCGGCACGCAGTGGAAGGTCCTGGTTCTCTCCCCATGCCTCCTGTCTGAGCAATGAGCCCGAGTTTCAGCCCCCAGTTCCTCTGAGCTTCCGCATTTACACGTTCTCCAGGAAAGGCTTCCAGGGAGTATGTAGAGGTTTTGGGTGGGTTTCCAGTGTCAAGGTCAAAGGCGAGATGTAAAAGTTTGAATACAAGGAAATGAAAATGCAAAACGGTGTTGCATTTATTCCTTTTTTGTCTGAGAACTGCGTAAGAAAACATGAGCCGGAGGCTGGGCGCAGTGGCTCACACCTGTAATCCTAGCACTCTGGGAGGCCAAGGCAGGAGGATAGCTCGGGGTCACGAGTTTGAGACCAGCCTGAGCAAGAGCGAGACCCCGTCTCCACTAAAAATAGAAAGAAATTATCTGGCCAACTAAAAATGTATATGGAAAAATTGGCTGGGCATGGTGGCGCATTCCTGTTGTCCCAGCTACTTGGGAGGCTGAGGCAGGAGGATTGCTTGAGCCCAGGAGTTTGAGGTTGCTGTGAGCTAGGCTGACGCCACAGTACTCTAGCCCAGGCAACAGAGCGAGACTCTGTCTCAAAAAAAAAAAAAAAACAAAAACACGAGCCGGAGATTTAGGTCTGTTGTTTAATCCACCCTTCCCTTCCGACGGTCGGGAGGGTGTGCGCATGGCTGCATGCGGCAGGGCTCTGCTGTCCCACCTCCCCGGCCCGGCCAGTGTCCCAAGTCCTTCGAGTGCAGTGATGCAGCCTTCACTCCAGGATTTTGATTTCAGGGTAGTGTCTTGTTCGCTGCTCCTGAATTCTCATGCTTGCTCATCTGCAGCTGCTGTTTAAGGAGACTGGATTTGTCCCGTTGAGTACTAGTCTTGAGTTGGAAAGGGAGAACAGGGAACACGGCCATGCAGAGCAGTTGCCCCGGTTATTTAGGGCAAGGAGGGGGCTGGGCGGCCGGGGGCTCCCCTCGTATCAAGAGGGTGCGACTGTGTAGCCCTGTCCGGCCGGCATCTTTGGGGAGAAAACCACCCCCTGCACGTGCGTGGAGTAGCAGCGAAAGGGCCCTGAGCTGGCCTTCCTGCCACAGACCCAGGGTTTCCCAACACTGTGGACATCGGGCTGCCATGCTCTGGGGGGCCGTCCTGGACACTACAGGTGTGCAGCCGTGTCCCTGGCCGCCACCCACTCTGTGCCTTTCCACATGTCTCCTGGGGTCCCCAGGTGAGAACCACATTGTGTGACAGTGTTTTCAGAGCAGGTCACTCCTTTGTTTCTTAATGCTCTGGACAGCATTGCTGTCCCTGTTTGCCAGTGGGGAGCCGGCAGCCGGGAAGATAAGTGGGTTACTCCAGGCAGAGACTGTGCAGCAATCAGCAGTTCCCCCGCCCCCAGTTCTGAGTCTGGACAGGCAAGGCTGGGGGTCCTGCCTCCATGGCTGGAAGGGGCGCCTCCTGTCGTCACAGCCGCAAGTCGCTGGGTCTTCCTGGGGCCCGACCAGGCTGCACCGTGTGGGACCCTGTAGAAGGTGGAAGCGTACGTACTAGACATGGCACACTGTTTGGTCAGGGCTGCAGAGTAACACCTGGAATCGTTCTGGAGAATTGAGTAGCATTGAAAGATCTCCAGCAATTTCCTCCTCCTGTATTTAGCACATACTACTTGTACATTTGGACATGTCAGAGCTTTTTAAAACATTTTATGCACAGAAGCAATGGTGCCCCCCTCCCTCCTGCAGAGCTGGGCTGTCGTGGTACTCAGTCCTGGCTGTTCAGGTAGAGGGAGGCCTGCTGGCCTCCACCCAGGCGTCCTGGCCTGGGTGAGGTGGTGGCTCTCTCCGCCAGGGAAGGGAAGAGAAGGGTCCCCGGCTGGGTCTGTCCACACGTGGCTGGGTGCAGAGAGGGAGGGCCCTGAGTTGGTCCCACACTAAGGCCTGCTGGGTGCCCTCGGCCGTGGGTTTGACCTGTGAGCTCAGCCTGTCCAGGCTGTGGTGCCTGTGCGTGTGCGTTGGTTGCGGGTTTCCCCTCGTTGGGCCGGAGGCGAGGCTCCTGCCCAAGGGTTGCGGTGGTTGGTGGCTGCCGTGGGCACCCGGCCCCATCTGACGCTGCCAAGTCCGACACTCTGCCCTCCCTGGGAAGGTCCTGGGGCTTGTGCTGAGCTTCTGGTGACCGGTGTCTTCCCTTGCCTTTTCCAGCTTCGAGAGCATGCAGAGGCTCTGTGACAAGTACAACCGGGCCATCGACAGCATCCATCAGCTGGTAGGTGGCCTTGCCCTCTTGGCCTGTCGCCTTATGTGGGCCCAGTTGTGGCTCTGGTCCCCATCCCTGGGGTGGTTCTTCACAGTGCTGGCCCCAGAACCCTCTAGACCACTTAAGTCACCACCTGGGAGCTCTGGGAGCCCCTCTAGAAACCCAGGATCGAATATGTAGGTGGGGTGAGAACCACTGCCATCGCAGCAGGCATGGCGTGGGGTGTCCTAGGCCGTCTACGAGCTGGGGGCCACTTGCTGGGTGGGAGCTGGTCACGATTTGCTGTCTGAGGCTGCTCCCTGGGAGCTATCGTGTTCGCACACACCTGCACTCCTGCGCCCTGTCCCCTGGGCGGTGGCAGGGGTGGGTGGCCGGCAGCAAGTGCATGGGGGTCTCTCCTGCAAGTGGGGAGGCCGGGGCAGGAGCAGGCTCCGGGGCCCAGGCTGCAGATCGGGTTCTACCCCAGGCTGAGCCTTTCACAGGAAGTGGGTGCCTGGTTAGAGAGTGACCCGTGCAGCAAGTGCCCAGCAAGCTGCCAGGCCAGGCAGAGGCAGAAGGAATTGTCCCGCCCCTCCTGTCCCAGCTGCAAGTTAGAACTGAGAAAAAGGGTACGTGTGCCCGCTCATGCACATACAGGAGCACACACCCTCATGCACACGCACACTCGTGTGCACGTTTTCCCAACTGGGGAAAGTACCCAGGTCTCAGTGTGGAGGGGCTGCCTGTGGCCTGTGTGACGTGTCTGTGTCCCTTCCTGTCCCCAGTGGAAGGGCACCACCCAGCCCATGAAGCTGAACACGCGGCCGTCCAACGGGCTCCTGCGGCATGTCCTGCAGCAGGTCTACAACCACTCGGTGACTGACCCTGAGAAGCTCAACAACTATGAGCCCTTCTCGCCCGAGGTATACGGGGAGACGTCCTTCGACCTGGTGGCCCAGATGATCGACGAGATCAAGATGACCGAGGATGACCTATTCGTGGACTTGGGGAGTGGTGAGTGTCGGTGTCGGCGGCCGGGGTTCGCTCTCCCAGGCCATACTTTCGAAACTCCACTCAGGGAGGAGTTTCGGCTGGAGAAGGGCGGAGGTTCCAGGCGTCTCACCCTGAGGGCTTCCGTGTCCCCAGCCCCGGCCCGTGCCTGCAGCGGACCTGCCTCTACCCTTCAGAGCCTTTGGGGAGCAGCCCGGCTCACGGTTGGCAGACACGCATGCGGTGGACACTCTCTCATTCAGTGAACTCGTTAGGCTGATGGATTCCTGACCAGACCCCCAGTGCGGGTCACAGTGCTGAGGGGGTGTCTGTCGGGGCCGTCCTGGAGCCGTCCCGAGGCACCTCGGGCCTCACCAGACACCAGACCTGGAGCTCAGATGCAGAAACCCTGTCTTGGTGCCAAGGAAGGGGCCCAAGGACAGGGATGAAGGGGACTTCTTTGTGATGTTACCTTTAGTTTACGCCCTTTTTAAGTGGACAGTTGGTAACTGATGTGCCATTAAGAATGCACATCTCTAGTTCCCAAGTCAGTATCTTTCCATATGGCCCTGCAAAGCCATGTGGTTTATACGTGTCTGCGGTCTCTGTCCCTCCCTGCTATAACAGAACACTGGAGCCTGGGTGACACGTAAACAGCAGACATTTATTCTCACAGTTCTGGGGGCTGGAGGTCCACGGCCAAGGCTTTGGCAGGGTCGGTGTCTTGTAGGAGCCGGGACCCAGCCTCTGAGATGGTGCTGCCTGCCGTGTCCTCACAGGGCAGAGGGCCATGGCCTGGTCACTTCCTGGGATCCCACCTCTTACTCTTGTTGCCCTGGAGCTTTGTAGCATCTCCTCAGGCTCATCCTTTCTAGATGAGGCTCCAGTGTCCTCAGGCCACCGTTGTACGTGTTTCTAATTAGCGTGTTTATGGTTGTTCACATTCAATATGGAAAGCGAAGTGGCTCAGGCACATCACGTGAAATGCAGACTGGCCTCCCAGGAGGAGAGAGGGTTGTGCAGGCCCTGCTGCCCGGTGGTACCAGTCTGCAGGCCTGGCCCTTGCCTTCTGGCCCAGACCACCTGGCAGCACGTGGATACTGTGGTCAGAGGCTCCGTTCTGGCTTATGGGGTCCTCTGCTGCCCCCAACCCTGCTTGGGCCTTGGCCGGCTCCCGTTGAGCTTTCAGGAGGCACTCGGTTCTGCTTAGGCGCGATGCCAACTGCCCCTGCCCTGCAGTGGTGGCCTGGAGGGTAACTTGGGGTGTTGAGGAGCCACTCAGCCTGCTGAACCTCCAGGAGCCATGTCTGAGTCTGAACAGTGACTCAGTCTGAACAGCGGGGCCCTTAGACTGAGACCAGATTCCAGTTTTGGGGGCCATGGCGTGGTGTCCACGGGAGACAAGACGTGCCAGGTGCCCTTGTGGCTCTGTCGGGGGCCTGGCTCCTCAGAGGCCTCCTGAGTGAGCCCAGAGAGCGTCCCATGGCTTCCCTGTTGGCTTCAGTGCCGTGTCCTGCGGCTCATGCCCTGACTCTGGCATGGGCCTCCCCGGGTGGTGTCCCGGCCTCTTTCCTGGGCACCATGGGTGTCTGACACACTGCCTCTCTCTTTGATTGAAGGTGTGGGCCAGGTCGTACTCCAGGTCGCTGCAGCCACCAACTGCAAGCATCACTATGGCGTCGAGAAAGCAGACATCCCAGCCAAGTACGCGGAGGTGAGTGGTCCTGGGGGCCCGGGATGTGTGTTGGAGGTGGGGGCTGCTCAGAGGAGGCGGGCGCCCTGGGTGGGCTTCCCTCTTGCGTGGTGGTGTTTCTGGGCCTGGATGGTTTGGCTAAATCAAGGGAGGCCTGTGTGTGCAGTGCTTCCAGCCTCCCAGCAGATCTAGGTGGAAGCCCTGGTGGAGTCCCTGTACCATCGGGGTGGTGGAGTGGCCTGTGATGGAGATGACTTGGTTCCGCCCCTGGCATGGCCCCTCTTGGCAGCCATCCTAGGCTGATGCGGCCCCCAGCCCGGCCCCTACCTGACTCTGGTTCCTGCTGGGGCGCTGGCCTCCCTGCTGTCCCTGTACCTATTGTCCTGGGTCTGCCCAGGTTTGGGGGTCAGGGGTCTCCCCACCACAGAATGTGGTTGGAGTTTGGGGCACACTGTGGTTTCTGGTTGACTGAGAGTCAGGAGGCTGTGTGGGCCCCACGTTGCCCTTCCTGGCTCTGTGTCCCCTGGGGCCCCCACCTGTCTATCCAGCCTGTCCCTGTGGGCCTTGTGGGCCCTGGGCATGTGGAGGGCCTGGCCGGCTGGGTCTGTGACAGGCTTTGGTTTCTCCCCTGCAGACCATGGACCGAGAGTTCAGGAAGTGGATGAAATGGTATGGAAAAAAGCATGCAGAATACACAGTGAGTGCCATCGCGCCATGCCCGCGGCTACGACGCCAGCGCCAGCCTCCTTTCCTCCTCTCCCTCACCCCTCCTTTTTGTTGTGTGGACACATGGCACTCCCTTCTGACTCTCATGGGACCACCTGGCTCCCGAGTGGGGCTGGCACTGTGAGCCTTTGTTAGCGCCTCCCCTTCCTTCCCTCTGGCGGGAGCCTCTGTGTCCTTCAAACGCATGTGGTGAACACAAGCCGTGTGAAGGACAAGGGACTTGTGGTTCTGTGGCACAGAGGCCTCAGAGACGGGTCAGGCCCATTGGCTCTGGGGCAGCTCTGGGGTCACCCAGGGGGCCCTGGCTTCTCCCCTCACCTGTCCTCATTCGCGACTCCCTCGTGGAGGGCTCCAGCCTCCCCACTGACAAGGTGGCGGATGTGGCACGGGCGGGGTTCCTTCCTAGCCCTTACGTGATACGGTCTCAGGAGTGCTCGGGCTCCCCCGATGACCGTCCCCTGGGAGCTGTGCGTATCTGGCCGTGCACATGGGCGCCAGTGTCAGTGGAACGCGCTGGGGGTGGGAAGGGGATGCTCTTTAGGTAACAGGAAGGACGGCTCTCCTGATTGAGGCGGTTCATTCTTTAGACGGCGCTCGTGAGAGTAGCAGCTCCTCCATCGTCCTCTCAGGACGTCTTCCTACTCTGTGCTGTTCCCCTCAGACACCAGAGCCAGCGTTGTGTCTGCACACACAGCCATGGCTGCGGCAGGCACTGCTCCCAGGGCAGCATCCCAGGCGTGCGTGAGGCGGTGTGCCCGCTCCGACGTCCTCACACGTGCCTGGCCTGCAGAGTGCGTCAGCCCGGGTCCCTCACCTCTGCGCTCCTCAGTATCCCCCGTCATCCCAGCACCACGGGCCGAGGTTGGGGCCGGATCACTGAGGTCCCCTGGCCCTGCACGGCCTCCTCCTCTCCCTGTCGGGGTGGTGTGGGGTGCTGACTGGAGCTGGACCCAGAGTGTCGGAAGTGGGAAGGAGGCTGCTTCCCGCTCCCCAGACTGAGAAGGAGCCATGAGCGCAGGGCGGCCTTTGGGCACCCCCAATCCAAAGAGAGGTCCCTCCTGACCAGGCAAGAGGAGCTGTGGGGACAGGAGCAGTGAGTGCTGGCAGGACAGGGTGTGGTGGCGTGAGGATCAGTAAACCCCAGCAAGGGGTATGTGACGAGACACACTGAGGCCGACTGCTTGTCCTGGGTGCTGGTGCTGACCCAGCTGCGGATTGAAGTTTGCTTGTTTCGGAGTCCGGCGGTGGCAGGGCTTGCACGTGTGAGGCTGGGGCCCAGCTGCCCTTCCCTCCTCTTGGCGAAAGGCTCTTCCAGAATTTCCTCCCAGCAGAAGGCGCGTGTTGTTCTCTGTCCCCTGATGTTTCTGAGTGTCGTTCAGGGTGACCATGCGGTGAGCCCATTTGGGTGGTTCTGCTAGCCTGGTGCCTGTGTCCGTTGTATTCTGGCTGGAGGTTCCTGAGGCTTCACGCACCCGGGAGGGAGAGCCATGTGGTTCCAAGCGCAGTGTGGACGTCGGAGGAGGACGCAGGAGGAGGGAGTGTTGGCGGTGGGGCTGCCCTGGGCAGTCGTTCCTCCTTCCTTCTTCCGCGTCTTTGTCGTTGACAGTGGCAGCACCTGGCCTGCTGGGTTTGGGGTCAGTGAGGCGGCTGCGAGTGGTGCCGTCTCATGGGGCACAAAGGAGGTGCTCCTCGCGCTGCCCTTGTGCGGGTTAGGGTGTCACGGTCGTGCCAGTGGCTCCTGAGATGTGGCTGGGAGTGGGATTCTCGGAAAAGGATGCCATTCCTTGTGGCCTTGGTGTTGGTGTCCAGAGCAACCCACTGCAGGGACGTGGCGGCATCTGTGCCAGCCTGTGCTTCAGCATCGGCCCTCGGCTTCTGAGAGCGCCCATGTCACGGCCAGCCCTGCTGTCAGTCAAACAGCCTTAGCCTGTTTCAGTGCCCTTTTTGGCGGGAACTTGTATCCTGAAATTTGAAAAACCCCTCCCTGCAGCTTCCTGTGGCTTTGACCAGGTGCCCTGGTTGGCATGCTGGAGTCCTGCCTTCCGTTCCTCAAGAAGCAAAGAGGAAAACCAGGAGCCTAAAAATAGCACGGTGACTTTTTCCAGGCCCAGAACCTGCTTCTGGGCTGAGGCGGGCTCACCGCCCCGCCACAGAGGCTGGCACGGACCAGGCCGGCAAGGACCGGGCCAGTGCTGCCGGCTGCTGCCAACTCTGCCCTGGTCCTCCTGGAGCCTGGAGCCAGCCCCCGGGCAGAAACTAGGCCAGGCTCAGCTCTGTGCTGTCGGCCCCTTGCAGTGGTTGCTTGCGTCCAGAGCGTGAGCAGAGCTAGCAGCACCTCTGGTGGCTGTGGCATCAGTGAAGTACCACGTGAGGAAGGCCCACAGCTGCGGGTGGGGCTGCCTCTGCAGAGGCTCTTCCTGGTACTCTGTGTAAGATCTGCCACCCTCCAGGGATATATGTCAGGACTGTGACAGGGCTGGCCCCAAGACAGGGTGGCTGCCCTGATGGGACAGTTGGCCAGGGCTGTGTTTGAGGCCCTGGCACATCCTGGCCTGGGTCACGTCCACTGTGGCCTCCCTGGGAATGGCTCTGGTGATGGTGCCGGGCTGCTCGGCACATTGGCAGGACAACAGGGCTGCAGAGGTCTATGGCCTCCCTGGAGGTGCCGCCCATGGTAGAGACAGTTTAGGCCCAGCAGCACCTGAGGTGATACAAGGTGGGGCCCATCCAGGCTCCCGGACACCCCAAGGGCAGCCTCACCGGCGCCTTCTGTGGACACAGCCTGCACTGCCATCAGGGACTATGGGCCTGAGTCACATCTCCAGGCCTGGTGGCTTATCTGGGGTGCCAGGGAGATGCCGGGGCTGCTCAGGGCGGAGGGAGGCAGAGACGGGGACGTGGGGGCCTGGGGATGTGGAGGCGTCCCAACACCCAAGGCTCAGGGTGGTCACCTGTCCTTCCTACGTCATGCCCCGTCTCTCCCATCTGTGGGTGGCCTCTTGGAGGACGTGTGGCTGCTGCTGGCCCAGGTGGACGGCCTTGTCGCAGTGGGGTAGCCACCCGCTCGTGGGGCCATTTCTGGGCTGGGCACCAGGCCTGCGGTGCCATGTGAGGTGGGTGTCCTGGTCACTGCATGGCCCACAGGGGTGCCGGCGTGGGCAGCCGTGACGCGTAAGCTGGTACTCCTCGTCCCCCCAACCCTGGCACCCACGAATCCATGTCCCGTCTGTGTGGATCTGCCTGTTCTGAACATTTCATATGAATGAAATCACACACTGTGTGTCCTTCTGTGTCTGGCATCTCTCACGGAGCACGATGTTCTCAAGGTCCATCCACGCTGCAGCCTGTGTCAGAGCCTCGTCCCTTTTCGTGGCTAAGTGATATTCCACGTGTGGATGGGCCACGTGTGACGCTAGGCTATTCCCACCTGGCTGTTGTGAGTCATGTCGTCCATCATAGGCATTTGTGTGCTGATTCCTGTGGACATATTTTTATTTCTCTTGGGTGTAGATCTAGGAACAGAGGAGGTGGTGTCTTTTTGAAGAAATATGAAACCAGATACGTCGGTTTTCTGAACGTTGTGGCTCTGGACGTAGGTTAATGAGAGCTGCTCTCCCTGACAGACCTTGGTCTGTGGAGGGTGGAGGACAGTAGTCTATAACCAGAGCTGCTGTGTAGCAGGCAGTCGCCTGGTAGAAACTGCTCTGTGTCCAGCAGGGGCCGAGGGACATATGCTGCAGGGACCCTCCCCTGCCCTCCGCCATCCACAGACGGTCCACCTTCTCTGCCTGCGCGTCTGTGGTCAGCTGAGAAGGAGGGAGCCACGTGCATGTGTCCTGCAGCCTGTGTGCGGTGTTGGCATACCCCAGTACCATGCTGCCTCCCTCGGGGTGGCTTGGGGTCAACACAGTGGGGACCTAGGCACCGCTGCCTCGTCCTGGGGTGCCCGGAGCCTCTGAGTTTGAGCTTCTGTAGGAAAGCGTCTGGGCAGGGCACTGGGGTTTCCCAGTGTGTACTTGTGCCCAGGTGGGCTCTGCCCTCTGCCTCGAGTGAGTGCTGGAGCGTTTGCCCACCTGGCTCTGCTGTGGACCCCTCGGTGGTCTTGCCCCACCCCCACTCGTTCCTCCACTGTCCCCTCCTGCCTTCAGAGCAGCGGCTGGTGGTGCCCTGGGCTCCTCCTGCGTCATTCTGTCGAGCGACCGTGTGCCCATTTCATTGTTTCTTTGTGGGATGGGGCGGGCTGGGCTGGGCTGGGCAATGAAGCCAGATGAGGCCTCGGGAATGAATGCCACTGCTGTCTTTTCTTGCAGTTGGAGAGAGGCGACTTCCTCTCGGAAGAGTGGAGAGAGCGCATCGCCAATACGAGGTACGCGGGCTGTGGGGCACAGTGCCAGGGCGGGTGGTGGGCATGGGGCCAGGCTCAGGGCAGGCCATGGTCCCTGTGCACCCCAGGCCTCTCCTCATGCCAGGAACTCCCTCTGAGTGTCAGCAGGGCAGAAACGCCCCTGCCCGTCACCTGCCTTTGCAGTGGCACTTGTCACCAAGCCTAACCTCGAGCCCGTGTACAGGTTCTCGCCCTGTTGTCTCCTCTGCACTGGGCTCCTTTGCTGCCCCTGAGCTGGGTCTGGGTGTTTTCCTGTCTCCTCGTCCCTTGTCCCTCCCGCCTTGAGCGACTTGTGTACGCCGCACCTCTGGGCAGGTTGCTCTCCGCTCGGCTCCCACGCACCTCACCTGGAGGCTCCTGGTGCCAGCAGCTCATGGAGCCGAGTCTTGGGGTCCCCCTCACCCCGCCCCATCTAGGCACAACTGCCTGCATGGCATGTGCCTCCCACTGATATGTGTGTGAGTGGAGCGTGGGGATCTCTCCCAGGTGGTGCCACCGGGAGGTGGCCAGGCCTGCTGTGCCCATGGGCAGGTATCCTGCCCTGTCTGGGGGAATCCCGCTGCCCTGTGGGTGGCCCCATCCAGGGGGTTGGGAGTGCAGCAGGGTCCCTCCTGTGGGAGCTCCCTGAGACACCAGGCTTGTGCTGACCAGCCGCACTCAGGCCGTGGTCACTGTCTGTTAACCCCTTAAGCTGAGGGCTTTCCTGGCGTCCTGTTGGCTTCCCAATTCTAGCTCAAGTGGGCCTTGCATCCTCGGCCTCCGGGACTGAGTCTCTGCTTGCCATCTGCCCCGTTGGCGGCTCTGTGGGCTCTGCCCCGCGGCCTGCGTCTGGCTTGCCTTTCCTGTGGGCGGACCGTGAGCAGGCCTTGGCCATGTGAGGCAGCTCCTCAGGTCTGCTTCCTGGCTGGGGCATCTCCTGGTGTCCTTGTGGGGACCAATGGCGCTTTGCCTTGCTTCTAAAACACAGCAGGGTGGTAGCTGTGGAGCTAGGTGTCCTGGGGCTTCCGTTTCTGTAAACACCAGTTCCCAAGGGTCTTTTCTGGCCCCTGCTCCCATCCTGTGGCCTCCTGAACTCACGGCTCTCACTCCCAGCCTGCCCCTGTGCAGTCCCTGGGGACACCCTGACAGATGGGGACAGTGGGCCCAGCACCCCGGGCCCATGCGTGTCTGATCTCCCAGTGGTGCCCGAGGACGCCTCTACCTGGGCCCACGCTCTGGTGTCTTGCCCCTCCTGTGGGTGGGGGCAGGATGGGAGCCCTGCTTGGTGTCCCATCTCCATTGCCTTCCTGGGGCTGAGGCCCTTCTCGCTGTGCTGAGTACCCGGGAGGGGTTGCTGGTGAATATTTCCAGATTGTTGATTTTAAAACTGTCAGGGTTCAAAACAAGCAGCTTACCCTGTTTTCTGCCCCGTTCCAAAGAAGTGCTTCTCTCCGCCTGCACTGGCAGCACCCGGTGTGGCTCTCACTGGGGACTCGCAGCCGCGGCAGGCAGGCTGGGTTGTGGGCAGAGCCTGGCGCCGGCAGGCGGTCACTGCAGACTGCACTGGATGCTTTGCGCCTGCGGAGACGGAGCCTTGGTCTTACTCAACTGGCACGTTGTTTTGCAGTGTTATATTTGTGAATAACTTTGCCTTTGGTCCTGAGGTGGATCACCAGCTGAAGGAGCGGTTCGCAAATATGAAGGAAGGTACGTGCCCCGCCCCCCCTGTGTCCTCCTCGCGTTCCTTCCCAGAGTCCACAGTCCCAGGGTACCCAGACGTGGCCCTGATGGGGTGGTGGCTGCAGAGACCCTGGGCTCCTGCAGGGGCTGCCCTGGCGCCAGGCACCTCCCTGTGTTCCCTGTTCCACCGTACCTTAGTTTGCAGTGTCACATTGGAGGTGAGTGCTGGACACTCCCCACCCAGGCCTGGGGCTGTCACTGCGGGAAGCTAATGGGGCCTGAGCTCTGAGCTGGTGCTGCAGCTCTAGGGCTGCCTCCTGAGGTGGGAGACCAGTACAATGGGTTCTCCCATGGTTTTGTAAAGATGGCAGGCAGGCGAGAGGCCACAGGCCCAGCAGGACCCAGTCTCCAGCTGCCTTTAGCACTGACGACTTGTGTCCACGGGGGCTTGGCGTGCACGTGTGTGTGTATGTGTGTGTGTGCATGTGCACTCGTGCCCTCCTGTGGGCAGAGGGTGGTCCTAAATTATCTTAAACCTTAACTGAGGACACACTTCCTTCTCTAGCCAAGCACTTCTCCTGGGCTTAGGGCCTCCTGACCCCGCTATCACGCTCAGGAGAGCCAGGGATTCCCAGGGCCCTGCCGCCTGCTCCCTGGCCCCACCTCACAGCCTAGGAGCACCCCTTGGGGGTGTTTCCCCGACTCCCCAGGCAGCACCTGGGCCTGGCTGTGGATGGTGGTTGTGGCTGTGGCTGTTGCGGGGACCTCTCGTCTCCAGCCCTGCCACCTGTCTGTAGTGATGCCTATCTGGCATGCTGGGCGCCCGGCATCCTGGGCAGATCTCTTCACGTGTGCTTTTTTTTTTTTTTTTTTTTTGGAGACAGAGTCTTGCTCTGTTGGCCGGGCTAGAGTGCTATGGCGTCAGCCTAGCTCACAGCAACTTCCAACTCTTAGGCTCAAGCCATCCTTCTGCCTCAGCCTCCCAGTAGCTGGGACTACAGACGTGTGCTACCATGCCCGGCTAAGTTTTTTATATTTTTAGTGGTCTAGCTAATTTTTTTCTATTTTTAGTAGAGATGGGGTCTCGCTCTTGCTCAGGCTGGTCTCAAACTCGTGACCCCGAGCTATCCTCCCGCCTTGGCATCCCAGAGTGCTAGGATTACAGGCGTGAGCCACCACGCCTGGCCTGCACTTTTGCTTTGATGTGTCTCTCCTTGCTCTGCTTCCTGCACGTGGGACACCAGGTTGTTGCACATGCCTGGGCCCAGGTGCCCTGCAGCGGCAGTGCTTTGTCATGTCACGTGGCGCTGCCCAGAACCCCCACTTCCTATTGGAGGTCCCTCCTGGCCCCTGAGTGCATAGTAGCTTGCCCGCCCGGGTGGTCTCTGGTGAGAGCACTGCTTCCCAACATCCCCATGGTGTCCTCCCAACCCCCTAGTTGGAGCACTGCCGCCTGGTGGACCTCACGTGTCCTTGGAAGAGCGGCTGTCACCAGCGTGGTCCTTGTGTGGCAGAGATCGCCGTGTGCCACTGAGAGCCTGTCAGGCTGCCCTGCAACCTTTTGACATGGCCCTATTAGCTTTTGAGCTTGTTTGCTTGTTTCCTGACATGATGGAGCATCGGCCTGACCTTGTCTGTGCCTGGCCCAGCCCTAGGACCATCCCTTCCCTGCTCCTCCTGATCACAGGGTGGTGCGGCTTTGGGAGGAGAGAGCTGGGTTGGGGGTGTGTGTATATAAATGGATTCGTTTTGAGTTTTCCAATTTAAATTTAAGATTATGATCTTTGATTTTTGTATTTGTTTCTTTTTTACACTGAGAAATTTGGTTCCTGAAAGGGCTAATGTATTTACTTATGATGTATTTTACATAGTCTGCATGGAAGTTCCATGATTGCTGTTAATAGTAATACTGATATTTAACAGCAGACTTACTGGTGAAGGTCAGGATTTCTCTGTGGTTCTTTTCATCCTTGAATTTGTCACATTAAGGACGCACAGACGCGTGTTGAAGAGTTGGTTGAGATAATTACTTTTGCTCTGTGGCTGCTGCCTGTTGGAACCTGCAGCTGGGTTGGTTTACCTGTGGCCCATTGGGGGTTTGCCTTCGTTCCTCTCAGGTCTTAGTCTGGGATGAGTGGCACCTTTGCCCACGTTCCGTGACCTGGAGAGGCCCAGCCTTGTCCCTCTGGCCCCAATGGGCTCCCTTCTTGGGACCCCTGCTTGGTCCTTGTGGGGTGTTCAAAGAACCTGCTATGTGCATACTGGTCTGCCCTCTTTTTGTCATTTAACAAGAAGTCCTGGAAATCACCCCAGACGAGCTCCACCTCTGGCCGCACCTTCCCCTGAAGTGTCCATCCTGGGCCCTGCACCTCGGGGTGTCCTGTGTGGGCTGAGCCTGTGGCTGGCTGAGCAGCTTCCTCCGTGGAGCCCACCCCATGTGTGCAAGTGCTGGGTTGGGGTCCGTGCTTGGGATTTTTTGAGGACTTGGGGACATTTTTTAAAGGAAGGTTGTACGACAGGCTCAAACACAGAAGGTAGTGCATAGTTTTGGTTCAACTTGTAGGAAGACAGATGGGACTCCAAGCCATGGTTGTTGTGTGTTCAGTTCCTTCTGTGTGACTTGCTCCATGCTTGTCTGTATGTGTGTCCACTTTCCCACACATGGCAGTGATCGGTGTTTATGTTTCAGGTGGCAGGATCGTGTCCTCGAAGCCCTTTGCACCTCTAAACTTCAGAATAAACAGTAGAAACTTGAGTGGTAAGACACTGTCATGTTGCTTTGATTAGTATCGGTAATTTTAAGCATCTGACATGCATCTGCTGAAGGTGCCTTTGGCGGGTGGTTAAGGCGGGGGCAGCTGTGGCACTGACCCGTGTGTTGTGTGTGCAGACATCGGCACCATCATGCGCGTCGTGGAGCTGTCGCCCCTGAAGGGCTCCGTGTCGTGGACGGGGAAGCCAGTCTCCTACTACTTGCACACTATTGACCGGACCATAGTGAGTGTCCTGGCGGGACCCCTGCTCTGTGGCCCATTACGACCCCGCTGGGGCCTCTGTCAGCCTGTTGGACCTGAGGGAGCCGAGTCAGCTCCTGTCCAGGGAGTCCTGGTCCTGACCACCCGCCACCTCTGTTTGCGGCTCACTCCGTGTCCAGGGAACATGGCCCACGTGCCCAGCTGTGGCTCGTTGGTGAATTGAGGATGATGCCTGCCATGGCAGGGTTGGGTCACACCGTTGTCTGTTGCCAGCGGGATCCAGCCATGTGCTTGGTGTCCCAGAATATGTGATGTCATCTGGGGTGTCCCGTTCGTCCTGACAGAGTGTGGGACTCCCTTCTAATGAGAGTTTTTCTTTTCTTTTCTTTTTAGCTTGAAAACTATTTTTCTAGTCTGAAAAATCCAAAACTCAGGGTAAGTTCATGTGTTTTCTTCCTTGAGCTAATGATGTGGACGTGCAGCTGTGTGAAAACCTGACACGTTCCCGAGTGGCTGGGCCAAGGCAGGGTAGTGGCAGTGATGGGTCCCGCAGGTAGCCCTGCGGTTCCCACGGGGTCTGAGCCCGCAGCCTTTCCCACCCCCGTCCTCCCCACCTCTCTCTGTCCCTCTCTGTCTCTGTCTGCGCTTGTCCTCGTCTTTGATAGGTTGACCAGGGCCAGTCTTCTTAATAACAATCTGGGGGTGGTCATTGGGTGAGTCGTGGCGTCCTAAAGGTTATTTTTGGTGATTGGCGACTGGCTGTAAGTTCAGGACGAGGGATCTGCTCCCCCTTGTGCTGCCCTGGTGCGCCTGTGGGCTGTGGTCTGTGCTGCCGCCGCCTGGGGCTGGAGCGTTCCTTGTTTCCGGTGCAGAGCGGTTGCTTCTTGGCACTGCCATTAGGCGCCATCGAAGGCTGATCGCACCGCGTGCGCCTCCCATCTAGAGGGCGTTTCCAGTAACTCACTGAAGGGAACACAGTGTGCACAGAGCACCCACTGGTGGGGCCTTGGTGCATCTCACCAAGAGGGTAGGCGGGAGGGACAGGCAAGGAGGGGCTTCTCATCCTTGCGCCTGGGGGTCTGTCCTTGGTGTGGTTCATGGTTCAGAGGTTGCCTGGCTTCTTGCGGGTGAGGGTGTCTGCTTTTGTGCATGCGGCTGTGGGTGCCGCGTTGGGTGGCCTGTGGGAGCTCGAGATGTCTGTGTGTCGGCTCCCTCTTCTGTGCCGACGGCCCCTTGGGTGCGGGATCCAAGTCCCCGGGCACAGGAGGGGCTCTGGCCAGTGCCAGACTCTGCAGCACCATCCAGCTCTTCCTCTGCAGGAGGAACAAGAGGCAGCTCGGCGCCGACAGCAGCGGGAGAATAAGAGCAACGCGACCACCCCCACCAAGGTGCCCGAGAGCAAGGCGGCCGGCCCCACGGACGCCCCCGTGGTAAGCCCTGCGCTGCCGTGGCCAGCAGGTACAGCTCCCGTGGTGTCCCGCCCTTGCCCTGCCATCACCCCCTGTGTTGTGCAGGATTCCGGCGCTGAGGAAGACAAAGCCGGAGCAGCCCCCATCAAGAAGCCGTCCCCCTCCAAGGCCCGCAAGAAGAAGCTGAACAAGAAAGGGCGGAAGATGGCCGGCCGCAAGCGCGGGCGCCCCAAGAAGATGAGCACTGCAAACCCCGAGCGAAGGCCGAAGAAGAGCCAAACTGCACTGGATCTCCTGCACACGCAGACCACGTCCCAGACAGCATCCCCCTCGCCCCAGGGTGAGTCCCGTCCCCACCGCCACCTCCAGGCCACGCCTCACCTGCTGTGCAGCAGCCTGGGGAGCCCCTCGGAGGGGATGCGCCTTCCTGGGTCTCAGGTGTACAGCGTCCCAGTAGCTCTGCCTCTGTGGTGGCTCCGCCCCAGGGTTCCTGGACCCCACCCCATCCCCATCCCGCCTGCAGAGGGGCCCCGCACACCAGGCTAGGGCCAGTCCTGGCAGGGTCTCACCAGTGGGCACAAGGGGCTTTTTCACCACATTGCCAGCCAGGGTCTGGCAGTGTAAATGCTGCTCCTGGGGGCTAGAGGGAGGCTTCCAGAGGGGCTTCCGCCTTGGCGCTCAGCCCTGTCTTGGACTCTGGGGTAACGTGTTGAGCTTCTCCTTAAGGAAGCGGGGAGTCCGTGGGATGGTCCTTGTCTCCTTGGGAGTGTGGTTGGGTTGACCCATGGTCTGTCCTCTTGTGCAGATGCCTACAGGTCACCTCACAGCCCCTTCTACCAGCTACCTCCGAGCGTGCAGCGGCCCTCCCCCAACCCGCTGCTGGGGGCACCCACCCCGCCCGCGCTGCAGAAGCTGCTAGGTGAGCTGTGCGGGGAGGGTGCTGCCCTGGGCATGTGGGGGTCCCAGCTGACAGAGGGTCACGACTCTAGCTTGGCAGCAGCCCCTGGGACAGTTGCGCTGGACCCCACACGAGTAGCAGGGCCTGGGATCCAGTCTGCTAGAGGTGTTAGCAGATGGGCTCTGGGGTTGTCTGAGGTCAAAATTCTCACCCCAGGCATCCTGCGTGATGTCTGGGGACATGTTCAGTTGTCACAATGAGGGGGGCTGCTCCTGGCATGGAGTCGGTGGCAACCAGGGACACTGCTCAGCACCCTGCAGTGCCCAGGGCAGTCCCCCAGAGGACGGTCAGCTGTCCAGGGGAGAGAGGGCCTGGGCAGGCCCCCCATGCTCTGGTGCTCCCCATGGCGTGAGGGTGCAGGCGTGTCCTGCTTTGATGAGCTCGTGACACTCCTGAGATGACAGGAGGGGGGAGGCCCTGGGCCAGAACAGGCACCCAAGGAGCTGCTCCGAGCAGGCTGTCGAGTGGGCGCTGGGTGGGCCGAGTCCAGAGCTTGTTTCTGTAGCACTGCTCCCTCTTCCCCATGGCCTCAGGTGGGTCACATGTATCAGAGCGCTTCCCCAAAACCACGTCACATGTCTCTCTCCCTAGAGTCCTTCAAGATTCAGTACCTGCAGTTCTTGGCATACACAAAAACCCCTCAGTACAAGGCCAACCTGCAGCAGCTGCTGGACCAGGAGAAGGTGGGTCCCACCCGCACTGTGCCTGTCTCCTGCTGCGTGGCATTCGCTCTGGTGCCATGCAGGCCCTGGGGAGCAGCACGCCTGAGTAGGCTCTCCTGCCCCTTACCTGCCCCTCGCTGGCTGACCTTCACACCTGAGGCCCCTGCTGTCAAGGCTGCCTGGGGCCCAGCCGTGGGGAGGCAGCCCCCTCCAGTCAGGGCCCCAGCGCCCTTGGTGCCCAGTGGGTGTCATTGCCTTAGGGGTGAGGGTGCACAGCTCAGAGAGGCTGGGTCGTCCCTGGCTCTGTGTCTCCCTGTGGCTCTGAGCTTGGCATGGTCCATCTTCCCGTCATAGCCCTAGGGCTTGGGTGCGGGTGACTGCACTGTCTGCAGGCTGGCGGAGCACAGCTGAACCCAGAGACTGCCTTGCTGCCTGGTCCTTTGTCTCAGCTAAGGGATGTGGGGAACAGTGATTCTGGCACTTGAAGGTGCTGCAGTCTAGAAACATCTCTGGCAGGAGGCTTAAGTGACCTGTGATCCCACGGTCGAGTTGTGGCTGAGCCTTGTTTTTTTGTTGGGACTTGGATGTTGCTGTAAAAGCTGAGGAGGCTCGTGCCATACTGTTCACAGACATGTGCACATCTCTCCCTGCTCAGCTGACAGCTGCTGAGGCCGTATTTTCCGTTGGTGTCTGGAGGTTGTCACGTTTAAGTGGCTCCCGGTATCGTGTTGCATTTAGGAACCAGCCCTTTCTGTGTAGATAGGCTGTTGGGATGGTCTGAAGTTTTGCTGTTATAGTAGCAGACTTCTCGTAAATTCATGGGGAAAGCCCACTTTTGGTACTTCCTGGGATAAATCCCCCAAGAAATTGGTGGTCTCCTGGCCACTGGGATGTGCGGTGGCCTCGCGCCTGGAGCCCCCATGCATGGAGCTCTTCATCAGCGTGTCTGTGGGGGCGCGTTTGAGGGTGTTGTGGAGGGTCAGGGCCTGGGGCCTTCCCTGGCAGGCCCTGGGGTCACCTGCCCCATCCCCTGCAGGAGAAGAACACCCAGCTGCTGGGCACGGCGCAGCAGCTTTTCAGCCACTGTCAGGCACAGAAGGAGGAGATCAGGAGGCTTTTCCAGCAGAAACTGGATGAGGTCTGGCCCGGGACTGGGCTGGGGTGGGCAGGCAGGTACAGCCTGGGGTGGCCCGGATCTGGCAGGGCATCTCCTATTGGCCCCCTTGCCTTTATGGATGCATCCCCCAGACAGGGAGAGGACTGGGGTCTGGGGAGTCGAGTGGGCTGCCCTGGGGCTGGGTTGTGGGGTGGCTACCCCCTCGGGGCCCAGTGTGCCCACCGCCTGTGTGTCCATGTGTGTCCACAGCTGGGAGTGAAGGCCCTGACCTATAACGACCTGATCCAGGCACAGAAGGAGATCTCTGCGCACAACCAGCAGCTGCGAGAGCAGTCGGAGCAGCTGGAAAAGGACAACAGCCAGCTCCGCAGTCAGAGCCTGCAGCTGGTGGGTACCCACGTCAGTGCTCCGCGGTGCTCTGGCAGGGCGGCCTCCCCCAGGCTGCCGGGGCTGGAAGCCTGTCAACCCAACTCCCTAATCAGCGGGGCAGGGGCTGGACTCCTCAGTGACCAGAGGGCCCTGCCTGGGGCTGGTTGGGCTTTCCATAGTCCTGCTTATCTCCAGCGGGAGATTCTGGATCCTCCCCTCTGATCCCTCTGTCCTTAGCTCCTCCGTAGACTTAGAGCACTAGGATGGACGGGCCTGCATGTGTGTGGCTGCCCTGTGCTCTGCCCCTGCTGGGGCTCCTGGAGCCTGTACAGACGGCACAGACCGCTTGGGCCGTGGTGCTCACGCACCTGCCGCACCCTTCCCCGCCCCAGGTGTGGCACTGAGGCCATGTCTGTGTGTCCTGGGGGCCTCGGCCTGGCGTTCTGGAGAGCATGGATCCCCACCCCGTTCTGTGCATGGGCCCTGCTTGCCAGGCCATTGCTGCAGCCGCCGCATCCTGTCCCCGCAGCTCAAGGCCCGGTGTGAGGAGCTGAAGCTGGACTGGGCCACACTGTCCCTGGAGAAGCTGCTGAAGGAGAAACAGGCCCTGCGGACCCAGATCTCGGAGAAGCAGCGGCACTGCCTGGAGCTGCAGGTGGGCGTCTCGGGGCTTCCTACCGTGTACATAGGACAAGCCGGCTGCTTCCTCCCAGGACGGCCTCAGCTTTGGGGTCACCTTGGTGGCAGTGGCCCAGGAGCCTCCATGTTGCAGCCCTCGGAAGAGGGTTTGTGGGGGCGGAGGGACAGGTGGGTTGCACCTAGACGCTCGCCATGCCAGGCCCCTGCATGGCATGGGGAGGCTCTGCTCACTCTTTTTTTGAGACAGAGTCTCACTCTGTTGCCCAGGCTAGAGTGCAGTGGCCTCGTCATAGCTCACGGCAACCTCCAACTCCTGGGCTCAAGCGATCCTCCTGCCTCAGCCTCCTGAGTAGCTGGGACTACAGGCATGTGCCACCGTGCCCAGCTAATTTTTTTATATAATATATGTATGTGTGTGTATATATATATATATATATATATTTTGTTTTGTTTTGTTTTGAGACAGAGTCTCACTCTGTTGCACAGGCTAGAGTGAGTGCCGTGGCGTCAGCCTAGCTCACAGCAACCTCAAACTCCTGAGCTCAAGCGATCCTCCTGTCTCAGCCTCCCGAGTAGCTGGGACTACAGGCATGCACCACAATGCCCGGCTAATTTTTTCTATATGTATTTTTAGCTGTCCATATAATTTTTATTTTTAGTAGAGATGGGGTCTCGCTCTTGCTCAGGCTAGTCTCAAACTCCTGAGCTCAAACGATCCGCCCACCTCGGCCTCCCAGAGTGTTAGGATTACAGGCGTGAGCCACCGCGCCCGGCCTAATTTTTTTATATATATATTTTTAGTTGTCCATATAATGTCTTTGTATTTTTAGTAGAGACAGGGTCTCGCTGTTGTTCAGGCTGATCTCAAACTCCTGACCTCGAGTGATCCTCCTGCCTCGGCCTCCCAGAGTGTTAGGATTACAGGCGTGAGCCACCGTGCCTGGCCACTCTGCTCACTCTTGTCCCCTCGGCTCCAGCGTCTCAGGGCTCATTTATTAGCCAAGCACTCATTGCTGAACTAAGATTTCCTGGCTGCCTTCCCGTAAATGGTTTCTGAAAGAGTCACCAAAGAATTTGCTCACTAAAATAAAATAGTTTGTGACCATCTTGAGCAAGAGCAAGACCTGGTCTCTACAAAGAATAGAAAAATTAGCCAGGTGTGGCGGCACCTGTAGTCCCAGCTACTCAGGAGGCTGAGGCAGGAGGATCTCTTGAGCCCAGGAGTTGGAGGCTGTCGTGAACTGTGATGACGCCACTGCATTCCAGCCTGGGTGACAGAGCAAGACCCTGTCTCAAAAACAACAACAACAAAAACAACCTTAGTAGCAGAAACGTGAGGTGAGTTAGAAGGTGCAAGGAGGATGGAGAGGCACGGTGTGTGGTGCGTTTCCTTTCAAAATGCTTCCAGGAGTTGATTTTTGTGTGTGTAGCTGTCATGCGGTACCAAGAATAAAGCAGAAAGATGGGTGGCGTCAGCATTTCCATTATGGAGGCTCCATCCGTGAGGGCTGTGTCCTCCTAGCGTGTCCCCCTCCTTGCGGCAGAGTTTTGTCATTTATGTAACGTGTTCCCTGCCGCTAGGCCCTTGGAGTCCTTTCAAACATCTAATTCTTGCTGTAAAATGATGCTGTGATGCATTTCTTGACTAATTCTCACGCTTCCCTTAAAGGCGTGCTCCTGAAAGCAGATTTCTTAGTGTTTGAGGGTTGCAGGATACATCGCTCTCTGACATGAGCGTGTGACAGAGGGGTTTGCTGGCCTCGTTCCCATGGTTTTCCCATCTCTGTGAGAGGATGAGTTTGGGTTCTGACTCTTTCTGTCATGTTTCTGTGTCATAACGAAACCACATGTGCCTGTCGTAGGAAGGAAACAGAGCAACAGTGAACAGACCAAGAGGCAGAAACTTCCCTCAGGCTGATGGCTTGGAGGAAACACCGCTCCATTTGAGAGGGGTGCGATCCTTCCTCCGGTCTTCCTGGTGGTCTTTGTGCTGACAAATCTATTTTTCACAGGACGAGATCTCTCTGTGTATGTTTGTGTTTCTTGCTGTTCTTGCTGGCATGTTTCCTGTTGTACACGTCCTGAGTACATGTCTACGGAGCTGTCCCCGCCTCTCGTGCCATTTTATCCACACTCCCCTCGGCTTCCCGGCCCGACGCTAGACCATGGGCTGCTTTGGTTTTTCCGTCATACTCAGTTGATTGGCATCCGGCAGTTCCCCCTGGGTGCCGTGCGTGGCAGGGTCCTAGGGATGGCACCCCAGTCTGTCGTGGCTCTGGGTCTGACGTTGCCTCCCTCCCACAGATCAGCATTGTGGAGCTGGAGAAGAGCCAGCGGCAGCAGGAGCTTCTGCAGCTCAAGTCCTGCCTGCCACCCGATGACGCCCTGTCCACGCACCTGCGTGGGAAAGGCACCCTGGGCCGCGAGCTGGAGGCTGACCCCGGCAGGCTGCACCTTGAGCTGGACTGCGCCAAGTTCTCGCTGCCCCGCTTCAGCAACATGAGCCCAGAACTCTCCATGAACGGCCACGCCACCAGCTATGAGCTCTGCGGCGCCTTGAGCCGGCCCTCATCTAAGCAGAACACCCCTCAGTACCTGGCCTCTCCCTTGGACCAGGAGGTGGTGCCCTGCACGCCCAGCCATGGCGGCCGGCCACGGCTGGAGAAACTGTCCGGCCTGGCCGTGCCTGATTACACCAGGCTCTCCCCGGCCAAGATCGTGCTGCGGCGGCACCTGAGCCAGGACCACGCAGCGTCCAGCAGGGCGGCCGCCAGCGAGCTGCACCCGCGGTGAGTCCCCCAGGGTCTGTGGGGGGACCTTCTTTTCGGGAGTGCCTCAGTTGGGAAGAACTTCAGGGCTGTGTGCCTGGGCTGCCCCAGGAGGGCTCCCCAAGTGACCAGGGCTTCTCTTCCCAGAGCTGAGCACGCCAAGGAGAACGGCCTTCCCTACCAGAGCCCCAGTACCTCCAGCAGCCTGAAGCTGAGCCCTCAGGACCCTCGTCCCCCATCCCCTGGGGCCTTGCAGCTCACCGGGGATAAGAACAGCGAGAAGGTGCGGCCCAGGCCCCTCCCACCCTCTGCCTGTGCTCCTGGGGCTCACGCTGAAGTGGCAACGCCCAGGGCTTAGGGTTAGCAGGAGACGGGGCCCTGGTCACCTCGGGGTGGAGGAGAACGTGTGCCCCGAGTTGGGGCTGGTGGGAATGGCATAGGCGACACTGGGCAGGCATGGTGGAGGGCGCAGTGTCTGGGTGGCAGACGGGGTTTGTCTGCGTTGTCGGGCTGGGAGCACTGGTGTGACGCAGAGCCCCCCTCAGGAGGCCTCCGTGTCCTTTGGAAGTGACAGGAGTGTACCTAGAACATTCCAGCGCAGCTTCCACAGAGAGGAGCTGGGGCCCGAGGGTCTGGGACTGTGGGGGGCAGTCGGTTGGGGGCCCCTGGTCCCATGGCCTGGGGCCTGCTGACCTGCGTGGTTGCCGGCGTGTGCTGCAGGGTCTGAAGGAGCGTGCCTACGGCAGCAGCGGGGAGGCCATCACCAGCCTGCCCATCAGCATCCCGCTGAGCACGGTGCAGCCCAGCAAGCTGCCCGTCAGCATCCCGCTGGCCAGTGTGGTGCTGCCCAGCCGTGCGGAGAGAGTGGTGAGTGTCCCATGTGCCAGCTGAGGCAAGATGGAGTAGGGGGGCTTTTGCAATTTTTAAAAAATTGTGCATTTAAATTTCAAGCACACTGTAATGCGAGAAAAATAGAATATCACAAACCCACATTAATTATGATATATTTTGCAGTTTTTATCTCCAGTCTGTTTCTCTGATAGAAGGCAGTGTATGCAGGTAGAGAGGGAATGGACCGCAGGTCAGGAGGACCCCAGCCTCCCTCCTCCTCCAAGGCTGTCTGCAGCGGCCGCAGCCTGGCTCCCACACCTGGTTCTCCTGTCCCACATCAGTGGACACATGGATGACCGTCTGTGTAGCGTGTGGCGGGGTTTCCTGGGCAATGAGTCATTTCTCTTTTTGTTTTTTCATTAAATACAATTTACCCACTTCAGTAGTTTTTAGTATATTCACAGAGTTGTGCAACCAGCTATCTCTAACTCCAGAACATTCCATCGCCCCCAAAAAGAAGCTCCATCACCCCCAAAAAGAAGCCCCATCCCTGCCGGGCGTGGTGGCTCACGCCTGTAATCCTAGCACTCTGGGAGGCCAAAGTGGACAGATTGTTTGAGCTCAGGAGTTTGAGACCAGCCTGAGCAAGAGTGAGACCCCATCTCTACTAAAAAAATAGAAAGAAATTAGCTGGACAACTAATAAAAATATATAAAAAAAATTAGCCGGGCATGGTGGGCGCATGCCTGTAGTCCCAGGTACTCAGGAGTCTGAGGCAGGAGAATTGCTTGAGCCCAGGAGTTTGAGGTTGCTGTGAGCTAGGCTGATGCCACAGCACTCTAGCCTGGGCAACAGAGTGAGACTCTGTCTCAAAAAAAAGAAGCCCCATCCCCTCCCTAGCCCCTGCTGACCACAGATCTACCTCCTGACACACTGGCTTTCCATCCGCAGAGGAGCACCCCGAGCCCCGTGCCGCAGCCCCGAGACTCCGCATCTACACTTGAAAAGCAGATCGGTGCTAATGCCCATGGTGCTGTGAGCAAGAGCCTTGCCCTGGCCCCCGCAGGTAAGGCCCGTCCTGCCCCCACGACCCGGGGATGCCCGCCAGGCTGGCTACGGCCTGAGTACCTCCTGGCAGCGGGTCTGAGCTGCAGCCACAGTGAGCCCCAGGGACCTGGTCAGGCCTGAGTCTCCCTGACGCTGATGCACGCATTGGCTGTTCCAGCCTGTGCTGTGCCCTGCTCCCATCAGGAGTGGTCTTGTCGCTTACCCAGCTGCGAAGCGTCGGGGTCTCTGAGGTCCAGGACTCGGGGATCAGGTGCGCATACAGTGGTGCCTGATGCAGGCAGCCGTGGGTGTTGGGTGTGTAGCTGCCTGCTGGGTTCTGTTCTCCTTCGGAAAGCTCCGGCCACACGGAGTTATGTTAACACAGGGCTTCGCAAACGCTTTTGCTGTAACCTCCCTCCTATCATCCTACCTACCTACCGCTCAGCGTGCAAGCAGCCAGTGCCAACATGGAAACGGGTGGGCGTGGCTGTGCGCCAGTAGAACTTTATTTGCTACAATAAGGCCATGGGCCAAACTCGCGGGCTATAGTGTGCTGGCCCTGTATTAACTAACACATGGTGTGACGTGGCAGTTACGTTTTTAGGAGTAAAAAGTAAAGTGCAAGAGGCTGCTATTTAGACAGGTGCAGCCCGTGGACAGTTGTCTTTCTTAGGCCTAGGGAGGCCACCCGAGGCCACCAGGTCCCTGGGGACGCCCTCAAGTCCAGGGATGGCCCGTCCTGTGCCCAGCACAGGTGACGCAGGGCTGTTCTCTCTGAAATAGTTACATTGTCAGGAAATTTGTGACCAGGGCTTTGGAGACGTCTAGGAAGGGGCTCCCTGGCAGGCCCAGCATGTGGAGTGGGAACTGTTGGTGCAGTTGCGTGCAAGTCTCAGACCCACCCACAGCATCATCCCTCCCTCGCAGTGTGGGAGGAGCCTCAGCCTGAGCCGGCCCTGCCTCCCCCATCAGTCACTGCTGTTCTTCTGCGTTCTCCCTGCGGCTTGTGTCCCTCAGCGGGCTCTCCTCCTCCCCTCCCGAGCCTCCCTGATCCTCTAGGAACCTTCCCTGCTGAGTGCTCAGCGTTCTGACGCGCCCAGGAGTGGAGAGATGTCTCAAGGACTGTTCTGCAACTCACATGAGGTGGCTGTACCAGGGTTTTTTTTTTTTTTTTTAGAGACAGGTTTTTGCTCTGTCACCCAGGCTGGAGTGCAGTGGCGTCATCACAGCTCACTGCAGCCTCCAACTCCTGTGCTCAAGCGATCCTCCTGCCTCAGCCTTCCAAAGTGCTGGGACTGCAGGTGGAAGCCACTGCACCCAACCAGGGGCATTTTTTAGGGCCCTTGCCTGGTACCTTTGTGCCTGGAATGTGCCACGGGCCCCACCTCCCATGGACACCATGCTGCCAGTGGCCAGGCCCTAGAGAGGAGAGTGCGCTGGGGCTGGACTTGTGATGAGCTCCAGCCAGAGAACCCACACATCCCTCACACCCAAGCTGGGCCCACGGCTCCCTTGTCCCTGGGGTGGTCCTGAAGTGCAATTGCGGCCTGGGGAGGAGGGGCCCAAGAGGGCCCTTGGCGTTCATGGTTTCCACAGCAAGTGGCCTCGTGCTTCTGAGCCCAGAGCTGTCCTCTGTGGCCAGGAGGGAGGAGGTGGTTCTGGGGGTCAGGCCAGCCTGGGGCTCTTGCCAGGGCGGTGTCTCTGGGGCAGGATCGTGGCCAGGCACACTTTGCTGTCTAGGGATACTTAACCCAGCCCAGGGCCAGTTCAGGATAGATGTCCTGGCATAGGTGATGTCTCAGCTGAGACTTGGGGGCCTGGGCAGCTCAGCCTGGTGGTCGGGGCCCAGGTATGCCAAGGCTCAACCCCTGAGGGTCTGAAGGTGGGAGTAGGCCGGCCAGGCTGGTGGGACCCACCAAGGGGCACTACCGGGGCGTGGTCACGGTTGGGGTGGGAGTCGGTGGCAGTGAGCGTCCCCAAGACTCCATGGGGCAGTGTGGCAGATCTCTCCCACTTCTGACTCCCTGTCCCCTCCCACTCCCTCTCCTCCCACATGACCCCAGAACACAGAACCCTCAGTGTCGTCATCTCCCACGCGAGATTGACTGTGGAACCTTCCAGATCCACACCCAGGGCCATTTCTGACTCCAGGACCATCCCCGCTTCCCTGGGCTCTGCCGGCTCTGCCCTGGGTAGCCCCTGGAGGAAGGCCTTCCCGAGACCAGCTCCCTCCTCTGCCAAGATGGGTCCTGGCGTCCACACCGTGGGCTCCAGCCATCCTGCATCCCCTGAGAAATTGTGTCCCCCACAGGCTTCTCCTACTCGGGCTCAGTGGCCATCAGTGGGGCCCTGTCCGGCAGCCCCGCCCCACTGGCCCCGGGAGCCGAGCCGGCCACCTTCGAGGACTCCTCTGGCTCGGGGAGCATCTTTGCTGCTGTGGGGTCCCGCAGCTCGACGCCACAGCACCCGCCCTTGCTGGTGCAACCCCGCAGCTCCCGTCCAGCCTCTCCCGCCCACCAGCTCTCCGCCAGCCCCCGACTGGGTGGGGCCACCCAGGGCCCCTTCCCTGACTCCAGCAAGGGGGACCTGCCCTCTGACGCTGGCTTCTCGGATCCGGAGAGTGAGGCCAAGCGGAGGATCGTCTTCACCATTTCCGCCGGCATGGGCAGCGCCAAGCAGTCGCCTTCCAGCAAGCACAGCCCTCTGAGCACGGGCGCCCGCGGGGACTGCGGGCAGAACCATGGACAGGACAGCCGGAAGCGGGGCCGGAGGAAGCGAGCGTCGGCTGGGACCCCCAGCCTGAGCACGGGCGTGTCCCCCAAGCGCCGGGCCTTGCCACCTGTGGCTGGCCTCTTCACGCAGCCGTCGGGGTCCCCCCTCAACCTCAACTCCATGGTGAGGACGGGGCCCTCGGGCAGGTCGGGGTGCGAGGGGGATCGGGACAGGGATAGGGAGGCAGACACATGCCTGACCACACAGCCCCATCCATGTGAGCACAGGGAGGGGTCAGATGTGCCACCGCCATGTTGGGAGGCAGAAACCCCATGACACCTGTCAGGTGTCCTGTCCTGGGGACCTGTCTGTCTGCGGAGCCTGTGCAAATCTGCTTTGTCTCTGCCCCTCAGGTCAGTAACATCAACCAGCCCTTGGAGATCACGGCCATCTCGTCCCCAGAGAACTCCCTGAAGAACTCCCCCATCCCCTACCAGGACCACGACCAGCCTCCCGTGCTCAAAAAGGAGCGGCCCCTGGGCCAGACCAACGGAGCACACTACTCCCCACTGACCTCAGATGAGGAGCCCGGCTCGGAGGACGAGCCCAGCAGCGCCCGGCAAGTTGCGGGGCAGGCAGGCAGCAGGGCCTGGTGGGCGCGGGTGGGTTCAGTGTCAGGTGCCGGCTGGTGCTGGCTCAGAGGAAGGTGTCAACTTTGTAGGAAGCATCTTCTTGAAAGTCCTGCGAATATGTTGGGCGTCATCTGCCTCCCAGGCAGCGTGGGGTGGGGTCTGTGTGCCTGAGGCTGGGCAGGGTGGCTTCCCTGGGGTCAGCACGGTGTCTTGACACACGTTTAACATCTCTGGGTTAGAAGAGATAAGGGAGTGGAGTCGGCCACAGCACGCCTGGCCCAGTTTATCTTATTGTGAAGAACCATTTATTTTTTAAATAATAGCTTTATCATGTGTAATTCGTGTACCATGCCACTCATTTATAGAATTCAGAATTTTTCAGTATATTCACAGGGCTGTGTGAACATCACCATTATTTAAATCCAGAACATTCAATCCATCACTTCATCCCCATGAAACACTAATTCCCCAGTCCTCCCCAGCTCCTGGCACCCACGAATCCACGTCCCGTCTCTGTGGATCTGCCTGTTCTGGACATTTCATATAAATGGAGTCTCACACTGTGTGTCCTTCTGTGTCTGGCGTCTCTCACGGAGCACGATGTCCTCAAGGTCCATCCACGCCGTGGCCTGTGTCAGAGCCTCGTCCCTTTTCATGGCTGAGTGATACTCCAGTGTGTGGATGGACCATGTCGTATGTGTCCATTTACCCATCGATGGACAGTTGGGTTATGTCTACCTTTTGGGCCATTATGAATCATGCTGATGTGAACAGGGGTGTACCAACAGCTCTTTGAGACTTGCTTTCAGTTCTCTTGGTGTATACTCAGAACTGGAATTGCCAGATCACATGGTAACATCGTATCTAAGTTTTTGAAGAACCGCCTTATTTTATGTAGCAGCCACGCCATTTGCATTCCTATAGGCTGTGCACAAGGGTTCCAATTTCTCCACATCCTTGCCAACACTTCTTTTCTTTTCTTTTCTTTTTTAATTGTAGCCATCTGAGTAGGTGTGAAGTGGTATCTTGTCGTTTTTTTTCTTTATTTGCTTAAATTTAGGGGTGGGTACAAGTGGTTTCCCATTTGATGGCCGAAACAGATACAAGCCCCTTATCAGATACATGATCTGCAGATCTCCTTGGTCTCACTTTGCCACTGGTGTCCTTTGAAGCACAAAGGAGTTAACTTTTGATGAGGTCCCATTTGTCTCTTTGCTTCTGGCGTCTCTGCTTTTGGTGTTGTGTTAAGGTGTCCATTTTGTTCCTATTCCATATGCGTGTGTTATATTAAAAACACATTTTGCACTTGGGTGCTCTGTTTTTCTGTTGGGAACGCCCAAGGCAGGGATTCCAGAATCTTTTAGGGATTCCTCTGTGTCCTGGAGGTCACAGTGTTTGGGGTATACAGTAAAACTACTGACACATTGGACACGTGATTTGACACACCTCAAATCCTAGCTCCATGCACAGCTGGGACCGTGTGCCGGGACAAACATGGAGGGGCTTGTGGGAGGAAAGAACAGCTCCCCTGGGGACCTGTTTGCTTCCCCAGTTGAGTGCTGTGGCTGAGCTCTCAGCCCGTCGCCCCAGCAGAGGTCCTGGAGTCCCCACCAGGACAGTGCCCTGTGCTGGGCCTGGCACGATGAGGGCAGGTCCTGGCCCTGGGAATCCGGCCTCGCCAGCGGGTCCTCCTGTCGGGTGGATAGTGCGCTGCACCTCACCTGCCTCCCCCTTCCCCGAGCTAGTCGGTGTTGGCGTTTATACAGCTCTATTAGTGCACGGTTGGATTTCAAACATTAATGATCTTTTTTTCCCTCAGAATTGAGAGAAAAATTGCAACGATTTCTTTAGAAAGCAAGTCTCCCCCGAAAACCCTGGAGAATGGTGAGTAGCGAGTGCTCCTGGGGTCTCAGATGTCCAGGGCCAGTTCCCCTGCTTGGGGCTAAACCGCCTGCTAGACTTGTCTCTGGCAGAGGGTGAGCACCCGCTAAGCTGGCACCTGTTGGGTGGCGGCCGTGGGGGCCTCTTCACATTCCTGGCCACACAGCCATCTTTGTCCTCACACCCTGCCGCCCCAGGCTGCCATGGCCCCGTCTGCCTATGCCTGTGTGGCCTCTCAGTCACCCAGGGACAGCCCGTCCTTGCTGCTTAGAGCTGTGTGCAACTTGGTACCTTTCCCTCCCTGGGAGGCACCAGTTCTGGGCAGAGTCTGGCCCTGCTGGACTTCTCCCTGTCCCCAGACTGCCCCAGCCTCCAGCTCTGCTGCCCTGTCTCAGCCCCGGGCCTGGCAGGGGTAGGGGGTTAGGGGGGTGGGGGCCACAGCCCTGTAGGGCCACTGTCTGGGGCACCTGGGTCTCAAGCCTCTGCCTGTCCTCCCTGTCAGGTGGCAGCTTGGCGGGAAGGAAGCTGACGCCCGCGAGCGAGCCTGTCAACAGCAGCAAGTGGAAATCCACCTTCTCGCCCATCTCCGACATTAGCCTGGCCAAGTCCGCGGACAGCCCGCTACAGGCTGGCTCCGCCCTGAGCCAGAACTCCCTGTTTGCGTTCCGGCCCGCCCTGGAGGAGCCTGTCGCCACCGACGCCAAGCTCGCCGCTCACCCCAGGAAAGGCTTTTCCAGCACCCTGGCCGGGGCTGACACACTCAGCCCAAGCGCCAACCCCTCCCATGGCTTTGCCTTTAGCGGGGGCCTGGCCGCGGAACTCAACTTACACAGCTTCAGTGACGGTGCTTCTCTCGCCCACAAGGGCCCCGAGGCTCTGGGCTCCCCGCTGAGCTTCCCTTCACAGCGGGGCAAGGAGGCTGCGGAGGCCAACCCCTTCCTCGGCAAGAGGCAGCTGGACGGCCTATCTGGCCTAAAGGCCGAGGGCGCCAAAGGCAAGGAGGCGGGCGAGGGCAGCCTAGCCCTGTGCGGGCCTGGGGAGAAGGTGCCCCCGCCACTGGGCATCAAGGCCAGCAAGGGCCGGGACCGCGAGCTCGACCTCAAGAATGGCCACAATCTCTTCATCTCCGCGGCAGCCGTGCCTCCCGGGGGCCTCCTCAGCGGCCCAGGCCTGGCCCCCGCGGCATCCTCTGCAGGCGGTGCGGCCCCCGCTGCCCAGACTCACCGGCCCTTCCTGGGCGCCTTCGCCCCGGGCCCACAGTTCACACTGGGGCCCGTGTCCCTGCAGGCTAACCTCAGCTCGGTGGCCGGCTCATCTGTGCTCCAGTCCTTGTTCAGCTCGGTGCCAGCCGCTGCGGGCCTGGTCCACGTGTCCTCTGCCGCCACCAGACTGACCAATTCGCACGCCATGGGCAACTTCTCCTCCGGGGTGACAGGCGGAACAGTTGGAGGTAGGCAAGAGCGCCTCTCCTGCCTGTCAGTCCCGAGGGCAGGGCTCTGGCTCCCGTGCAGGTGACGACGACTCCTGGACAGCTGGGGCTGGTCACCAGCTGCCTCGCAGGGTCCCTTGCAGGGCCCAGCACAGGGGGAGCAGCTGCGCCCTTGAGGCCCCTCGTCTGCCCTGGTACCTGCTGCCTCGTTGCCGTCAGGAAATCCCAGCAATGGTTGTGTGGGCAGCAGACTCCTTGCCGAGCCGCCGGTCGGGTTCTCTGGTTGTAACAGCGTCCCTCTCGTTTTCAGAAGGCCACGGTGCACATGGTCACTAGGGCATTACTCTCTCCTGTGGAGGTCACCTGTTTAAGAGTGACCGCCCTGGGCCCTGGCACAGCCCGGGAGCTGGTGCTGTAGGAGTGAGTCCTGCGGCGCCTGCCTTAGACGCAGGCGGGAGCGGAGCCGGGCCGAAGCGGCGCCCTGGGCCGGGCGGGCTCCCTGCGGGGCGGGCGGCAGGTGGGCCCGGAGGGGCGGGCGCCCCGCGCAGGTAAGCTGGTGCCTGCGCTGCCGCTGCCTGCGCTTCGAGCCTGCACGCGCTGGAGCTGGCCTGCGACCTGCTTCCCCTCTGTGCTGCGCTTCTCTTCGCTTGGACTGGACAGTGCCCACCTGTTGAAGCTGAGTTTTTCTCTCCTGTTTGCAGGTGTCTTTAACCACGCGGTGCCTTCCGCCTCTGCTCATCCGTTTGGAGCCCGTGTCGGCCGCGGGGCCGTGTGTGGCAGCGCCACGCTGGGCCCGAGCCCGCTACAGGCGGCGGCCAGCGCCTCGGCCTCTTCCTTTCAGGCCCCGGCCTCGGTCGAGCCTCGGCCGCCCCCTCCGCCTCCGCCTCCCCCGCTCCCTCTGCCTCCGCATCTGGGCCGGCCCCCTGCGGGGCCACCCACCCTCCACACACCCCCTAACGCCGCCTTGCCTCCTCCCCCCACGCTGCTGGCCGCTAACCCTGAGCCCGTGCTTCTGCAGAGCCTTGCGTCCATCCCACCTAACCGCGCTTTCTTGCCCCCCACCTCTGCCGCCTCCCTGCAGCCTGCTAACGCCTCTTTGTCTGCCAAGCTGGCCTCCCTCCCGCACAAGGGCGCCCGCCCCTCCTTCACGGTGCACCACCAGCCCCTGCCTCGGCTGGCCCTGGCGCAGACCGCGCCTGGGATCCCACAGGCCAGCGCCACGGGGCCATCAGCTGTGTGGGTTTCCCTTGGCATGCCGCCTCCTTATGCCGCGCACCTTTCGGGGGTTAAGCCGCGATAAAGACTTGCTTAGCTAGCAGTTCGTATTGTGTAAGGTAAGGCCAGAGCCACGCCTGCTGGCTCATTCGAGACTGAACTGCCCTTCCCCTGGCACAGAGGACAGCTGCAGGGCCCCACGGAAGGGCCGGGGGTTCTGAGGTGGAAAGAGGGAGACAGCGCCGTAGGCGGGCCTCAGGATGGGCAGCGAGCACCGGTCACGGTGTGGCCCAAGCGTGGGGCCTGTGGAGTTCAAGAGCGTTTTGGGGCTGTGGCTGCCCGCAGTGATCCTGGTCCTGCACTGGCCCTGGCAGGGGAGGCTCCCAGAGTGCCCTCCAGGCCCCGGTGACCTGGGCGCCGTTCTAGTTCCGGGGTTCCTGGCACGTGGCAGTCATAGTGTCCATGGCGGAGTTGCCAGGAACCAGGGTGGTGTGATGGCAGCCCCACGCCAGCGTTGAGCACAGCTCCCAGGGCAGGGTGGGGAACCTGCAGCCTGAAGGCCACTGTGGCCTTCTGGGTCCTCAAGTGCAGCTTTTTGGCTACATTCAGATTTTACAGAACAAATCCTTTTATTAAAAGGGGAGCAGTGGAGAAAGATGAAGCTTTTCTTGCCTCTTTTGGTGCTTAAAATTTAAGAACAATCTTGAAATCAGGAGGCCTAGGTCATTAAGAAAGTGCACCGCCCGTGAGGCCCCAGTGCTGCCTGCCTTCTAAGATGGGCAGAATCCTCCAGATGGGGGCCCGCCTGCCTGCTCTGGGGGAGCTGGGGGTGACAGGTGGGGCCACCAGGGCAGGCTCTGCGCCTTATCAGTCCTGTGGCGCCCTGTGGCTCTGGTGCATAGCTGAGGGCTCTCAGTCCCAGAACATCAGGGCTGAGTTGGACCCGCCAGTTAAGACAGCAATACCTTGGGGGCCAGGAGGAAGTTGGGGCGAGAGTTTTTTGGGTGCAAGGCTGGCAGAGAGCGTGCCACCCCTTTCCCCCAGGGAGACAGTGTCGCCTGTAGCCCCCGGTGAGGACTGGGACAGGAGCTGGGTGCAGGGCCGTGTGCTGCCTGCTGCCCTCCCGTGTGTGTGAGTGGACGCAGACCTGAGACTTGGCTGCTGGGTGGGATCAGCGACTTGGTCAGTGCCAGTCACCAAAGGGCTGGGGACAGGTATGCCGGGTCCTGCCGGAGTCCTGAATGTAGGGTGGCTTTAGCTGGACTCGGTCTCTCATCCTCAGAGGAGGCAGTGGTGCGCTGGGCTGTGTCTCCTTGCGGGTGCTGCTGGAGGAAGGCAGGCAATTGGTGGTGGGCTCGCCGCGTTGGCCCACAGGGTCACTTGCCTCCAGCAGAGGGAGCTGGCCCTACGCCTGCCTCAGACGGTCCCACTGCACGGGGCAGCCCCGGCCCAGTGTGGCTTGTGTGCGCAGACCTTCGGTCCCCTGGCCTGGGTGCGTGTGGGGCGCCTCAGAGCGAGGTGTTAACAGCTCTCCCCTGCTGTGCCCCTGCAGGTAACTAGGATTTCTACCTCAACCGCGAGACCTATGCAAGGACGGTGTGGACCAAGGCGCCCGCTGCACGGTGCTCGCCGGCCTGCCGGGCTTCCCTGAGCAGTGAGGAGGACGGGAGGACGAGCTCTACTGTGAATCGCGGCACACCCGCAGGAGAGGCTGGGCCTGGTCCAGTTGTACTGTCGATAGTTTTAGATAAAGTATTTATCGTTTTTTAAAAAGTATAAACAATTCTGACTTATTTTATTCCATCTAAGTCGTCAGAGGCAACTTATTAAGAAATATAAATATCTATATATAAGAGGATCTATATAAAGACGCGTGTGAAGGGCTGGCCCGCCAGCGGAGTCGCCGACAGCCCGCCCTGGTGCTATCGTCCCGGCCGCGCCCTCCACCGTGCTTGGTGCTGAGCCTAGACGCTGACCAACGCCGACGCCCGTTCTCAAGCTCCCACCCGCCCCGCCCTGTTCCTATACCAAAGGCAAAGGCATGCCCACCCCTCCTCCCCGTCCCTGCGCCCGTCTGGGCCTTCCCCTCCCAACCCTGCACTGTGAACACCCAGACTGTTAACCCCGGGGCTCAGGATCCTGCCTTTGGCATAGGAACGGCTGGGCAGGCCCCTCCCCGTGTGCGTGGCGATGTGGCCTTGCGGGCCGAAAGGAGTAGGCCCCACACTCAGCTCTGTGGTCTGTTCTGAGTGGTGCTCTGAGGAGGGGTCACCCGGGACCCCCAGCAGCTGGGTGGGCCTGCGTAACAAGTGCATTTACTTTGTATCTCTTTGCTGTTGTGGCTCGGAGCACGCGTGTGACGTGGCAGGTCGGTCGTGGGTCCCTGGTGTTTCTGTATAGGAGAGAGTCACGCTGACGAGTGACAGTATTTTATAGACGTGATGAGAATTTATACATTTCATAGACTTGACTGCATTTATTTTTAGATGGTATAATGCACAGTGAACTTAAAAAAAAAAAAAAAAAAAACAAGGGGAAAATCTTTTATTTATTCAAGTGCACAAAAGTGGCCCCAAGGCCAGCCCCACCCCAGACCCTGCCTGGCTGCAGCTCCAGGAGCCTGGAACTGAACTGCCACCCCTGCCACGAGTCACCCAGGCCCGCATGACCTGTCAAGTTCATGTTCACGTGCATCACGCATGTCTGCAGGTTCTTGCGGCTCCTGTGGGTACACCGCGACAGGATATGTCTGCTGGAGCCTCGTGTCTCTGGCCCCAGGCCTGGGTTGACGCACCTCCCACCCCACACCCTGCCCCAGCCTTGGGATGGGGTGTGGATGGTAGAGTAGAGCGGAGGCTGAGCTTGGCAGGAAGGCAGGACTGTTCCAGGTGCTTCCAGAGGTTTGTGAAGGGTCTGGGGCTTCTCTGTTGTCTGAGCAGTGGTGTCTGGGCGGAGCCCTAGATCCCCTGACGTGGTCAGCATTGGCCACAGGCCACCCACTGGGGTCGGTAAATGGCAGCAGGTCCTGGCAGGGGGTGTCCTCGACCCCCACGGTTTGTGTGTCCAGGCCCCAACAGGCCTGTTGTCAAGTGCTTGCCCCTATAAGGTGGCATCAGGGACCCGCCTTCCCAGTGCTGCCCTGCCCCGCCTACCTTCCCTTCCCAGAGACTGCTGGCCGCTGGCCCTGGCAGTCTGCTGTGCTCAGCCAGAGCAGGTGTGTCCCGTCCCGTCCGTCCCCCAGCGCCCTGCTGCCTGCCACCACCAGTGGAGGGAGCCCTATAGTGGGCTCCCAGCTGGGGGAGGGCCTGGAAGAACCCTGCTTGCCCCTGGGGGCCGTCCCGTCCCACCCCCCGCCCCATCCCCAACAGCGCGTATCTCAGATCCCTCCACCCCAGCAGTAGACTCTGAAGATGGTGCTCAAGACCTGCATTCACACTGGCCCGTCCTCCCTTAGGTGGCTGCTCTGGGTTCCTTCCTCCCTCCACGTTGGTGCTCTCAGCTCGTAGGTGCTGTGCCCTGGCCTTCAGGACAGGGTGGCCACTGGGCCCAGGGAGCCAGGGCTGAGCCACCCAGTACAGCTCCCTGAGATGCTATGGGGTTGAAGCAGAGAAAGTGGCACGTCCCTAGAACAAAACACATTCTTTCATAAACACTGTACGCTTCTACCCACCACCCCGGGGACACGGGCAGCTCGGGTGCCAGTGCAGGTCTTGCCAATAAATGCTGGGCTTCAGCTGATGTGCCACGTGTAGCTCATCCTACAGAACCAATGTCCATGTATAACTTGAGTGTTGGGATACCAAGTACCACATGTCTGGACACGCTGGGTCTCAGGTGCAGCTGGCATGGGCACAGTCTCAAGCCCGTTGGGGGCCATGCATGCATCCACACACACAATAACCGTGGTACGGATGGCTGTGGTGGCCCCCGTTATCTGAGCCCCAGTACTGTGCCCACCCAGATGCCCCCAGAGTAGCGTCAAGATACCACTGCACAGGGAGACAGGTGGCAGGTGTAGGATAACCGTGGGGCCCCGTGACCCAGGGGTCTGGTACTGGTGCCTGGGCTGGCTTTGCCAGGGCAGCTGTCTCGGGGCATCATGCTGCTGACTATGGGCCGCTATAGGAAAGCCTGGGGGCTGCCCGGTGACCCTTGCTCAGGAACCCCCTAATGATTAAGACAGCCCCCTCTGAGGCCCTGTGAGGCCCCTTGACTGGCCAGCAGGGACTAGCCCCCAAATGGTGACTTATTTATTTATCCACCCCCAGGACACATCCTTCTGCTCAGGGGCGGCGGGGGGGGGCCCTTCCCTCCCACCCACCCATCATTTGGTCAAATGGTCCATCCACCGGCTGCTTCTTTTTCTCATGTCTCAGCCTGTTTGTAACTCAAGCTTTGCTGTCTTTACGGTGAACTCTTGTATCTAAACTGCGTGCATTGTCACGGTCCCCTGCGGGCTGCTGCCTGGCCCTTCCCATGGCACTCCGCCACATCCTGCGTTTCCACCTCTAAATGCTGTAATAAAGAGACTGTTTTCACTTGGATCTGGTCTGAGAGATTTATTCCTGAGTGACACAAGGCATCCCTGAAGCGGGACTGTCCCCTGGCAGCGGCTATGGGCCCCAAGGCCAGCAGAGTTGCCCAGGAGGGCTCACACTGGTCGAGCCAGGCCCCCAGGACAGCCTTTCCTCTGTCTTCCCTCTGAGGAACTCAAACCCTAGCAACACGGGCAACACCCTTGGCCTTTACCTAGTCCCATGGGTGAAAGGCCAGTGGAGGTCCCGGCCACACCCAAGGGCAGTGCCCTGAACACCAGGGCTAGGACTACACTCACCTTAGGATTCCTGTGACCCCACTGCACCCTCACCCGTGGGGTCCCAACTGCCCACACCTTCCCCGGCTTGGGGTCTTAGGTCTCCCTCAGCACAGGTGACCCAGCCCCTGTCCCTCAGGCACTTAAAACACTCAAGATGGAAAAGACCCCACCCTTGAATGCCTCCCCTCTCTCAAAGTAAGGGGCTCCCCAGCCCCTCTTCCTTCACTGCACCATCATCCACCACAGAATAGAGGTACCTTTATTTAAACAAAACAAGACGCTGGCCTGGGGTGACCCCTCCCCAGGAGTCCGGCAGATTCACAGCTGGCTGAGGGAAACAGCCATTCACAGCATCGTCTAGCTTAGTCTAGCTGAGTACATTTGCTCAGCGCAGGACAGGAGCTGCACCAGCCCAGGTGCGTGCCAGGCCCTGGAGGGACACGGCTGAGGGGCTGGGGCAGAGCTCCAGGGAGTGTAGCCTCGTGCCTGGCAGTAGCGCATGGCACCAAGTGCCACACCAGTCCAGTGGGTCCCAAGGCACGGGGAGAGCAGCTTGCCAGGTCATTTCTCCAAAAAGGCAGCCCCTGCCCACCCTCACCCTGCCTCTGGCTTTGGTCTTCAAACCCAAACGCCTCCCACTGAAAATCCAGGCTTGGGTGGGGCAGGCGGCTGCCCATCTCATGCCTTCAAGCTGCTCAGCTGGAACCTGGCCTCCTCGGATATGCCGAACTGCTCCAAGGGGTCCTGCGGGGCAGACGGGTGCCATGAGCTGGGCCTGGAGGACCACCCCTGCTCCCCCCAGCCCTGCACGCACCTTGCCTGTCATCTTCTGAATCTCCTTCCTATAAAAGATGAGGCTTCTCCGCATGAACTCGTAGCTGCAAGAGAGGGCAGCGCTCCAACAGATTCCCATTTGGCTGAGCAGCTGTGCCCCAGCCCCCAGCTGTCCCCACACCCCACCGGGCCCCACCTGGCCCGACGTAGAGCCTCGGTCCACTCCTCACACTGCTCCTCACTGCAGCACTCAAAGTAGTACTTCCTCTCCGGGTCCTCGATGAAGCCTGGGGAGGGAGCCAGTCCCTGCTCTGCCAGCCACAAGGCTCAGCTTCCTCCTTCCGGTGCCCCAAAACCATACCCCTCTGGACCCAGCATCTGGTCACCATTCTGCCTGTTATGAGCTGAATTTCAGCCCCCAGAACCTAGGAAGATGGCCCTAAATCCTATCTGACTGGTCTCTTTACAAAAGGGAGAAATTTGGGACACCAAAGTGCACACAGGGAGAACTCCCTGTGAACAGCAAGGTGACGGTTCTACAAAACAAGGAGCCCAAAGATTGCCGGCCACCACCCGAAAGCCCAGAGAGAGGCCCCCAAAGGACCTAGCCTTGATCTCGGACCTCTAGCCTCGGAAACTGTAGACAGGTGTTTCTGGTACTCAAAACACTCAGTCTGCGGAACTCTTACGGAAACCCTGGCAAACGGGGAGAGGCCCCACAGTCCCCTGCACACGTGCATCTCCCACGGAGACCCGGGATCACCCCCCAGTCCACAGCACCTGGCTTGGCAACCCCAGAGAGCGACGGTTCTGGTGGCTGCTCAGGAAGCGACTCGGCCGGCTTGCCCACCGGGCCCCGTGCGCACAGGCGGCGTCCCACGAGCGGGAGCCTCTAGGGCACCTGGCAGGTGCGCGGGGCGGCCCGGGGAGAGGGCCTGACCTTGAGCTGCCCGCGGACAAGGGACTCTCGTGCCCGGGGAGGGCCCGCGGCCGCGCCCCCCCGCCCACTCACTGATGGAAAAGCCGCTGGGCTCCTCCCGGGCGACTCTGCAGCGCTCCAGCAGCAGGGCTCCGACAGGCTGGGGAAACACGGGGCGCCGGCCGTGAGCGCGCGGCCCGCGGGGACCCCCGCCCGGGCCCGCACCCCGCGCGCCCCTACCTCGGCCTCGTCCGTGCGGAAGTAGAAGAGAAAATTCACCACCAGCTTCACCAGTCGCCGCTTCACCACTGCGGGCACAGAGCGGGCTCAGGGCGGCCGCGGGACCCCGCCCGGTCCCCCGTTCGTCCGCGCCCCGCGCCCCGGCCCCCGGCCCCGCTCACCGCTGCCCTTCTTGGGGCCCCGCATGCCCAGTTCGGCCGCCAGCTCGGCCGGCTGCCGAGACAGCGCCTGCAGCTCCTTCTCGTTGTAGCGCATGGCGCCGGAGACCACAGGCACCTCGGGGAGCAGGGCGCGGGCCGAGCCGCGGCCGGCGCCAAAAAGGTCTCGGGGCGCAGTTCCGGAAGCGCCGCGCGAGCTGCTGCCCCTGCGCATCCGGGGCCGACCGTTCCCGCCGGCACCACTGGGGGGCGCTGGCGCCCCGGGGCCGCACGTAGCCTTGAAACCGGAAATAAGCCGGACCTGGGTGGAAGCAGAACCAAAGCACCACCCCCCTGCGAATGGCGGCGCCCTCCCCCACGGCTGCCGAGAGCAGGCAGAGGGACTAGTAACATCTCAGGGAGGCTCAGCCCGCCCTCTCGCGAGAGCGGGTCCCGCGCGGCCGGGAGCCTCCAGAGCACTCGCTGAGCGTGTTGTGCGCACGCGCACCCCGACTTCCGGCCGCAAGTTCAGCCCCGCCCCCCTTGAGCCCTTTCCCTCGCGTCTCCACAGCCTCTGGCTCGCGCTGGACGGGCCGGGCATGCGCACACGGTTGCCTCCGTCCCGTTTACCCCGGAAGTGCTTGTTTTGCTCGCGACGCGCGTGCGCAGAGCCAAGTCGGGGAGGTGTCCGATAAGGCGGCGACAGCAAGGCCTCAGGCGCGGGTGAGTAGCGGTCCCAGGTGTAGGCGGCGGCCGCCGGGGTCCAGGAGTTCCCTAGAGTTGAGTGAATGTGGAAGCGAGGCGCCCGCGGCGTGGGGTGCGGGCTGCGGGGCGGGCGGCCGACCTCCCTCGTCCCGCGGGCGTCCGGCCTCCCGCACCCCGCGCCCTCCGGCGCCCCGCGCTGGGCGAGACCCTTCTCCCTGCCCGCTCGGCGTTCTTCCGTCAGACCGTTGGGGTCTGTTCGGGGATCGCGGCTAAAATGGCCTCAGGCGCCTTCCGTGTATCCCAGGACTTTTCCGAGTTCTAATTTACATCCTTTAGTTGACTGGCTTTGGGATCGTGGCGGGTCACCAAAGAACACCGCGAGCATCAGTTGTCTTAACTGTTAAGACGGGAGTAACAGTCTAAGCTCCACGCCGAGGGCGACCTGAGACAGTAGGTAGCCTGCTTTGCAGGTGCATCCCTGGGCGCTCAGACGTAGGTGTCCGGGTCCACCGCTCCCATCTGTCCTTTGGCAGCACAGAACAGCGGGGAAGAGCTCTGAAAAACAGATTGCTTGCTCTTAAGGAGATGGTATTTCCACCCAAAACAGCAATTAGTCCCTGATCGCTGGTCCAATTCCAGGCCCCCGAGGCTGCTTCTCCTCGTTTTTTGTTTGTTTTTTTTTTTTTTTGAGACAGAGTCTCGCTCTGTTGCCTGGGGTAGAGTGAGTGCCGTGGCGTCAGCCTAGCTCACAGAACCTCAAACTCCTGGGCTCAAGCGATCCTACTGCCTCAGCCTCCCGAGTAGCTGGGACTACAGGCATGTGCCACCACGCCCGGCTAATTTTTTTCTATATATATTTTTAGTTGGCCAGATAATTTCTTTCTATTTTTAGTAGAGATGGGGGGTCTCACTCTTGCTTAGGCTGGTCTCGAACTCCTGACCTTGAGCAATCCACCCGCCTCGGCCTCCCAGAGTGCTAGGATTACAGGCGTGAGCCACCGTGTCCGGCCCTCCTCAGTTGTTAAAGCCGTTTTCGCTGGTCTTTACCTTCATAAATAACGTACTTCTTTCTGGATATATCGACTTTTAGATACCATCTGCTGATTTCCTATCATGGGCGGTGAGATCTTACTTTTCCCTCCCATCCTCCCACTGCAGGGTCACCTTCTATATCCTAAATGAATTTATATCATGAGCTTTAGTCAAATTAGTGGTTGTATTTTCTAAGGCTGAAAATACTGTTGGCTGATAAACCAAGTAATACGTTCAACCAGACTTCTTTTCTTTTACCTCTCCCCTGGCAAAGCTAATTAACTTCGGGATTTTCTTGTTTGTTTCATTAGCCTGGTTTTTATTTCACCTGTTAATTTTTTCCTTGTGGCTTCAACATCTCACACACCTATCCAAGTGTATTTTCCACAGGTTTTGATAAAGTGATCTCCCTTCTCCTGCCAGACTCCCAAATCCTCCTGCTCCAAATTGGACTGGTTGCTCTCTAGCCTTGCAGCAGAGCTGTTCTCCTAGACCTTTGTGTCATTGCTCTCCTGGGCTGGCTTCTGTTTTCCATCTGGCCCCTTGTTTTCTTTTCTTTCTTTCTTTTTTTTTTTTTTACAAGTGCGAAATGAAGTTTATTGAGGAAGGACAAGGTAGATTTACAGAACAAGAGCAAGATACATTTGCCACAGAACAGTGAATGGACCCCTCTATTGTAACAAAAGTGCTCTATGGTCACCAAAATGTCAGGGTTCAGGGTTGGTAATCTTGTTTGTTCTCGGTTCTTGGTGTGCTCTTGGACGAAGAATGAGCAGGCACACCAAAAGCAAGGGAAGCATGAAATGAAGTTTATTGAGGAAGGACGTGATAGATTTATGGAGCAAGATACAGGTTTACAGAGTAAGAGCAAGATACATTTGCCGCAGGACAGAGAACGGACACCTGTTATAACAAAAGGGGCCCTTTTTTCTTCATTCTATCAGCAGATCTCCTGGTAGCTTCTGAAGTAATAAGTGATTTTTTTTTTTGAGTCTGTGATTATCTAAAAAATGACTTTATATTATTGCTCAAATACTTAGAAGTTTGGCTGGGTATACAAATCTAGATTGAAAGTCCATGTTCAGATAGTGACAGCGTTGCTTTAGTTTTCGGTGTTGCTCTTAAAAGGTCTGACCCTAGGCCGGGCGTGGTGGCTCACGCCTGTAATCCTAGCACTCTGGGAGGCCGAGGCGGGTGGATCGCTCGAGGTCAGGAGTTCGAGACCAGCCTGAGCAAGAGTGAGACCCCGTCTCTACTAAAAATAGAAAGAAATTATATGGACAACTAAAATATACATATACAAAAAATTAGCCGGGCATGGTGGCACATGCCTGTAGTCCCAGCTACTCGGGAGGCTGAGGCAGTAGGATCGCTTAAGCCCAGGAGTTTGAGGTTGCTGTGAGCTAAGCTGACGCCACAGCACTCACTCTAGCCCGGGCAACAGAGTGAGACTCTGTCTCAAAAAAAAAAAAAAAGGTCTGACCGTATTCTGGTTTCTGATCTTTTGTTTCCAGTTCTTATTCTGTCTAGCAGAAGCCTAAGATTTCCCTTGGTGGTATAAAATTTCCCGATTCATTTATTGAAGGTCTCTTTATTTGTTGATCTGGGTGGATCCTTTCTATCTGGACAATTAGGTCCTTTTCATCCTGAGAGTTTTCTAAAAATTTTATTTGATAACACTCTTATTTGTTTCATAATATTTTGCAGTTTTTATTTTGTTGGATTTTATTTTTTCCTGTTCTCACTCTGGAATTTCATCTAGGCTCTTTTTTTCCTATTTTTTTCAATCTTTTGTTGTTCTTTATGAAAGATTTGACCCTTACCTTGTGGCTCTGGTATTGAATTTTTTGTTTGGATCGGCCCTTTTTTACTTTTCAAGGGCTTCTTTTTGTTTTAATCTGACTTGTTATCACTTGGCTTCCTATTCTAGTTTCAGAGTACAGTGACTTCCAGATAATGAAGAAGAATGTTAACAATGTCTTTGTTGGGGTTTCCATCTAGTTTCTTTTTTCTCAGATACATGTTGAACGTCTCCTGTGCATTAGGTGGTCTTCCTGCCTCCAGCGAATTGATAGCTGAGCCCAAGAAATAGGTTGGGATGAGTCAATGTAGTCAACCAGAAAGGGACTTTGAAGGAAGGAGTGAACACTGGAGGGTTGGGCAGTCAGGGAAGACTTCCTGGAGGTGGTGACTCGTTGTGAGAACTTGGCCTTGTCTTGCCTGATTGGGCCTTCTATGGGCTCCTCATTGCCATATCACTCTGGGCTGTGACCTCCTTGCCACCCTCCTCCAGAGTCACTTGCAGAGGTGCCCATGATCCTTTAGGACCCATGTCAGGAGCCTCTCAAAACAGGTTCTGGCTTCCTGTTTCAGTGCCTGTCCCACAAGGGCCCCAGCTCCTGGAACAGACTCTGTGGACTACGGCGTGGTCCCTGGACCTGGCTGGATTCTGCGTGGTGGGAGTGCAGAGTGAGGGCCGGTCCCAGCCGCAGCCACTGCACCTGCACCTATAGTCACTCTCCTTTTTCTCCACAGGCTTCACCCCAGTCTGCTGAACCCCCAAGGCCGGCACCATGGACTTCCAGCATCGGCCCGGGGGCAAGACCGGGAGCGGGGGCGTGGCCTCCTCCTCCGAGAGCAACCGCGACCGGCGGGAGCGCCTCCGGCAGCTGGCCCTGGAAACCATCGACATCAACAAGGTGGGCCTTGTGTGGGGGGCACGTGGAGGGGGCAAGCAGAGGCCTGTGGTGAGGGCAGGGATCCAAGGTGGCCAGGAAGAGGCTCTGCAGGGCTCTACCCAAGACCCGGTCCCTGCCCACACTGGACGTGCTCTTCACAGCCCGGGAGCTCAACCTCGGGACTTGACCCTAGCTTGTACAGAGACCCCGGGGGGGCCTGGGCCAGATGGTTCTCTGGGGTGGGGCCGTCATGGGCACCATAGGGTGCTGAGCATCGTCCCTGCCTCCACCCACTCTGTGCCAGGGGCCCTCCCCAGCTGTGACAACCAGTGTCCCCAGACATTGTCCTCTGGGGTAAGACCCTTGGCATCAGTGTGTGGTTCCCCTTAGATTCTGAAGTCCACCAAGACGTGCCGAGCCCTTGCTGTGTGCTGGCTGCCCTTGAAGTGCCCCTAGGTCTGGCCCATGAAGTTGTTCTGTTACTGTCCCCATCTTCCAGATGAGGAAGCAGGCTTAGAGGGGGGTGGCACAGCTGTGGGTGGTGGGGTTGGGATTTGAGCCCTGGTCTGTCTGCTCTGGTGCCTGAGGTGAGAAGTGTACGCCCTGGCGCCTGTGCTTCCAGAAGGAGGGAGCCCAGCTGCCCTGGCTCAGGGCCTGCGGAATCGTGGGTCTTCAGGCCACTTGTTTGGCCCATTTGCTTTTCTTCTGCCTGTGTCTGGCTCGTGCCGACACTTGGCCCGTTGGCGTGCTTAGGGGACAGACCCCTGGCCCGGGAGACAGTGACCAGCAGTGCTATCCTGGCTCTGCCCCCTTAGACTGAGAACTGCCCGGAATGTGGGCCTGGGATTCCCCGGAGTCAGGTGCCAGGCCCTGCTGAGTTGGCCCCTGCACTTTCATGAGACCCCAGGTGGTTTGCACCAGTGTCACCAAGGCCTCCTGGCAGGCCACTGACCCCAGTCTTGCCTGGTCCTGCATCTCAGAGACACTTGACCAGCCACAAAGGACAGCTGAGGAAACGACTGTCCCACCTTGGAGTGCCCTGACCACAGGGCAGGGACAGCTCAGGGTGGGTGTGATCGCCTGCTATCTAACCGGACTGTTTGTTCCCTCCGCAGGACCCATATTTTATGAAAAACCACCTGGGTTCGTACGAATGCAAACTCTGCCTGACGCTGCACAACAACGAGGTGTGTTCTCGCAGCTCCCGTGGGTCTGCCTCCCGGGCTTCCCGAGGTGCTGCCCTGCCCCAAAGCTTCCTCCCGCTGCCCAGCAAGGCGTATCCCTCCACCGCTGTGCCACCCCATTCCTGGCACGTCCCGGCCCCCACACCTGTCCCCTGAGACAGTATTACAAGCCTGGGCCCACCACTCAGAACTTACCACTCACTGGCTGGGGAGTTTGCTTCGAGTTTTGTCTTTCTGTGGAAGAAATTGATGGTTGTAGGTACAGGCTGAGTCCTGTTGTCCCTAGCTCTGTCCTGGACTCCTGGCCCCCGAGGCCACCGCCACTGCCAGTTTGCTGGGTGTCCTTCAGTCCACTTTCTTTGGACAGTGTTGATACCATGTCTCACATAAGTATGTGTCTGTGAGCAGGAGGTACGGCGTGAGTGACAGGCACTATCACGTGCCTTTTGTGTTAAGTCTCCCACAAATAATAATGCACCTGTCACTTGGTGGTGGTTTTCATGCTACGTTGCGGTTTCAAGATCTACTCAGCTGGGTGTGGCTTCAGGTCACTTTTAAGGGTCGTAAGATTGTCCAAGTAACACTCCAATGAATAGCCACAATTGTCCAAGTGATACTCCAGTGAATAGCCACTGGACCGTCCTCCACATTGGACTAATTCGTTCACTAAGGAACAGGTTTTGTTTATTTTTTTGCATGTTGAACATTTGGTTTGCTTCTGACTCATTCACGTCTGCAGACAGGGCTGAAGGGAGCAGTCCCAGAGACCAGGGTCTCCCTGCCAACCCCGACTCCTAGATGGTTCTCTGGGGCGGGTGTCCTGGGCACTGCAGGTGCTGAGCAGTATCCCTGCCACCACCCACTCCTTGCCAGGAGCACCCCCAGTGTGACAACCACAGATGTCCCCCATACATGGCCCAGTGTCCCCCGGGGGTTGCAGGGTCACCACCAGTGAGACCCCCTGATAGATGCATTGCGTGCTGCCTGTGCGGGTATGCTGGAGATGGAACGGTGGGTCACAGAGCACGCTGGTTGCCGAGCAGCTGTCTACAGCCCAGGCGGGTCCAGCTGTACACGCTGCAGTGTCCCGCACTCCTGAGGCTTCCCATCTCCCTCTGCAAACCAGCTAGAACTGGTTTCCTCAGCACAGGTCAGGTGCCCGCTTCGTTCTAGGCCCCTCCAGTTACTCTGTCCCTGCGGACAGGCCAGCCTGGCTCCTCTCTGGGCCCTGCTCTCAGCAGGCCTTGGCGAGGGCTGCCAGGCTGGGTGGTGATGGCTCAACTTTGGAGCAGGGACCTGCCCCCTTTGGGAGTGCACTTGGCCTTGACTTGTGTTTGCTTCTCCACCCCAGGGGAGCTACCTCGCACACACTCAAGGAAAGAAGCACCAGACCAACTTGTGAGTACCTCACGCTCATGCCCCCAACCCCTGGCTGACACTCGCACCCCCGTGAGGCCCCGTGCTGGTGCCAGAGTGAGGTCTCCGATGGGTGTTGGAAAGAAAGGAGGTGTGGCGAGAACCCATCGCTGTTTCATCCCCAGAGTAGATGAGCACCAAGGTCGGGGGCGGGGGGGGGACTGGCAGCACCAGGGCCTGTGGCCTTGGTGATCTGCACGGGGAGGGGCCCCAGTGCCGCGTCCATCCTGCCCACAGGGCCCGGCGAGCAGCCAAGGAGGCGAAGGAGGCCCCTGCCCAGCCCGCGCCCGAGAAGGTCAAAGTGGAGGTGAAGAAGTTTGTGAAGATCGGCCGCCCAGGCTACAAAGGTGAGTCTGTCCGGGAGTGGCGCCGACTGGCAGCTGCTTGGCAGCATGAATGGGCTCTCTGGGCTCAAGAACAGGAGGTGGGACCTGACACCCTCATCCCTGAGCCTCAGAGCCACTGTCCTTTGGCCTTTGAGGCCATCCCTCGCCCACATGCAGCCTCTTGCTGCTGTCCAGGATGCTGGGTGAGCGTCTGTCCCATCTGGCAGACCTTCCCTGGCCGAGCCCGGGTCCACACCCTCCTTGCCCCACTGGCCCGTGCGTGTGGAGCTCGGCCTCCCCTCTGCGCACTCCTATCAGAGTGTCCTGGAATCTCTTGGGAGTTCCTTACATTCCAAGCAAAGTAAAAGCAGTGTGAGGGTACCAGGACCCTGGTACATGCTTGTCACCTCAGGAGAGGACAGGGAGAGGAGTCTGGGAGCAGCTCACCGAGTGGGACTGTCTGGGGTTGGCTGTCCCAGCAAGTTGGGCGGGTGGCCAGGCTGGAACAGGGATTGACTTCTGCAAGTTGAGGAGGGAAGAGGGCCATCTGCCTAGCCAATGTGCTTCACAGACGCTGGGGCGTGCTGTGCGCCTAGCACTGCACACGGGACACCACAGTGCTGGGGCCTGGGCAGGCCTACGTGACCAACGAGGGCCGGCTGGAGCCCTGGGGCCTGGGTGGGCAGGCCATGGCAAGGTCCTAGGTCTGTCCTTGGTACACTGGGAAGACGGAGGGCTTATGGGTAATGGGGCCATGTAGGGAACAGACAGGAGGCAGGTGGCTCTGCAGGGATGGGGCTACCACCCCTAGCAGCTGAGCTGTGATGTGCAGGGGTTCAGGCTGGCCTCACTCTGGTGGCAAAGTGGTCTCTCCCAGCCGCGAAGTCCCCGGCTCCTGCCTGGCGGTGTCCCAGCGTCCTGGGATAAGGGACAAGGTCAATGCCAGGGCCTCCAGGAGCTGTGAGAATGAGCACCATGTTGGATGGCATTTCCTGGTGGGCTCTGGGGACGGGGCCCACCTTCCATCCCCTGCCTGGGTGATCTTGGGTAGGTGACCTGGCCCTGGTATACCTGCGCCTCACCTGTAGCACAGAGTGCCTGGGCCAAGTGAGCCCATCCAGCCTCGGAACCTCCCTGGCGTCCTGCCCTCCTGTTGAGTGGGCGGAGTTAGCTGGGGCGAGTCTGCCCTGACCCAAGTTTCTTGTGTGTTGCAGTGACCAAGCAGAGGGACTCGGAGATGGGCCAGCAGAGTCTCCTCTTCCAGGTGAGATGAGGCTTCCAGGTGTCGGCATGAGGGGAGGGGGTCCCAGAGGTGCCCCCTGAAGGGTGGTGCTGCCACCCGGCTGTGTCCCCACAGATTGACTACCCCGAGATCGCTGAGGGCATCATGCCGCGCCACCGCTTCATGTCCGCCTATGAGCAGAGGATCGAGCCCCCAGACCGGCGCTGGCAGTACCTGCTGATGGCCGCAGAGCCCTATGAGACCATCGCCTTCAAGGTAGCATGGCCGCTGGGGCCCCTCAAGACCCCATGACACGTGGGATCAAGGAGTGTCTGCACAGTTGAGGTGGGGTCAGCTGCCAGCCCACTCCAGGGCACCCCTCCCTTCTGCTGGAGGTGTTCCCCCTTAGTGTACCCTTCTTCCTGGGGAAGGTGTTTCTAGTGACTCCCACTGTGGCCACGAAGTGCAGACCCTGATGTGGGCTCTGTACCCAGATCTGTGAGGCTTTGGCCAGGTGACTTAACCCCCAGGGGCTACTGTAACCTGTGTCTCATGCCTGCACTGGGCAGCAGTAAGTAACATAACTGCAGCCTCCCCAGGGTGGCGGGATTGGCAAGGAGCTGAGCCAGAATCTGCCCCAAGTCTGTGTCACCCCAAACCTGAACCTTGTCCCCCTACAAAAAGCCATATTAGGCTGGGCCTCCCCGAGGCTCCAAGGAGGAGTCCCCTTGAGGACCCGGGAAGCTGGTGCCTCAGGCTCCGTTGAGTGCTTGGCCTGAGTGGCAGCCCTGCAGCCCTGGGCCTTTGTCCTGAAGGCCAGAGGCTAGGAGTCCTCTCTGTCACCCCTGCCCTCCAGGTGCCCAGCAGAGAGATTGACAAGGCTGAAGGCAAGTTTTGGACTCACTGGAATAGGGAAACCAAGCAGGTCAGTTGTGCGGGCCCTGGGCAGTTTGGGCCTTCTGGCAGCACCCTGCCTGGCCAAGTCCTTGTGCCAGGGCCCTGCCGAACCTCTTCGTTTCTCTCTAGTTTTTCCTCCAGTTCCACTTTAAGATGGAGAAGCCCCCAGCTCCACCCAGCCTCCCCGCTGGGCCTCCCGGGGTGAAGCGGCCTCCACCGCCACTGATGAACGGGTTGCCCCCGAGACCACCGCTGCCTGAGTCCCTGCCACCACCCCCACCAGGAGGCCTGCCTCTGCCACCTATGCCTCCCACAGGGCCTGCACCCTCAGGGCCCCCAGGACCTCCCCAGCTGCCCCCGCCAGCCCCTGGGGTCCACCCCCCGGCACCAGTGGTCCACCCCCCCACCTCTGGGGTCCACCCACCAGCTCCTGGGGTTCACCCCCCAGCACCAGTGGTCCACCCTCCCACGTCTGGGGTCCACCCCCCAGCCCCTGGGGTTCACCCCCCGGCACCAGTGGTCCACCCACCGGCATCAGGGGTCCACCCCCCAGCTCCAGGGGTCCACCCCCCAGCTCCAGGGGTCCACCCTCCCCCATCGGCTGGGGTTCATCCCCAGGCCCCTGGAGTGCACCCTTCAGCTACTGCAGTTCACCCCCAGGCTCCAGGGGTGCACCCACCAGCCCCAGGGATCCACCCCCAGCCTCCTGGGGTCCACCCCTCAGCTCCTGGGGTGCATCCTCCAGCTCCTGGGGTCCATCCCTCAGCTCCTGGGGTCCACCCCTCAAATCCCGGGGTGCACCCCCCAACTCCCTTGCCTCCCATGCTGAGGCCCCCACTCCCCTCCGAAGGCCCAGGGAACATACCTCCTCCTCCCCCGACCAACTGAAGAGCCGCCCCCTGGCCCAGCACCCTTGGTGTTCTGTGTTCCTGCGTTTTCCCAGAAGAGAAGTTCCGTCTTTTGTACTGTCCCGAGCTCATTAAACAGACTCCCTCGTGCCTGGCGGGACTGATGTGTGGCAGCTGTGGGGCCCAGGGGACTGCTAGTCAATGCTCAAGTGTTCTGGGTGGGGACCCCACCACCACCACGCACAGGGCAGCTCAGGGCCCGGACTGACTAGGGGGACGCTGCAGCCCCCCAGGAGACACTTGTGGGTGGCTCAGGCGACAGCTGGTCCCTAGAGGCCACCATGTGGAGGACAGACCTGACAGGAGTGGGTCTGGGGGCCAATCCTTGGGGAGGGGAAGAGCAAAGACTCCTCACTGTCCTTTGGGGTCTCTAGGCAGCCCCCCAGGGGTGGGGAGACCAAGCTGAGTTTGGGGCCATCCTCCTCCAGGCCCACCCACCCATGGGCCAGAACACAGGACATCTGGTCTCTACGCTCCCAGCACCACCCCTGCCCAGACCCGCCGCTGTCTAGTCTGGCCGCCCCTGCCACTCACTCCCTGCTCTGGTTCCCAGCCCTCCAGAGGGGAGAGCTCCTCAAGGACAGGGTTTGACACATCCCTCAGGCTGAGAGGGGAGATAGGCTGCTGGCCTGCACAGAAAAGGCCCTTTGAGAAGATCGCTCGGGCCTGGGCTCCGGGATGCTGGGCATTGTCCACCAAGGTCACACAGAGGAGATAGGGCCTACCCTCCCGCACAAACATCCTGCCCTCGGCTGGGCCCATTTAAGCCCAGGCAGCGCGGCCCTGGCAGCTCCCAGGATGTGGGGCCTGCCTCTCCCTCACCTGGCTGTGCTGCTGCTGGCCATGGGGGCTCTACTGGTGGCTGAGACCCCGCAAACAAAGGAGCCAGCTGCCAGCACAGGGGGTCTCATCTTTCAGGAAGACTGGGACTGGCCAGCAGGCAGCCTGCAGGACCCACTGTGCTTGGTGACCCTGGATGGGGGTGGCAACCACAGCAGTGCCCTGCTACGGGTGGCAGGATCCCTAAGTAGCTACGAGCAGGCCTTCCTGGGGGCTGTGCAGCGGGCTCACTGGGGACTCCGAGACCTGGCCACCTTTGGAGTCTGCAGCCCCAGCGACAAGCAGGCCACTCTGCCCTTCCTGCAGCGCCTGGGGGCCTGGCTGGGGGCGCCACAGGGGCAGCAGCTGCTGATCCTGCGCCTGGAGGAAGGTAGGTGGGGGCCCAGAAGGCAGCACCACCTGCATCCTTTAAGGCAGCTGGGGTCCTCCCAAGGGAGACTGGGTGCTGGGCAGCCCCACCCCCACAGTCCATGGCCTGGGAGGTGGGCACTGCTATCTTCCTGTCTGGGGTCAAGTCCCCAATGTCCCGCTCTCAGACCCGCCCCCCCCCCCACAGTGCCCAGGGAAGGTATCACTCACCCCACCCACAGAGAGTCCAAAGGTGTGTGGCCACCAGAACTCCAGAGTTTCACACACACACACCCCAGGCAGACTGCCCCCCTGAGAACCCCCACCCCAACCCTGACATTGCCACCGTCCACCGGTCACTCCTTCCAGGCTGCAGGAGGCAGCAGAGGGGGGCTGCCAGTGTCCCTCCCTTCAAGGTTCAGGGCGGCAAGAATGGATCCCAAAGGCTCCTGGCTGGGGTGGGGGCTCTCCCTGCAGGACAGATAGGGGAGAGGCTCGGGCCTCAGTGGTTCAGCTGTCCCCTTGTCCTGGCTGCAGTGACCTGGGAGCCGACACCCTCGCTGAGGTTCCAGGAACCCCCACCTGGAGGAGCCAGCCCCCCAGAGCTGGCGCTGCTGGTGTTGTATCCGGGGCACGGCCCCGAGGTCACTGTCACTGGGGCTGGGCTGCTGGGCGCCCAGGTACCAGGGAGGTGCAGGCCCTGGGCCCCGGGAGTCCTCACGTTGCAGGGGAGGGGGTGTGGGTTTCTTAAAAGGTGGGCGCTTCACAGGAGGGGTGAGTCAAGTCTGGGATTTGGAGGGGTGGTGGGAGCAAGGGATGGACAGCAGGGCTGGGCAAGTCGCTGCTGCCACCCCACCCAGCCGGGCCGGGGCCATCCTGCAGAGCCTCTGCCCGTCTCGGGACACCCGGTACCTGGCGCTGGTCCTGGACCGCCCGGCGGGGGCCTGGAGCGGTTCCGGGCTCGCCCTGACGCTGAGGCCCCGCGAAGACGGTAAGGTCCGCGGAGAGGGGCTGGGCGTCGGGCCGGCTGCCCAGGGCCCCAGCGCCTGAGCCAGCCCGGCGCCCGCCCGCCGCAGGTGCCCCCCTGAATACGGCCCAGCTGCAGGCGCTGCTGTTCGGCGACGACCCCCACTGCTTCACGCGGATGACCCCCGCCCTGCTCCTGTTGCCGCGGTCCCAGCCCGCGCCGCAGCCCGCGCACGGCCAGCTAGACACTATGCCCTTCCCGCCGCCCAGGTGCGCGCAGGCGGGGATTGGGGGGCCTGGGGCGGCGGGAGCGGCGCTGCCTGGCGCCCGCTCTCAACTCTCCTCACTGCGGGTTTCAGGCCGTCCCGGGAGCCCGAGGAGCCGCCGCCCAGCGTCGACCCCTTCCTAGAGACGCTCACGCGCCTGGTGCGGGCGCTGCGGGGCTCCCCGGCCCCGGCCTCGGCGCGGCACCTGGCCCTGGACCCGGGCGTGCTGGCCAGCTTCCCGCAGGACCTGGTCAACCTGTCGGACCCCGCGGCACTGGAGCGGCTGCTCGACGGCGAAGAGCCGCTGCTGTTGCTGCTACCGCCCGCCGCGGCCAGCGCCGGGGACCCCGCGCCGCCACAGGGCCCCGCGTCGGGGCCGTGGGCCGAGAGCCTGGCGCGCCGTGTGGCTGCCGAGCTGCAAGCGGCAGCCGCCGAGCTGCGCGGCCTCCCGGGCCTGCCACCGGCCGTGGCCCCGCTGCTGGCGCGCCTGCTCGCGCTGTGCCCGGGGGACCCCGGCGGCCCAGGCGGCCCGCTGCGCGCGCTGCTGCTCTTAAAGGCGCTGCAGGGGCTGCGAGCAGAGTGGCGCGGGCGGGACCTGCGCGGGCCGGGGCGGGCGCAGCGCAGCGCGGGGACGACCACGGCCGACGGGCCGTGCGCGCTGCGCGAGCTGAGCGTAGACCTCCGCGCCGAGCGCTCGGTGCTCATCCCGGAGACGTACCAGGCCAACAACTGCCAGGGCGCGTGCGGCTGGCCGCAGTCCGACCGCAACCCGCGCTACGGCAACCATGTGGTTCTGCTGCTCAAGATGCAGGCGCGCGGGGCCACTCTGGCGCGCCCGCCCTGCTGTGTGCCCACCGCCTACGCGGGCAAGCTCCTCATCAGCCTGTCGGAGGAGCGCATCAGCGCGCACCACGTGCCCAACATGGTGGCCACCGAGTGCGGATGCCGGTGAGCGCGCGCCATGCGGACCGCTGTCCCTGAGGGGCTCGGCGCGCCCCTTCCCATATTTATTCGGACCCCAGGCATCGCCCCAATAAAGGCCACCAAGCACCCGGCTGGAGTGTCCGTGCGTGTTCAGGAGCCCGTGAGGCCCCCTACGGGCACTCTCGGCGCACTCCCGCTGCCTCTTTCCCTGTCGGAAGCACCCCGACACCCTCATTCAGGCCCCGCGTGTGGCTCCGGGGTCCAGGCGCAAAGGAGCAGGCGACGCGGCGGCCGCAGCACTCGCTTTTATTTCGCTGGAGCCGCGGGGCGTCGAGAAGGCGTCCCGGGACTCGTGCGCGGACCCAAGCCGGCTCAGTCCCGCCCCTTGCCTGCGCGGTGCTTGTGGCGGCCCGGGGGCCGGTCCTGCTCGTCGGGGCGCCGCGGGGAGGCCCAGGCCTGCCTCTTCCTGGGCTCCGCGTCCCTGGAGTCCCGCGCCCACGGCCGACGGCCCCCTTCGCGAGCCTCCCAGCTCCGGGGCTCGGCTTCCCGGGGCTCCCTGGCTGCCCGCGGTCTCTCCTTCCTCGGCCTCTCCTCCTTCCGCGGCCTCTCCGCCTTCCTCTCCTCCTTTCTCTCCGCCCTTCTCGGCCTCTCCGCCTTCTTCGGCCTTTTCTTGGGACCTGGGTCTGCGAGGGGCGCGCGGTCCTCCCCAGTTGCCTCCCCGGCTTCCCCCTCTTCCTTCTTTGCGGCCTCTCGAGTCCCGGGAATCTCGGGCTTGTCCTCTGGCTTCACCTGGGGCGCAGGCGGCCCGGATGGGGGTGCCCAGGCCGTGGGCTTAGGCTGCAAAGCAGACAGCGCGGTCCTGGTGTCAGCACCCACCTTCCCCGAGGTCTGGCCCCTAACCCCCATGAAGGCCCGCTGTCACTGGGAGGAAGCGCTTACCCGGGGTGACTGTGTTTCTTTCTGGGCTGAGATTGGCGGGACCCACGACTCAGGGGCAGGCGCGGGGGCGGCCACCTCTCCAACCACGGCGTCTAGGGGGATAGGGTCAGGACGAGTCATCCAGGGCGGAGGGAACGACCATACCGTCCATCCCTCCCTCGCGCCTAGAGCCCGCCTCCCCGGGACAGATGGAGCGAGCGGCGCGCGCCACCGGGTGCGCGGAGGCTGGCTGGTCCGGATCGCTCCGAGAGACCCGCTTCCCTCGGAACCGTCCTTTTTCCAGGCACAAAAGGATTGGTCATTCTTTCTCCGCGGGTTGTAGGAGCGTCCCAACAAGGAAGGGACGCAGGCCTGCCCTGGGGGCGCTCACTAGGTGTCCTTAGCGGACAAGGCAGGCCGCGGAACAATATGGAAAACTTTGCACAAGGTCCGTGGGGAGGCGAAAGCCGGCTGACGTGGGACAGGGGTGCACAGGGCGCACCCTAGAAGGGGAAGAGCCCCTGCGAGGTCCACAGTGGGGGCCACAGGCCTGACCATGGGGCGCACCAGGTCCATCCCTACGGAGGGAGTGCACAAGGTGGGGGCGCGGGAAGGGAGGTCCCCGCACAAGGCCCATCCTGGGGTGAGAGGGGCGCTAGGCCGGTGGCTTAAGGGGAGATGCGCAAAGCTCTAGGGAGGGACGCAGGCCTGGCTACCGGGGCGCACAAGACCCTGCCTGGAGAGAAGGCTCCCAGCCCGGGCCCTTCTGGCCCTTCCCTGGAGAGGTGGGCGGGCGCTCAGGTCGACCCCAACCCCGCCCCGCCTCTGGGGAGCCCAGCTCACCGCGGCACAGCTGGAAAGCCGAGCCCAGCAGCGCCACCAGCGAGGCCAGCACCAGGCACTTGTTGAGCGTCACGTCTCCCCAGGGCAGCTCCTCGCTCAGGGCCGGGGGCGGCGGCGGCGGCGGCTGCGGGGGAGGCGCTGCCTGCGCCTTCTTGCGCGCAGGGGCGCTCCGAGGGGCTGCGGGGGCAAGTGTGGGCTGCGCTCTGGCCACCGGTCCGAGCAGCCCGTGCCCACCGCCCACCGCAGGCGCAGGGAGCAAGGGGTGACCTGCGTCCTGAACCCAGCCCCACCCTACATGGCTGTGTGGCCCTGGGCAGCTTCCCATGGACGCTCAGAGACTCCTGGAAGATAACTTGCTGGAGCTTAGGGCACCTTAGCTGCTGTCTTCACGCATTAGTGGAGGCTCCCAGCCCACTTCGTCTCTGCCTGCCACTCATGGATGCCACCCAGGCAGAAGCCCTGGCCGCATGCCCCACTCACACCTCCAGATCCAAGAACTCAGGCCCAGGGACCTGCCCCATGCTGTCCCATGCCCACCTCACCCACGCCCCCTGCAAACCCACTTGCTCCAGGTTTTAGCCTCTCCTTCCCCGATCCTGGGGCCCCGTTGGCCACAGGCTCCTTTTCTATCTTCTTGGGCCTGGTATCTGCACCGCCACCTTCAGCCATGGGCTCCTGAGAGTCCTGTGAGAATCACAAGATGTTCTGGGTGTTTCCTTCCAGCCCCAGACCCTTCCCATGGGCTTTAGAAACCCACCGCCCTTGACCTGCGTGTCCCTGGCTCAGGCTGAAACCCAGAGGGCCCTGCTACTCACGTGGGGCCAGCTGCTGGGGTTGGCCAGCCTGGGTGTCACTGTTGGTGGGAACAGAGGGGAGAGTCAGGGTGGCAGGGACCCCCCAGGCCAATCCTACCCTCTCTCCCCGGCACTGCTGGGTGGGTGTGGGTGATTGTTCCCACGTCACAAGCAGGAAAGCAGATGGGCTCAGAGACAGCCTTGCCCAGGGCGAATATGGCTTCAGTGGCAAGGTGGGACTCTAGCCCGGGCATGTGTGGACCAGCACCTGCATTCCTCGGGGACACTTTACAGACCCCTGGGGCAGAAATAGGGGCCTCGGGTTGGAAGTGGGGAGGGAGCACAGTTCAAGCCAGTCCAATATGGAGACTGTACGCTGGTCTCTGAAGCTGAGCCACCTGGCTCAACAGCACCACTGGGGATGGGCGTCATCCCGCCAGCGCCCGGCGGTACCTCCAGCCCTGTTGTCCGGGGGCTCAGCCAGCGCAGAGAGGTCCTCATCGGCCTGGCAACTGCCCAGGCCTCCATCCAGCTCCTCCCAGCCTCTGGTTGCCATGGAGATGGCCAGAGCGCTGCAGGTCCAGAGCACCTGGGCGAGGTGGGAAAAGGGGTCTCGCATATCCTTGAGCCCCTGCCTCGGCCTGGGCCTGACCTGCGGGCTCTGTGGACACACGTTCACCAGCCTCTGCACTCCTATGTCCTGGTCCTTGTTCTCGGCCTGGGGCACCCTTCACTTGACAAATTCATCCTCACACCAGGCCTGGCCCCGCGGCCCTCCCGGAGCACCCTCCCTGGCCCCACATGCCTGCCTTGGGACCCCGCCCTAGAGCCCAGCCTCTCTCAACACCCATGAGCACAGCAGCAAAGGCCACTGGGGCCCAGAGAAGGCTGGAGCCCACTCAAGGTCACACAGCAGTGTGTCAAAGATGCAGCCTAAAACAGAACCCTTAGCCCCGCGTCGGCTCATGTTCTCTGAGACCAGGGACTATTTTTATCTGGTGCCCAAGGCCAGCGGGACAGGCCAACGGGTGGCACAGCCCCTCCCAGGCCTTTGCTCCCACGGGGTCTCCCTCCACACCATCCCGACTTGCTATTCCTGGCACCCGGACCCCCTGCCTGACCCTGTGACTCTAGAAGCACAAGCCCTGGCGGCCAGGTCCAGCCTGGCTCTTTCCCATGTGCCAGATAAGGAAACTGAGGCGGGAGACCAGGCGTTGGCTGAAGGCTGCATGAGCTTCAAGTCAGACCCTGTTTTTTGGGGTCCCCGTGGCCTCCAGCTGCTGGCAGTAAAGTGTCCCCATCCCTGGGGCTCCAAAGCAGGGAAGGGGCCTGGATCATGGAGTGGGGGAGGGGCCCCATGGGCAGGGGAACCTGGTGTGCGCCTCCTTGGTGTGTGTGTGTATGGGGGGCAGCCACAGGAGATGAGGACCCCTATGGACCTTGGCGACACCCTCCCAGACCTGGGGGACCCATACCACTGCCCAGGCCACCCCCAGCCCCGCTTACCCACCAGCCGCTGCGCTGAGACTTGTGGCCGGGATGAAGTATGGGGAGGGTGGCCACAAGACAGACAGCAACAGGTGGCCGGACACAGCCGCGTAGGCCAATCAGCATGGCCTCGGAGCAGGGGGGTGGGGCTGGCACGAGGTCATGGCCAGGGAGTCCCCCACCCACCTGCTATTGGAGGAGGGCAGGGCATTAGCCTGGAGGGGAGACCCCACCCCTATATCAGCCCAGAGCCACTGTCAGGCCAGGGAGTCTCCTCCTCTCTCCCCATTGGGGGCTCAGCAGTAGCTCACAGGGACGAAGGGGACCCTAACCGGTGGCTGGCAGAACCCAGTGGCAGCAGGGAGGGCTCCCTGGAGGAGATGGCGTCCCACACACCTGCCCCAAAAGAGCTGCCTGGAATCCGGGCTGTGCTGGCAGATGAGCCCAGAGACCTGTTTCCTCATCTAGAAAGTGGGGCCACTGCCTCCCAGGATGGTGGCGGGGTGGAAGTGAGTTAATGCTCACTATGTGACCACCCGATAGCCGCGGGCTGCCTCTGCACATGGTTTTTCATCAGTCTACCTGTTCACATGCCGCTACCTTGGTTGGATCAGTCACCAAACACAGTTTGGGGACCAACACCCAGAGGTGAAGCTCCTTCTCCTCACACCCTATCGGGGACACCGAGTACCCAGGCGACATCACCTGATGCAGGTGGGGTGCCCGGGTTCCCCACAGCCAATCACCGTCTTCCCTTCCCACCCCCTTCTTAGCCCAGCCCGCCCTTGGGGATGGCTCGAGTGTTTCATCTCTGCCTCCCGGATAGGGGGTGTCCACACCTCGGACATGGGGTTCTTCTGAGAGGGAGACACCCCCGTACATTTTACGAGATCACTTTGAGCAAGGAAGCCAAGACTGCAGGGCGAAGGCCGCCGCAGAAGCCACATCATTCCTGGGGAGTTGGGAGAGAGTGGCTGGAACCTCGCCTTGTGTCCCCCCAATGTCGGGGGCTCCCTAGTCCATGCCCTACTCAGCTGAGCAACATCTCCCTCCGCACCACCGGGCACCCCCACAGCTCACCCGAGCCCTCTATGCCAGGTGGACCTGGAGGGGTCATCCTTCCGCACCCTGCTCCCCCTGTTATGGGTGGAATCGTGTCTCCAAAACACATGTCCAAGTCCCAACCCCTGGGACCCCAGAAAGTGATCGTATTTGAGAATGGGGTCTTTGTAGATGGAACTAGTCGAGATGAGGTCGGACTAGAGTAGGGTGGGCTGTAATGCAACGGGTGGTGTCCTCATGAGAAGAGACACAGCGTCACTTAGAGACACAGCAGAAACCACGTGGAGGCGGAGGCAGAGGCTAGAGTGATGTGGCCACAAACCAAGGGACACCTGGAGCCCCCGGAAGCTGGGAGAGACGGGAGGACCCTCCCCTGCAGCCTCTGGATGTGCAGAGGCGTAGATTTTGGCCTTCTGGCCTCCAGGACAGCGACAGGAAAAACTCCTGTTGTTTTAAGCACCCCATTGTGTGGCCACACACCCTGAAACTTCATTCTGCCCATGTGGCTTTGCAGAGAAACCCAGCACCCCTTTTCTGGGGGGGTTCAGGCTTCTTCTCAACCCCCAAGGGTGCATTCCCAGGCCTGTACCCAGATGTTTGTGCCCCCGCTGGAAACCGTGGGCCCCTTTGGGAGCGCCGAGGGGAACAAGGAAGTGGATCTTAGCGGTGAGTCACCACCGTTAAAAATCTTGAGCAAATACAGCCACCAAGAAACCCGACAAACCAGCCCACCCGCATAGCGAAGGCACAGGCTTCCCTGTCCCCTCTTGTACCCGATGCAAAAACAGCTCTAGTTCCTTCCTTTCCACACACGCCAAACATGCACATTTAGAAAATGCAGACAAATTGGAAAAAAAAAAACCAAAAACTTTTTAACACCTGTCATCTCACCAAGCAGTAACAGCCACTGTGGAATAGTTTGGTGTTTTCTTCTTCCCTCTGGCGTTTGTTTTCGTAACTGTTAATTTTATTATTAGTTACATATTTATTTTTATAAAACTGAGCGATCATCCTTCCTGAAGGTCTGAACATCTTGTTTGGTAACGTAGATTTTTTTTCTGTCTCTTTAAAGTGTATTATGGCTTGGCAATTCCTCAAAAAGCTAAACACAGACGGACCATATGAGGCAGAAATTCCATTCCTGGGTACTTCCTCGAGGGGATTGAAGGCAGAGAATCAAACAGGCGTTTGCACACCCACGTTCAGAGCAGCACGAGAGCGGGAACAACCCAAGTGTCCACCAACACATGAGTGGACACACACAACGTGGTCCATCCAGACACTGGAACATCACTCAGCCACAAAAACAGACGAGGCTCTGACACAGGCCACAGCGTGGATGGACCCTGAGGACATGATGCTCAGTGAGAGAAGCCAGACACAGAAGGACACACAGGGTGTGACTCCATTTATATGATGTCCAGAACAGGCGGATCCACAGAGACAGGACGTGGATTCGTGGTCACCAGGGGCTGGGGAGGGGATGGGAGTGACTGCTGATGGGGACAGGGCTTCCTTTTATGGTGCTATTTAATGTTTCAAGAAGCTACCAGACTGTTTTCCAAAGTGGCCACACCATTTTACTCTCCCACCCGCAGCATAGGAGGGTTCCACTTTTTCCACATCGAACACTTATCATTTTCCAATTTGTGTGTTTGTTTGATGGCCAGCCTAGTGGCTGTGAAGTGGTGTGACCTCATTGTGGCTTTGATTTGCATATCCCTGGCTGATGGCATTTTTCCGTTCCCAGGACTGCAGTTTCTTCCTTTGGACGCCTGTCCTGGGAGGCTCAGCTCTCCCAGAAGCAAAGCCTGGACTCGAACGTGGGGCTTTGGAGAGACTTCTCTGCAGGCTTTGTTTTGAAAGAGCCTGAGGGATTCCAGGCAGGCCCTGCTGCAGCAAGTTCTCCCCTCCCCGGGGCCTGGGCAGGTCCCAAACCTTATCAACAGAAGGTCCCTGGTGTGGGTCATTTGGTGATGTTGACATTCAGCTAATGAGAGAAGAAACTAAAATATGCAAACTCATTTCTCCCAGGGCAGGAGCGAAATAGCAAAACAGAGGCCACCTATGACATCATCTACCCAAGCTTCTTCCTCCCGCCCCCCTCCTGGGCCACCAGAATGGGGCATCACCGGACACACTCTGCCTGGCGTGGACACTGTGCCCACCCATAACCTCACCACGTCCCGGTCTGCGGTGGCGAGATGGGCGGGTTCCGAGGGAGCAGAAGCTTTCCCTCTGCCCCCACTAATCCTCTCTCCAGATCTGTTGTCAGAGATCGTTCTAGATTTTTCCCTGATGTCAATTTTGTAAGAGGCGGTGGCATCTGAGAGCGTCAGCTCTGGATGTCCACTGCCCAGAGTCGAACCCTTGCTGCTTTGCCGCTTCCTGGCTGTGCCTCAGTTTCCCTTCCTGTAAAATGGAAACATAACGGAGACCCCAGATCGTGGGCTTATTGTGAGAATTATGCCAAGCGGTTGGGCGGGTGCCTGGATCCTGGAAATGGCCACCACTGCCATCTCTGTCGTGGATGCCTGGCCACAGCTAGCCATGGCAGGGCCCTTCCGGCCCCTAGAAGACAAAACACCCCCATGGGAAATCCCCAGGGGGCCTTGGGACTCGCCATTGACGTGCCTGAGAACTCTGGGGAGTGTCGGGCAGGGGGTGTGGGTGGCCGCCTTCCCTGTCCCTGCAAGGGCAGCACCCCAATCTCTTTTGGGTGTCTATAGCCTCCTTGTCCTCAGGGAAAAGTGTCCCCGTTCCTGGGGTGACTCCCAGGCTGGGTCTTTTAATAGGAGAAGTGAGACCTTCTATGGTCCTCCTCTCTCTGCTATAATGACATTCAAGATGGCAGGAGTGGGCCGGGCGCAGTGGCTCACACCTGTAATCCTAGCACTCTGGGAGGCCGAGGTGGGAGGATTGCTCGAGGTCAGGAGTTCGAGACCAGCCTGAGCAAGAGTGAGACCCCCGTCTCTACTAAAAATAGAAAGAAATAAATTAGCTGGACAACTAAAAATATATAGAAAATATTATCCGGGCATGGTGGCACTTGCCTGTCATCCCAGCTACTCGGGAGGCTGAGACAGGAGGATTGCTTGAGCCCAAGAGTTTGAGGTTGCTGTGAGCTAGGCTGACGCCACGGCACTCACTCTAGCCTGGGCAACAGAGTGAGACTCTGTCTCAAAAAAAAAAAAAAGAAAAGATGGCAGGGGCGACAGGCAGTGCCCCCATCAGCCAACAAGGTCACAGAGGGAGAGCAAGAAATAATCCTTCCCTGGTTTGCAGGGGTGTTTTAATTTTAATTTTTTTATTGTAGTAAAAGATACATAACAAAATTTACAATCTTAATTTTTAAGTCTACAGTTCAGTATTATTAAGCACATTCACACTGTGGTGCAGCCATCACCACTCTCCACTTCCAGAACTTTCTCATCTTCCCAAACTGACGCTCTGTCCCCATGAAACACTCACTCCCCGCCCCCTCCCCAGCCCCCGGCACCCACCGTCCTACTTCCTGTCTCTGTGGATCTGACGACTCCAGGGACCTCCTGTGAGTGGAATCACACAGGATGTGTCCTTCTGTGTCTGGCGTCTCTCACTGAGCACGATGTCCTCAGGGTCCCTCCACGCTGTGGCCTGTGTCAGAGCCTCGTCCCTTTTTAAGGCAACACACCTTTTTTTTTTTTTTTTCATACAGGGTCTCTCACTCTGTCACCCCGGGTAAAATGCAATGGTGTCATCGTAGCTCACTGCAGCCTCCAACTTCTGGGCTGGAGTGATCTTCCTGCCTCAGCCTCCTTAGGAGGAGGCTGCAGTGAGCTATGATGATGCCACTGCACTCCAGCCTGTGCGACAGAGCGAGACCCCCATCTCAAAAAAAAAAAAAAAAAAGAAAAAAGAAAAAAACACACAAAAAACAAACAAACAAAAAAAAACTTCGTGCAAACAGAGGCCTGGGAAAGTGAACAGGAAACGTTCAGAGCTGCACGATTTTGTTCAGGCATTCGGCCTGGGAATCGTCTTGTGTTCTAGAATGAGACCTTTGTAAAAACACTGGAAATACTGCAAAATAAAATAATGAAGGCGGGGATGGAGGACGAGAATTGGCTAATGGGGACAATGTATATTATTGGGGCGATGGATACCGTAAAAGCCCAGCCTAGACCACTATGCATGTAACAAGACTGCACCTGCATCCCATGTATTTTCATACACTTAGAAAAAATAAAATAGCAGGCAAATGTAAGAAAAATAATGACAGTCTAGTGGGGAGCATCAACCTAACAAACATAAGCAACGTGAAGTGAGAAACAGCCACCTGCCCAAGATAAGCCCGTCATCTGGGCCCAGGCTTCGCCAAGGCTGTTGTGTGCATGTTTGCACAGCTGGTCTCAAGGCTGCAAGCACGATTCTGGGTCCTGGGTCTTATCGCCGGGCAGCAGATGCCCCTGTGAATTTGTGGCCAAATTCCAGCCGTTCACAGCCTCCATCGGGCCTGATTTCATCGCTGGCGGCTTGATGCGTATTAGAAATGGTCGATTCTTGGTTACTTCCTTTTTTTCATACTGTTCGCTCAGAAGAGCCCAAAGGCCTTCTGACTTCTTGTTTTAGAGACTCGTGACCAGGAGGCAGAGGCAGGCTTGAAGATGACACCAAGCGAAGGCTCAATCCTTCTTCCTTCTTTGCTAATTTAAAAAATATATATATTTGTAGAGATGGGGTCTTGCTATGTTGCCCTGGCTGGTCTCAAACTCCTGGCTTCAAGTGATCCTCCCAGCTTGGGCTCCCCAAGTGCTGGGATTACAGGGGTGAGCCACTGCGCCCAGCCATAGGTCCTCTGTTCTTGACGCGCACCCCCCTATCTGCTGTCCCTCTCAGGCTGTTCAACTGTCACCACCTCCAAGAAGCCCTCCCTGATACGCCTCTTTCCCTCCCTGCTGTCTGGGGGCCTCTCACTTCCCACCAGATCCCATGTCTCTGTGGGTCCCCAGCAAGGCTGGGCTGGCAGGACACCTTTGCCCATGCTGAGCTCCAGCGAGGCCATGTGAGGTTGGGGTTTTCCCCTTCAAATAGTCTCACAGCATCTGAAGGCGGCCACCAGAGTTAGACACAGAGGGGAGGTGAACTGTCCCGGTAGGAACAGACAAAGCTCCCCTGGACTTGGTTATGTCTGGGGACATCTGTGGTTGCCACGACTGGGGAGCTCCTGGCATGGGGTGGGTGGGGGCAGGGACACTGCTCAGCACCTGCAGTGTCCAGGACGGCCCCACCCCAGAGAGTGACCCAGGCCTGAATGTCAACAGTGGGAATGAATTTCTGTGTCAACACCGCATAGTGAACACTCAGGGACCACGACAGACAGCCTTTGGGTGCCCTGTGAAATCTCCAAAGAGTTTTGGGTCTGGCTGCAGGATTTGTAGTCTGTGGAGGTGGCAGGAAAGTGCCCCCACAACCCTGCCCAGAGCTGAGATCCCTCAGACGCCCCGAGACCCCTGCAGAAACTTCCTTTGAAACCACCCCCCCAACACCACACACACACACCTGACTTTTCCGCCAGCCCGACTTTCTTGCAAGCTGCTCCTGCTCTGGTTTGTTTTTACCAAGAAATTCTTTTTATTTTTTTCTTTCCACCCACGATGCTTCCAAATTAAAGCCCGTTCTGCCCAGTGGCCCCGCAAGACCTGCCAATGAGGAAGGAGCCCTGCCCGCCCCACATCTCGGCTCCAGGCCTCTGCTGGTTCCATGTGGCCCACGCAGGCCTGGGTGTGGCCCAGATGTCCCCCCTCCCCTGGAGACAGCCCAGCAGGCCAGAAGCTCTTGGACACCCCACTAGACCAGGCTCTGCATTGGCTCAGGGCCAGACGGCCTGGCACCCACCGTGCTGGGGGGGCAGTGGCGACTTCCCCCACTTCCTGGCTTGAGTTCTGGGGGTAAACACAGCGTGACCCGGTGACCAGGGGCCAGCCATTGGCAGGTCTGCATTCTGGACTCTTGCCCCAGAATCGCCTGTGCAAGCCCTGGGTAACTACCAAGAGGTCAAAAAACAGATTTTGAAACCTGATCTCCTGGCCTCAAGAAACAGCCTAAATAATAACAAAGATGTGAATCCTCCTGCCAAGGAGGACACTGGATCCTCCCTGCAGCGGCTGGCGGGAGTGGCCCCTCGCAGTGAAGGCCTGCACCCTCTGCAGGAAAATTTAAAACAACTATAAAGTTCGCCAAACACCCCATTTGGTTTTTATTATCCCCATGAGCTGCCACTCCTAAGATATACCTTCCCTGGAAAAGTTCTCTGGTTGGCCTAACATCTGTACTCAATACAGTTTGCCTTGAGTCTTAATAATGTGTACAGGGAAGCTTCAATTTAGGCTTTTTTTTAAAGATATATTTTAATAAATATCGCAGTCCACGTGGAAGGGAATTTGGAGACACGTGGGACACAGCCCCACCCATGGCAGAGTAAGTCTCTGTGGGTTTGTAATTATTCCTGATCATCAAAGGTCCCTTTCGGGAAAGTTTGTGTCTCTAACTCAAACCAACACAGCAGATTCAAAATCAGATGAGAGCCTGAGATTCTACAGACAAGGAAACAAGTAAGTGGATGAGTCCAAATTTTAGTTCACACACGAAATAGTTTACCCAACCCAACATAACTGCAAGAGGAATAATATTTTTGCTTGGGAGATCCAGATTTTAGTTTATATGTGAAATGTGTTTCTGAATTTTAACTCCCAGGAGTAATGCTTTTTCACTGGTGGGCAAATTTTAGTTCTCACAGGAAAAATCTTTCTGGCTTTATCTGCGAAGAGCAAAATTTTTGTCTAAGTCTAAATTTAACATGAAATATTTTATTAAACTAGATTTGAATATCTTTAACATTGAAAGTTCTTTTTTTGTAAATGTAACCTGTTTTAAAACTTAAAAGAATTAAAAGAACTATAATTAGTACCGATTATTACAAGGTTATTACAGAAAATAATTTTCTATCGGGGTATGGGTGTGGTGGGACAACCTCCTCCCAATACCCGAGGGCCTTTGTCGCCTCAAGCCGCCCGGGGAGGGGGTCCCGCGGGATGAAGGGACCCTAGTGAGGGCGACAGGCACGATGACGGAAACGAGGACACCGCCAGACCCCTAAAAAACCCGACCCCAGCGCTACGCCCCCGCCCCGAAGCCTGGCTGTGGGGGCGGGGCGGCGTGGGGCGGGCGCGGCGCGTACCCGGCGCCACAGTAGCTCCGCCCCCCGAGCGCCCGCAGAGTGTCCTCCCCGGCAGGGGCGAGGTTCGAGGTATACTGACCAATCACCTGCGCGTCCCTGCTCCTGATCCCCTCCCCCTCCACCAATCAGACGCCTGGATGGGAGGGAGAGCTTGGGTTTCCTGGAGGCCCTGAGGCTCTGCCCCCTTGTGCGGCCGCGCTCCCGGCGGCGTGGGGGGCGTGGCCAGAACGCGATGTCTATAAAAGCGGGCGGTGGCGGCGGCGCCATTTTGTGAACGGCGAGCAGCGGCGGCGGCGCGGAGAGGCGCAGCGGAGGTTTTCCTGGTTTCGGACCCCAGCGGCCGGATGGTGAAATCCTCCCTGCAGCGGATCCTCAACAGCCACTGCTTCGCCAGAGAAAAGGAGGGGGATAAACCCAGCGCCACCGTCCACGCTAGCCTGACCATGCCGCTCCTTGGCCTCCATAGCCGCGGCGGCCGCAGCAGCGAGAAGTGAGCGCCCCGCCCCCGCCCGAAGCTTCCAGAAGCGCCGGCCGCGCAAGCCCGCGGGGGGCCGGCCTCGGGGCGCCAGATCCGTCCTGGGAGCGCGAGATCCGCCCCTTTCTCAAGGCCACGGGCGCCCCGGGGGCGGGGCCGGTCCCGAGGTCCCCCCAAGGCCTGGCGGCAAACTAGGGGTGTCAGGTTTTGGGGGGCGCAGAAAGGGAAACTGATGTTGGACAGACTTGCGTGGCTGGGGGCACGGGCTGGGGGATTGGATTGGGAGAGGGGCGTGGGGTCGGGGGTCAGGTGGGGAGGGGCACAGATGAGTCGGATTTTGGGCAGGGTCGCGGAGTCCAGTCAGATTTGGGGGACGCAGGATGCAGAAAACAGGTGGGGGCGGGGTCGCTGTCGGACAGCTGGCCCGAGGCCGAGCGGGGCCCGCAGGGCCCATGAATCTGCACTTTTATGTCGCCGGCGACGAGCGTTGGCTGCAGGAGCCGCGAGCTCTTCCCGGGTGGACCAACTTGAACGCGGCCTCCCGGCTCCGCGACGCGGCCCCCGGACGCGACCTTCCTTGTGGGCTCGGTTTTCAGCGAGCCGCCGTGGTTACCCAGGCCCCAGAGGACGCGCGACTTGGCCGCCCACGTAGACGGTGCCCGCGGCTTTTCCTCGCGTGACCGCCGGCCGGACAGCGCCCCGGAGCGCGCGTGTCGACCCGTCGCGGGGTCGCTGGCCCGATGTGCTGGTGGTGGTGGTGTGGCTCGCAGCGTCGTGGCCGCGTCTCCCCGAGGGGCGTCTCGGCCCGAGGTGGGCGTCGGTGGGGACCGGAGCCTGAGCCCGCGCGCAGTGGCACCTGCCGGCGGGGCCCGGGTGGCAGCAAAATGGAGGCGACTCTGGGGCCTGTTTACGCCGCGCGGCAAATGGCTGCTGGCGCTGTCGGCTGCGCGATTGTGAAAATCTTCCCCGGGGCGCTGGGCGCGTCTGCCGAGATGACGCAACCGGGAGGCCCGGGCCGGGGTGGGGGTGGGGGTGGGGGGGCGGCCGGAGCGAGCGCTGCGCCTGGCCAAGTTAGGAGCCGGGGGCCGCGCCCCCCCGGTGTTTTAATGACGCAGGGCCTGGGCCGGGGGTTTCTCTGGAAAGGCTGGTGGCTGAGCCGGAGCCAGGCTTGGGACTCTCGCTGCGGCGACGTGCAAAAGGAGAAGCTGCGGAGCCCGAGTTAGAAAGGGGAAATGAAACTGGAGGGGCTGGTTCTTGAAGAGACTGCCTACCTTGAGGTGGCCCGGCGGAGTGCGGCCAGCATCTTAGCGTCTTTTGCTTTTCGCCGTGGGGTGGGGGTGGAGCCGCGCCCGCAATGCCCCACGTTTGGCAGGGCCGGGTCCTGCAGGGCGGTGGGCGGTGGGCGGTGGGCAGTGGACCCCGGCCGAGGCTGAGCGGGTGGACAGCCCCCGGGGCTACCTCTTAGCTGGCCGCGTTGTGATGGCCACTTCCTGCAGTTCCAGGGTCTCACTCAGTTGCTGTAGTAACCTGGGTCCGGGGCCTCGGTGGTGCTCCTGATGTCCCTCACCCACCCCTGAAGATCCCAGGTGGGCGAGGGAATAGCCAGCGGGATCACAGTCTTTCAGCTAACTTACTGTACTCCGTGAGTATCCGCGCGACGCATTCCTGTGCACCTGCTGCTGGCAGGTAGCTTCAGTGGGACCCCCACCTGCCCTGCGCCCCAGCCCCCCTTGGCCCCCCACTATGACACTGCTGGGTGGTCTTCGTGTTTTTCTGCCTTTTCCAAACTGCAAGATTGGGACGTGTCTTCCCGCAGGATAATCGGCTGAATGTAACAGAGGAACTAACGTCTAACAACAAGACGAGGATTCTTAACGTCCAGTCCAGGCTCACGGACGCCAAACACATCACCTGGAGGGCAGTGCTGCGCGGTGACAGCCTGTACATCGAGATCCCGGGCGGCGCGCTGCCCGAGGGGAGCAAAGACAGGTGAGGGGGCTGCCACCGCCGCTGCGTTGTGGGGAGGGGGCTCCCGTTTTAAACACTGCACCCCCAGGAGCCCTGCTCCTTGGGGGACGCCGTGCAACCTGTGGGAGCCTTTCCTGTTGCCACGGTCGGTGGGGTGAGAGCCGGGTTGGGCAGGGAAGGGCTCATCACCCCGCAGTGCTGGGGCGTCCCCACTCCAGACGAGAAGCCCTGCTCAGTGTGAATAAGGCCCGGGGAGTGTGGGGGGGGCCGGCCCGGCGGGGTGTGCTGAGGGCCGGCTCAGTTTTGCAGTTCTCCTTGAGTTTGCCGAGGAACAGCTCCGCGCCGACCACGTCTTCATCTGCTTCCACAAGAATCGAGAAGACAGAGGTAGGTGCCACCGTCCCCTCCTGGTCCTGGGGAAGGAGGGGGTGGGCCTGCCGGACCCTGGTGTAACGCCCTGTATCCCACAGCCGCGCTGCTTCGCACCTTCAGCTTTCTGGGCTTTGAGATTGTGAGACCGGGGCATCCCCTCGTCCCCAAGAGACCCGACGCTTGCTTCATGGCCTACACGTTCGAGAAAGAGTCCTCAGGCGAGGAGGAGTAGCAGCAGCGGCGTGGCCTGCGCCCCGCTCTAGAGATGGGGCTGGAGGCAGGAGCTCTCCTCCCTGGCAGCCCCTGGTGTCACCGCGGGGTGGGGTGGCCGCTGCTGCGCTGGGGGTGGAAATGTCAGACTCGTTCATCTCTTCTGGGTTTGTCGCATGTTGTAATTGTGCAAATAAATGCTCACTCCAAATTAGCGGTATATTTCTTGAAGTTTAATATTGTGTTTGTGATACTGAAGTATTTGCTTTAATTCTAAATAAAAATTTATATTTTACTTTTTTATTGCTGGTTTAAGATGATTCAGATTATCCTTGTACTTTGAAAAGTTTCTTATTTGAAGTCTTTTGGAAACAGTCTTAGGTCTCTTAACTTGGAAAGATCGGTATTAATCTACCCTTCTACTCAAACATCCAAATAAAGTGATCACACCTCCAAGACCGCGTTGCTGGTGATGTTGCTGGGGACTGGGAGGGGCTCCCTGGAGGGGTGGAGGGTCTGACCACACCTGCAGGCACCTGTCTCCGGAGAGGAAAGTGGGCCTGTGGCCTAGGCCAGGGCCACAGCGCTCTGCTGTCAGAGCTGCCCTCATTCGGGCCCCTCAAGCCTTGCTTTCTGTCCCACCCTGGAAGCTCTGGGGGCGGCTGGGGGTGTGGCCGGGCTCGCCAGGTCCCTACTGGCTCTTACGCCCCACCTCCGGTCTGCTGGGTCCTCCAGGGCGTCCGGTGTCCCGGCGCGGACTTTCCCAGCTGGGGCGCGCGTGCAGAGGCTGGGTAGGGTGTGCCTGTGGGGCCCCGTGTCCCCCAGTCGCTCCTGGGGGCGCCTCGCAGCGCAGTGCTGGGGACAGGAACCCTCCCTGGGGGGGTGTCACCTGGGCAGGGGTGGGGCAAGCCCGAGGCACCGCGGAGGCGAAGGGCCACCCGGGTCGTGCGGTGAGGCCGGGCCGAGAGCTCCGGGCGCCGGGCGGGGCCTACTGGACAGTCACTTCCGGGCCCGCCCCCGCTAAGGTCCGCGTGGCCGCAGTGCCACCTGCCGGCCGCATCCGGGAGCGCCGCCCAGCCGGGCCTTGGCTGGGACTGACGGGAAAGGGGCCCTTCTACAGGAGGGGGAAGCTGGAGGGTGGGGCAGACCTGGAGGAGTGAGACATCCAGGCATCTGAGCGACGGTGGGGTCGGCTGTGAAGACAGGGCCGGACAAACGCTCTCAGCCCGTTTGGGCGATGCAAATACAGGGAAAGGGCTTTGAAGCCCAGATGTTGAGGGATGAATAGGAGTCTGAAGCGGAGCGGAGGAAAGGTAACGTGGGCAAAGGCCTGGCGGCCAGAAAGCATCTCCACGAATGAGCAGTGTGGCATGAGAGGTTGGCCAGAGAGAGTTCGCAGAGCTTTTGCAGGAGCCTTGTGTGTATCCTGAGGGCACTAAGGAGCCATAGGAGATGTTTGAGCAGGAGAGGGGCCTGGTCATACCTGGGGATTAGAAAGATCCCCCCAGGATTGCTGTGGGGGATGGGATGGGGGCACGTCCAGGGAGGAAGCCTCACGCAAGGGCAAAGGGGCCCCTCAGAGCTCCTGAGTTCATATTTCAGAGGTGTAAACAGGGACCCCTGAGAAGTCTTGCCTCTGCCCGCTTGCTCATTCTATCATCTTAGGCTATAATTGAGCACCTACTGTGTGCCTGGCCTTGCCCTCAGGGAGCTCACAGCCTCACAGAAGCTAACAGTAAATACAAAAAGTCCAAGTGGTGACACCTGCTGTGGCGGGAAGAGAACAGAGCTAGGAGGCAGCAAGCAACTGGAGGGGTGACTTTATTTGCTTAGAGGAGGTGGGATTGGAACAGTCTGGCAGAGGAACAGCCCATACAAAGGCTTGGAGGCTGGAAGGAACAGGGAGGGGGCCGGAGGGTGGGGAGAGAGTGGGGAAGTGGCAGGGACAGCATGGGAGGCTTGGGTGCAGGACAGTCCGGACTCCCCCTGGGTGGGCTGGGTGTCTAAAGTTCCAGAAAGCCCCACCCCCGGCGTGTGAGCCCCAGGCAGTTCTCCACGAGGGACTGAGCCGTTCACATTCTCGGAGTCACTCGCTGTCCTCAGCACAAGGGGGTGCTCCCGGCCAGAAATGCCTTTGGCCAGGCTTTGGAAGGAGTGTCCGCGCTCCCATGGAGACAGCGACAGGCCCGGAAGGTGGGACATATTCAAAGAGACATTGATTGGCACGGGGTGTGTACCCCTGGAAGAGGGTTGGTGGTGGCCCTGGCATCAGAGAAGTGCCCTGGAGTAGGCAGCTGCACTCTTGGGGAGCCCTGGGCCTAAGTCCCCACCATAGGAGGGGACAGGCATTGGAGGGGCCTGCACTCTGTGTTGCCTATGGCGGAGACACAGGCGGGTCATGGGCCCCCAGCCCTGGGAAGAGGTGTCTGCCTCCTGGACAGGCCCTGGGCAAGGTGTGGGCTCCAGGTTGTGGTCAGTCCCACAGCAGCACCAGGGCCTGGCTCAGCAAGGCCTCGGTGGCCTCGGCCAGGTATTCACAGCACAGCCAGTCCTCCAGGCCGGGCGCCTCTCCACCCGCTGCCCGCTCGGCCAGGTGCAGGACCAGCAGCGCGCGGCGCGCCCGCAGCCAGGGCCCGAGCTGGGCTCCGCGGCCGCGCAGCTCCGGCCCCGGCCCCCAGAGCAGCGCCTGCAGCGCGCCGCGGGTCCGGGCCGCAGAGGGCCGCAAGCGGGGCAGCTGGGCCGCCAGGCGCTCCAGGCCCGCGGCCAAGGGCGAGGCCAAGGACGCGGCCAAGAGCCCGGCGGGGCCCAGCAGTGCGCGGAGCAGGCGGCCCAGCTGCGGAGCGTGGGTGCCCGGGGCTCCCAGGGACCACCGGCGGACGCGGCCAAAGTCAGCCAGCAGCAGGCGCGGGGGCTCCGAGGCTGCGCAGCCCCGCGGCGCCACCAGCAGCAGGTTCTCAGGCCGAAGCTCTGCCAGGGCCGCGCCCTGCGCCTCCAGGTGCTCCAGGGCCGCGCTCAGCTGCAGCAGCAGAAGGGCCACGGCCCACGCGAACTCCTGGGACCGCTGCGCGCCGACCTCCGCCAGCCACTGGGCCACCGTGCGCTCAGGCACCTCCGCCACCAGCACCGCAGGGCCTCTCCAGGGCGCCCCGGGCAGCGCGCCCTCAGGCACCAGGCCACACAGCCCCTGCAGGTTGAAGTGTGGGGGCAGGGAGGCCTGCAACTCCAGGCCCCATGGGTGGGGCACCTCCGCTCCGGGCTTGGGCACCTGCAGGGTAGAGGGGGCGTCAGGGCCTGGACCACTAAGCCCCCAACCAGCACAGCCTGCCCCAGTGCTCTACTTGCCCTGAACCCTTCCCCTCCCATCCCCAAATTGTCCCTGCCTCGGCTGTGGGTGGGGGGCTGACTGCGTCACCTCCAGAGCCGGGGTCAATGTTAATTCGGATCTTAGTCGCAGATAATGACTTTCAGGAAAATTAACCAGGGAGGGTGGTGTTCAGGGGTTAAAGTGTGTTTGCCAAAGGGCCGGTTCTTCCTGATGGCTTGGTAAGGAGGAGGTGTCAGCTACAGGCCAGAGTTGGGCTGTCCGATACCAACATGCCACCGGCCACCAGGACATGTAACATTTTCCCATAGCCACATTGGAGGGAAAAGTGAAATGAACCCAGGTGAAGGTGATTCTCATAATACATTTTATTTAACCCAGTAGATCCAAAATACTATCATTTCAACTGGTCCTTCAGAAATTCTGAGATAGTTTATATAATCATTACTAGTATCATTTTTGGATACTGAGTCTTCCAGATCCAGTGTGTATTTGACACTCAGCGTATCTCCATTGGGACCAGCCACAGTTCAAGTGCTCAGAAGTCACATGTGGCCAATGGCTGCAATGCTGGACAGCGAAGCTCTTTCTAGAAGTCAGCACTGGGCATTACATTAGACTCACCTGGGGTGGGGGTGTTTAAAAGGCACAGTTGCCGGGTTGGGGATCTGGAGTGAGTATTTTAAAAATAAACGTGGCCCGTTGCAGTGGCTCACACTTGTGATCCTAATAATTTGGGAAGCCGAGGTGAGAGGATCACTTGAGGCCAGGAGTTTGACACTAGCCTGGGCAACACAGCAAGACCCCCATCTCTACAAAAAACAATTTTTTTTGTTTTTTTTTTTGTTTGTTTGTTTTGTAAATTTTCTATTTTCTTTTTAGCACAATGGAGTTAGTAAAATTTTTTTTTAAATAGTAGTACAAAAAAGCAGATTCCCGGCCCTCTGAGAGGCGTGGGGAGGGATTCTCACAAGACTCCCAGGTGATTCAAATGTCAGTGGCCTCACACTTTACAAACTTGGTTCCAAGGGTTGACTGTTGATTCATATGTTAGTTGCAAAATAAGCTACTAAACCCAAGCTGAACAAGCCCCTGGTTATGTCTAAGATGGAAAATCAGGAAGACCTCCAAGAAGGTGGGGCGGCAGGGCTCACCTTGGCGGCCAGGATGTGCCACCTCTCCTCGTGCATCCGCACCACCCGGTAGTACAGGGCTTCCCCGCTCTCCATGCAGGGTGAGCTGTCCAGGAGGCGGAAGCCATCACCAGGGCAGCAGGGGCCGGGGTGGCCCCCCATGAGCCGGGCCCTGAGCAGGGCGCGGATGACACGGAGGCCCTCCAGCTGCCTGGCGGCCACTGCAGCATGCACGGCCTCCAGGCTGCTCAGGTCTCGGAACAAGAGGCCCAGTGTGGAATCGGGCACGCTGAAGGTCAGCTCTGCGGGGGGACAGGCTGGCCCAGCCTTGGCTTGGGTCTCGTCCACACTGTGGGACCCTAGAAGGAGCTGCCGAGGCTGCTGTGCCCTGGCAGAGCCGGGGGTGGGGGGCCCCTGGGTGGGCAGAGACTGCGTCCGGGTTAAAGTTTTCTTGGGCAGGGGTGGGGGCAAGGGCTGAGGGTCCGGGGAAGGGGACCCATGGGTCCGGGGGCGGCAGGCCTTGGAGGGCAGCAGGTGGGCTCGGACCTCACCTGTGGGGTGAGAGAGTGGGGGGAGTTGAGGACAAGGTGGAGTGTGGGACCCCAGATATGTGACTCCGCCCCTCAGCCTCAATTTCCCCATCTCTAAAATGGAAATAATATCCAACCGCCCTCTACCCTCTGTGATGCCAACCCCGAGGTACGGAGGAGAGAACTGAGGGCAGTTGCAGAGTCGTGGCATCCAGCCCCGGGTGACCCTGTTTCCCTGTGTGGCTCTGGGCTGGTGACTCACTTTCACGAGCCACTGTTCCCGGTGTCCCCCTAGCCCGGTCCCGCGAGGTACTGCTCACCAAGGTTGCTGTACGTGGGCTGAGCGGGCCAGGTGGGGCCGTCCGGCTCGAGGGTCTCGGGGACTGGCTCGGAGCTGGTCATGTTGCTGGAGAAAGGTCAGAGGTGGAGGCCTGTGCGGGTGGGCTCGGGCTCCGGGTCTGCGTGTGCTTGATGGGTGGTGTCGCCAGGGGAGGGGGGCTGCTCCAGGGCCCTTGGGGAGGGCAGGGGCACCCAGACTCCAGCTCCCCTGCCCAGCGGTGACCCTGCTGTGTGACCCTGAGTGGGTCTCTCGCCCTCTCTGGGGTCACTTCCTCATTCATGAGACAGACGTGCTACCCATCAATCTTGACCGTGGGCAGGGCCCCCACTGTGCGTGTGGGACGGGGACAGAATGTCCAGCCCAGATGACGGGCGTCAGGGGCATGGCTGGGATGAGCGACAAGACACAGAGACCCCAGGACCCACCCTCAGGCCTGTCCCCAAGAGCTCAGCCGATGGTTGCCGACAGCAGCCAGCGCCTGGCCCTCCCCCGCCACACCCCCAACCTTAGAAAGTGGCCGCTTCTGTCCAGCCACCCTCCGGGGAGCCCCTACCTTCAGACCGGAGTGACTTCAGGGGAAGGAGGGGGTCCCTGGGGACAAACTCCCAAGGGCTGCAATGCCTGGCCTCCCAGGAGAGGTCTGGCCGGGAAGCGAACAGGAAACGTCCATCCGGGCGACTGTTAGACCGCAGCCAGGCGGGGTGGGGCTGGGGGCCCCTGCGGGACTTCCACAGCTGGGGCGGGATGGAGGTGGCATCCCAAAGGAAACAGTTTAGGGCTGGAGGTGGGATTGGGGAGGTGGGAGACAGGCTGTTCTTCTGCAGGCCAAGCTGGGGTGCGGTGCAACGGGGGACTCCTGGGATTGGGGGTGGGACACGTCCTCCTCCCCCACCCTAGGTGAGGGCAGACAACCCCAGCCGTGGCTGTTCAGGGAGAAACGCAACCAGGGCGCCGCTTCCCCTGTGGCTTTCGCTTCCCTGAGAACTTCATCCCCTCCTGCAGGACCATTGAAGAACCCCCAGCGCACCCCTTGCCCTGTCCCAGAGCCCTGGCAGCGTGGGCTGGGCCCCTCCGGCTCCGTTTCCCTGTACTGTGTGACCGTGGGCAAGTCTCCACCCCTCTCTGTGCTCCAGTGAGTCAAGGAAAGCATCTCCCACATCCCACCTCATAAGAGCTGCACTTGCTGGATTCCTCTTTAAAAAATTATCTCACTTCCCCACCTCCCCCTCCTCCACTGCCTTAATGCATTCTTTTTTTTCTTTTTTTCTTTTTTTTTGAGACGGAGTCTCACTCTGTTGCCCGGGCTAGAGTGCAGTGGCATCAGCCTAGCTCACAGCAACCTCAAACTCCTGGGCTCAAGCGATCCTCCTGCCTCAGCCTCCCGAGTAGCTGGGACTACAGGCATGCGCCACCATGCCCGGCTAATTTTTTCTATATATATTTTTAGTTGTCCATATAATTTCTTTCTATTTTTTTTTTTTTTTTTTTTTTTTTAGTAGAGACGGGATCTTGCTCTTGCTCAGGCTGGTCTCAAACTCCTGAGCTCAAACAATCCACCCGCCTCGGCCTCGCAGAGTGCTAGGATTACAGGCGTGAGCCACCGCGCCCAGCCGCATTCTTTTTTTTGTTTTTTGAGAAAAGACGTTTTATATATAATCACCATAACTGGAAAATCAAGAATGGTTAAAACCTAAGAAGCCATCTTCTGGCCCCCCGCCCTTGGCCCACCTGTAGAGTGGGTTCATAACAGGACCCAGCTCCCGGAGTGGTCATCGGTGTGAAAGGACAGTGCCTGGAACAGGACCGGGAACAGCATGGGCACTCCCAAGGTGTGACCTCCAAACACTGTCACTACGTGCCATTCTTTCAAATGTCAGCTCTCACCTGCCAGGGGCCCCAGCAGCCCGCTTATCCCTCAGCCCTGCCTCCTGCCTTCTACCTCTCCCACGGGAATTAAAAAAAAGCAGAAGTTTGTTATTAAATCAGTTTCATTTTTTATTGGATTTTAACCAAATACAGCAGGGTTGGGGGTGGAGGGCTGGGGGGCTCTTGGTTCAGGTTGGGACGGTGGGGAGGGTGGGGGGCTGTGAATCCCACTACACTGACGCTCTGTAAACCCGAATGCTGCGGAGAACGTGCCCCCTCCCGTCTTTGATGATCTAAAGGCACTTGGATGTCGTTTTGAGGGGCCCTTGGGGTTGTCATAGCAACCAGGGCCAGGTGGATGCTAGGGGAAAACAAATAGTTCTGCCCAACTTAGGGGTGGAATTTGGGGGTGCAGGGTCTTCAGTCCTCACTCACGTCCAGTCCAGGGGCCTCCCAGCGCCCCCAGCCACAGCCTGGGGAAAACAAGCTTCACCTGAGTCCTTTGCTCAACACCCCCAGGGTTGCGCCAGCTTTCTCTCTGGCTGACATAGAAGCAGTTTAGGGGGATCCAGGATCCCAGTCAAGCCATCGAGCCCATCTGTGGGCCTGGCCTCTGAGTACAGGTCAACGGGTTTGACCCTCGGACCCACTTCACAGACAAGGACACTGATGGTCTGAGTGGTTCTCAGTTGGCAGCTGAGACCGCAAAGCTGGGTGGGAGCAGAGCTGGCTTTAAGCTTTCCTGCAGAGTCCTTCAGGACTGTCCTAACCTCCCAGTCAGTGGCCAAGCCCCTTTCTGGCCAAGATCAGGCCCCATGATGTTTCCTGGGCCCCTTCTCCCAATGTTGTCCCAACTGTCGCCTGGCCAAGGTGGAGGGTGCTGGGGCAGGAACTTGGGAGTGGGGAGGCCGATCATAGGTGGTCCCTGTCTGGTGTCTGAATCCTGCAAAACCTCAGCTCCTGTTTGCTTAGCCCTAGCGATGGGGAACTCATCACCTGTAGCACAACAGAGCAGTGACCTTGGGGAAACTCTTCCTTACCCAGAACTGCAATCTGCCTGTGACCCCCACTCTGGTCCTAGATTTGCCCCACCCTGAACGTTGCAGAGACCAAGGACCTGGGTCCAGGCCTCCCTGTAGTGTGAAGCCCTTGCTCTGTCCTTGTCCCCATCTCTGCCCCTGTGGTGCACATAGCAGGAACCGAGAACCGCCCATGCTCTCTGGTCTCATTCCGCACCTGAGCCATGGGCCAGCAGGGGCTGGGCACGGTGGTGCCACACTCGGGGCCTGTCCAAGGCCGGCTCAGGGGTCAGTGTGTACTTAGGGCTGAAGGTCCCTCCAGCTGGCCTGTTCGAGGGACACCGACACCCCAGAAGCCATGCTCCTGGGCCAGGGGCCAAGGCACCTGCCTGTCCCGTGCAGGGTGGGCACCCTCTTGCTGGCTGCCCCAGGGAAGCAGGTGGCAGCGGCGAGGGTGGTTTTGGAAGCTGGAAAATGGCTTCTCCTAGTGGCGGCTCTGCTGGGCAGGGGGCCCTGGTGGGAGGGTGGAGGGCAGGGTGTGGGGACCTGCGACAGGGACCACCCAGAGAGTGCTGGGCCCCTCAGAGTGAGGCTGACCTGCTCCACAAGACCTTGACCAGGTCTCGGAGGTCTGCTGGGAGACGCTGGGCTCAGCAGGACCTGGGGGTGAGCTGTGACTGTGGCAGGTGTGAGCCGAGTGTGTCCTTAGTGTGATTTGTGACTGCCTCAGGTGTGAGGTGAGTGTGTCCCTGGTGTGAGCTGTGACTGTCCTAGGTGTGAATTGAATGTGTCTCAGGTGTGAGCTGAATGTGTGACAGGTGTGAGCTGAGTTCATCCCTGGTGTGAGCTGAATGCGGTCCTGGTGTGAGTTGTGCATATCCTGAGTGTGAGTTTAGCATGGCCCAGGTGTGAACTTAGCATGTCTCTGGCATGAGATGAGCGTGTACCAGGTGTGAGTTGTACATGTCCCGGGTATGAGCCGAGCATGTCCAGATGCGAGCTCTCACGAGAGCCCTGCATGCCCCCACGGTCAGCTCTGGAGCCTGGGCCTGGTTTTGGTGTCGGTTGCGTGTGAGGTGCCCGTGTTTCACCTCTGAGCTTTGTGTCTGATTGTGTCCCGGATGCGAGTGAGCTCTGGGTGTGCCACCCACGTGTGAACGGCGTGGACTTTCTGTGCAGCCGCCCCTCGGGGCTGTGGGCCCTTGGTGGGTCCTGGGTGTAGACCACCCCCCCAGGTGTGAGCTGTGCAAAGAGGCCGGGCAGGGGCAGGAGTCCTGGGGCAGCAGCGGTGTGTGTCCTGGGTGTGGCTGTGGGCCCTGAGGACCCCGGGGTCTCTGAGCTCCCCACCCGCTCATCCGTTCACACCCCCTCCACCCCCGCCAGCTCCGCGACCACAGCAGGGGCAGGAAGACAGGTTGAAACCTTTAGAAAACGTTTGAGAAACTGCAAAAGATGCATCCGGATGAAAAACAGTCCTGCGGTTGGTTGGGTGTCTACAAAAAAAAAAAAACAACGGGAAGTTCTGCCGGGAGCTGCCTCGCAGCCGCCCCTCCCCCTCGGGAAAATGCATAGGTAGAATCAGCCCGGCCCTCCCGGCTGGGACGGGATCCAGTGGGGGTGCGGAGGGGAGGCCCCTGGAGACCCTTCAGATCATCTTCATGTTGAACTTGCGCGCGCCGCCCTGGCCCGCGGCGGCGGCTGGGCCGTCCACCTTGCGGAAGGAGTACTCCACGGAGAAGTTGTTCTTGTGCTGGCCGCGGCCGCGGCTCCACACGAACAGCAGCAGGAAGCAGAATAGGACCACGCCGAGGAAGGTGATGCAGCCCATGGCTGTAGACACCAGGATGGTGGTGAGGTCCAGCGGCGCACGCGCTGCCGCCTGCGTCTCGTTGCGTGCCTCGGCCAGGGTCCGGTTGGCCGCCGGCTCGGGCTGCACGGTCAGCGTGGCGAAGTAGGTGTCGTTGCCGCCCGCGTTGCTGGCCACGCAGGTGTAGGTGCCGCTGTCCTGCGGCCGCGTGTCTCGGATCTCCAGGGTGCCCCCGGGCAGCACGCGCGCCCGGCCCGCGCTGGCGGCCGTCACCGCGCGGTGCTGGGGCGTCACCCAGGCCACCGTGGGCGCCGGCTCGCCCTCCGCGCGGCAGAGGAAGCGCACGTCGTCGCCCGCAGTGGCCGTGACGTGCTGCAACCGCCGTTCGCGAATCTTGGGCTTGCGGCACACGAAGTACTCGAACAGCACGGAGTCGGGCAGGTTGCGCAGGGCGTCGCCACGCACCTCGGCCGGGGTGGCGCAGGCCGGCAGTCTCCCGTCAAAGTTGAGGGTTTTGCGGCGCTGCACGATCCACAGCAGGCGACAGTCGCAGGCCAGCGGGTTGCCGTCCACGCGCAACGTCTCCAGCGTGTTCACAGAGTGGAACGTGCTCTCTTCCAGCGTGGACAGCAGGTTGTTGGAGAGGTTGAGCAGGCGGATCTGTCGCAGCCCCAAGAAGGCCTGCGGCTCCACCACGGCCAGCAGGGCCCCGGCCAGGTGCAGCTCGCGCAGGCGGACCAGGTCCCGGAAGGACCCGCGCGGCACCGTGCTGATGGGGTTGTGGGAGAGGTTGAGGCAGGTCAGGTGCGCCTGGTGGCGCAGTGCAGCGGCCGGCACAGCGGTGATGTTGGTGTGGGTGACTGACAGCGACGTGAGGTTGAGGCCCTGCAGGCTGCCCGCGGCCACCTCCTCCAGCAGGGGCCAGTTGTCGATCTCCAGGTGCAACAGCCCGGGAAGCTTCTGGAAGTTCTGGTCCTCCAGGGCAGCGATGGCCAGGTGCCGCAGCCGCAGGGCTCCCAGGCCCCGCAGGTGGCCCAGCGACTCTCCCGACAGCGCTGTGAGGTTGCAGCGCTCCAGGGTGAGCTCCTCCAGCGCCAGCAGCCCTGCAAAGGCCCGGCGTGAGATGAACACCAGGTCGTTGTCGCCCACCTCGAGCCTGCGGAGGCTGTGCAGGTCCTGGAAGGTGTAGTCCAGCAGGATGACCAGCTTGTTCTCGCTCAGGTCCAGCAGCGTGAGGTTGTCCAGGCGCGTGAAGACCCCAGGCGGGATGAGCTTCAGCTGGTTGCCGCGGAGGCGCAGGACGCGCAGGTGCGGCAGGTTGGCGAAGGCGCCCGGCTCCACGTGCGCGATCACGTTCTCGCTGAGGTCCAGCTCCTCCAGCGCGGGCAGCGCCGCCAGGTCGCCCGGGTTCAGGCAGCGGATGCGGTTGCGGCTGAGCTCCAGCACACGCGTCTCGGCCGGGATGCCGTCGGGCACGGCGGTGAGCCGGCGGCGCGCACAGGCCACGGCGCGCGTCAGGGCGGTGCACTCGCAGCGGGCCGGGCAGCCCCCGGCCGGGGGCGGCGCCGCGGGCAGCAGCAGCAGGTGCAGGCTCAGGACGCACAGCCAGCAGCTCATGGTGCGGGGCCTGGGCCTAGGGCCGCGCCACCATCCTCCTGCGCACCTGAGGACGGGCAGGGCAGCGTTAGCACGGGCGCCTGTGTCTCCAGCCGCCCCCAGCGCGCCCCGCAGTCCCAGGCCTGGGGATATGCATGCACAAGAGCTGAACACATGGAAACCTGTACAGGTCGTTCACAGGGGCAGCATTTGTGACAGGCAAACAGCAGAAGCAGCTCAAATGTCCACCAGTGCATGATGGACACACACACATGGTCCATCCACACTGGAACCTCACTCAGCCATGAAAAGGGACGAGGCTCTGACACAGGCCACAGCGTGGAGGGACCTTGAGGACATCGTGCTCAGTGAGAGACGCCAGACACAGAAGGACACACAGTGTGAGACTCCATTTATATGAAACGTCCACAACAGGCAGATCCACAGAGACGGGACGTGGATTCGTGGGTGCCAGGGGCTGGGGGAGGCAGACAGGGTTTCTTTTGGGGTGATGGAGTGTTCTGGAATTAGGGCAATGGTTGCACTCCCTTGTAACTATACTAAAAACTACTGAATTGTAAATTTTAAAAGGGCGATTTGGGGGTACAATGAACACTATTCTGGTGGAGGGGACACCAAAAACCCTGGCTTAAGCATTATACAAGATATCCACATAACAAAAGCACTTGTACCCCTTAATATTTTGGAATAATAAAAGGGTGATTTTTATTTTATGTGAATTTTATCTCAATAAGAACATTGCAAAACAAAAGATTGGCTGGACTGAGGAGGAACCATACATGTAATGTAAAAATTTTTGTTTAAAAATCATTCATTCCAGGAGTTGGAGGCTGCAGTGAGCTATGATGATGCCACTGCACTCCAGCCTGGGCGACAGAGTAAGACTCTGTCTCAAAAAAAAAAAAAAAAGGCCAGGCATGGTGGTTCACGCCCGTAGTCCCAGCTACTTGGGAGGCTGAAGAGGGAGGATCTCTTGAGGCCAGGATTTTGAGACTAGCCTGGGCAACATAGCAAGATCCCTTCTATAAAAAATTTTAAAATTAGCTGGGCAGGGTGGCTCATGCCTGTAATCCCAGCACTCTGGGAGGCCAAGGTGGGAGGATCACTTGAGCTCAGAAGTTCGAGACAAACCTGAGCAACAATGAGACCCTATCTCTACTAAAAATAGAAAAATTAGCCAGGCGTGATGGTGCCTGTAGTCCCAGCTACTCGGGAGGCTGAGGCAGGAGGATCACATGAGCCCAGGAGTTGGAGGCTGCACTGAGTTCTGATGATGCCACTGCACTCTACCCAGGGAGACAGAGCAAGACTCTGTCTCAAAAAAAAAAAAAAAAAAAAATATTGAGTGCCTACTATGTACCAGGCTCACATACACCAGTGAATAAATTAGACATGGATCCTGCCCTCCTGGGGCTCATGGCTATAGGGTGGGGACACAGGTGGCCCAAACAGCCCCCAACCCCCCGAGAAGCCTCACCTGCTAAAAGCCACCCCCTGTCTTGTCCTCCATGTGTTACCCTGTTTGTCTACCTGGCACCGTCACCTGAAATTATGGTGTATCTTTTTTTTTTTTTTTTTTTTTGAGACAGAGTCTCACTCTGTTGCCCGGGCTAGAGTGCCGTGGCGTCAGCCTAGCTCACAGCAACTTCAGACTCCTGGGCTCAAGCGATCCTCCTGCCTCAGCCTCCCGAGTAGCTGGGACCACAGGCATGCGCCACTGTGCCGGGCTAATTTCTTCTATTTTTAGTTGTTTGCCTAATTTCTTTCTATATATAGTAGAGACGGGGTCTCGCTCTTGCTCAGGCTGGTCTTGAACTCCCGAGCTCAAGCAATCCTCCCGCCTCAGTCTCCCGGAGTGCTAGGATTACAGGCGTGAGCCACCACTCCCGGCCTATGGTGTATCTTAAAGCCCTGCTTGCTGTCACTTCCAAATGCGTGGTCACTCTCCAAGGCCTTTGTCTCCATCACAGCTGTCGCCCCAGGGCCTAGAACTGTGCCTGGGACGTAATAGCTTGCTAAACATGGATGCGTTCAATAAACACGGGCAACAAGGCCGCAGGATGCCCGTTACGGCTCTGCAGGGAGTAGCCTGATGGGTGACCAGGGCTGAAGGAGGCTGTGACTTCAGGCTGGGAAAGGTGACATTGGACCTGAGACTCCATTGTGGGAAGGACTGTGTCCCCCCAAAGGACATGTTCAAGTCCTACCGTCTGGTACCTGGGAACGGGACCCTATTTGGAAACGAAGTCTTTGCAGATGGGCTCGGGTCACAGTGAGGCTGCACTGGAGTCGGGTGTTCGCATAGCGGAGGGGATCTGGACACACACACAGCCACGCAGAGGGAACAAAGCCGCGTGAAGACAAGGCAGGGACTGGCGAGATGCAGGCACAGGCAGGCTTTCCCAGAAGCCGGGAGGGACAAGGGTCCTCCCTAGGAGCCTTTGGCAGGAGCAGGGTGGTGCGGATGCCTTGATTTTGCACCTCTGCCCTCCAGAACAGGCAGAGAATGCGTTTCTGTCATTTGAAGCCCCCACTACCTGGCGCTTTCTCACAGCAGCCCTGGCAAACTCAGACCCAAGGGATGCGCAGAAATGTGCCCTGTGGGTGTCCTAGGGAAAGGTCTCCCAGGTTGGGGAAACAGCCTGTGCAAAGGCCCTGTGGCGGAGCAGGCAGCTGGTGGAGCCGCAAGGGGCGTGAGTGGGGGAGGGGTGGGAAGTAAGTTGGGAGGGGTCTCGGGGGGCAGGACGGGGGAGATTGTGTGGACCTGTGGTGACCGGAGGAACAGATGACACCAACACACCCTGGGTCCCAGTGGCTGTGACTTTCCAGCTGCTCCCATCTCTCCCGGAAGCCTGCTGGCCACCCCTCACCCACCCCTGACTCTGTTTGGCCACAGCCCAGCTCCCGGGGGTCGAGGTGGGGTCAGGGTGGGTAGGGAACAGCTGGGAGGCAGCTAGACAGCACGGCCCAGCCTCCTCTGCCTCATTTGCCAGGCAGCTATTTTCGGCATCTGAGCAGCTGAGCACCCCCAGGCCTCCCGACACCCCTCGGCCCACACCAGGCCGTCTGTTCCCCACGGTTCCCCCAGGCCTGGCTCAGCCGGGACGGGCTGTGGATCCTCCTCTGCTAAATAAACACCCGTGCGGGCCACTCCCGCCCTCCCCGGCGCTCTGGAGAATTGAAGGCAACACGTGCGAGCCCGAGCGCCCGCTTGCTTAGCGCCGGAGACGACGCGTAGGTAACGGGGAGAGTTTGTGTTTGCAGATGTGATTAGCTAAGATGAGGTCACAACGGATTCGGGTGGGCCCCGATCCAATGACTGGTGTCCTTACACAACGGAAATGTGGACACAGAGACGCAGGGAGATGGCCGTGTGACAACAGAAGCAGAGACTGGAGTGATATGTCTACGAGCCAAGGGACACGAAGGATTGCCAGCAGCCACCAGTGGGGCAAGGAAAGATCTTTCTCTGGAGCCTGCGGACGCAGCCTGGCCCTGCTGACGCCTTGGTCGTGGACGGCTGAGTGCCAGGACCGCAAGAGAATCAGTCTCTATTGTTTTAAGCCACCAGTTTGTGGTGTGTGGTGATGGCAGCGCTGGCAGCCCCCTAGAAGACTCGAATGAGGACAGAGGTATCCTTGAGAAAAATTTATATGTAGGACCAGAGCTTGGCGGATGAGTAGGGTTTCTGCAGTATTGTCAGAAACACTGAAAAAAACTGGAACTAACCGAAGTGTCCACCAATAGGGGATCAGACCAGTCGCCTGAAGTCCATGCCTGTCCTGAAATGTGGGGAGATTGTAGGTACGGCCGGGGAAAGGTGGCAGGAATGCAGTCATGCAGGGGGTGGCAATGGAACTAACCTTGGTGTCCATCAGTTGGGGATCAGTGAAATAAACTGTGATCCATAGCTGTCGTGGAATTGTGGAATGCAGGGAGATTCGCACATCCCCACATTGACAGTCAGCTGAGACCTAAGGGGGTGTGTGTGTATTTGGGGGAAACAGAACTAATCTAGGTGTCCATCAGTTGGGGATCACTCAGATAAGCTGTGATCTGTGGTACTGTGACGAGATCTTTGTCGGGGGAGGGGAGGAAGACGGCTGAGATGTCTTTACATGGGGGGAAAAAAAATCAAGGTTGCCAAACAATTGCAGATGGTGCAAGCCTCTCCGTGGCAAAATAAAACGAAATGCCAAACTGAATTCTAGAGTTGGGTGGACACGTGTTTATGTGCAGATGCCCAGAAAACGTCTGGGAATTCGCACACCACATGGGGTGGCACCAGTGAGTGGCGGGAAGTTGCTGTCGCTGAGAGTGTGGTCACACCACAAGAAAGCGGAGGGACCCCGGGTCTCCCGGAGCTCAGCAGCCCTCGCCTTCTGCCCCCAGCTTGGGGACACGGGAGGACAGAGGACTGGACGGGATCCTCCCGCTGGAATTGTCCTTAATCCGACCTGGGCATTGCAGGAAACATAATCTCTCACTGCAAACTCCTTCTTGGGCTGTTTTTCTAGGTCATTCTTTCCCGAGCTATTGCCCCTGGACAGCACACGGAGAGGCTGTGTCCCAGGATGTGACAAGAGAGCCTGAACAGCCGACAGGTCCCCTATTTCAGGCCCCGTCTCGCACCTCTGGCAACTTCCTACCTTAAACCTGTCCTGGGTTCTCTGGCCAGCACCAGGTCCCTGTCCCGGCCTGTGCTTCTCCCTGGGGTCAGGGGCAACTGCACCCTCCCCCGGGAGTCGGGACTAGAGTCCCAGCAGCCTGCTTTGGAGGGGTCGGGGTCCCGAAAGGAGGTCCCTCCCAGCCCCCGAAACACACACTCCCTGTAGGAACAGAGGTGTTTGGTTTTCCCTCTGCCAGAGAGCACTTCATGACCCTAGAATAAAATTTCAGGTCTTACACGTGGCCCACAGACCCTGCCTCCCCTGGCCCTGTCCCCTCCCCAGCCTCCCCTCCTCCCTCTCTCCCCCTCCTCACTCTGCCCCGGCCACACGGGCCTCCTCGCTGTGCCCCCAACACACCAGGCATGGTCCGGCCCCAGGGCCTTTGCACGGGCTGTGCCTGCCACCTGGGACACATTCCCTGCATGGCTCTCTCTCTCACTTCATTTTGGTCTCACCTCAAATGTCACTTCCCTGCTTGCTCTCTCTAACAAAGTCCCCACCCCACCCTCCCTTAAATGTCATTTAAACTTGTTGAATTTGAGTATTTCTTCCTGGATGGTGCAGATAATGACATTCAAAGCTCTCTCCCACCTCCCTGGCCTAATCCTGGCTGCCGTGAGCTCCCTCCCCTCAGCGGGAGACCCTCACGCACCCTGCTCCCAGCTGCCCCAGGGCCTTTGCACAAGCCCTCCCTCCCACTGCTCCTTCTTTGAACAGACTCTCAACAACTCTGCACGAAGTGGTTCTGTGCTCCTCATGTCTGGTTGGAGGGGCCACTCTGGGAGCTCAAAGTCGAGGCGTCCAACATCACGGACCCCTGTAGGGAGACAGTCGCTCCCTTCTCGAGCACCACTGAATCCCTCCTGTCAGGGGCAGGGGAAACTCTTGGGGTGGAGCTCAGTGGTCCTTGCACCCTGACAGCCCTAGGACGCTTGCTAATTTTTTTTTTATTTTTTATTTTTTATTTTTATTTTTTTATTTTTTTATTTTATTTTTTTTTTTTGAGACAGAGTCTCACTCTGTTGCCCAGGCTAGAGTGAGTGCCGTGGCGTCAGCCTAGCTCACAGCAACCTCAAACTCCTGAGCTCGAGCGATCCTCCTGTCTCAGCCTCCCGAGTAGCTGGGACTACAGGCATGCGCCACCATGCCCGGCTAATTTTTTCTATATATATATTTTTAGCTGTCCATATAATTTCTTTCTATTTTTAGTAGAGATGGGGTCTCGCTCTTGCTCAGGCTGGTCTCGAACTCCTGAGCTCAAACGATCCGCCCACCTCAGCCTCCCAGAGTGCTAGGATTACAGGCATGAGCCACCGCGCCCGGCCACTAATTTTTTTTTTTAAACAGAGTAAAGACAGAGTCCTGGAAACTCCTCCATCTAGAACTTAAAACATGCTTGCGTTTTTGCTGGACCTACTTTTATCATTACCTCCCAAGAGACCACAAAGCTGGTTTCCCCTCGTTCATGGATGCAGTTGGTCAATTAGTCAGTCAACAAACATCGACAAGTGCACCAAGCATTTCCCAGGGGAAGGGGACACAGCAGCGCATAAGACAAAGAGCTCAGCTTTCTCGGCGCAGACAGATGCTAAACAAGGTGAATACAGACACCCTGTCCCACTTCAGGAGGCGATTAGCAGAGACAAATCCAGGGAGGGGCGTTGGTGAGTCTCTAGGGAATTACAGTTGTGCAATTTACTCAGAAAGCACGTAAGACTCACAGGATATGAGGAAAGAGGCCACAGCCAGGAGGCCATGGGGGCCCTGTTGTCTTAGAGATGACAGTGAACTTTTTCTTTTATTTTTTTAGAGACAGCGTCTCCCTCCGTCACCTGGGCTAGAGTGCAGTGGTGTCATCACAGCTCACTGCAGCCTCCAACTCCTGGGCTCAAGCGATCCTCCTGTCTCAGCCTCCCGAGTAGCTGGGACTACAGGCACCACCACGCCCGGCTCATTTTTCTATTTTTTGTAGAGACGGGGTCTCGATATATCGCCCAGGCTGGTCTCAAACTCCTGACTTCAGTGATCCTCCTGCCTCAGCCTCCCGGAGTGCTGGGATTACAGGTGCCCAGCTGACATTTTTTGAACAAGTTATTTTTTTTTAAGTTTGAAAGAATTCTTTAAAAAGTAATTCCCATAGGATGCAGATAAGGACAAAATCAGGAAGTTCTCAAGTAACGGAAGGTCAGGAATCGTGCGGTCACGGCTACTGAGTCCCAGCAGCAGGAAGTGCCGGCAGGAGACCTCAGTTCTGATGCGCTGTGTGACCTCCAGTGAGAAATGCACCCTCTCTGGACCTCGCCTGTCAGAGCCCGGGCATGAGAACCCTCCGGGGCGCCCTCGGAGCTCTGGCTCTATAATTACTCCCGGGCTGAGAGGACAGCTGATCCCCGTGCCGTGACCTAGTTTCTCAACCCTTACCTCTCCCCGCGGGCCTGGCCCGATCATCTTCTCTGCGGGGTGTTGAGAAGGGTTGGGGGGGCAGGAAACTGCAGCTGGACTAAAGCCTCTAACGTTGCCCCTACAGGAGCTGGTGCCCCCAATTTGGGAGGAAGGGCTGGTGGGAACGTGGGTTCTGCCTATTGGACCCCATTCGTCTGCTGTGTGGCCCCAGGGAACAGCATCGGCCTCTCTGGTCTTCCTTCCCCGACACTCACTACTTGGGAGGCGTAGGAGGGTGGGCGTGGGGGGAGGTCTTCGGGGGCTCTAGCCGAGATGCCCAAGTACCCCCTCTATTCTTCCACTGTCGGGCGAGGAAGAGGCTGGGCGCCCTGAGCAGGCGGGTGACCCTCTCTGGGCCTGCAACCTCACCCTAGAGCCTTGTCCTCACGTAAGGTGGGGTGAGGAGGCCAGGCCCCCAGTTCCTCATTAGGGTGGGGCATCTGGATCCCAGTCTTGCTTCTGCGGCGAGCTTTAAGACATTAGGCCCATTTCCGGGTCATTTGTGCAAAGACTTGAGGGAGCTGAGCAAGTCGGCCCCTTGGGAGAGGACCTCGGGGCGCAGGCCCCGGGCAGGACCCTGCTGGGCCAGGAGGGGCTGACTTTGATGCTATACATTTCTCTGCCCTTCCCTTTGCCTCAGCCTGTGGCCCTGGGAGAGGTGACACTGCAGGGCTGTCTCTGTCTGTCCCCACCCCCTCCCAGGGACCTGCCTGGGGCATCTCCTCCTACGTCCCAGGACACAAATACCATCTGTTCACTGACGCCTCTTCCTGGTGCGTCTCAGCCACGGCGTGTGCCCTGAGCACCAGCCCTGGGGACCCAGCCGCATCCCCGACCTCTGCTGGGACGACCCACTGTGTCCTGGACTCACCCCCGGTGGCCACACGGGCGGACCCCGGCTCCACCCTCCCCCTTGCTTGGGCCAGAATCCTCACCCACAGCCCGGCCAGTCTGTCACCTGGCGCCATCGGCTCGACCTCCAAACACATCCAGGACCTGCGCCCCAGCAGACGAGTCGCTCCTCCTACTTCTGGCCTCACGGTTCCCACCTGCAGATTGGGACTGGGGGTCGTGTGAGGGCCCCATAGGCCCCATGTCCTGCGGGGAGAGAACTGGCCCAAGCAAGAGCCCCTGCCGTAGCAGGTGCGGTACAGAGCAGGCATCCCACGGGTGCCCCAGGAGGAAACAGAATGACTCAGCCTGTTATAGACAGGGAAGCAGAGGCCCAGAGAGGGCAAGCAACGTGCCCAGGGACACACCGCATTCAAGGAACAGCTGCAGGACTCAACCCTATGACCACACACTCCGGGTTCCTCCCACGGCTCTCCCAGGGCTGGGGGGACCCCATCCTCCACGGGACCCAGGCGCCCGGCCCATGCCAGCCTGGCAGAGCCACGAGGCCCCCAGGAGCTGCCCTGGCTGAGCGAGGCTTCCTCCTCTCACACCGCCCCAGGGCCCCACCGCAAAAACATCGGGGCCAGCGAGGCCACGGGCAGCTCAGCAGATGGTCGGGTGACGCAGGTGGGGCAGCCCCTGGGGATGCTGTGTGGCCGCTGCCACCAGAGGAAAGTCCTCATGGACGTGGATTGGGTGTTTGCAGAATCCCAGGGCCTGCGCTAAGCATGTTACAGACCCCCAAACACCTCAGCCACGCTCGGGACCAAAGCCCTCTACCACCCCCACTTTCCAGATGGAGAAACTGAGGCTCAGAGATAAATGAGAGACCCTCCCAAGCCACTACTGAACGTTTATAAAGCACTTCCTATATGCCGGGTCTCGGGATTCATCCGTCTGTTCGTTCATTCGTCTCTCTTCCCTGAGCTGGGAATACAACAGGGAACAGAGACACGCAGACAGTCTCTGTCCTTAAGGAGCTTATATTGTGGTGCAGTGACACACAATGAAACAAGGATATGGCGCATCAAAAGCTGGGCACAGTGGCTCATGCCTGTAGTCCCAGCTACTGGGGAGGCTGAGGCAGGAGGATCACTTGAGCCCGGGAGTTGGAGGCTGCAGTGAGCTGTGATGATGCCACTGCACTCCAGCCTGGTGAGACCCTGTCTCTAAAAATAAAAAAAAAAAGGGGAAAAAAAGCATATGGCATATCAGTTGCTAATAAATACTAAGGCAGGAGGGGACAGCTGTGTCCCCGGGTGATGTCACCTCCTCAGCTCTGTGCCCCGCCATTCATAGGCGTGAAGCTGGAGCTGGGGCCGGTGGCTGAGGACGTTCCTGCCTCCCCTCCCCAGCAAGGGGCGCACCCCACAAGAGCCAGGCTGCCCATCTGTCCCCATGGGGCCCTGCTCAGGCCCTGGCCTCGGGCAGCGTCCGCTGCTTGGCCGTGGGGGGCCGGGGGATGCAGTATCGACCCCTGTGGACAGACTACGCCCGTTTCAAGGACAGAGGTTCATTACCATGCACGACGAGCCACAGCAGAGGCCGCAAAGGCCTTTGGCAGGGGGGCTGGGCCGGGCGGCAGGGACGGCGGCCTTGGGGGTTGTGGGCAGGAGTCGGGGGCCTGCCCTGAGGAGGCGGGGACAGCCCGTGTGCAGACACCCCGATACGCGATCACACCCCAGGACTCGAGTTTGCTTGCTAAACCGCAGCACGTGCAGGCCCTGGGCTGGCACGGGGCGGGGGCGGCATCCCGGCCTGCACACGGTGCGTTTTGCCCCATGCCAAGTCTCCCATTGAATGCTTTGTATATTCAGAGTTGTGCAACCATCACCGCTATCTAATTCCAGAACATTCCATCACCCCCACGAGAGGCCCTGTCCCCATCAGCAGTCACTCCCCACCCTCTCCCCAGTCCCTGGGGACCACAAATCCACGTCCTGTCTCTGTGGAGCTGCCTGTTCTGGACATTTCATATAAATGGAGTCACACACTGTGTGTCCTTCTGTGTCTGGCGTCTCTCACTGAGTAGGACGTTGGGGGGACAAACGGACAAGAATCGTAGAAACAAATGAGTGAACTAGTCGTCTAGGAAAGGGCCGAGGGGTCTGTCCCGGTCTGTTGCTTTGCTCTGCGTGGCCGGGGGCCTGGACGGTGAGCAGGAACCCACCAGGCGAGGCGCAGGGAACAGCGTTCCAGCTGGAGGGAACTGCCTGGGCAAGGGAGGCTGGGGGCTGGGTGTGTCTGAGTTTGGGGGTGGGGGTTGGGGTTGGCAAGTGTAAAACCGCACGGGGAACTGAACCCACAGTGAGGTGTTTGGACTTGGATCTATGAGCACTGGTGAGCCACGGAGGATGCTGAGAGAGAGCATGACGTGATTGGAGTTGCAGTTTGAAGATGTGTCCAGCTCCGTGTGATGTGACCCCGGGTCACCCCACCTCACCTGAGCCTGGAAAGCCTTGTCTCCTGCCTAGACCTTGACCATGAGACAGCAGGAATCTAGTATTCCCCTCTCCAAGTCCCTCCCCACCACCACACAGAGCTGGGTGCGCCAAGGGCTCAGCGACACCCAGTGAACTCAGCACAGACTCAGAGGAGGCGCAATCGCAAACCTAGCGCCCGTCCCACTCGGGAGCCAGGACAAGGACTCACGGGCCTCTGCCTGAGCCTGCCACTGACCGCCTTGGGCAGAGACATTTAACTCTCTGAGCCTCAGTTTCCACTTTTGCACAAGGGACTCGGAGGACACCTAACCGCCTCCCGGGTCTGACACGAAGAGCAGGAGAGAAGTCAGCGGGAAGGTGCTTCCTGACCTGGTGCCTTTTGGACGCGTCTCCACCAGGTGCCAACTGGGGGCAGGCTCTGTGCTGCTCCTGGCCAAGTCTTCACCTCATTCATTCATTTGGCAAGCATTTAATGGGCGCCAGCTGTGTGCCAGGCACTGTTCTTGTTCTTAAGGCAAATAGCAATGAACAAAACACAGAAGCCCGGCCATTCTGTCTAGGGGGTTTTGAACTATGGCCTCCCCACAGACGTCCCTGTCCTAATCCCTGGGACCTGTGGATATGTCACCTCACATAGCAGAAGGGACTCTGCAGATGGAATTAGGCTAAGGATCTTGAGATGGGAGGTCACCCTGGGTGACCCGGGCGCCCAGTGTCAGCACAGGGCCCTCCCACGAGGGGGCAGGAGGGTCGGAGGCAGAGAGACTGGAAGACGCTGCGCTGCTGGCTCTGGAGGGGGAGGAAGGGCCTGAGCCGAGGGATGCTGGGAAAGACTGGAGGCGGGTTCTCCCCTGGAGCCCCCAGGAGGGACCGGCCTCGCCACACCTTGATTTTAGCCCAGGGAGACCATGTCAGATTCTGACCCCAGAACTGTGGGATGACAAACGTATGTGGTTCCAGTCATTCCTGGTGGCTGTGCCAGCTGCAAGAGGAAGCTCGCACAAGGCCGTGAAGACCAGGGGCACAGGCATCCCGGAGCTGTGCACCTGCTTCCTGGGCTCGGAAGGTGGGAGGCACTGCGCTCGCCACGGGGTCTGACACCTGCTTAGCCGCAGTGCAGGCGCCTGTCTAGGGCGTCCCCTGAAAACTGACCCTCACGGCGGGACCCGGGAAGTTGAGGCCCCTCTTCCCCACGCCCCGAGCTGTCCTTCGATATGATCCTGGACGAATCTGCCAGGAAACTCTCAGCCTAAGCGGGAGGCGGAGTGTGGGGTCCTTTCCCTAGAACAGCGGCAGCTCCCTCCCTGCGCCCCTGGCCAAGCCCCAGCTCCTTTCTGTCCACCTGCGCCCGCCCCCACCAAGGTTACTCTGGACACATCCTCCCTGTGGCCACTCTTGGGGCAGGGGATGCTGACGTGGTCCCTCCTGGAGGCAGCAGCTGGACCTACATGGGGCCAGGGAGACCGAAGCTTGGCAACTGGCCCCTCTGTCCCCAGGCCCCCCACCACAATTGGGGCGACACACTGCAGGTCCCCCAGGACTGGTGCAATCTATGTCCTAGATCTGGGCCCTCCCGGGGCTTCATCCATGAAATTCATTAAGCCCTAATTAGCTTCCATCTGCTGTTCCTCCCTGTCAACCCCTCCAGGGGCTGGGGGCCTCTCAACCCACTTTCCTTGCCAGCCTGGGGATGGGGGCGACAGACTGCCCTCTGCAGGCAGGGCCTCCAGATCTGGAACCACTGTATACCCTGGCTGCTTCACCCACTAGCTCAGCCTTGAGGGTGGGGATAATGAAGCTTATTCTGGAGAAAAAGAGACTGAGGGTCAGAGTGAGCCCCAGCTCACCTGCCATCGCTCAGCTGGAGACAGCATTTGAACCTAGGATGGATGCCAGCTCCTACTCACAAAATCCCAGCTCCCTCCTGGAGGCTGGAGGGCACTCCTCCGAGGCCCAGGATTGACATGCGGTGGTGGGCGGCTCTCTGGGGCCCCCCTGGGACAAGTTTGCCAGGAGAGCTCTCTGAGAGGCTCGCTACCTGGTGACTAGGTGATGACTCAGGGGCACCCAGGAATGACAGCATGGTGGGAAGAGACATCAAACTGCCGCTTTAGACCTGCTTTCTGTTCCCACTCAGCAAGGCACCTTCAGATCCCGTGATTAGGCTGGGGGTGACAGCCATGGCCACCCCCATTGTGCAGACATGAACACTGAGGCTGAGCAGGATGAGGCAGGGCTGGTGTCATAACCTTTGTGACCCTATGGAGCACCTGTTTGGGGGCAGCACCATGCCAGGGTCTCCATGGGCCAGTCTCATTTAGCCCTGTGTCAGGTAAAGCCGACAGAGGGGATGTCATTTGTCTAAAGTCACGGCCCAGCCCCCGGACAATCCCCCACTCCCTGAACCTGCTGGCCTGCGTCCTCAGCCTCTCCTCCCTCCCACACCACCAAACCCTTTCCGTCCTGCACACCTCTCCCAGGAAGCCCTCCCAGGTTGTTCTGGGCCTCACGGCTGTGCTGTTTCTGAAAGGTCTCCCCAGCCAGCCCTCTGCCTGCTACGGCGCCATGCCAGAAGCCCCCTCCCCACCCCTGCCGGAGCAAGGGGTTCTCAAGCATAGCTGTGTGCACATGTGCTCGCCAGAGGCTGCTGGCTAAAAATGTTCTGGGGCCCATCCCCCTGAGAAGTTGTGACTCCTCAGAAACGGGGAGTTTGGGGGGAATCAGCAGCTTTAGTGTCCGAGGCACATACTGAGAAACCCAGTTACAAGGTGGTCTCCAAAATGAGGACCCAGATCTTTTCTCACGCCCAGATGGAGGTACGAAGTGCTGCTCCCCCAACTTGTTGAATGGGGTTTAGGGGCACCCATTGGCCAGACCCCAGATGCGCGGGGGCACCCAGGCTCAGCCTCAGGGGATGGAGAGAAGCCCCTACTACCATCCTTGGCACTGCCTGGACACGGGCCCACAGAGCAGGGGCTCAGCCCTGTGCCCCCACGTTCCTCCCAGCCAGACTGAGCTGTCTCCAGCTCCAGGGACCCCAAACACCCTGTCTGCCTTCCTGCTCCGGCACCCCCAGGCTGGACCAGAGCCGGCTGAGGGAGACAGGAAGGTGGGGCGCTGAGGCTCCGTCCAGACGGCCCCCATCCCCAGACCCAGCCAGTCTCCCTTCATCCGCCCTGAAGGGGGGCGCATCCTCCCTGGCGTCTGGGAGATGCCCACCCGGTTCCCCGCTCCTTGGCGCCCCAGGGGAGGGGCGGGGGGACCCCAGCGTGGGGAGTTGCCCCCCAAAGTTTCCAGGGGGAGCGCCGGGGGCCTGGCCAGGAGCGTGCGCCCGGGAGGGGCGCGCGGGGTGAGTCCCCTGGCCAAGGATGGGGATGCCGATCGGGGGCTGCGGGCTTCAGGGGCGCGGGGCACAGGGAGCGGGATCCCCGGCCTGCGGACGCGCCCTGCCCGGGCCCCGCGCGCGGCCACTCACCTGGGCGGCTCCGCTGTGGACACGGCGCGGGCTGCGGCGCGGGGGCCGCGCGGAGCTGACTCGAGCCACCGCCACCGCCACCGCCGCCTGCCAGGCTCCGCCGTGCGCGCCCCCGCCGCGCGCGCCCGCCGCCGGCCTCCCCAGCACGCACGGCGGGAGCGCGCGGGGGCTGCGCCGGGGCGCGCGCGGCTGCCGGGGCCGCAGGTGTGCGGGGACACGTGGGCGCAGGTGCGGGGGGTGGGGGCGGATGCCAGCCGGGCGCAGCGAGGACGGGCGCCAGGGCGGCTCGGGGGGCTGCGGGCGGGACCAGCGTGTATGCTGCCCGCACCGTGTCCGAGACCCTCTGTCCCCACGGCCTCGGCAGGCCCGCGCAGACTGCCGTGCAGGAGACGCAGGGGCTCCCCAAGTGCGCAGGTTGTCCCATCTGGAACCTTCTGGAACCTGCCACCTCCTCCGCCCCCCTGTCCTCAGTTCAGGCCTCCACCATCTGCACCTGGACACCTCCCCTGGCCCAGCCCTCAGGTCCAGTCCGCAGAGGAAGCTTAGCCACTGCGCTCCGGAACCTCCTATGGCTCCCCATTGCCCTGAGACCTGCCTAAACTGCACGTGAGCCGTTGGACCTGCCCACTCGCCTCCTCCCACCGCGCCTCAGGTCCCCTGCCTGACACACCGCCCCCTTGGTGCCAAGTTCCTCTGGTCCCAGGGCCTCTACACTTGCTGTTCCCTAGCCTGGAATGCCTTTCCCTCCGTGCTTGTGTGGAGCAGTCTGTGACAATTGTGTTAGTCTAGCCTGACTCATACACCGTGGCACCCCCTGCCCGGCGTGCGGGGACACACAGGAAGTGCTCAGTGAGTGTTTGCGGAAAGAGTAAGTCTTTTCCTTTCATATGTGGTGACCAGTCTGGGGAGTGTGGGTGCCTCCGTACTTGGGAACTTTGTCCTCATCTAATAATGGGCCTCCCGCCCGAGGACACGCCAAGAACCACTGAATGTGGGGGTGGAGGGTCCTACTCCCATGCCCCAAGCTGGGACACTGGGGGTCCACAGGGGGCAGGAGTGGGACCAGGACTGGGACCAAGGGTGGGGGGTGCTGAGCCCCAGGACAGGGTCTTCCCGGCGACAGCCAGGAGTGAGTGCTGCCCCACGCAGGGGCTCACCCTGCGGAGTCTGGCGTGGGTGGTGGGACGTTCTGCAGCATGGCGGGTGCAGGGTCAAAGGGGAGAGGGTGGGGTCACCCCCGATCATACAAAAAACACCAGCCGAGACCCGCCAAGCATTTGCTGTGTGCTGGGCTCGGTTCCCAGCACCGGCCTTTGATCCTTGCTGCATCTGCACTGTCGCAAGGTGTACACTTATTCCCATTTCTCAGATGAACAGACTGAGGCTTAGAGATGCCACTTGTCCCACGAGAGGGGCAAGAAGCCTGGCTGCCTTGGGGGCCTGGGCCTGTAACCCTGCACTGTTCCCCCTGCAGTCCTCCCTACCCGCTGCATCCTCCCAGTGGCTTTGGTGGTGGCTTGGCATCCACTTGGCCACCTGTGACTCAAGCAGGCTCCGGTCCCAGACTGTCGCGTTGGCTGGAGGCCCAGAAACTGCATCCCGGGAGGCCGCAGGCCAGTGCCCCCATGGGACGCTGCAGGGGGAGCGGTTCCCTCCCTGGCTCCTGGAGAGGCCCAGAAGGACCACATGACCCCTCCCGCAGTCCCCCTCCCCCACCGGCCGGCCTGAGCAGGAGTGTGGAGGTGCCACTGCGCTGTGTGACCTCAGGGGAGTTGCTTCACCTCTCTGGTCTTCAGTTTCTCCCTCTGCAGAATAATTTCCCCATCTCTGCCTCTTGGGGCTTTTGGGGGAAGGCATTCATTGAGCACCTACTGTGTACCAGGCCAAGCTCTGGAGGGAGGAAACTTCGAGGAACAAGGGGGAGCAGGTGCATGAAATAATCGCAGAGAGGGGGTGGGAGAGACAGCAGAGACACCCAGCGCCCGACCTAAGCCGGGTATAGGAGGCTCCCCTAGGAGAGGACACTTGCTGTGAGTCCTGGAGGGCAAGGGACGTTAGTCAACCCCCTGTGTTCTAGTCTAGGTCCTGCCACACCCTGGCTGTGTGACCGTGGGGGACTCCCCTCCAGCCTCAGTTTCTCCATCTGTACAATGGGGACAGGAGCAGTTCTCATCTTCCAGGGCCCCCAGTGACAGGGGCACACGCCTGTGGCCGGACGGCAGGGGTGAGAATGCGGGGTGGGGGCATCGGGCCAAGCTGTTCCCTCGTCCTAGAGCGCCCTTCCCACGGACGTCTGCCCTGCCGCCCCGCTTCCCCTCACGCACGCACGTCCCCGTCTGTTCCTCCTTCCCAGCCTCCTGTACGTTCCTGTTACGATCCTCTGAGATTCAGTGACTTACCCTGCGTGTCTCTGCCCTCCCCTTCACCGCTGCGTCGTACACAGCGCGCGTCTGACAGACTGGTTGGATGCATGAAGGATCCAGAGGCATTGAGGCGGGCAGAGTTTGCTCCCAGGACAAGGGTTTCTGGGGGTCCGAGCGGTTTCCCTGGAGGTGTTTCCTGCTCCCAGAAACCAGGGCCTCACGTCTCCCTTTCTTTCCTCGGCAGGGCAGGGACCGCACCTGGGCGCAGCATGGGGCCGGTACACAGTAGGCGTCAGCGGATGACGAGAATGTGCAGGTTCTGTTGCTTGTAGCAAGATGAGGGAGGTGAGTTTGAAGTTCCGTGGAGAATCCCAGGCCGGGCCGCTCCCGGACGCTGGGTGACCTTGGGGCATGCCTTGTTGTCTCTGGGCCTGGCATCCCGGGTGGGTGTCTCCCCGGTCCCTCCCTGAGACCTGCCCTGGAAGGGTGTAGGGGGCTTGGGAGGAGGACGCGGGTGCAGGTTAGAGCCTCCCAGGCACTGGGGCCGGAGTACCTGGTTGCTAAGGTTACGACCACCTGTGATGGGGACGTTGCCATGGAGACGGGCCACCTGGGGTGACTCCAGATGAGAAGCCGTGGGAGGGGCTGGGGGCAGGGAGGCAGCAGTCTGCACAGGGGTCTGCCCAATGGGGCTTCTGAGCCCCCGCGTGCCCCTCTGGGGAGGGGCTCTGCCCATCCCGTGCCCCCTGCCGGGCAAAGCCAGCGGGGGACCTTATGTGGCAGGAATTATTTCTAAAATTAAAAGCTCTCCAGCTCTCGCCCTCTCTCTCTAGCGCCATGCACGGGACCAGGTGCGGTGGTCACAGCCCCGTGATGGGAGGCTGGGGGGCAGGTGGCCTGGGAGACTCAGGTGTGGCCCCGGACCATGGGGCTCCCCTTCTGTCAGTGGGGTACAGTCATCAGTCTTGAGGGGGCAAACACTGGGAGTAACTGAAGCCTTGTGCTCCAATGGCCTGGGGAACAGCTCCGGCTTTGCTGTGTGACTAGCCTAGTGACCTAACCTCTCTGAGCCCCGACAGCCTCATCTGTAATTTGAGAATAACAATAACTACTCCTTATTGCTTTGGGAGGATTAGATGGGCATATCATGTTTACAAGACTGCCTGACCCACAACTGTGAAAGATGAGCTGTTGTTATTTACTGAGTCAACAGTTGCTCAGCACGTGCATAGAGCAAGGAGCTGGGGACACCGGGCCCCCCCAAACTGTCCCCACTGTGACAGGTTGGGGACACGAACGGGCACCAAATCGAGGCTGCAAGGCGAGCTTCACGGCAAAGCTGGGCCCTGAAGGACGAGTTCTGTAGGCCAAAGAGGGTGGCAGAGAGCACTGTGTGTTTGGAAACCTGCAGAGTAGAGCAACAAAGGTAGAAAATGCAGAAGGGGCGCTCAGACATCATCTTAAGGGAAGGTGGGAGCCATAGAGGGTTCCAGGCGAGGAGGAAGAGGATTAGGATTGGATGTGTGGCCGTGTGGGAGGATTCTAGGCACAGAAGTCAGGAGCTGCTAAAACTGTTCCCCTAATAAGTAACCCCCAGAGCAAGAATGGGGGTCATCCATCCCCCATTAAAAAAAAATCTCTCCTCTGATATACATAAAAATTAATAGTCTCCATTGGATTCTGAAGGAACCTCTTGTTTATATCAACTTTTTTTCCCTTGAGACTACATCTCACTCTGTCACCCAGGCTTAATTGCTGTGCTGTCAGCCTAGCTCACAGCAACCTCAAACTCCTGGGCTCAACCGATCCTCCCACCTCACCCTCCCAAAGTGTTAGGATTATAGGCATGAGCCACTGCACTGGGCCCCAAGTTTTTAATCTGAATGGGGGTTGAATTTTTGTCTAAGGAGGTGTTGAATTTTCCCCATCTCCTGAGGTTTTCTTCCTTTATGCTGTGATTGTAGCTAATTGCATTGGGTTTTGGGTATTAAACCAACCTTGCGTTCCTGGGATAAGCCCCACCTGGTGGTCACGGCGTATCCGGCTTTTTATAGACTGCTGCATTCAAGTTGTTACTATTTTATTGAGGATTTTTGCATCTATATTCATGAGGGATGTCGGCCGGTGATTTTCTTTTCTGTAATGTCTTTGTCAGTGTTTGATTACGCAGGGCTCGTAACACGAGTTGGGAAATGTTTCCTCCTCCTCTGGTCTCGGAAAAGGTTTGGGGAGATCAGTGCTGTGTGTTCCTTAACAGCTTCTGGGTCCTTCTGAAGGTGGAGTTTTCCACATTTGCCGATGGAGGGGGTGTCAGGGCTGGTGGGGAGGGGTATCCCAAGGTTTGGGGCCTGAATATAGGGCTGTTTTCTCTGATGCGGGAAGCTGGGAGGCACCCAGTGGATGGGGGAGCAGTGGCTTGGGACATGTCAATTTTGGGGTTTCTCTCTGGTGCTGGGGCAGAGCCAGGGGCATGGAAAGGCAGGGAACTCAGATGCCTTTTCCAGCAACAAGATTGGGAGCCCAGGTCACCTGTGTCTCAGGCTCTGCTTCCTGGCCCTCTGCCTGCCACCTGCCTGTCCCCTGTCCCCAGACCTGCTCCTGTGCATTTTGCCAGCTGAGCTTACAGGAAGCCCGGTGGCTGCGGGGCCCTCATCCCCGGGTGAATGCTGACACCTGCTGGCTCTGGGAGCGTGGCCAGCCGCGGACAGGGTGGGCAGGTGGTGGGTAGAGGTTTGCTGGCCCCAGTCCCGAAGGGAGGCAGAAAATGTAGGAGGGCCCCGGTTCACCCATTCAAGGCAAACGCTTCCTGCGCGACAGACCCAGGCCGCCCCCAGGAAGCTCCTGGTCTAACAGGCAGGTGGGGCAGTGGGACCCCCAGAGGCAGTGAGGGCTCTGGGCGGTGTGGAGCCGGGAGGGCCGTGGCGAGATCCCGGGGGCTCCAGCCTGGGCAGTGGGGCTGGATCCCTGGGGTGTCCCAGCTCTGTCACCCTGGGAAGTCCCCCACCGAGTCCTAGGACTCCTCCCCACTCACACAGACCCCCGTTTACAAACCTTCTTCCTTTCACACCCACGTGTTTGTCTGAGTCCAGGCAGGAAACCGAGCCCCGAAACTCATTCCCCAGTGGCTGTGGCATGGGGTCCTCCGTGGTAGGAAGTCACTCGCTACACAGCGTCGTCTGGGTGCCCAGGTGGGCGCTCTGGGCCGCAGGGAGGCCTCCCCTCGGCAGCTGGAGGAAGGAGGGGACCGAGGGTGAGGCCGGGGTGGCCGCTGTCTCTCAGCTCCAGGGGCCAGGGTGGGTTCATTCCCTCCACTCTTTGTCCCTGTCATACACTTAGGGGCTGGGTCTCCGCACCCACGAGGTGAGGAGCCCGGGGCCAGGGGCAGAGGAAGGGTGTGCGGGGTGGGGGAAGATGGTGCTGAAGGCAGCCCCCCCTAACCTGGTTAGAATCCTGGTTGTGTGACCCTGTGCTAGTTGCTTAACCTCTCTGGGCCTCAGATAATACCAGGACCTACTAGAGGGTCTTGGGGAGACTCCCATGAACCTCAGGGAGGTGCAGGGCTGACCGTCAGCAAGGTCAAGATCTTGTCCACCTTCGGAAGCCTCTGGAACCTGCTGTGAGGTGGTGTCCTGGGGGTCCCTGGCGGGTCTGGGGTTGAGCTGGGGCCTGCCCTGTCTGGCGGGGCTCCTGCAGATGCTTCCCAGAGGGGAGCCTCTGAGGACAAGACCCGAGGCCTCTCGGCCAGCACTCGGAAGCCGAGGGCCGTGGTGACCAGGGGCACGTGCAGCAGGGCAGGCGCCTGGTCTGAGGGCCGCAGCCCCCGCGGCCTGACCCAGGATCTGCGCTGGCCGCGGGCAGGGAGTTCAAACGGCGGGATCCCAGCTGGGGTCAGTGGGCCGTGTGCGGGCCACATGGCGGGCGGTGGCAGGACCGCTGGGGCCAGGGATTTATACTGGGGTGAGGGTGCGGGCCCGGGGGATCCAGTGTCTGCGGTGTCCTCATTTCTCTCTGGCTTCCTACTCTGTCACCGCCTGTTTCTGCCTCTCCTTGTCTCTAAATCTCTCTGCGTCTCCCTGTTTCTGGCTTTGTCTTCTCTGACTCTTTGTAAAATATTCAATTTTGAAAGTGATACTAAATGTAAGATATTAAATATTAAATTTCAACTTTTAAAATATTCAAACCTTGTGAATAGGCTGGAGTCCCCCTGTGACCACCATTTAAATCCCAGGTCAGCACGGATCCTTCCAGATCGCTTTTTTTCTTTTTTTTAGAGACAGGGTCTTGCCCTGTCACCCAGGCTGGAGTACAGTGGTGTCATCATAGCTCACTGCAGTCTTGAACTCCTGGGCTCAAGTGATCCTCCTGCCTCAGCGCCCCAAGTAGCTGGGACTACAGGTGTGTGCCACCATGACCGGCTAATATTCCTATTTTTAGTAGAGACGGGGTCTCGCTATGTTATGTTGCCCAGGCTGGTCTCAAACTCCTGCCCTCAAGGGACCCTCCTGCCTCGGCCTCCCAAAGTGCTGGGATTACAGGTGTGAGCCACTGCACCCGGCATTTAAACGTGCAGAAATGAGACCTTTTTAAAAATGGTTACCTTAACTAAGTGGTAGTATTCCAACCATAGTGCTAAACTTGCATTTTCACTCTGCGATTTGCCACAGCAGGTTTCTGTTTCTATTGCTGTGTAACAAATACCCCCAAACCCAAGACACAGAGGCACAAAACAGCAGCTTGTTACTTCTCATGGTGCTGTGGGTCAGCTGCAGTTCCCAGGCTGGTCTCCCCTGGGTTACCCTGTGAGGCCTCAGACACCTGCAGGTCACCTGGGCTGCAAAGTCTGAGGCCCCTGGGCAGCTGGTCTCCATGGCAGCATGTCGGCCAAGCAGGCCGCTCGGCTTCCTGAGTCCTGGCCGCCTTGGGGCAGCGTTCCAAGAGAGCACAGGTGGAAGCCACAAGGCCCCTCCCTTTGTGAACTGGGCTCTAAATCCCCACGTTGCTTCCACCGTATTTTCGTGGTCAGATCAAGTCCCTCTCCCGGGCCCCCACGGCACTTTCTCTTTGGGCCTGAACACAAAGCTTAGCACCCGGCCACAGAGCAGACACTCAATGCCTTATCTAAACCTAAGAGAGACGGAGATGGATTTCAGAGAGGTTGGGACACTTACCCTAAGTTACACAGCAAGTGGTGGGAAGAGATTTGAGCCTGGGACTCTGTGGCTGCAGGGGGTGGCTTTTGCCTTCACCTGCTCGCTGGGAGGCGACAGAGTGGGCAGAGAGCAGTCTGGGGCCGGCGGGGGGTGGGGAGGCTGCTTTGAGGGGTGCAATGGTGGGGCAGGGGTGCCAAGACGAGCCTTGCTTCCTTGTCCTCGAGACTGGGGGCCAAACTTCCTCATCGTTCGCCCCCGCTGGCCCTGGGGGCTCAAACGAGGCCTCATTAGCCTGTAAGTCCTTGGGTCTTCCTCCCAGCCGAGGTCAGGCCTCTGGGCGTCTGGGCCACCCAGTTTCTGCCTTTGCCCACCCTGCCTGGGCTGGGGCTTGTGGAGGCCTCTGGTAGGCAGCGGTGGGGCAGGGCCGGGCCAGATGGCCGGTGGGCGGACGGATGGGCTTGGCTGCCGGATTGACAACTAATTCCCCAGCTTAGGGGGCTAATGCTGCCTGGGCCACAGCAAAGCCGCGTCCCTGGGGCCCAGATCCCGCCGTAAGCCCAGAAGCTGGCTGGTTCAGGTTTCTTTGCAGGCAACTAGGGATGAGGGTGGGTGGGGGGAGCCCTTCCAGCTCAAGGCTGAGCCCTGCCCGCCCTGAGGCCGCTCCGCGCCTGCGGCTGGGACTGAGGGGTCAGCGCTCCTGCCGGGAGGACCCTCTCAAGCTCACTCCTGGCCCCCTGGTTGGGTCACCAGGGATGCCCTGGTCCTGTGCCACTCTCGGCCTCCTGCGCGATGACCAGGCAGACACGCCCTGCCCTCAGCATGGGGACAGAGTCCGGACAAGGACAAGGATGGAGGGAACGACCCGCCTGGCAGGAAGGGCATTTAGAGGTGTTCAGTGACCTGAGCCGGTCACCTGGAGAGCGTGTGGGGTCCTGGTGCAGGTGGGAGGCTGTCAGGTGGGCGCGCAGGGCTGAACGTGAGAGGGTGTGTGACTCGGGGAGGCGGCCAAGCCCGGCAGGACCACAGGAGCCGGGCTGAGGAGCCAATGCCAGGGCTGGCCTGTCTGCCATGCTTTACAGGGCAGGGACCTGGGCTTTATGTGGCGGGTGCGGGTCGTAGGTGGAGGAGGCACCGCGGGCACAGGCATTAGCAGGTGCAGGCTGCTGGGGTCCAGCCTCCCGACGCGCACAGGCCAATGTTGTCTCAGGGGCCAGGCTGGGGGCTCCCTGGAGCCCCTCAGAAGAGTGAGGCTCCCGACTCGCCTGTCCCCATCCCCCGGCCTGGGCCCGCCGTGGTTACCTCAGAACTGCTGTCTGTGCCCCGCTGGGACCACGGCCGGCGCTCAACAAACTCCAGGGGCCGAAAGCACATCTTGGGGCCCCGGGTTTCCCTGGAAGGTCAAGGCTGAAGCAGCAAGACCCCGGGGCTGGGCACTTGAGGTTTGCAATTTTATTAAGAAAACAAAAGTTCAACCTACACAAAAAGGAAAGACCTTCCGTTCCAGCGGCGGTGGGTGCTGTGGGGGCGGCAGCTGAGTCGCGGAGACCGCGCTGGGCCCGCTGCGCCGCCCGCTAGGCGTCCTGCTGCTGGATGAAGGGGTTGGGGATGGCCTCCATGCCGTCCTGTGGGCAGATGAGCACCACGGACGTGCCCCTGCACACCACCAGGCCCAGCTGCCGCGTGTCCTCCGTCAGCTTGTACTGGTCATCGGGGTCTGGTGGGACAGACAGAGGCTGAGGTCCCAGAGGTCCCGGCTGAAGGGCCTCTAGACAATGTCCCCACCTGCATCCCACAGGTGCTGGCCAAGACCCAGGACTTCAGTGGGGACAAGCCCCGCCCACCCCCACTCCCTGAGCCCAGCGGGGGCTCCAGAGACAGCAGCCGCACCTGCCCTGCTCCACGAACGCCAGAACAGAGGACAGCGGTTACGCTGCTCTCCGCGCTAAGTGGGGCACCAGGGCCTGGGACCAGCTGTCGGCCGGGCAGGTGGGACAGAGCAGCCTGGGCCCCTGGTTCCTGGGTGCAGCAAGAGGAAGCCCAGGGAAGTGACTGGGTGCTCCAGGTCACAGGAAATCAAAACTCTTCATTCCCACCGTCCCGTGGTATTGGGGGAGGGGAGAACCCGGGGTCCAGCTTTGGAAATCAGAGACCCAGCCTGAGATCTGGCTCTGCCACTACAGGGTCCCTTGGGGACAACTGCTCTGTACCCACCTCTCCCTCACCTGCCTGAGAGGATGGTTTTAGCGCCCGTGTGAACGGGTGGTTCTGGGGACGAAACCACAGATCAAACAGACTCCGCAGCAAAGCGGCCCCCACTCCCTAGGTACCCGGTGCTGGGCCGCAGCCCGTTTCTCCGCAACGGCACCCCAAAGCGGAGGACGTCCTTCTATGGGCCAGGAAAGCCCTGCCCACGGAGGCCGCACTGGGATCCCAACCACACGGCCACGCCAGGAACGGGGACAGACCCGGGCAGGAAGAAACGAAGACAGGGAAAAGCAACAAGCCCCAGAGGGGTCAACACACGAGGCTGAACTCCCACTTCTTGTACAGCCCCAGACGCTGCCGTGGTGGGTTAAGCTGTTTATCTTTGCAAGAGAGTGAATCTTGTCTGGCCTTGCTGTTGGGCCCCGGAGGGGCAAGACCCCTCCACCCCCCGCAAGGTCTTGGCGTCCCCAAAATGCCTCCGTTGGGCTGAGGTGAGGGCTCGCTGGCTGCTGGGGACCGCCTGGCCATAAGGGACTTGGGGCCCTCACATGCGGGAGGGCTCCGCAGGGAGGGAACCAGGGAGTGACCGGCAAAATACTCCCACATCTCTCAGGTCCCTAAGGCAACGATGGTCTTTCAAGCTCCGTTGACCGGCGGAGACCAAGCTCGCCTGTCAGCTGTCTAATCTGCACGGCTTCGCGCCCCCTCAACTCAGGGGGGTGTCTCGGGTTTGAGAAAGAGATTAAAAAAAAAAAGGCCCAGCTCACCTCGCATGTACTCGATGGTCCCGTCAAGCACGAGGTTGAGGAGCGGGTCGAACCCTTTCAGGATTCCACTGGCTTGGAAAAACCACAGGGGGAGAGAGAAACAGGAAGGCATGAGATTTGCCCTGGGGACAGGCGCCCACCCCAGCATTGCCCAGCATGACGCAGTGGGGGCCACCACCTCTCCAGGGAAGGGAGACAGAGGGCCTTGAAGACAGCTGCCGCCAGGCCGTCCCCGCCATAGCACGTCTGCAAACGCTTTCTGCAGAGCACCGATGGCAGATACGTTAAGACTGAGCGGGCCGCAGGGGTCAGTCACAACCGCTCAGCTCCGTCTGGCGTGGAAGCAGCTGCAGACAACATGCGCAGGCCTGGTGGTGGCCGGAAAACTTTATTTATGGGCGCCGAAATGTGAATTTCACATAATTTTCATGTCACGAGCTAGCCTTCTTTTGATTCTTTCTCAACTGTTTAAAAATTGTAAAAACCATTCTCAGCTCACGAGCAGCACCACAGTAGGCAGGGGTCCGGCCACTCACTGGAATGTCACTCAGCCATGAAAAGGGACGAGGCTCTGGCACAGGCCCCAGCATGGATGGACCTTGAGGACATCGTGCTCAGTGAGACGCCAGACACAGAAGGACACACAGTGTGAGACTCCGTTTATATGCAATGTCCAGAACAGGCAGATCCACAGAGACGGGGACGTGGATTCGTGGTCACCAGGGGCTGGGGGTGGAAGGGGAGTGACTGCTGATGGGATGGGGTTTCCTTTTGGGCTATGGAATGTTCTGGAATTAAATAGAGGTGCTGGTTGCACAACATGGTGCCTGATCTCTGTCATCTTCTTGCTCTGCGGTGTCTGGTGACCGCCCCTGGGAAAGGGTGAGCCGGGTGGCCCTGCAGGACTGCACACTGTCTCTGCCTGGAACCCCCCCTGTGCTTCCTCTGCAGGTTCATCTCAGCCACGGCTCCCCAAGGGGGCGGTTCCTGCCTCTGTGCTCACTGACGTCTCTTCCTGCCACCATCTGCCCCCAGCCCTCCCAACTCCTCTCCTCTTTCAGGCCCCTCTCCTGGTTTGCCCTATGGAAGTGGTACCCCGGGTCATGACTCCATCCGCCCGTCTCCCTGAAAGGCAGGGAGCAGGTGCCCACCTGTGGCTGTACCACCCACACTGAGGGCAGCCCCGTGCCATGGTGTGTGTGGTGGGGTCTGTAACGATGTCCCTCAGGTCAAATCTGCTCCACTGTCAGATTTTGTAAATAAGTTTTCTTGGCGCACAGCCACGCTCACCCGGTTAGGTATTGTTTGTGGCTGTTTTCCTGCTGCAACGGCAGAGCTGAGTGGTTGTCACAGAGACCATCTGAGCTGCAAAGGTGAAGATGTTCACTGTCTGGCCCTTTCCAGAGAAGCCTGCCTGGCCCTGCGGATTTCCATCCAGCTGCCTATGTTTGAGCCCCTGGCTCTATGGCTTCCTCTCTCTATGCTCGGGTCCCTCCCTTGCAAAATGAAGGTCACAGTCTCATGGGGTGGCGGGAAGTCAGGTGCAACACGCATTCAAGCACCGGACACTGGCCAGGTGCGCAGTGACCTGAGTCTGCCCTCCTTGAGGGGATGTGAGCCCCAGGCAGGTAGGCAATGTTCCTCCACCCTGGTGATCTGGGCATACACTCCTCTCCCCTGAGTGTGGGAAGGGACCTGTGACTTGGATGCGATGTCACCCCCATGCTTAGGTTATGTGACAAAGATGAAGGAGCTTTGTAGCTGGAGTTAAGGTGCCCGCATCAGCTTGGCTTTGAGCTAATCTAAAGGGAGGGGCAATCCTGGGTGAGCCTGACCTAACCAGGTGGGCCCTTCAAGGACAGAACACTTTCTGAGACAAGAGATTGTCCCTCTGGCCTGAATAATTTGAATCTGACACGTTTGCTCAACCTACACCACCGCAGGAGCAAACTGCCCTCTGTGGAGAGTCCCAAGGCAGGCAGCCCTCAGAAGCTGGGAGCATCCCAGCCAACACCAGCCAGAAAATGGGGATCCCAGGCCTATACCCAAAAGGAACTGAGTTCTGCCAACAGCCAGGGGGCGTGGAGGACGCTGAGCCTGACATGATGGGCCCCAGAGACACCGGTCTATTACGATGTCATGAGACCTTGAGTTTGAGGTACCTGGGCTCCTGACCCACACATTCTGCGAGATCTGTGTTTGGGCAACTAAACTGGCGGTAATTTGCTACACAGGGTAGAAAACAAACAAAGGCATCTTGAAAGGCAAGGGTGGCATCTTACTCATCTGTCCTGGAGCTGGCATGGCATAGATTGAACATTTGTTCAGATTGAAATTCTCATGCCAGGTACCTGGACTTTTGGGTACCACCACCGACTCTGATGCCACCCAACTGTCCACGGTCTCAGGGAGGAAGGGGTTTGGATCCCCATCTTATGAGAAAAAGAAATCGAAGCTCAAAGAGGCTGCTGAGTAAGTGAGATGTTGATCAAGGGCTTACTACGTGCTAGGAACTGCCTCAGTTACGTTACATGCCTTTAACCCTTTAACTCTCACTACCACCTGGTGAAGAAGGTTGAGTGACCAGCCTCATTTGACAAATGAGGAAACTGAGGCTCAGAGGGAGTAGCTACTTGCCCAAAGTCAAGAGCGGAAGAGCTGGGGTTCTAACCTGGGCTGTCCAGAGCTAGAACCCAGGGGTCAGGCTGTCCGGCTGCTGCTCTCACCCCCAGACCGGACTACCCACGTGAACATGCAGCACCAACCTGGTTCCTGCCCTCTGAGAGCTCGCACTCTCCTCATTAGAGTCTATGGAAAAGTCAGATGGAGAGTTAGGCATCATGTTAATGAAATTGCAAACTGTGACAAGTGCTACCAGGAGGGTAAGACGAAGGGGCCCGACCTGGGATGGGAGGGGCGAGGAAGGCTTCCCAGAGCAAGTACCTGGAGCTGAACAGAAAAGTGACTCTGGGAGTTCCCCTGGCAAGAGAATGGCAGGTAGAGGGAAGCATGTGCCTTTGTAGCCTGTGGCAGTCAAGAGCTTGACACCTTACTCAGAGGTTCAGGAGGTTTGGACTTTACCCTGGAAAAATGGGGAGCCCCAGAGGATTTCAGCAGGGAGCAAGGAGATTCCATTTGTTTTTAACAGGTTCATGGAGCTGTGGTTCTCAACAGGTGCACTTCTGCCCCCAGCGACAGTTCTGGTTGTCACACTGTGGGGGGGAATGGGGAGGGTTCCTGGCATGGGGTGGGTGGAAGCCAGGAACACTGCTCAGCACCCTGCCGTGCCCAGGACGGCCCCACCCCAGAGAATAATCCAGCCCCAAATATCCACAATGCAGAAGGGGAGAGACCTTGGCTTATAGGGAGAAGAAACATAAGCCAGGGGATCGTTAACGAGCTTGGGCTGCTCCTGGGCGGAAAAGCTGGAGAGACAGAACCTCATGGGAGGCAAAGCCGTGAATCCCAACCCCAGCTGCCCCACTGTGACTTTGGGTTACGTTTGTTCCCCGCTCCGTGCCTCAGTTTCCCCACCTGCAAAATGGGCTACCAGTTCCCATCTCCGGCGTTATTAGGGAGACTGCACGAGGTAGCCCGACTTAGAGCAGCGCCTCGGCATCCGTGCCCGTCATCGCTGCTGCCGCGTTTATTTATTCCAAGTTGTTAAGAGAAAGCGCCGGCGGCAGGGAGCTCACCTTCACGGCCTCCCTGGAACTTCACGCGGATCGTTTTGTCGATGTACTTGGACAGGTCCAAGATGCTCTCCTTCTTCTTCTTCTCTTTGTCCTGCGGGGAAAGCAGAGCGCGTGAGGCTGGGAGCGGCGGCCCGGCCCCACGCCGCCCGGCTCCCGGCCCCGCCGCTGCACGCTTACAGCCATCTTGCCGCGCCGCGCCAGTGTGCGCAGGCGCCACCCTCGCGTCCTTTGACCTCTGCCCATGCGCATGCGCAACGCATGCGCGGGCCGGTGCCCCGGGGCGTTGCTGGGAAACGTCTGCCGACGGCTACGACTGGCACCGGCCGACATGGCGGCGGCTGCGACGGCGGCGGCGGCGGTGCTGGCGCGGCTCGCGGCGGCCTTTCTGCTTCTCGCGGCCCAGGTGAGCGCTGCACCGGCCGTGCCGGGCCCGCAGCCTTAGTCTTCCCGGGTCCTCGGCTCCTGGGCCCCGCGCAGGACCGCGCCCGGCCCAGCTTGTGAGGGGGCCAGCTTCGGGGATCTGCGGTCCTCTAGCGACCGGGGCCCGGCAGTGACCTTGCGGGCCCGTCCCGGGCTCTTGTCCCTTCTTCGTCTCGGAAACGCTCCCCCGCTGCAGTGCCACTCCCCCCGGACTGGGTCTGAAGTTTGTGGCCCCCTCCCTCCCCGGGTTCTGTTTGTCCGTTTCTGAGTCTCCAGCCGCAGCCGGGGACGCCCCTCTCCGGCTCTGTGGCCTTGGGTAGGTGGCTGCCCCCTGCTCTCCGAGCCTCCCTTTCCCCTTAGAGGGAATGGCACGGAGCTAGCTGGCGAGCCCCCACCCTGGAGGTTGCGGTGAGGGTCCCGGAGGCATCCCGCGCGTCCCCCGCTGCCAGCAGCCGAGAGCCCAGCTCGGGAGCAGGGTCAGATCCCCGCTCCGTCTTTTACTCCGTGACCTTGGGCGAGGGAGCTCCTTGCTTTGAGCGTCACTTGCCCGTCTGCAGAAGAGTGTGGAGTGGATTCAGAAGGTGATGCGCAGGGTGTCGAGGTCGAGGATCTGCGTGCGCTGTGTCAGTTGTGTGTCCTTTAACATCAAGGGTGTTGGGTTCCAGTGGGGGACAGTCCATGAGATGGCCATGAGATATATACAGGCATAAGTGCATCTTTTATTTCCAAGTCCTCCCCCTTTCCTGGGTTCCTCGGCTTAGGGAATGCTGTCCCTAGTAGCCCTACAAATGTGGCCCTTGACTCCTCCCTGTAGTCCTGACTCAAACAGGGGCTCTCCAGTCCCTCTGCCTGTGGCTGCTTTTGTCCCCGACATCCCTAGTCCATTCTCAACACAGCGGGACTGACCCTTTGCAAAGTGTGTCAGAGCTTGTGGAATCCAGGTGAGAGCCGTCCCCTTGTGACCTGGCTGCTTGGGAAGCTGCCCTCCCTTTCTGGCTGCCTGGGACATATACAGTTCATCGCAGGCGCTTCGCTCTATGGTCTTTTCTGTTACCCTGGAATGCCGTGTGCTGGGCTGTCCCTCTCCCTCCCCGGCCCCTCTGCCAGCCTCCTGTACTGCCCTCATTGGTGTGTGAGCCTCCCTGTTGACTCACCATCTGTGAGCAGTCTGAGGACAGGGGCTTTGAGCTTTCCAGACATTTCGAAGGAGGGGAAACCAAGAGATGGAAGAAGAACTATGGGAACACTGTGGAGGGGGCTCAGTTTGCCTGGAAACGATTTTCAGAAGCAGTGGGACCAAGGGGTTTTCTGAAGGGTGGGAAGGAGTTTGCCAGGGCAGGTGGGAGATGAGGGTGTTGGAGGCAACTGGAGCTGGGGCTGGGAGGTGTGAGAGAGGGGTAGCTTCCGCTGGCAGGTATGGTGGAACGATGCTTGAAGGGGGAGCTTGCCCCTAAGAAAGCTGTCACCACAAAGGAGGCCCTTCAGGCAGGCCTTGGAGGGAGGCTGGGGTTTCCCCCTCAGAGCTAGAGGGCAGGGGCAGGGGCCGCAGTCGGTGACAGCAGGAGTGGCTCCAGACAGAGGATAAAGGACGTGGCAGAGCCTGTGGCCCCCAAGGCTGGAGGCTGGGATGGGCTGGGCCAGTCTAAGCAGGGGGTGGATGGCTCATGGCACTGGGGTGCTTGGACTTTATCCTGGGCGAGGGGAGCCCAGGAAGTGTCTGAGGGATTGTGAAGAGTGGGTGCGCCTGCCCTTCCCAGAATGTCAGTGGTAAACACACTCTTGGAGATGGAGATGCCGCGTCCCCTGGGGGTGTGCATCCCCTGGAGTGTGGTTCATGGAGGTGGAAATTTGAGTCCGTGCTCCCAAGGGTGGGACTGGCTCTTCTCTGGGCAGGGGGCTGCTTGATAACAATCCTAAACTCACTTGCTACCCTTTTGTGACCACTGGCAAAGGGTCTGACCTCCCTAGTGACACCCCCCTCCTCCAGTTACTACCCTTGGCACAGGCCCCTCAGAGTGACGGAGCTGTCACTTGGCATATCAGAACTAAGGTCTGTTAACTGTGGACGGTTCTGAGGTGGCTGCCTGCACTCTGGCCTGTCCTCAGTGGTCCTCAGGTGCCAGCAGGCCCTACTAGAACTCAGAGCCCTCTTAGAACTGTGTTGTTTGGAAGAAGCTCTCCTGGTTCCTTTGACTCAGCCGGCGAGGAAACTGTACGCAGAGCAAACTGAACGCAGAGCGAGAGTTCTCTGGCCTTGGGTAAAGGCACAGGCGGGCGTATTTTTGAGGGAAAACCAGTTTTGCAAATTGTGGGAAGGAAGATCTGTGAATACGCTTTTGTGCTTTTAAAGGCCGTTTTTACAGAGAAGCAGTTGTGTCAATTCCCACTTTATACAAAAGACACTTTTCACCAAAAACCCTGATCCCGTGGAACAGGGCTTGGCAAATGTTTTCTGGAAAGGGCCAGGCAGTAAATATCTTGGGCTTTGCAGGCCACGTGGTCTCTGTTGCAGTTACTCAACTGTTGTGGCTCCAGGGTCTCCGGCCATAAATAATGTTTTGTGTTCCAATAAAACTTTATTTACAAACGGAGAAGGTGGGCCAGGTTCTGTCTCTGGACTGTAGATTCCCGGCCCTTGCCGCGGCCCATAAACTCCCTCCTGGAGCAGGCACCAGAGGCCTCTGAATGCTGGGTGGCCGTGTTGAAAGGGGCACGTTCTGGGCCTGGCACCAGGGCCAGACTGAGGGGTGTCCTCAGGGGCGGGCAGTCTGATGGGAAGAGCCTGGGAGAAGGGGCTCCGAGCTCTGCCTCCAGTTGGGAGGTGGGCAGGGGTAGGGATAGGTGGGGGAAGGACTGCTTCAGCCTTGTGCTCTGAGACCCTGGTCCGCCTCAGGCCACCCTCCTGCCCTTGCTTTCTGAGAGCTCTGTTGACTCGGGTTCCATTCACCTGGCTCCTGCTCAGTGCTCTGTGAACCTGCTTCCCTCAGCTCCTCGGCAGGAGGACACAGCTGTGTTCTCATTAGACAGTGGGTCCCGGAGCCTGGCCCTCTCTCAAGATGGCGCAGCCAGCAGAGCCCCAGAGCTGGTGCTGGCTGACGGGAGCACGGGCCTGGGGACCCACAGGCCTTGGCTGCTAGTGGGGCAGACTGGCGCCTGGGCTTCTTGTGCCAGGTGGTGGGTGTGGGGTCTTAGCCCCAGGCTATGGGGACTGGGCGCGGTGGGCTCTCACCAAGCCCTGGGCCACATCAGAGCTCCCCTCCCCAGCCCCTGACTCAGCAAAGCCACAGCTGTGGTGGGGGCCGGGCTGTCACGGTGTGGACCCTGAGATGCTGGCCTTGCCACTCCAAAGTGTTCATTGTCAGGGCGGTTTGTTTTCTTGACTGCTTCTGTGGCAGGTCCCCCTGGGGACGACAGGGGGTGTGGTTCTCTCTGCCCCAGGAAGTTTACAGCCTGGGGAAGGAGCAGGGAGTCTCCGAGGGGGCCACAGGAGCCTGAAGTGTGCAGATGTGCTGGGGGCTAGGCTGGGCTCTCTGGAGGGGTCAACGGGCCCAGGGCACGTGGGCAGGCGGTGGCTGGGCTGTGTGGGCCTCCTCGGTCCCCAGCACAAGGCTTCTCTCCCGGGACCCCTCCTCCCTCTGCGGGCCTGGGGTGCACAGTGTGGCAGAGCCACCAAGACCTGGGCCCCCACCCTGTGAGTCCCCTCAGTGACAGGCATCCCTGAGATGGCGCCTTCTCTCCACTCCTTCAAAACGTGAGCCAAGAGCCAGGGCCGTGTGGTGGACGGGCCTGCCTTGCCTGCCCTGTCCCATCTGGGAGCTGGAATCTGCCTGCTGGGGTCTTGCAGGGAGCAGGAGTGGGGACAGCTATCTGTCCTGCTGGTATGGGCATGACCTCAGCCTGCCTGGAGGAGGCACACCTCTCACCCAGCCACTTAGGACTTGTGGCCCCTTGGGCTATCTGATAACTGCTGTGCTTTTGAGGGGAGATGAGGGGTGCTGACCTGGGGATCCCCCTGGCCAGTGCCCTGGTGGGCTGGTCATGTGACTGGGGCTCCAGTGGGCCCTGGGACATCAACAGACAGTTTTCACGCAGGCCTGTGGGTCAAGGGCCATCTCCAAACCCGCCTGCTGGAAGCTCGTCCAGGCCTCTGGCCTTGCTCTGTGGTCCAGACCATTGTCCCTCGGCTGCAGATGGCCCAGGGCCTGGGGACGGATATGCTGGCTCGCTCTGTCCCTCCCTCTGAGGGTTCTTCCCGGGCTGCGGTGGTGCAATCCCAGTTTATTGATGTGGAAACTCAGGAGCCACAGAGAGGTGGCTTGATACCCTTGTGGTCACAAGCCCAGGTCTCCCTGGGGAAGGCACGCTCCTCTGTGTTCTTGCCACGTGACTGTGTGCGGTCATACCCTGCCTGTCCTGTAGAAGGGAGGGAAACATCCCAAACCACCTTGTGGGTGTGGCCGCCTGGGCCCTGTTTCTTGTGGGCCGTCCAGCCTCTGTGTCTCCCCAGTTTCTCTGACCACCACCTTGTCACTGCAGGTGGCCTGCGAGTACGGCATGGTGCACGTGATCTCTGAGGCCGGGGGCCCCAAAGGCAAAGACTACTGCATCCTCTACAACCCGCAGTGGGCCCACCTGCCGCACGACCTCGGCAAAGCGGTGAGTGCCCGCCGGGCTCTGGGCTCTTTAGGGACCCGTCTTGCAGGGAGCTGCCGGGGAAGACCTGAGTTAGGAAACAGGGTGCCGTCTGGTCAGAGTTAAGAGGTGGCCACTTGCCGCCAGGACTGCTGAGGCCATCCTGCTGAGGATGGGCCCCAGCCCCCGGCCTCAGTTTTCCTGGTTGTAAATGAAAGCTGTCCAGAGGGGCGTCTGGCCATGGGCACGTGCTGATCTGTGCCAGGGTCCTTGTAGCGCGGGCAAAGACCAAGAGGTCCTGTGATAAGTGACAGAGGGCAGGCGGAGCGCTGGGGATGAGGCCACGTCCCTCACCCGCTTCGCTCTGAGATGTGGCTGCCACTCCTCAACCCAGAGGGCCCTGGGAAGCTCTGGCAGGGGAGTGTCTGCAGATGGCTGGTCGATGCCGATCGATCCACGTCTCACCTCAGAGACCGCCGCTCCCTCTGCCCCCACCTCCTCCACCCTCTCGTGGTCCTGAGAGGCGTGTCCTCCACGCCGCCACCTCCCCACTTCCTGTCTGCTCTTTGCAGCGTGTGTGCGTGTGAGCTTGTGTGAGCGCCTGTGTGTACGTTTGTGTATGTCTACGTGTATGTGGGTGTGTATATTTGTGTGCCTGTGTGCTCACTTACGTCTGAGTGCATGTGTGTATGCGTGCCCCTGTGTTTTTGCCTGTATGCATGCATGTGTACATGTTTGTGCTTGTTCATGTGTGCTGTGAATGTATGTATGCAAAGGTGTCTTGTGTGTGCCTGTGTGCCTTTAAGTGTGTGCATGCGTGTGTACCTGTGTGTTTGTTACGCGTGCTGTGGGTGAGAGCATGTGTGTATGTACAGGTGCCTTGTGTGTCCATGTGCATGTGCTCACCTCTCCCTGGCAGGGGCCTTGCTTTCTCCACTTGGGGACCCCTCCCCAGCACAAGGTGGGGACCTCCTTGGTCTTGCTGGACGAATGGTGACACCATCACAGCTGGGGACCCTGCACCAGGCATCTCAGATGTTCGGAGGAAGCTCTAGTCTGGTTAGCTCTAGCCTTGTGAGGCTGGACACGGGTCTCCTGTCAGTACGTGTTGTGTGGGCACTGACAGAGAAGCCAGCAGGGGGATGGACACGTCCCAAGCCAGGCTGCACCTCCCCGACCCTGGGGCCCAAGAGACGCTGGCCCTGCTCCCCAGCTGGCAGCGGGATGGGCAGCGACTGGCTTTCTGGGCAGGTTCTGGGGTGCAGCAGGTCATAGGCCCAGAGCTTGGGACCTCAGGCTTGGGATGGCAGACGCGGGCCGCAGCCCAGCTCTGTCCCACAGGGGCTGCTGGACCTGGGGCATCTCAGCCTCCAACTGGACAGACATGTGAGCACCTCTCCCTGGGCTGCTGGAGCTTCCTGCTTAAGGACCGCTTGGCAGACCTGGAGAGCCAAGTCTTTCTAACGGACACTGAGCCTTGGGCCACTAGCGCCCCTCAGTGGCCCTGCAGACCCTGCCCGAGCCCTCTCAGATGAGCCCGGCGCTGTCCAGCAACGGGGCCTGCTGGTGGGAGACCGCTCAGAGCAGCCCTGCCTGGCCCCGCTGCCTGTCATCATGGGTGGGCTGAGACCACGTGGGGAGCTTGGGGAGGGGCGGCGAGTGGCCCAGGCAGTTGTCCCTGACAGCGTGGTTCCAGGGAGCGTTCCGACTCTTCTAGCAGTGGTGTCCCCCCCAGTCTCTCCTGCAGCTGCGCAACTGGACGGCCTCCCTGCTCTGCTCTCCCGCCGACCTCCCCGCCCACGGCTTCAGCAACCAGATCCCGCTGGTGGCTCGTGGCAACTGCACCTTCTACGAGAAAGTGAGGCTGGCGCAGGGCAGTGGGGCACGCGGGCTACTGGTCGTCAGCAAGGAGAAGCTGGTACGGTGGCCCCTGAGAACAGGGGACTGGGCCAGCGCGCCTTGGTCCCTGCCTGCCTCACCAGGGCCCCAGGGGCTTCTCGCTATGGTAGACCCTCCTGTGCGGAGGAGCCCGCCAGCTGGCGGTGGGGGTGCTGGGGGAGTCGGGGAGCCAGTGGCAGGGCCAGTGTTCATGGGTGGTGTCACTACAGGGCCCGTGGAACCTCACACATGGTCCTGGAGGGGCCTGTCCTAGAACAGTCTTGAGGGGTGGCTGGAGACCCCACCCTCCAGCGGCCTCAGCGTGGACTTGGGGTGACTCTGAGGAGCGGTTGGCACGGCCCCCAAGCTGGCCTCTCCCCCAGCGTTCTGGTGCCCTGGCCTGTAGACTAGCCAAGCCCAGGCCTGGCAGGGGGGGCTTACGTCTGTGGTCTCGGCCAGGTGGCCCGAAGCCCAGCTTGTTTCCCTTCTGCACAGTGGGGCTGTGGCTGCAGCTGGGCCCTGTCAGGGCGGCTGCAGCCGGGGCTGGGCCAGTGCATGGCCTCCTCTGAAGTGCAGTTTTGGAGTGGGAAGGGGCAGGCTTGGGAATTCCCTTACAGTCCTGCCTGTGCCTGCGCTGGTCCTTGCTGGCACCCTGGCCTAGGCCCAGCTATCCCAGGGGCCTGGCATGGGGCGGGGCTTATGGCAGCGCGGGCCTGGGCAGGGCAGCGTGCCTTCTCCCCCCAGGGGCTGCGCAGTCAGGAGGGAAGCCCTCAGCCGGATCTGGACTCAGGGTGGCTTGGGTGGGCACTGGGTGGCGGTGAGGCTGGGCCATGCCTGGGATCCACAGGTCCTCTGTGGGGACGTGTCTGTGCAGCCAGTGAGCCACACACCCGGGGGAAGGGCTGATGGCTCTTTTTAATCCCGGGCCCTTCATCTAAGTGGGGACAGGTCTCAGTGCCCTTGGGCCTCACTGCCCCGCAGTCCTGCTGGAGGCTGTCGGGTGCAGTGGTAGGACATGTGAGCTCACCCTGCCTGCACCCGAGCTCCAAGCGAGGGTCCCTGGAGAGGAGGCAGGTGGGGACAGGGCTTGGAGCCTGTCCACTGCTGTGAGCAGTTCAGCCTGCCACCGCGCTGGAGGTGACAGTCCCTCCCTCCTCGGCCCAGGTCCCCCCAGGGGGCAACAAGACGCAGTATGATGAGATCGGCATTCCTGTGGCCCTGCTCAGCTACAAAGACATGCTGGACATCTTCAGGGTAGGCTCTGCCGCCCGCTCAGGCCGGAGGCCCCAGGGCAGGCCGGGCAGGGGCCTCGGGACAGCTGCCGGGGCGTTCTTGCCCGTCAGTGCAGTCGGGAGTGGAGGGTGAGGGCACGGCCCCTGCAGGGCGGGGTCCCCAGCCCCGACACTCAGCCCTGGTGTGTTCTCCGAGGCAGCGTTTCGGCCGTGCGGTGCGGGTGGCGCTGTACGCCCCCAACGAGCCGGTGCTGGACTACAACATGGTGGTCATCTTCATCATGGCTGTGGGCACCGTCGCCATCGGGGGCCACTGGGCCGGGAGCCGGGACGTGAAGAAGTGAGTCCACATGCTTTGCCTGCATGCGTGACAGGCGAGCGGCTCTGCGGCTGGCAGTGGGGCAGCTGGGAGGGGTCCCGAGGACAGTCAAGGGCTGGGTCGCCCTCAGCGTGGGTGGGGTGAGGCTGGGGGAGAGAACGTTCATCTATCTTCCTGTCAAAAACAATCACTGAAGCTTCGGCCCTCAGGTGGGTCGGGGCTCCCCTCCCTGCAGCCCTTCCCCAGAGGACGTTGAGCAGCCATCTTAGTCTGTGAAGTCCTTGGAGCAGGACCTGGCTTTGGACGCCCCTGTTGAGGTGGATGCCAGGGACATGTGGGGGAAGTGGAGCGATTTGGCCAATGTGGCGTGTGGCAGTGGGGCAGTGGTTCCTGCCAGCTGCCTCTTCCTGACGAGCCACCTGTATCTGGGGGTCGTTCCCGCAGGGCACATGGGCCGCGCCAGGCTCTGGCCTGGACAAGTGGCCGCCCGCGGGGCCGTCCCCGTGGATGTTGGCCCTGGCGCCCTCAGCAGTTTGTCTCTTTCTCTGCCCTGGGCACGTTTGGGGTCAGTGGCTCCACGTCCCTCCCTGGTCTTGGGTTTCTGCCTGTGCCCCAGGGCTGTGCCCTCCCAGGCGCCCCGTGACCCCGCGGTATCTCCCAAGAAGGTATATGAAGCACAAGCGGGACGACGGGCTGGAGAAGCAGGAGGACGAGGCGGTGGACGTGACGCCGGTCATGACCTGCGTGTTCGTGGTCATGTGCTGCTCCATGCTGGTCCTGCTCTACTACTTCTACGACCACCTCGGTGCGCCTGGCCTCCAGGGGTGGGAGCAGGTGGCGGCTGGGGGACTCCCGCCTCACAGCTGTGTCCCCACAGTCTACGTCGTCATCGGGATCTTCTGCCTGGCATCCGCCACGGGCCTGTACAGCTGCCTGGCGCCCTTGGTGCGGAGGCTGCCGTTCTGCAAGTGCAGGTGAGCCTGTCCCCACAGGCAGCCGTCCCCACCCCGCCCTCCAGCACTGGGCCTCTCCTGGGCCCTGCAGCTTCCCTCTCCTGTCTCCCAGCCCCTGAAGCTCCGACTCTGCCTGCTGAGGGCCTCTGCCCCGCCTGTCCCACAGTCGGGGTGGGTGCCCGGTTCTCAGGTCCCCTCCCCTCCCCTCCTCACACACTGTCTGGCAAAGCTATTAACGGACTCCACCCCCCACCCCCCACAGGAGCCAAATGTGGTAGAGGATATGGGGGATGGGGTGTCCCGGGCTGACTCGGGCCTCTCTGGGCTCCGAGGGGTCTCTGGGTCAGCCCTGCTCAGGGCGCCCCAGCTGGCTGCAGCCCCGGAGCTTGGTCTGGCTCTTGCAGGGTACATGGGGGGCTACTGGAGGGTCTTTAGTTAGGGCCAGGTTAGTGTCTGGGGAGCTGGGCCCGTCCCGGAAGAGCGGGTAGGGAGGGCGGAGCAGGCAGGGCCTCGGAGGGGAGACCTGCGAGGATGGGGGTCTGGGTGCAGCCAGCCCAAGAGCCCCGCACCTGCCCCATAGCGGGCTTTGCTCTGTAACGCAGGCGTGTTGTGTCTAAGGAGGGGAGGGCGGGGCTGGGTCATGCGGCGGCTCTGGGGGCCTCAGCAGAGCGGCAGCGGGTGGGGGCGGTGGGCTCCTTGGTGGTGGGGGCGTTGGCTCTCTGACCGCCCCGCCCCCGCCAGGGTGCCAGACAACAGCCTGCCCTACTTCCACAAGCGCCCTCAGGCCCGCATGCTGCTCCTGGCACTCTTCTGCGTGGCCATCAGCGTGGTGTGGGGCATCTTCCGCAACGAGGACCAGTAAGTGCCGTCCCCTCCCTGGCCCCTGCTGGGCTGCGGGCCACCACCCCCTCCCACGCCTGTCCTCAGATGCTCCGGGAGGCCCCGACTCCCCCTCCCTGGAGGCCACTCAGGGCAGCCTGGAACAGGATGAAAGGCCCCCGCCTGCCGCCCGAGTCCAGTTTCACTGGGTTTGTCTGGGTGCCATGAGGCCCGATTGGAATCTGGATAGGAGAGGCCTCGACCCCCCTGGCCCAGTGCCTGGCCCTCCAAGCACGCCTGGGCAGGGCTGGGGGACACTGCCCAGAGCCACTGTCCTCGCCCCGTCTTCATTGCAGGCCCCAAGGCGTAGGGCCCAGGCTCCACCGACACCTGATCCTCCTGTCCCACCTGCCACAGCCTCTGAGCAGTGGCAGGAGGAGGGGCGGGCGCCACTCCCGCAACACTAACTTGCCACGTGTCACTGGCTTGTGGGTGCCTCTAGCCAGCCTCCCCAGTGAGGCAGCCCTCCTGGCACTGTGGCCGAGGAGGACAGAGCCGCCTGTCCCTGCCCGGCTCCGCCGCTGTTGCTGGCACCATCTGGTGCTTTCTCTGAGCCTTTCCCGAGGCAGCCAAATGCTCTTGGCTTCAGCGCCGATCAGAGCCACAACAGATTTGACTGGCAGAAGGAAAACGTGAAAATATTTTGAGTCCTTTGTACACAAAGGGAAAACGAACTCTTTCAGTTAAATCTGAGCCAGGAAACTCTCTGTATTGCATGAAATTAGAACAGGCCGCGGTTTCCGGCCGAATCTGGGAGCGTGCAGTGCGCGGCCCTCTGAAACTGGCTTTCGGAAGCCTCTTTGTTCTTGACGACTGCGCTGCCCGGGAGATATTTTTATCCCACTTTCAAATGAAGCATTTGATTCTTGGAGGCTCCAAGGAACACCAGAGGTGACTTGCCCAGCTAGTGGCAGGCAGAGCCCGAATCCAGGAGGTGGGCTGGTGGGAAGGGGGACTAGGAGAGAGCTGGTTGAGGCTGGGAGGCTGTGGGGGCCATGGTCTCTTGAGGAAGGTTTTTTGTGTTTTGCCCCCTGGGCGCCCGCCTATCCACCCAGAGATTCCGTGTGACAGTGGGTGCAGGTTTCACTTGAATAGGTAGCTGGGACAGAGCCCAGTCCCTCCAGCACATGCACCCCCTGCCCGCCCCTGCCCGTGGTCTGCGATCTGTGAAGCCGCCGCTGTACCCAGCCCTGTGTCTGCCCCTCGGTGTGGGGCGACAGCAGACCGGCTCCATTCCCGTGTGACGAGGGGCCCCTCCCAGGGGTCTCGTTGTCCCTCCCTGCCTTCCTTGGTGTCCTGCTCTGGGCAGGGCGGATGGTGGCTTGGACAGTTGGTGGCTGAGGTGGCCGAGGAGCGAGGGACCCTGAGGGTTGTGGCTGGTTGGTGGAAGATGAGGCTGGGGTCCAGAGTCCCGGGTCACTGCGGAGCCCCCGTGCCGGCAGTGACACAGCATTGCCTTCCAGGTGGGCCTGGATTCTGCAGGATGCCCTGGGCATCGCCTTCTGCCTCTACATGCTGAAAACCATCCGGCTTCCCACGTTCAAGGTGAGTGGTAGGGCCTGAGCTGCGGGGTAGGGGCCCAGCGATGGCACCCAGGGTTAATTTCTCACTGAAGGGAGTGACAGGAAGCAGCTTGACCTCCAGGGGCTGCTCAGCCCAACTGAGCAGGGGTCGGCGGGCGGGTCATCGGCTGGGCTGTCGAGAGAGGGCTCCCCTTGAGTTTTAGGAAACAGACGTTAGCTGGTGCTCACTGGACGGGGACCGCCCCTTCACTTGCGTTGTCCTTGAACCTTGACCTGAAGTTGCCTCCAAACCACTTTCCCTCTTGTTACCCCGGGGACTGAACTTGCTTTGCTTAGATTTTCCTGTGAAGGACTCAGGAAAATGAAGAGGGTGGCGGGGGTGTGTCCCGGGTGGGGCCTTTGGGGGTGAGTCCTTGGTGGTACATTGGGGGCGTGCCCCAGGAGTGGGGCGTGCCCCAGGAGTGGGCGTGCCCCAGGAGTGGGGCGTGCCCCAGGAGTGGGGCGTGCCCCAGGAGTGGGCGTGCCCCCAGGAGTGGGCGTGCCCCCAGGAGTGGGGCGTGCCCCAGGAGTGGGGCGTGTCCTGGGAGGGAGGCGTGCCCCAGGAGTGGGGAGTGTCCCCAGCAGGGTCGTTTCCTGGGAGTGGGGCATGTTCTGGGTAGGGGTGTGTCCCAGGAGTGGGGCGTGTCCTGAGCGGGGCCTTTGGAATGAGTCCTTGGTGGTACATTGGGGGCGTGTCCTGGGAATGGGGCGTGTCCCCAGCAGGGTTGTTTCCTGGGAATGGGGTGTGTTCTGGGTGGGGGCGTGCCCCAGGAGTAGGGTGTGTCCTGGGCGGGGCCTTTGGGGTGAGTCCTTGGTGGTACGTTGGGGGCGTGCCCCAGGAGTGGGGCGTATCCCGGGTGGGGCCTTTGGGGTGAGTCCTTGGTGGTACATTGGGGGCGTGCCCCAGGAGTGGGGTGTGTCCTGGGCCGGCGCTGCTCCTCTCAGGCCGTGGCTTCCCCAGGCCTGCACGCTGCTGCTGCTGGTGCTCTTCCTCTACGACGTCTTCTTCGTGTTCATCACGCCCTTCCTGACCAAGGTAGGCGCCCTGCCATCCTGCCCTGCCCCTCTCCCTGTTCCCCGCCCCACCCAGAAGGCACAGCTGTATCACCGCTGGGGTAGGGGCTCTACGATGACCCAGAGCCCCTACCCACTGTAAGGCCTGTCTTGTGCAGAGTGGGAACAGCATCATGGTGGAGGTGGCCACCGGGCCCTCTGACTCGGCCACCCACGAGAAGGTACGTCCCTTGGCCGTATGGGGCGGGGAGTTCCCTGGCGCGGCCAGTCCTGGAGGAGGTGTCTCCTTCCTTCTCTGCAGCTGCCCATGGTCCTGAAGGTGCCCAGACTGAACTCCTCGCCTCTGGCCCTGTGTGACAGGCCCTTCTCCCTGCTGGGCTTTGGAGACATTTTGGTGCCAGGTATCGAGGCTGGTGGGGCACAGGGGTCCGTGCTCCAGACGGGCCCCAGCGGGCACTGAGCCAGCCTTCCTGTGGGGCAGGGCCTACCTGAGCCCAAGCCTGGCCCCTGGGCTTCCCAGGTCAGCCTTTAGGAGTGACGGGCCGGGGTAGAGGTGAGCCCAGGGCTCGGGATTTGGCAGGGGTGGGCGGCAGGGGCTGGTGCCTTGGTGGGGGGTCCTTGGTCGGGTTCCCAGGATCTGGGTGGCCCAGGGAGCTCATTGGCCATCCTAGTCACGACTGCGTTGTTGCCTGTGGGGAGCCCCCTGCTGCAGAAGGCAGAGTGTGTCCTTGCCACCCCCGCCCCCCCAAGATCACTGTGGGGTTCATGCTCACTCACTGTCTCAGTTCACCCACGGAGTATCGGGTGGCACCATCCCAGCTCCACCGAAGCCAGTGGTGTGGCCTCCTGTGAAATGACAGTGATGGCCATGTGCCCAACAGGCGTTCAGAGGCAGCCTGGTTCTTCCCCGGGAAACAGCTGCCCCGAGGCTCTGGGGGCAGACCGGGTGCCCTGTGGCAACCGGGTGAGTCTCTGCCCTCCTCCCCCTAGGGCTGCTTGTGGCCTACTGCCACAGGTTCGACATCCAGGTGCAGTCCTCCCGGGTGTACTTCGTGGCATGCACTGTCGGTATGTAACCCACACATGCCCTTGGCGCCCAGGCCATGCCTGAGGGCTGGGAGCTCCAACTGCAACCCCCACAACCCGTACTCGGCCTCTGTCCTACCTCTAACCCTGACCCTGACCCTAACTCTAGCCCTAGCCCTGACCCTGATCCTGACCCTAACTCTAGCCCTAGCCCTGACCCTGACCCTGACCCTAGCCACTCTAGAAGCTGGGCTTTTTGGTGGCGCAGCCTTGTGCCGGCATCTCCACCCTTTTTCTCACTTTATGGCTTCTGTTCTCTTACCTTTTCTTCCTGCTGTTTTTCTTCTTGTCTCCTCTTGTTTGCCTCGGCTTCCGCTTGTTCTTTGGTTACCAACCCATTCACACAGAACAGCCGTTTCTGTGGGGGCCAGGTTGTCTGTAACATTTCCAAAGCAGTTTGCCCTGCCCAGCGGCTCTCACACCACATGCTTTCTCCCGCGCGGTGCACATGTGTGCACACACGTGCTGGGGGAGAGCCAGGCCTCGGGAGCACACGCTGGACCCCCTCCTTCCGCTGCGCCTCCACCCTCAGTCTGCACCTCTGCCCCGGCTCCCGCAGTGGCGCGCACGTCCCCGGGCCTTCCCTGCCCGTCGTATAGACCTCGGTCCTCCCTCGAGGTTTTACAGTCTTTATCCTTAAAAACGCAACTGCAGAGATTTCCCTCTCTGCTGAACCACAACTTGTCAGCTCTTCTTCCCTGGAGAAAGTGTTCTAGAAGAAAATTTATTTTCTTGTCACTTTTTATTTTGGACTGATTTCAAATTGACACTTGCAAGGTTAGTACAAAGAAGCCCTGTATGTCCTGCTCTCAGATTTATTGACTGTTAACATTTCTTCACATTTCACATATTAAAGTCTCACTGACTTCCTAGGTATTTACATGCAGTCCGCACTCTGCATCCACAAGTCAACCAAACGTGGATCAAAATACGCAGGAAAAAATTTAGGGTCCAAATGTCCCCATGCTGAGCACGGACAGATCTGTTTTCTTGTCATGATTCCGTGAACGATCAGTGTAGCAGCTATTCACACAGCACCGGCATCGCATCAGCTCTCACAGGAAACCCAGAGGTGACAGCACACGGGAGGACGTGCGCAGGTTATGTGCAAACCCTGTGCCACTCGTGGCAGGGACTTGGGCATCTGTGGAGTTCGGTCCCCGAGGGCTCCTGGAACACTGGCCGTGCGCACGCGTGTGGACTTGTGCACACACACGCAAGTTGGCAGCATCTTTCAGGCCCGTGAGAGCAGCTTGTGGGCACCGTGGCCTTGTTCCCTAAATGCTTCCCTGAGTCTTTCCTTTTACGTGATCAAGAACAGGGGCATCCTTTTCTGTAGCCAGAGGCTGGGTTTTCTAGCTACGTAGCTGTGTTTCCACAATACCGTTTTTCTGCCTAAAGGTGCATAAACCCAGCTCCTTGGCCCCAGCTCCTGGCTCCTTCTCTGGCCTCTTCTGAGATCCAGACTCTTCCTGCAACCCTGGCTGCTGCCCCAGAGCTGCCTTCTCCCTGTCCCCTTCCTCACACCACACCCTCTCTGCGGCCCTTTCGTCACCTCCATGACCCCCGACCCCTCTCACCTGCTGAGGTGGGGGTGGGGTAGGCATGTGTCCCTGGAGGTGCGAGAAGGATCCGTGTGCCTGAGGATGTGTGCGACCCCACCGCCCACCTCTCACACCCCGAGTCCCCTCCATCCTCCCCTGTTGGTTCTTCCCACCCATCTCAAGGTGACACCCCCTCTCTCCCTCCAGCCTATGGCATCGGCCTCCTGGTGACGTTCATGGCCCTGGCCCTCATGCAGCGTGGCCAGCCTGCCCTGCTCTACCTGGTGCCCTGCACGCTGTTGACGAGCTTCACCGTGGCGCTGTGGCGCCGGGAGCTGGGCGTGTTCTGGACGGGCAGCGGCTTTGCGGTGAATACCAGTTTGCTATGACTGTCTGCAAGAAATAATAACTAATAAGCCCTAACTAGAGTTAAAGTTGAGTAAGACCTCCTAGTATTTAACTAAGCCCCGCGCCTGGCGGGTTCCACGGTCGGGTATCCCCTTGCCTGGAAGGTTTTGCTTTGGGCGCCAAGTGCGTGCGGCTCCTGCGCTGGGGGTGATCCGAGGATGCACGCTGCCTGTCGGGTGTAGGTTTGCTCACCAAAGGCTGCTCCCCGAGCACAGTGACGCCCCCCTGCTCCTGCCATTGTGAATGCAGCGCCACAGCGGGGGAGGAGGGTGGCCCGGGCTCGGCCTTCACGTGTGGGAACTGTGTCCCCATGACGGGTGTCTGGGTTGAAATGCGCCGACGCAGGGAGGGGCTCAGGGCTGCGTGGCTTTTGGGTTTTTAAAACCCAGGAGGGAGGGGGTGGGCCCTTGCTACATGACAGAGCGTTAACCTAACGGGGACGATGGCACACCTCCCACGTGCGCCTGCCCCCCAGACACTGGGAGCAGCCGCGGCAGCAACAGGGACCTGTTCAGACCCTCTGGCATCTGGATAAATGGTCCCGTGAATGAAGCTCCCTCCGTGGGAAATGCCTCATTCTCAGCGGTGCTGGTCACGTGGGGGCTGCTCTGCTGTTTCCGTGGAAGTGAAGCCTGTCCCTCCCATGTGGGTGGGAGAGCGCCGGGGCGGGCAGAGACCCTGGTGCCATGCTGGAGCTCGCAGGCGCTGCGGTTGGGCCTCTGGCTCTCGCCGGCCACTGAGGCTAGGGTCTCCTTTCTGGTGGGTGTTGCCTTGGCCACAAGAGTGAGGGGGTCAGTTCTAGAAGGTTCAGAAGAAGCTGGGGGACCAGAGGGAGGAGGGGCAGGCCAGGCCCCTGAGCTCTGAGGGGCGCTGGAGTCTGAGCTTTCTTCACGGCCATGTGGCCACGTCGGCTCCCTGCCTCAGGAGACCTCAGACTTCCCTCCTTAGCCCTGTGGCCAGGGCGCCCTCTCTCTCCCTGGGACGCCTTCCTGCTTGCCCTGAGCCTGGGCCCAGGCCCTTTGGGGACAGTGGCTCGTTCTGCCCCCTCGGGGGCTGTGGGTGTCGGGTGTCCTACTGTCCCCTCACCGGCATCCCTTCTCTTGCAGAAAGACCTACCTCAGCCTCCTTGGGCCCCAGCCCCTGCCGACAGCCCACAGCCTCCCAAGAACTCGGACGCACCCCTGTCCCCGTCCCCGCAGCCTCCCGGAGAAGAACTGGCCAAGTCTCCCCTGCCCACCGAGCAGTCCCTGGAACCTGTCACGTCGGAGGAGACGGGGGCCACAGCCACCACCCAGGAGCCTGGGAGCCCGGGTAGCAGCACCCCCGAACCCGTGGGCCGGGACCTGGCCCATCCTGACCCCGAGGCCCAGCCCGGCGCCTTGGCCTAGGGGAGAGGGAGCAGGACTCACCCGCCGCACCCGCAGGACAAGGACAGACGCAAGATGCCCGCGGACTGCACCCGCCCGGCCGCCCCGCCCCATGGTGCTCATGTCCTCCTGAGGTCCTCGCCGGCCCCTCACGCCCTGCGCCCAGCTCACGTGGTTGCCGCAAGCGCTGGGCAGCGGGGTCTTCCTCGCCCCGCCCTTCGCGGTCCCTGTTTGGCGGCAGCAGATTCTGCGGGCCCCAGGCCGTCCACATCTGGTGCTTCCCTGCCGCTTCCCCGGGCCCTGCTCCTGGCGGGGGAGGAGCCGCTTCTGCCCGCGAAGGCGCCGCTTTCCCTCTGGCCACAGCCCGCGCAGATTCCCTCTCACACCCGCTGGCGCTGGCGCAGACCTGAGACCGAGGTTCCCGCCACTGGGACGCAGACTCTGGGCTGGGGCAGCCCATGAGGAGGGTCGGGGGCCGCGGACGGCCTGCAGGGATGGGACAGGCTGCTCCTTCCCGGCCCAGAGGCGCCACACACGCACTTCTCCCGGTTTTAATAAAGTCACGACTTCTGGTTCTGGTAGTGTCGCATCAAAGGGTGTGCCTCAGGCTGCCCTTCTGATGGGGCGGACGCGGGGTCCCTGGAGCCAGGGAGGGGGCCTGGCCGTGCACGGCGCTCAACTTCGTCTTCCACGCCTTCGTTTCGCTCTGGTTGTCCCTGCTTCCCGGCCTTTGCGAGCAGCTTCCCGACCCTCCTGTGCCGGCGCCCGCCAGCCCAGCCCCCACGTCAAGCAGGCAGCGGCTTTTCGTGTCAACAGCAAGGGGCCCCCCCGGAATGTGCCGGCATGTCCTGGAGCTGGCGCTGGGTCTTCTACCTCACCGATGGGGCTCTCTGGCGCCCAGGGCACCGGTGCCCGTGGTGGGACCAACCGAGCCACAGCCGGCCACCAGGCCCCGGCGTCCTTCTCTGTTGCCACTTGTGGTCACTTGCATAGCAGCGTCCCCGCGGCTGCCCGCACCGGCGCCAGGAGCCCAGCACCACTCTCTCTGCCCGCAAAGCCTCCAGACCCAAGTCCAGAAGGGGGTTTTTGTCCACGTAAAACGAAGGCAGGGACCCCACTCACGAGGGACAGCCCCGAGCTTCGGTCTCACCGTTCCAGATGGAGGCGTCCCGGGCAAGCCGGGATCCGTTCAGAAAAATACCAGCACCAGAGACTTGAGTCCCATCTTTCCAGGGAAAAATGATGGGTTTTTCCTCAAAAAAAGCAAAAGGTCAACGTCTCCTTTGTGTGTGTTTTTTAAAAAGCACTGGGTGAACTGGAACAGGCGCGAGTGGACCTCTTCCCACGGCCACTGCGAGGACGAGGATGGCCTGGGGGCCTGGTGACCTGCTCGTGGCCGTCGGACTGCACCTTAATTTAAGCCATTTCGTACGTGGGGCTGAGAGTGGGGATTTCTCTCTGGTGTCGGACGCGTGGCCAATGTTGAGGAATCGGAGGCAGTTTTCTTCCTCAAGTTTCCGTTGTACGTGTTGCCTGGCTTCCGTTTGAGTCTCATAATTAAACACAGCTTTTGGTACCCGCGGCTTGGCCTCTCCCTCCTCCGTGGCTTGGGGCGTGGATGCGGCAGCCGGGGTGTGGGGGAGGTTCTCAGCTTTGCCCCGGGGGGCTGGTCCCCACCGTGGGCGGATCAGTCTACTTGCCCCCACGACCGTGGGCGGATCAGTCTACTTGCCCCCACGCTTCTCAGAAGGACGGGCTTTGTGGGCCATGCGGCCCCCAGCACGCTTCTCAGTTCTGCGCTTGTCGCTGGAAAGCATCACAGACCATGTGTGAAAGTGGGCGTGGCTGTGGCCACCATACCTGTATCCGTGGATATCCAAATTGGAATTTTATAGCATTTTCACATGTCTCAAAATAGTTGTCTTTTAATATTTTTCAACACTTTAGAAATGTTAAGGCCCTTCTGGTGCACACCCGTAGTCCCAGCACTCGGGGGGCTGAGGCGGGAGGATCACTTGTGCCTGGAGTTGGAGACCAGCCTGGGCAACATAGCGAGACCCCTAAAAAAAAATAAGAAATGTAAAGACCTTCTTAGCAAGCAGCTGTGTGGCAAGGTGTGGTCTTGGCCTCTCTGGCTCCCCAGCCTGGGCCAGTAGGAATGTGGGCGACAGACATACGGGTTTGTGCCTGTCCTGCACTGTTGCTGTGTCGGGGACTCCGAGTGCCACTTGGCTCCCACAGATCCCTCCTTTACATGGGGGAAAGTGGGTCTCCAGGGCTGCATGGCTCAGAGGGGCCAGAGACGTGTGGACTCCTGCAGACTAGCTGGCTCCTCCTCAAGGCTCCAGCCCCGCCCTGGGCCACTCCCATGGGGTGGGGTGGGGGGTTGGGGTCAGGGGTCTCGGGTAAAGGACCCTGGTGGGGGCAGGGCAGGGAAGGGGCTCAGCTGGGGGCAGGGGAGGAGGAGGAGAGGAGGAGGGAGAAGGGAAGGAAGGGGGAGGGGAGAGCTCCCCGCCCCGCTCCTCCCCTCCCCTCCCCCACACTGCTGTGGCTCTGTGTCCAGCAGGATCCGCGGTGCAGCCTCTGCGCCCGCCCGGAGCCAGGTGAGTCGGGGGCGCTTCAGTTAGTGGAGACCTGGGGCTGGGGCTGTGTAGATGTGGCTGGGCTGTGCAGACACGTCCAGGTTGTGTGGACGCAGCCAGCATATGTAAACGCGGCTGGAGCACCCGGAGGGGTTCCCCCTATCCATCCACACCCTTCCACTCTTTTCTACCTGTGCACTTGGCTAAAACCAAGTCCCAAGCTCAGCCTGGAGCCTCCTGGGGGCAGTGCGGCAGGAATCCGAGGGAGGAGACTCCGTAAGACCTAGGACAGAGGACCCCCCAAGAACCCTCCCCTCTCTCCCCAGTGAGACCCTCCTGCCGGGAGGTCTCAGCCTCTGCGTTGCTTGTGAGTAAACACATGTTGAGGACTTTTTTTGGGGGGGGTGACAATTTGAAGAGGGTGAGGTTCTGACCTCACTGGGCCTGACACTGGGGCTGGGGGTGGCACCTGCTGGGGGGCTCTCATGACTTCAATTAACTGTGGCAGGAAAGCCAGGCAGGGCTCTGCGGGGGGTCAGCACCTCCTCAGTGGAGCATCCTGAGGGTCCTCTGCAGACTGGGGAACCCAGCTCCCGTGGGACCAAGCTGCCATGCCCGCCCCTGTGAGCGGCTGCCTTGAGGCTCCGAGATCATGAGGCCTGTGGGGGTCGGGGGACGTGGTGTGATGGTGGCCACCTCCCTGGGATCTGTGATGCTGGTGTGCCGCACACCTGGCGGGCTGTGTGTGTGGTCACGCGTGGCTGTGTATGATGGCGTCACTGTGCTTGTGTGTGTGATTGCATACATTGTATGTGGTTGTGTGCGACTGCGTGCTCGGCTGCGTGTGCGACTGTATGTAGTTGTGACTGTGGATGTGAGTGTGTGACTGACTGTGTATGTGGGGTTGTGTAAGGTTGTGTGTCTGTCGTATGTGAGATGCGTGTGGTTGTGTCGTAGCGTGTGTGCGGCTGCACTGTGAGACCGTGCGTGATTTGGGGGATGGCCGTGCGAAGTTGTGCGTGTGAACTCCCCCTTCCTGCTTTGCACATCGGGACGCTGGGATGAGAGTTGCAGCCCCGACCAGGAGACAACGTGAGCCCCTCTTGTCCCCGCCAAAGACAGTGGACACGTTTGTGCTCCTCTGAGGACAGCGTGTGGATCTGAGCCAGTGAACCGTGCAGCGCGCCTGGAGTCTAGTCCTTAATGGGCATTTGTGTGACAATTGTCCAAAGTCCTCTCTGAGGAATCTGAATGTTTAGGGTGTAAAACATGGAGCTCAGAGAGTCCTTGGGCAAACGGTGTTGGTGTGGCCTTTTATCAAGGCCGGGGACTCGGGCACCGTGCGCGAGCTTTCTGGAAAGCCTTGGTGGCAGAATTCCAATCTCGTCACGGCCACTGGTGAAGGGCTTTGGAGGCAGAACAGGCCAGCAGGGGCAGGTGTTTCTCTGACGGTGTTGCCGCGGGAGCCCCGCTGACGCTGGAGAAGTTGGGAAGCTGCCGCAGGGGTGTCGGAGTGCGTGGGTCTGGGTTTCTGCTCTTTCCCACCAAGGCCAAGGAAGGACAGACACACGGCAGGGGGACAGGTGGCCGCGGGGGAGTGAGGGCTCGTGATTCTGCGTGCATCTCTGCGTGGCTGTTGCAGGATGGCGTAGCTGGTGCTCGGGGAGGCAGGATCCAACCCCTGGATGTGGATGCCACCTTCCTTCCCGCCCCAGGGCAGGGTCTAGGGCTCTTGGCACTCCTCCTCCCCCAGCCCTCTGGCCTCACCTGCCCGTCTCAGAACAGAGAAGCCACCCAGCCTATGGGGGGGATCTAAGAATTGCTCTGTGGGTGTCCCGCGCATGTAAGAGGGAGAGGAGATGGCTTCTCCAAGCCTCAGTCTCCTCGTCTGTAAAATGGGTACACTCATGCTGCACCCCACCCACCACCCGCTGGGCTTACCGGGAGGGCTGGATGAACTACCTGAGGCCTGTGAGCCCCGTCCACATCCGAGGCATTGACTTGCTGCTTCTGCACTGGCACAAGCACATTGCATGGATGCCAGCTTGTGCCTTGCCCTGCAGGCTGTCCCCAGCCACTTATGTTCACACTAGTGGTTCCAAAATGAACACAGAGGACAACACATTCTGGGTGATCGATGGATCCCTGCACGAGACCCCCTTTGTTGTTTTTTTACACGTTACCTTTATTTATTTATTTATTTATTTATTGAGACGGGGTCTCACTCTGTCGTCCAGGCTGGAGTGCAGTGGTGCCATCACAGCTCACTGCAGACTCCAACTCCTGGGCCCAAGCGATCCTCCTGCCTCAGCCTCCCGAGTAGTTGGGACTACAGGCACCACCACGCCTGGCTAATTTTTCTATTTTTAGTAGAGACGGGTTCTTGCTCTCAGGCTGGTGTGGAATTCCTGGCCTTGAACGATCCTTCCCGCCTCGGCCTCCCAGAGTGCTGGGATCACAGGTGTGAGCCACCGTGCCCAGCCATGTTGCCTTTATTAATTAAAAAAAAAGTTTTCAGAATAATTTCAGTCTCGGAGACAGTAGAGAGAGTCCCCGGATGTTAACATCTCACGCCACCCGTAGGACAGAGATGAGCACTCAGGACTGGCCGTGGGTACAGCTGTCTTAGCAGACTTTATCTGACTTCCCCGTTTCCCCCGCTAACCTTTCTGTTCTACCTTCTGACCTGGGCTCCTGTGTTGCATTTAGGAGCCGCATTCACCTTCCATGAAATAAGTCATAGTGATTGGAAGTTTACTAATTTTTCAAATCTACACGATTTTATCTGTTTCCTTCGTATCTCTCATGTTCACCGGCATCTTTCCTCCCACGTGGTCGCCGACTCCTCTTTCCTCTGTGCGCATTATAAAGCCGAAAGAACACGAGATATCATTGCCGCAAATAGTTTCCTCACAAACACCTCTTCCCATGAAAACCCAACAAAAAGTCCATAGACAAAAAGAAAAAAAAAAAAGACCAAGGTTATTAAATTTCCTGTAGGCTTGCTGAGTGATTTATTTCATGAAGTTGGGGCCACGGCGGAGGGGGAGGGTTTTCCGGCTCGATTCGGGCCTGAGGAGAGGGGACAGGGAGAAACAAGGGCCGCCTGTTCCACAGACAGGCTTTGGCTGCCGGGGGACCAAAGAGAGGTGGCTGAATGGGACAGGTGTGTCTGAAAACTGCCATCATCTTGAATTAGGGGAAAGGAGAGAATGACATCGGGTGGTGGGCAAGACAGCTGAAGACTTGAGATCAAGGAGAAGAAATTTAGAAGCTCAGGGACGGAACTGAGGTGAACCTTTGGGCTTCATTGAAGTTGACCCTGCCTGGGAAAAAAGGAACCTCAAGGCCGTGCTCCCCCTTTGAGAGGCTGAACCACAGTTTTAACCAACTAGACCACACCAGCCACTAAACCCAAAGAGAAGATTCATGGTGAACAGGAGGAAGTGTGAGGCACTAAACAGGAGAAGGGAGAGATGGGAACAGAATGGGCCACCAAGAGTAGAGTGTGTGGCTATTGGGAAGGAAAACAGAGAACGAGATGGAAAGGTTATGGAGCCTGGAGTCCTGTGTATTAGTGACTGGTTGCTGTGTAACAAATTGTCCCCACATTTAACAGATTAAAACAACACATATTTACCTTCTCACGGTTTCTGTGGGTCAAAGATTTGGGAGTGATTTATCTGGGTGGTTCCAGCTCAAGGTCTCTCGTGAGGTTGCAGGTAGACATTGGCTGGGGCTGCCTCATCTGAAGGCTCAACTGTGGCTGGAGGAGCCACTTCCAAGTTGGTGCCCTCATGTGGCTGTCAGTGGGAGGCCTCAGTTCCTCCCACATGGACCTCTCCACAGCGCTGCTTGGGCTTCCTCCCAACATGGCCACTGGCTTCTCCCAGAGTGAGGGATCCAAGGGGGAAAAGAAGAAAACCACAGTGTTTCTGCAACCTACCCTCAGAAGTCTTATTGCATCACTTCTGGTACATTCTATTCATTAGAAGCAAGTCATTAAGTCTAGCCCACACTCAAAGGGTGGTGAAGTATATTCCACTAAGGGAGGAGAGAAAAGAATTTGTGGACATATTTTTTAAACCATGATATCTCATAACCTCAGACAAGTTGCCTAACTCTTCTGTGACTCTGTTTCCTCTTCAGTCAAAATACAATTGGTGTCACAGGAGAGTTGTGGTAATAAATGAAATATTGCATGTGGATATTGTTTAGCGCAATGGCCGTCATGTAGAAAATGCTTATCTACTTATTTTTATTAAAGGCGTTTTCCCCTGTGTCACAGTTCCTGAGGAACGATGCACCAGCTCTTGTTATCAAATCATAACTCGCTGGAATTTTAGGGCCAGAGGGGCAGGGGAAATAACTTGCTCTCTAGGTAAACATTAGGCTACTTCTCTCCGTTCTTGGTCTTAATGTTAGGAATGGCAGTCAGAGATCGGCCCAGGGAGGTGAGGATGGATGTGGCGAGTTTTGTGAGCCTGGACAATGCCATGCTTGGACCACGCTAGAGACAATGGTGGTGGCCTGATTCTGGAGATATCTTGAAGGTGGCTTGATAGTGTTTTCAGATGAACAGGGTGGGGGCTGTGCCAGGGACACCAAGGATGACCTCAGGTGGGTTTGATCTGAGCCACTGTGAAAATGGAGCCACTGTCTGGGCTGGCGGAGATTAAGGGAGGAACAGGTGTTTTGGGGGAGATCGAGGAAGGATGCCAGGGACTCGGTTTGGTACGTGTCAGGTTTAATTGCCTGCTGGTGATTGTATTTGTTTTCTACAAATGACCACCAATTTAGCAACTTGAAACATGCCCTGTTTGTCATCTCACGGCTTTCTGTGGGTTGGGGGCCAGGACATGGCTTGGCTGGGTTCTCCGCTCAGGGTCTGATGAGGCTGCAGTCAGAGTGCTGGCCGGGCCGCATTCTCACTGGAAGGCTTGAACTGGGGTGGAGCCGCCTCTGAGCTCATTCAGGTTTTTGGCAGATGACTGAAGGCTGGGCTTTTTGCCGGCTGCTGGGGTAGTGGCCACCCTTAGCTTCTAGAGGCCACCTGCAGTTGCTTGGCACAGCAGCCTTCTCTAGGATGGCCTCCTTTTTTTTTTTTTTTTTGAGACAGGGTCGCCCAAGCTGGAGTGCAGTGGCGTCATCATAGCTCACTGCAGCCTCCAACTCCTGGGCTCAAGTGATCCTCCTGCCTCAGCCTCCCTAGTAGCTGGGACTACAGGTGCAGCCACCACACCCAGCTAATTTTTCTGTTTTTTGTAGAGATAGGGTCTTGCTATGTTGCCCAGGCTGGTCTCAAACTCCTGGCCTCAAGTGATTCTCTCGCCTCGGCCTCCCAGAGTGCTGGGATCACAGGCGTGTGCCAGCATGCCTGGCCAAGATCAACATTTTAAACAAAGACCTCACTGTGCCAGCAGGTCTAGGTCAGGGGCAGGTGAGTGATGTGTGGGTTAGACAGGTGCAAGGTCACATCCTGTCTTTATGTCACATGTTCACATTTTGTTGGTCATGGATCTTTGGGCGTATTGTGTGACAATATGATGTATCTTGATGACTGAGGTTGGTGGCACTCCTTTCAATTTCGCCCCCATGCCAGCGCCCCCCTCGCCCTAGCCCCAGCCCTTGGCCCCGGGTGTCCTCCTGGAAGGCTCTGAGCCCAAGGCTCACGCTGCCTTTTTTGAAAACAGGCTCTGGCAAGGCTCGGGGTGGCATTAAGGACATGTTGGCCCTAAACCGAGACTGTCCCTGGCTGGCCTCCTCAGGAGGCTGGAAACAGACGTTGTTCCTGCCTCATGCATGGTGACTTGGCTCTGCTCACAGAGTCCTTGGGTGGCACCTCATGGGGACCTCCAAATGGCTGCAGGGACTTCCCAATGAGGGGGAAGACGGAAAGGGAGTAGATCGACCAGATGTCCCAGTTTCCAGGTTAAACGTGGAACAGTCCTGGGTGAACCGGGGGGATGGGTCACCCCAGAAGGGCGTCAGCTGCTCAGTGCCAACCCACGGCTGTTGCATGGGGAGGAGGGTCAGCCCGCCGCCCACCTGGGCCTGCGGGTGCCGCGGTGCTGGTGTCTGTGGGGCCAGAGGCTGGGTAAGTCTCCGGCTGGATTTGGAGACATCAGTGCGGACCATTCACAATTTAGCCTTGTGGGCTCTGTCCAGGCTTTTGTTCTAAAGACCCTTCTTTTTTCTCCCCTGTATCTTGGTGCACAGTGTGGAAGCTTCTGGAAGTTTTACAGATTGTTCTTGTTCTTTCCAGCCACACGTTCATCTTTTTGGTTTGTCTGGGGTGTTCTCATGTATCTCTCAACCTCAGCTGGTAACTTATCCTCTATTGCTCTCAAAAAACTAAAATGATGCCTCATCTCGTCAAGCGCTTTGTCTCGCCCCAAGGTCACCCCAGGAGCCAGCAGTCGCCTTCTCGAGTCCACTATTATTTCGTTTAATCAGCTATCTTCTCTCTCTCTACTCAGCCTTTGTGTTTCATCCCCTCCCATCCCCCAATCTTTGCAAAAAATAAGAATAAAACAAAGCCTAGGAGATATGTTGTAGTCTGAGATTAGCAGTGTGGAGGATGTTCCAGAACCTTCTCTCCCTTTGCATCTCTCTGAACTGGAGCGCCCACTTGTCTGGGATGGGCTGTCTCCATGGCATCACGGTGATCAGAACAGGATCCACCTAGACAGGCAGGTTTGGTTTTTGCTCTACCCAAAATAATTTGTTTTGGCTGACACCTTTTTTGTTTTTTTACCCTAGATAGACTTCCCATCTTGGTCAGGTTATTTCAATTTAGAAAGATCGATGTTGTGGAAAAGGTAGTTGGGACTACAGGTGCCACCACGTCCGGCTAATTTTTCTATTTTTAGTAGAGACGGGGTCTTGCTTTTGCTCAGGCTGGTCTAGAACTCCTGGCCTCAAGCGATCCTCCCACCTCGGCCTCTCAGAATGCTGGGATCACAGGCGTGAGCCACTGCGCCCGGCCCAATTTCTTAACGTCCTGACCAACACTTGTTTTTTTTTCCTTTAGTGGCTGCCCTTGCAGAAGTTACTGCTACCTGCTTCGGTGTGTCCACAAACTATAAATCTTAATCTCGTAGGAAATAGAACCTCAGCCTGGACCCTGACCAAGCAGAGTCCGCTGGGGACCTGACTCTGGGCGGAGCTGGTCTGAGGCACTCTGGGGTGACCTCAGGGCCCTTCCCGGCCACCCGCCTGCCCCACACCCCACAGCACCTGGGCCTCCTTCAGGGCGCTGACCTCACCCTCAACCACTGTTGGCGGCCAGGAGGGTGGCCATGGCCCAGGCCCACATGTGGCTGTGTAGGAGCCCCCTGGAAAGAAAGCTTCGTCTCCCTGCTTCTATTAGCTCAACCGTACGACATGGATCCTGGTCTGTAGTTTTTGGTCTTAAAAGTGGCAATTTTATGCAGTTGAAACCCAAGGTCCCCAAGAAATTGGTGCCCGGCTTGAGTCCTGTGTAACCCCTTGGAGCAATCCCTGATGGGGATGGAGGGGTGGGTACTGTGATTGGTGTGTCTGAGTCCAGTGTGGACCAATCATTGAGGCTATGGAGGGGTTGGTAATATGATTGGCTGGTCTTGTCCAGTGTAGACCAATCACTGATGGGGATGGAGGAGTGGGTATTCTGATTGGTGTGTCTGGGTCCAGTGTGGACCAATCATTGGTGGGGATGGAGGAGTGCGTACTGTGATTGGCTGGTCCAGGTCCAGTGTGGGCCAATCACTGATGGGGATGAAAGGGTGGGTGCCGTAATTGGCAGGACTTGCCTAGTGTGGACCAATTACTAATGGGGAGAGAGGAGGTGAATACTGTGATTGGCAGACCTGGTGGCCAGGTGGGTGGGGCACCACAATTGACCACCCCACCAAGGACCCAGAAATTGGAGTGATCCTTTGTCAAAGAAAGGGATGCCAGGAAGACAAGAGTGACATTGTCACTGCACATGCCATAGAAAATTAGGACTGAAGGGACAGAGCTGATCAACAAGCTGGGGAAACTGAGGCCTGGAGAGCTTAACCACTTTGCTGGGTGTCACGGAAAGTGGCCGTGAGGATGTGACCTTGTGGATGGGGAGCTCCGACCCTTCTGCCTCTTTGTGGGAGGACCCTGTGCTGACACTGGGCCCCCAGATCACCCAGGGTGACCTCCCATCTCAGTGGCCTTAACTCAGTCCATACGCAAAGTCCCTTTCGCCATGTGAGGTGCCACATTCACAGGTTGCAGGGATCAGGACATGGACATCTTGGGGGCCCATCATTCTGCCGACCACATCTATAAAGCCACAGAAGCCAACATCACAGAGCAGTCGGCTCAGGTGCCCTCTGGTGACTGGATCTCAGAGCCACGGGACCCTTGCTGGCACCTCCCGTGCTCTCTGCGTTAGCCCAGGACTTTGCAGTTAGCCACGGCCCGGTCCCTTCTCCCTCAATAAGCATTTTTCACGAGGAAACAAAAGTGAAGGCCGCTGAGAGCCGCTGGAGAGGCAGCAGACAGGCCCAGTGGGGCCACTGCTGTCCCCAGACGACACCATGTCCCCTATCCCTGGAACTTGGCCGGCTCAGTCCCAAGGTCGGGCCAGGACCCTAGGGCTGCCCCCCCGGATAACCCAGGGTGTTCTCGCCATCTTAGGGCCCAGAACTCAGTCCCATCTGCTGAGTCCCTTCTGCCGTGTGAGGGGACCTATGCACAGGTTCTGGAGAGTAGGATGGGGACGTCTTTGGAGACCTTATACTGGGGCCATCGGACCCAAGCAAAATGCCTTTTCTAGGAAGGTGCCCAGAGACAGGGTCACAGTCTTTGGACCGAAGAGTCTCAGCTCTTTCTGAGATTCCCTTGGTTCAAAGGGAGATGCTGGAGCCTGATTTCTCCCTGCCGGGCCTGCCAACGGCAGGATGCGGTTTCTCCGGGGGCCTCCGAGGAGGGCCCAGCGGGGTCGTGCCAGGGCAGAGATGCACCAGTGTGTGTCCGTCCCAGCTGTCACGGGAGCCTGGGGAGCCGGAGGCGTCTCGGGTGCGTGGCCGCCTGGTGCTGCCTTCTCTTGAGTTTTCTCGTTTGTTCATAGATACCCGGTCCTGGCTCTCTGAATTCTGGATATTTCTGTATGGACACAGGCCAAATGCTTCCTACAGCGGGCGGCCGCTGTGCCTGCGGCTCTCGGGCTTATTGTCATTGGCCGCCAGTTTCTCCTTCTCACGTTGCAGTCCCCGGAATGTGTCAGTGCCTCTCTCTCCCGCTCAGTTCTGTCCTGCTTTCTTTCTTGTGGTAAAATACATATAACATAAAATTCACCGTCTTATCCTTTTTTTTTTTTTTTTTTTTTTTTTTAAGAGACAGGGTCTTACTCTGTCGCCCATACCGGAGTGCAGTGGTGTCATCATCACAGCTCACCGCAGCCTCCAACTCCCGGGCTCAAGTGATTCTCCTGCCTCAGCCTCCCGAGTAGCTGGGACTACAGGCACCACCACCATGCCCGGCTAATTTTTCTATTTTTACTAGAGACGGGGTCTTGCTCTTGCTCAGGCTGTCAGAAGAGATTGCCACTCCCCAGCGAGAGGGAATTCTGCCTCTAGACAACTAAGGGACAGAAGCCACAGCATCTGATCTTCCGTGGGGCTCCGGCCTGCCCTGCACACTCCTGCCCCACAATTGTGTGAGCCAGTTCCTAAAAATAAATCTCAATTTGTGTGTGTGTGTGTGGCCATCCACTAGGTCCTATTTCTCGGGAGAACCTGCCTCTAGGATATATTTTAGTATTAATACCAGTATGTCTCTCTTGTGCAATATTTGGGAAATATTTATAACAGAAAAAAAAAGTTGTTTATCTGAAATACAAACGTATATAAGTGTGCCGGGTGTTTGTTGTTCACTCTGACAGCCCCATGCTGGCGCCTGGCCAGGACGTCCCCTTCGCAGGGGAGTGTGTGTCCCTGCTGGGAACAGCCACCCCACACCTGGCCACCACCGTCTGGAGCCAGCGGGAACGGGGAGATGCGGGGGCGGTGGGGACCAGGCCGCACAACACTCAGGGCTTTATTCTCACACTTGAGCTGAGCCGCCTTCTGGGGACCCAGGGAATCTCTGAGAATCACTTGGTGAAATGTTTTAGGAACAAAAGACAGCAAGATTCACTTCTGTGATTACGGCTGGAAAGTGGCATTTAGTGCATGAACCCGGAGACACACACACACGCACACACACACACACGCTCTGTGCCCATTCAGCCGGGCGGCCTCTGCCAGCTCCACCCCACTGGGGTTCTGAGGATCTCTGTGTTATCTAAAGTGTCTTGTCATCACCACCGCCAGCCCACAGAAAGGACTCCGCTGCTACTTCGCATCGAATATAGAAGCGCTATTCATCTCACTGTCCCTCCAGCCTGGCTGCGTTGCGCAGGGTCCGCAGCCCTGAGCCCAGTGGGAGAGGCCCGGATAAATTAAAATTATGCCACGACAGAGGCTCCAAGCCAGCGGTGCAGCCATGCAGCTCTGAGTCTGTGGAAACGGGGCTTTCGTGTAGACGGGGGGAGGGGGGGTCAGGGGAGCGGTGCGTTCCCCGAGTGCCGAAGGATAAAGACAGGCTGCCTAACGGCCACGAAACGGGTCCGCATCCCAATCTCCGGATCTTGGGTTAGGGTTAGGTTAGAAGGGGCTCTGCAGATCGGATTGAGTTAAGGCCCTTGAGACAAGAGGTCACCCTGGATGAGCCGGGGGCCCATTGACGGCACAGGGTCCTCCCACAAGGGGGCAGGAGGGTCGGAGGCAGAGAGACTGGGAGACGCTGCGCTGCTGGCTCTGGAGGGGGAGGAAGGGCCCAGAGCCGAGGGACACGGGCGGCCGCTAGACGCTGGGAAAGGCTGGAGACGGGTTCTCCCCTGGAGCCCCCAGGAGGGACCAGCCCCGCCACGCCTTGATTTCAGGACTTCTTATTTCCAGAACTATAAGAAGATAAATCTGTCTCCCTTTAAGCCACTAACTTTGTGGTCACTTGTTACAGCAGCCGTAGGAAGCTCAGTCTTTCTAGTAGCCCTAGAAAGGGCACTGCTGTGACCCTTGCTCAGGGGAAGACAGACGCCGGCAAGCTCTGACCCTGTGTTTCTGCCCTGTGTTGCTGGCATCTAGGTCGCTGTCCGGCTGTCCCCGAGCCATGGAGCCCACTGTGCCTGACTTGCAGCTCGTGCCCCGGGCAACCAAGGAAGTCCCCGCCCCGGACGCCGCGGGCTGCCGAGTGGCTGTCACCGGACTGGTGGCCACCATCATGGTCGTCCTCGCCCTGGGAGTCCTTTTGGGTAAGTGGCTGTGCGGTTGGCTGGGTTCGTAAAACCAGGCGACCTGCACAAAGGCACCCGGAAGTGGGTCCGTGATGTCTCTGTGACCATCTCAGGATCAAAGGGCGGAGCGTCCAAGCGCAGCAGTGAGGGCTGATGCTACGTCAGGTGCCTGGGACACAGGAGTCACCCCCTCGGCAGGGACGGGACAGGTGGGCGGGTTACTGCATATTTCCGTTTTCCCAATGGAAGGAAGTTTTCACAGCCGAGGTGAGATGGAGGGAAATAGAGACAGAGACATGAACTCGCTTTAAATCTCAAGAAATTGGAAAAGTACTAAAAAGCATTTAAAAAGGAGTAGTCGCTTGTATTCCCATCACCCAAAATTCACAATTGCTCAAATGTCCTGTTTGTTTGTGGTTTTTTCATACCGCATAGTATTCATGTTATTACGCATTACAACCCACAGAGTTTTGACAGCTCTGTGCAATGTAAGGGCTGCAGTTTTCTTTTTATAAATAAATAGAGGAAGCGCCTTTCATATTTGAATAGAATGATCTACAAGATGCTTATGTTTAAAAAAGGGAAGGGCGCGGAATAGTGCCGATGTCTGCTTATGTGCATAAATATTTTCTGGAAGTTTCAGAGTCTCATCAGTTGGTTGCCGCTGGGACCAGTGCTGGGGCATAGAGCAAGAGGTGCAGGAGGGAGACTTTCCACTGTATACCCTTTACTTTAGCAGTGTTTGATTGTTTGGAACCATGTATGCAAATTACATCCATTCAAAAATTTGTATTTTTTAAAAGTATAGGCCGGGCACAGTGGCTCACGCCTGTAATCCTAGCACTCTGGGAGGCCGAGGCAGGAGGATCACTCGAGATCAGGAGTTCGAGACCAGCCTGAGCAAGAATGAGACCCCCGTCTCTACTAAAAATAGAAAGAAATTAACCAGACAACTAAAAATATGTAGAAAAAAATTAGCCGGACATGGTGGTGCATGTCTGTAGTCCCAGCTACTCGGGAGGCTGAGGCAGAAGGATCGCTTGAGCCCAGGAGTTTGAGGTTGCTGTGAGCTAGGCTGATGCCCCGGCATACTAGCCCAGGCAACAGAGCGAGACTGTGTCTCAAAAAAATAAAATAAAATAAATAAAATTTTAAAAAAGTATATAACCAGTCATCACAGAGGAACATAACCTACATTCCATTCTTTTCTCTGAAGTGATCCTCCTGCCTCAGCCTCCCTAGTAGCTGGGACTACAGTGCCAACAAGCCCAGCTAATTTTTCTATTTTTTGTAGAAATGGGGTCTTGCTGTGTTGCCCAGGCTGGTCTCAAACTCCTGGCCCCAAGCAGTCCTCCTGCCTGCCTCAGCCTCCCAAATGCTGGGATGACAGGCATGAGCCACCGCTCATGCCGTGGGTGGTTTTAAGACATACGTTTACATACACGTATATGTTTCCATGAAATGTATTTAGTACTGTTTTGCGTGGACTCATTGCATGAATGGGAGCGTGTACCTACTTTTCAGAAACTTGCCTTTTTTCATTCCACTATTTGTCTCAGCGTCCTCTGAATGTTAATATATAGAACATAGGAATTCCTCTTGAGAGACACAGAACGATTTCCAATTTTAGCCGTCACAATTAGTACGGCAGTGAGGATTCTGTAGAATATTCCTCTGGTGTTGGTCTGCAGCAGTGCGGCCCGTGGCCCCTGTAGCTATTTAAATCATTAGTAAAACAAAATCACATCAAAATTCAATTGCTCAGCCCCACCGGCCACATTCCAGCTACCCAGCGCCACAAGCGTGGCTATGTTGGACAGCACTGATCTAGAACATTCTATAGCTGCAGAGTGTTCTGTCGGACAGTGGAGATCTGGGACAAGCTCACTCTGCAATTATAGGCTTCCTGCAGTCCTGTTTGGGGATGTTAAAATCACCTTTCTTCCATGACATGATGGTAGTAACTGATAATTTAAGGGGAAATGCTCTTGTGTGGCAAAACAGTAAGTTGGTGATCCTATGTGGGTCCTCCTAATTTTTAAAAAATTTTTTGTGGAACTTCTGGAACATCCCACAGCCTGACATGTTTGACTGAGGCCCCCTAGTGGCCCTGGGTGTCAAGTACAATTTGGGCTTCTTGTGCATGTGTGCATGCACGCGTGTGTGCATGGGCGTGCACATGTATGCAGTGTGCATGTGTGTGCATGCATGTGTGCAGAGTGTGTGCGTGCACATGCATATGTGCAGTGTGCAGTGCATGTGTGCATGTGTGTGCACATGTGTACATATGTGTGTGCATGCACGCACATGTGTGTGGTGTGTTCGTGTGTACATGTGTGTGTTCGTGCATGCATGTGTGCAGTGTGTGCATATGCGCACGTGCAGTGTGCGTGCATGTGTGTACATGTGTGTAGCATGTGCATGCATGTACACGTGTGGATGTGCATGTATGTGTGCAGTGCGTGCGTGTGTGCATGTGTGTGTGTGTGTGTGTGTGTGTGTGCAGATGCTTACTTGCACTACTGAGAGGCAGGAATGGAGCAGAGTTTCACACCTGCATTCTAGAAACACAGATACATGTTGGGAACAACAGATAAGTATAACCTCCAGCAGGAAGCCCTGAAACCACGGGAAGTCTTTAAGAAGCTCTTAAAATTAAAAAAAATTTAATGAAAATGAAAATTCAGCCCCTTCCCAGATAGCTCAAAACTTCAGTCGGAGGTGTTGGGAGAGTGACAGGTGCACGGGACCTCTCTGGAATAGTTCCACAGCTTCCTGGGAGTCTACAGTTATTTCAAAGTAAACCATAAGGAATGAGTTGGGACACAGTCGGGGCAGTTCAGTCCCCACTCCAGGGTGCTTGTTTTTCTTTATTTTTATATAGTTTCTTCAACAGGAAAACATACCGTTTTTAGAGTTGGTTTGGAATATTTATTCTATCTGTTGAATAAACGAGTATCTAAATATCCATCTAGAATATCTACCCATTTAGGATAAATGGAATTAGGACCCAGCTTTCATGGTTTATGATGTTGCTATTTTCATTTTTTTTTTTTTTTTTTTGAGACAGAGTCTCACTCTGTTGCCCAGGCTAGAGTGAGTGCCGTGGCGTCAGCCTAGCTCACAGCAACCTCAGACTCCTGAGCTCAAGCGATCCTCCTGTCTCAGCCTCCCGAGTAGCTGGGACTACAGGCATGCGCCACCATGCCCGGCTAATTTTTCTATTTATATTTTTAGTTGTCCGTATAATTTCTTTCTATTTTTAGTAGAGACGGGGGTCTCACTCTTGCTCAGGCTGGTCTCGAACTCCTGAGCTCAAACGATCCAGCGCGCACTTTCGATAGCTGCACGCATGTTTCACCGTTTGTGCAGCTGCTGTCGTAGCCTTTATTTAGAAATGTTGTATGACTATCATTCTTTGCTGTGGTGTACTTTGGGCACAATGTCCCCAATGGTTAGAAACCCGTGTGTTTTTGGAGGCTGGCCCTAGGGGCTGGGCCCAAGGGTCCTGATGTCCCCTTGCTGTGCTCATGGCCCTGAGGTATTAGGGGTCCCCCTTCCTGGGCCAAGAGTCTCCTGAGCTCATTCCAGCCACTATGTTCTAAAGTCGGCCCTGAGCTGGACACTTCAGGGGAGATGAGCGTGAACGGGACAATTCCTGTTGCCCAGGAAAACCTGGGGGCGTCTGAGGCAGCCGTACCTGAGGCCTTTGGGTGGGTGGCCGTAGAATTTATCACCAAACCAGGATGCTTTGGGGAGTTGAAAGGGTGCACCGTGGATAGCTGTTCAGGACAACCAGGGGGCGCCAGCCACCCTCTGTGTGTCAGGAGTGACCTGCCCAGGTTGTGCGGGTGCAGAGAGGGCAGAAGCCTGCGGTGGCCCGTGGTGGCCAGCTCAGTGGACCTCAGAGCCCCCAAGGGTGGGCTCTCTCACGGGGCCTGGTCTTGTCCCCAGCCTTCCTCTCCACGCAGGGCGTCCATGTGGACCACACGGCCGAGCTGCGGGGCATCCGCTGGGCCAACAGCTTGCAGCAGGAGGCCTCGGACTATCACCGCGCGCTCACGCCCGCCCTGGAAGTGCTGGTGAGGGCGGCCTGCATCCAGGGGCCCGGGAGGCAAAGCGGGTGGCCGGGTCCCTGGCAGGCACAGGATGAGGCCGGGTGGCGGGGCTGGTGCACGTGGGGTAGAGCTGTACCCGGAGGCGACTGACTCCTGCAGGACTTGGAAGCCACGTGTAGAGGTTTTACATTTTATTCCGGTGGAGAAATCAAAGCCGTCACACACAGCCGGTGGGAGTGTAAAATGGTGCAGCTGCCATGGAAAACGGGCTGGCGGGTCCTCGGAAGGCGAAACATAGTTATCACGCGACACACATTCCCCTCCTAGGGATCTGTCCAAGAGAAATGAACACACGTGTCCACATAGTCACTTCTACACGAATGTCCCCAGTAGCATGGGTCACAATAGCCCAAAGGTGGAAACCCAAATATTCATCCATGAAAAATGGATAAATGCAATGTAGTCCGTCCACACGTGGAACATCACTCAGCCACGAAAAGGGACGAGGCTCTGACACAGGGTACAGCGTGGATGGACCTTGAGGACATTGTGCTCTTCCTGGCTGAGTGACATTCCACATGTGGATGGACCACGTCGTGCCTGTCCTTTCTTTTCTTGATGGACACTTGGGCTGTTTCTGCCTTTGCCATTGTGAATCCGGCGGTGTGAACATGGGTATACAAGTGTCTCTTCGATCCTGCTGTCATTTCTTTTGGGTCTGTCCCCAGAAGTGGAATCTATCCATTGCTATGGCTGATTTATACAGTCGTATGGACACACCCTATTTTGTGCAACCATCCATCTGTTGACAGAGCAATATTTTCTTTTCTTTCTTTCCTTTTTTTTTTTTGTGACAGAGTCTCGCTCTGTTGCCCGGGCTAGAGTGCCGTGGCGTCAGCCTAGCTCACAGCAACCTCAAACTCCTGGGCTCAAGCGATCCTCCTGCCTCAGCCTCCCAAGTAGCTGGGACTACTGGCATGCGCCACCATGCCTGGCTAATTTTTTCTATATATTTTTAGTTGTCCAACTAATTCCTTTCTATTTTTAATAGAGATGGGGGTATTGCTCTTGCTCAGGCTGGTCTTGAACTCCTGAGCTCAAACGATCCACTCGCCTTGGCCTCCCAGAGTGCTAGGATTACAGGCGTGAGCCACCTTGTCGGGCTGAGGGAGCAATATTTTTATGTCAATAATTTCAAAATGCCCATTTCTGTCATTTACACGGCTCTGTGAACTCTGCATTTATTGAGTGTAGAAGGAGATGCTTTCCCGTGGCATTGACCCCCTCTCCAGGTCCCTCGGATGCACAACAGGCCTCTGTGGTGGCGGGTGCCTTTGCTGCACAGCTCAACATTTGCTGGTGTTTCTGTTGCAGTTTGTAAGTAGCTTTCAGAAGACGGAGTTAGAAGCGAGTTGCCTGGGCTGCACAGTGCTGAGTTACAGGTGAGTTGGAGCCTCCAACTGGGTGAAGGAACCTTAGTTCTGGGAGATTCTAGGGGATTCCAGAAGATTCTGGAAGATCCCAGAAAATTCCAGACATATTTCCAATAGGGAGGAGCCCTTCCCTCTCCAAGGGCCTCTTTTCCTACCTGTAGGAATGGGAACTCCAGTGTCCTGGTGCATTTTCGGCTACACTTTCTGCTGCGAGCCCTGCAGCCACTAAGCCTGGCCCTGGAGGAGGAGCTACTGCAGCAGGGGATCCGGGCAAGGCTGCGGGAACGCGACATCCCCCTGGCAGCCTACGGCACCATCGTGTCGGCCGAGCTCGTGGGTGAGCAGTCCATCCAGACCAAAACACCGTCAGGAGGAAACTGGTGGCGGCTGCCTCAGGAGGGGAGCTCCAGCAAGTTGCTTTCCATTTTAGATTCTCAGTCATCACCCCTTCCCGTGAAAAGAAAACACCCACGTTGCTTCCCCCTCCATGGCGTAGACCAGGGGTCAGCCACCTCTTTCCTTACAGGACCAGAGTGTAATTATTTTCATCTTTGTGGGCCTTTGGTTTCTGTGACAGCCACCCAACACTGCAAAAGTAGCCCCAACACAGCCATCAGCAATACATAAAAGAATGGGCGTGGCTGTGTGCTGATAAAACTTTATTGATAATAACAAGAGGGCCAGATTTGGCTCACAGCTGTAGTTGGCCAACCCCTGCTGTAGAAATAAGAGCCAACGCTGTGCTCTAAAGTTGTACGGTGCACAGGTTGTGATGGGAGAGCCGGACGCCAGTGCAGACCGATGTTAGGTTAAAGATTCATCACCTTGGCCTCTCTGTGCAGGACAGTTGTGAGTCCCTCCCCGCCATGCCCGACATGCTGGTTGGGGTCTTGGCGGCCTCTGCGCCAGCGCTAACAGAACTTCCCCTGGTGGTGGAAATGTTCCCCGTCTGCGCTTCCTATGTGGGAGCCACCAGTCCCCTGTAGCTGCTGATTTAAGTCGGAATTTGAGTGGCTTCTGTGGTGGACGGTGTAGCTTTCTGCTTTACCCCGGCTGCTGTATGCAGTTAGGTGTTTTCAAGGAATTGCGCCCTCACGGAATGAGCTTATGTGTACTCTGTTTTGCTGCAGGAAGCCAGGAGGGGCCGTTAGCAGAAAGAGACTTAAAGTCAGGTATGTTTTTCTCTCTGTCATTTTCTCTGGTTGTAATTACCTGCAGAGGTTTCCTAAGACTTCTTTCAACTAAGCAACAGAAACCCTCAGAACGTTGTAAACACTGGTTTTGCAGCTTCCTATGCAGGAGGTAGATTCACAGTCCTGTGTGAGCCAAGAATTTAAAGAGGAGATACTTTGAATTGTTCGTGGCTGTGCATGGTCATGAGAAAACATTAACTTTTTTAAAAGAGGTGGAAGCCCGTTGTTAAAGAAAATGTCAAAAAGCAAATCAATAATGTTTGGTTTGTTTACCAAAAAAAAAAAAAAATCAGTTTAGAAAAATCCTCAATTACAAAATCCTGAAAGTTGAATTGTCACATCAAAACATGCTCATCTGGCCGAGCGCGGTGGCTCACGCCTGTAATCCCAGCACTCTGGGAGGCCGAGGCGGGTGGATTGTTTGAGCTCAGGAGTTCGAGACCAGCCTGAGCAAGAGTGAGACCTCGCCTCTACTAAAAATAGAAAGAAATTATATGGACAGCTAAAAATACATATACATAGAAAAATTAGCTGGGCATGGTGGCGCATGCCTGTAGTCCCAGCTACTCGGGAGGCTGAGACAGGAGGATCCCTTGAGCTCAGGAGTTTGACGTTGCTGTGAGCTAGGCTGACGCCATGGCACTCACTCTAATCCGGACAACAAAGTGAGACTCTGTCTCAAAAAAAAAAAAAATGCTCATCTCACATCTTTGGTTAAAATTGTATCTTTTTGGTTAAGATGATATATTTTATGTTATGTCTGCCTTACCACAATTTTAAAATTTTAATTTAAACTTTTTCTTCCTTTGTAAAAAATGTGGTTACTGAAAAGTCTGGAAGTACACACGAGGCTCATGTGTGTTTCTGTCGCGCAGCCCTGACCTTGGTGCTGACCGACGTTCTTGTGTTGTTACTCTCTGTACTGATGGCAAGAAAAAACACTCTGAGATATTCAGAGATGAGTAAACAGATAAGAGATATTTTCCATACTCTGGGGGTTCCAAGTGGAGGGCGGGGTCTCGCTGTGGTCAGGAGAGGCAGAGCGAGGTCAGGAGCTGGGCTCTTCTCTGTCCTCAGGCCATTGTCCAGGGAGCGCCTTTTCCTGCCAGAACAGCCAGTGTGTGACCAAAGTGAACCCGGAGTGCGACGACAGAGTAGACTGCTCCGATGGATCAGATGAGGCGCACTGTGGTCAGTCTGCCTGTCTGGCCTGGTCTCGGCCATGTCCTCTTCACAGGGTCAGCTGTGGGCTCTGCCCCCTGTGCACATGGGCACATGGGCCTGGCATTTACTAGAGCTGGGCAGAGGTGCCCAGGGTACAGGGAAAACGTGAGCAAAAGACACAGAAAAGGAAAAGCCCGAGTGTGTGAAGTGGAGAGTCCTTGGGTGAGTAGGGAGAAGACAGATTCTGGCCAAACTGTGGGAAGACTTGAATACCAGGGACTGGAGCTCTGTTCTATGAATAATGGGGGGTTGCCAAAGGGATTTGAGCAACAGATGTAGACAATTAAAATGTTGTAAGAGTAGCCAACGTGTTTCTAGCAATGCTAGCCCATGTAATAAGCTAAGAACGGTAGTTTAAGTATTGGAAAGGAAGAGTGAAAACTACCATAATTTGCAGTTGAAATAATTATCTATCTAAAACATCAATAAATGGACTAAAAAGCTATTAAAAATAAGATAGTCCAATAATCGGGGGAGTATAAGATAAATATCTATACATAAGTAAACTATCATTCTATACGGTAATAACAGGTTAGAAGATACAATGGAAAAAGTTCCCTTCATGATCAGTAGCAACAAAAAAATAAAATATTGAGGTCTAAACTTATTAACATGTGTCATTCCTATAATAGTAATTATCTATAATTATACAACTTTACCAAAGAACATAAAAGTAGATTAAATAAGCAGATAGATGTGGTGTCCTATACAAACACATACATACAGTAGCCCCCTTACCCGTGGGTTCACTTTCCTCAGTTTTTAAATAAGACAGGATCTCACTATATCGCCCAGGCTGATCCTGAACTCTTGGGCACAAGAGATCCTCCCTCCTCAGCCTCCTGAGCAGCTGTGACTACAGGCATGTGCCACCACACCCAGCTGTAATTGTTCTCTTTTGCTATAATTTATTGCTGTTAATCTCTTACTGTGCCTAATTTATAAATTAAACTTTATCATAGCTGTGCAGTGCAGGAGAAAACATAGTATATATAGGGTTTGGTACTATCTGCAGTCTCAGGCATTCACTGGGGGTCTTGGAATGTGTCCCTCAAGGATAAGGGGACATCTGTATAAATAATTTTGAGACTTGCAAATTGGTGAAAAGAACATTTATAGAATCTAGTACCTGGATGTGGAGAATGACAATGACAAGAAAGCATAAAGGTGTCCTCAACCTGTATGAGGCCGATTAAAATTGGTTGGGAGTCCCAAAGGGCACCCTTGGGTTCGACGATTCACTGAAGGGACTCAGAAAAGCTGTTGTACTCACAGTTATAGCTTCTTACCGGGAAAGGGATGTCTTGAATACCAGGAACAGTGAAATCCCAGCAGAAGGACAAGATGGAAGTGAGCAAAGGAAACAGGCACATTGGGCGGAGTCCAGGAGAAACCAGGCGGGAACTTCCACGTGTTCTCTCCCAGGGGGGCTGTGCTTAGTCCTCCCAGCAACACTATGTGACTACACACACAAACACACACACACACACACACACGAACAGCTGCCAGCCAGAGAGCTCACCCGGCCTAGGTGTCCAGGGCTTTTACCGGGGGCTGGCCGTAGAGGCACCTGGTGCCTACAGAGCTACCTCCAGGGGTATTTGTTTTCTTGGGCTGCTGTGACAAAGTACGAAGATCAGCGACTTAAACAAGAGAAATTGATTGACTCCCAGTTCTGGAGGCCAGAAGGCCGAAGTCAAAGTGTCGGCAGGATCGGGTCCTCCTGAGGCCACGAGGGAGAACCTGTCCCAGGCCTCTTCCCAGCTTCTGGTGGTGTTTGGCAATCTTCAGCATTCCTTAGCCTTCTCCTTGTGTGCGTGTGTGTGTCCAGATATTCTCTGTCTCTGAGGACAGCAGTCACTGGGTCAGGGCCCACGCTACTCCAGTACGACCTCATCTTGACTAATTACATCTGCAATGACCCTATTTCCAAATAAACTCACATTCACAGGTGCTGGGGGTTAGGATTTGAGGGGGAGGGATACAGTTCAACCCGCAACACTTAGTCTGCAGCCTCTCTGGGTGCCAACACGGCCCAAGGCCCCCACCACTAATCTCATCGTCAGTATAAACTCTCTGGAGTGGTCCGAGCCCCCAGGTAAAGAAAAACACTGTTTTCAGGCCAGATTTCAAGGGCTTAGAGATTACCTGCCAGGAGTTGGTCAAGGACCAGACCTTTCTTTGAGATGTGCAGGGTTTGGACAACCCAGGCCTGCTGAGTTAACCTGTACTGCATGGCAATGTTAGCAGAAGTTGAGATGTCAGGAGTATTCGGTGTGAGGAGGAAGAGGAAGAAATTGTCCATCAGGCAGGTAGAAATGCGAGAAAGCAAGGACTCAACTCTGGTTTATGAGTCAGCACAGCCCGCATTCAAGGCAGATGTGTTTGTGAAGTTCCCACCCTGTGCCTAGCATGTTGTTGTCAACAGTACGATAGCGTGCGATTGGCAGAGGGAAGGCCGCGTGGCTTTCACGCTGGGGCAGAGAAAAGGTTCCTGGATGGAGACCTTGCTCAGCCACTAGCTGGTGCATGTGACCTTGGGCATTTGACCCACGAGCTTGGGACAGGGAGACTCCATAGCAGTCAGAAAAGCCAAGTGTGGTGGGGGGACATCTGAGCATCTCTTTGAACTTGGGGACTCTGAGACAGATGTTCTGGGGAGCTCAGGCTGAGGTCCTGCCTTCTTGGGGTCCTGGATGGTGACTTTCTACCTTGCAGACTGTGGCTTGCAGCCCGCCTGGAGGACAGCCGGCAGGATCGTGGGTGGCATGGAAGCGTCCCCGGGGGAGTTCCCTTGGCAAGTCAGCCTTCGAGAAAACAAGGAGCACTTCTGTGGGGCCACCATCATCAGTGCCAGATGGCTGGTGTCTGCCGCCCACTGCTTCAATGAGTGAGCCCCTGTCCCCATCCTCGTACCCCCACATCCCTGTGGGGTCAGGGCCAAACCCAATACCTCTGTCTTTCCCGCACTTTCTCTCGCACTCTGGGGGCCTCACTGTTCCTGGGTTTCCTTAGGATGGGAACTCCTTCTCTCTTCCTTGCTTTCTGTTTTCTGCTTTTTTGTTGAATCTGAATGCATTCTTTTTTAAAAATTTTTTTAAATTGTGGTAAAATATACATGACTTAATTTACCATTTAACCATTATAGTTCAGTGGCAATAAGTACATTCACATTATTGTGCAACCATCACCAATCCCCACCTCCAGAACTTTCTCAACTTCCCAAACTGAAGCTCCGTCCCCATGAAATGGTCACTCCCCGCCCCCTCCCCAGCCCCTGGCACCCACCATCCTACTTCCTGTCTCTGTGGATCTGACTGTTCTGGACACTACATATAAACGGAGTCTCACACTGTGTGTCCTTCTGTGTCTGGCGTCTCTCGCTGAGCACGATGTCTTCAAGGTCCATCCACGCTGTGGCCTGTGTCAGAGCCTCGTCCCTTTTTGTGGCTGCGTGATACTCCACTGTGTGGATGGACCACGTCGTATGTGTGTCCATTCTTCCTTCGATGGGCACCTGGGCTGCCTCCGCCTTTTGGCTGTTGCTCATCGTGCTGCCGTGCACAGGGACGTGCAGGTGTCTGCACAAATATCCCCAGCTTCCTCTGGGCAGATCTCCAGAAGTGGCAGTGCTGGGTCCCGGGGTAATTCTATCTTTACTTTTTCGAGGAGACACCAGACTGTCTTCCATAACGGCTGCACCATTCTACATCCTTCCCACCAGTGCACGGGGGCTCCAATTTCTCCACGTCCTTGTCAACACTTGCTTTCTGTTCTGAGCGCAGCCATCCTGATGGGTGCGAAGCGGTGGTTTTGATCTGCCATTTCTCTGACGACTAATGATGTTTGCTCGATATTCTATTCATCGTGGGTATTTTTTGCATTTGCTTCGGATTTTCAAAATATTGCAATATGATTCTTCTTGACGACTGAGATTTTTGGCACCCCCCCCCCTAAAGTATTTTGCCCGGGGTGAGCATCCCGCCCGGTGGCCTCTGAGCTGGGGTTTGCCCCCGCAGGTTCCAAGACCCGACGGAGTGGGTGGCCTACGTGGGCACGACCTACCTCAGCGGCTCGGAGGCCAGCACCGTGCGCGCCCGGGTGGCCCGGATCGTCAGGCACCCCCTCTACAACCCGGACACGGCCGACTTCGACGTGGCGGTGCTGGAGCTGAGTGGCCCTCTGCCCTTCGGCAGGGACATCCAGCCCGCGTGCCTCCCGGCCGCCATGCACGTCTTCCCGCCCGGCAAGAAGTGTCTCATCTCGGGCTGGGGCTACCTCAAGGAGGACTTCCGTAAGCATCTTTCCCGGCCAGGACACCGAGATGAGCGTCCCCTACCCCAGGCAGGGAGGCAGCAAGGCACAGTCGATCTCATTAGTCGTGGATTCTGTGTTCTCGCATTTGACCACTTGCTAAAATTCATTTGTAACTCCGACGTCCAGGTGCGTGGGATTTTTGTGATAGTTCACCAAGGTGCACAGGACGGTGGAAAATTTGCGTCGCCCGATGTGCACATTCTGCCAACAGTGTCCTTTTTCAGATCTATGGAGAGCCACGAGTTTTTTCGAATCTTTGTTCTCTTTTTAACTGGTGTTTTTCTGTTTAGAATGTCCCCCAAGCGTACCGCTGTAGCACTGTCTCGTGGTCCTCGGTGCAAGGAGGCCGTGAGAAAATCCGTGTGGCAGAGAAGCTTCACTCAGGCAGGACGGATAGCGCCTCATGCTAATGAATCAACAATACATATATTCAGTAAAGCGTCTTTTTAAATGTTTTAGAGACAGGGACTCGCTCTGTCACCCAGGCTGGAGAGCAGTGGCGTCACCAAAGCTCACTGCAACTTTGTTGTTTTTTTTTTTTTTTGAGACAGAGTCTCACCCTGTTGCCCAGGCTAGAGTGCCGTGGTGTCAGCCTAGCTCACAGCAACCTCAGACTCCTGGGCTCAAGCGATCCTCCTGCCTCAGCCTCCCGAGTAGCTGGGACTACAGGCATGCGCCACCATGCCCAGCTAGTTTTTTCTATTTTTAGTTGTCCGGCTAATTTTTTCTATTTTTAGTAGAGACGGGGTCTCGCTCTTGCTCAGGCTGGTCTCAAACTCCTGACCTTGAGTGATCCTCCTGCCTTGGCCTCCCGGAGTGCTAGGATTACAGGTGTGAGCCACCGCACCTGGCCAGCGGCTGCAGTTTTAAACAGGGAGGTCAGGGCAGTCTCCCCAAGAGAGGAGATGGAGGAGGAAGTGGAGCAGATTCTGTGGGGACAAGCAGGCCGGGCAGGAGGAACAGCAGGTTGCAAAGGCCCCGGGGTGGCAGGAATAGCAAGGAGGCCTGCAAGATCTGACTCCACATGCAGCAGGGGTGGCACTGGCTGCCAGGTTGGGAAGGGGTCTTGCGGGGCAGCACCAGAGGAACTGCAGAAGCAGGTAAGAACAGCCTGTGATGACCCAGGCTGGGACCAACGGCCACCTGGCCTGGCAGAGAGACGTGGGTGGGTGTTGGGTGTATTTGGGGGTTGAATTGAGAAGAATGACGCAGAGAGAGCAGAATTGAAATTGTCCTGGAGTTTGGGGCCTAAGACCCTGGGAGGAGGCAGCTGAGACCCCCTGAGATGTTATCGGGGTTATCTGTAGGGTGTTTACCTTTAGCTAGTTTCTGGGCCAGGTGCTGCTGGCAGCCACGCTTGCTGCTGGGCAAACTGAGGCTCAGAGAGGAGCCGTTCCTCAGCCTCCTGGCTCAGGGTGGCTGCTGGGGCCCTGGCACTCTCACCCCACTCTTCTCTTCCTGCCGGAGCAGTGGTCAAGCCCGAGGTGCTGCAGAAAGCCACTGTGGAGCTGCTGGACCAGGCCCTGTGTGCCGGCCTGTACGGCCCCTCACTCACGGACAGGATGGTGTGCGCCGGCTACCTGGACGGGAAGGTGGACTCCTGCCAGGTGAGCCCCAGGGGAATTTTAAAGCAGTTGGGACTGAGTGCCGGGTGGTGCCTTGAGGGTCTTACAAAGCTCTAACCTGACTGCCCTCTCCCTTCTGCCATCCTGACAGTCCCCAGGCGCCACAAAGGCTGCCCACAGTGGGGTGGTTGTGTAAATCCCTCTCTAATCCGGGACAGGGACATCGTCCCCAGCAGCCGGCCTGGTACACATGCCACACCTCTTGTATGAATGATGCCAGTCCATGCCCGGGCCTCAGTTTCTCCCTCTGTAGGGGGAAAGTGTTGGTTGGTCTATGGGAACCCCGTGGTCTCTTGCCCCTGGGGTGTCAGTCGCTGTGAGCAAGCGACAGGCTAGACTCAGGCAGGTTCCCGCAGACGCAGCCGGAGAGCCCCAGCCCACCCGGACGCTGTGCCTCTGTTCCCTAGGGTGACTCAGGAGGCCCCCTGGTCTGCGAGGAGCCCTCGGGCAGGTTCTTTCTGGCTGGCATCGTGAGCTGGGGAATCGGCTGTGCAGAAGCCCGGCGCCCGGGAGTCTATGCCCGTGTCACCAGGCTGCGGGACTGGATCCTGGAAGCGACCACCGTGGCAAACCTGCCTCTGGCCCCCACGGTGGCTCCTGCCCCTGTCACCCCCGATGCTGTCTGGCCCACCAGCCCTGAGAGCCCTGTGGTTGACACCCCCACCAAACCCACGCCGACCCCCAGCACTGTGCCTCAAGACCCCATCACCACCCCTAAGCCACAAGGTATTTTCCAGGCAGACAGGTAGGAGTAACACCCACCCCTGTACAGGGCCAGATTGGTTGGTACTGGCTTTCCAAGGCACTGGGTCGGAAAGAGATTGGTGATTGATTAGTGATGTCTGCCATGAGCACAGACGTAGAGGAAGTTCATGGATTGGTCATCCTCAGATTTATATATTTTTTTATTTTTTTTTGTTTTGAGACTGGGGTCTCTCTCTGTCACCCAGGCTGGAGTGCAGTGGTATCATCACAGCTCACTGCAGCCTCAAACTCCTGAGCTCAAGCGATCCTCCCACCTTGGTCTCCCAAAGCACTGGGATTACAAGCGTGAACCACCATGCCTGGCCTTTTTTTCACATTCTTGATGGTGTCCTTTGAAGCACTTATGGAGTGGCTCACAGAGAGGGAAGAGTTTGGTTACTGGATTTGGGGCAGCCTGGGGTGTGGGTGGAATTGAAATGAAACGTGGTGCAACATCAGGTCTCACTGCAGCATGGACCTGGGTCCCTAGGAACCACAGAGTTAAGACAGAGGTACAATATGGTGTCTAGAAGCCCCTTCTCTGAAGTTCTGCGCCCGGGTTGTACATTGAGGCAGAATCTCTGCCGGCCCCAGCCGGGCTGGAGCCAGGAGACTCATTCCCTCGTCCAGAGATTCCTTCTGGGGCCCAGGTCGTGGGAGTTCTGAGCGGCCAACATGCCCAGACCCTTCTCTCTCGTTCCCTCGCAGAGTGCGGGGCCAGACCTGCGATGGAGAAGCCCACGCGGATCGTGGGCGGGTTCGGAGCCGCATCCGGGGAGGTGCCCTGGCAGGTCAGCCTGAAGGAGGGTTCCCGGCACTTCTGTGGAGCCACGGTGGTGGGGGACCGCTGGCTGCTGTCTGCTGCCCACTGCTTCAACCAGTAAGGCCCGCCCTCCCCAGCAGGGCTGCCCGACGTCCCCTCCCCGTGCTGTGTGGTCAGAAACCTGCTGTCGATGTGTCCCTTGTGCTGGGGTTGCCGTGTGGGCCCCGGCAGGGCAGCCCTTCCCTCGGGGCTCTCTGGGAGGGTGTGTGAATGTCAGATGGCAACCCAGACAGCAGGAGCCCCCAAAGAGAAGCAGGGGGCTCTGAGAGCAGTGCCCAGGCTCCAGGGGGCCTCACCGGGGAGTGGAGGAGGCTCCCTGTTTTGCCTGATAAACGGGTAATATTTCTCTTTAAGTTCACATAGCTGGGGGAATGTTTGTCACAGATGTAGACGATGAAGCCCCATGGGTTCCCTGGCTTGCCCAAGGTCCCCCAGCTTGGGAGCCAGGGTCTGAGCGGTGGCCCTTGGCCCGGGCAGCCCCGCCTGGCCCCCTGGGTGGCGGGTGGCACATCTGAGGACCCCTGTCTCCCAGCACCAAGGTGGAGCAAGTGCGGGCCCACCTGGGCACAGTGTCCCTCCTGGGCCTGGGCGGGAGCCCAGTGAAGATCGGGCTGCGGAGGGTGGTGCTGCACCCACTGTACAACCCTGGCACCCTGGACTTCGACCTGGCTGTCCTGGAGCTGGCCAGCCCCGTGGTCTTCAACAAGTACATCCAGCCCGTCTGCCTGCCCCTGGCCATCCAGAAGTTCCCCGTGGGCCGCAAGTGCATGATCTCCGGGTGGGGCAACACGCAGGAAGGAAACGGTGAGCCCTGGTGAGCCCTGCGAGGGGAGGGGTGGCTTTAGAGCTGGGCCCTAAACCAGCTGGACCACGTAGGGGCCTCTGCGGCAGATCCGTTTGCCTTTGGTCCTGCAAACTGCTCACCCCTCCCTTATACCAGGGGCGCAATGCAGCCCATGGCCTGTTTGTATGAATAAAGTTTTATTAAAACGTGCCATGTTTGTATGAATAAAGTTTTATTGGAACATGCCACACTCATTCACTGACTGGCTGTCCATGGCTGCTTTCCTGCTACAATAGCAGAGTTGAACAGTCGTGATGGAACCTGACTGGCCCAGAACGCTGAAAATATGTACTTTGTGGCCCTTTATAGGAAAAGTTTGCTGACTCATGCTATGCTGTCCAGAGACCTCTCCCCACCCCAAGAGTTGACACTTCCTTTGAAAGCTCAGAATGGCCTTCCCACAGGTCACCCAGTGGGGACAGTGGCTCTGAGTTGGGGAGCTGGGGTTGGCCTCTCACCCCTGTGGCTTTAGACGATTCCTGCAACTCTGTGAGCCTCCGTCTCATTGTCTGTAGGACGGGGCAGGCCTCGCTGTCAGGGCGTTATCAGCTAAATGGAACGTGGTTTGGTGACCACTCTGTAAGTGGCCCTGTGGGCTCTGCTTTCCCGGCAGCTACGAAGCCTGAGCTGCTGCAGAAGGCGTCCGTGGGCATCCTAGACCAGAAGGCGTGCAGTGCGCTCTACAACTTCTCCCTCACGGACCGCATGCTCTGCGCTGGGTTCCTGGAAGGCAAAGTCGACTCCTGCCAGGTCAGCATTCAAAGGGGGATATCCGGCAGTGTTTAGACGAAATGAAAATGCTCCTTCCGCTGGCAAGCCTACATCTGGGTCTAGGTTTCTGCAGTGATCAGAGCATGCAAAGACAGAGGTAAAAGAATTCTCAGTGCAGCAGAGTTTGAGGAGGGAAAACCTGGAATGTCCACTATCCGATGTCCATTGATGGAAGATTGGTTGAAGGAATGCGGTGTCCAGACAGGAGATGAGGCAGCAGTTAAAAAGCGTGTGGTAGATCTATACAAAATACACACATATCAATTTTAAAAGGTGTCCGGTATATATTAACTGAAAAGTTGGCCAGGCGCGGTGGCTCACGCCTGTAATTCCAGCACTTTGGGAGGCTGGGGCAGGAGGATTACTTGAGGTCAGGAGTTCGTAACCAGCCTGGGCAACATAGTGAAAACTGTCTCTAAAAACAAAGAAAAAAGAAAAATGCAACGGGAATCTAACTAACCAGTCCACCTTAAGGAACCAGACTCTGGGTTTTAACTCCTGACTCAAACTCTTACTAGCTGTATTACCCCAGGCAAGTTACTCAACCTCTCTCGTCCTCTGATCCTCATATGTAAAGTGGAGATCCTAGTAATATCTATCTTCTAGGATTACTGTAGGAACAGTGCCTTGCACAGACTCTTTTTGTCCTATGTATTCATTATATTTATGCTTTATATCTAACAATAAAAGTATCTATTATTCTATTTATTCTATACATAAATGGCCAATTCATAATAGTTAGCTTGTTATGTTGAAAACAATGTTGAATGAAGTTGCAACATGTTACATGTAACATATTTATATACATTTTAAAATAACAATATATATTTTCTAAAAATATAAATGTAAACAGTGGAGGAAAAGGCCTAGAAGAAAACACAGCAAATCCCTACACTGTTTACCCCTGGGGAGGTGACAGGGCTGTATCAGTCCATACTGCCATCACACGACATCTCAAAGCTTAGCAGTAAATAAACCACCATTTCATTCTGATCATAGATCTCAGGGGATGGGAATTGAGGCAGGGCACGGGGGTGGGGGGTGGGGGGGTGGGGCTGGCTTGTTCATGCCACACAATGAGGCCTTGGCTGGGAAGATTCAAAGACTGGGGTGACCCAATGGCTGGTGGCCAGCAGGATGGGGAGGCAGCTCTACTGGCCGCCTGGCGCTGGCCCCGGGAGGATCTCAGCTACACACAGCCTCTCCACGGGGTCCGCCTGGATAATTGGGCTTCCTCACAATATGGCGGCTGGTTTCTAAGAACCAGTAGCCCCATAGAAGCAAGGAGGAAACACGTGGCATTTTTAGGACCTAACTTTGGAAGTCAAATCCCTGCCCCCGAACTCTGTTGGTGAAGGCAGTCACAGAGGTCTGCCCAGGTTCAAGGGGAGGGACATAGACCTTCCCCACACTCAGTGAGAGGAGTGTCAAGGCCTCATTTCTTGTATGTGAGACATTGTTGTGGCCATGTTTAGAAAACACGACCTGCTATATGGCCTATGCTTTGTTTGTAACATTCTAGAATTTTAAAGAAAAGCTGTATGTTATGGTGTAATTGTTTGGACACATACAGACCCATGACTGGCAGCTAATAAGCAGTGGTTAATGCCAGGCTGCGGGCCTATCCCTGGCTGTTATTTTTTTCTTTAGAGTTTTCCACACTGTTTTACGTCTCCAAAACAGAAGGAAAAAACGAGGGAGGCTCAGAGAAAAGTGACTCGCTTGAGGTCACACAGCCAGGCCTCCCGAGTCCCTGAGCTGCGTCCTCCTGCTCCCGTCGGGTCTCACTCACTAGCAGGGACTTGGAAGGGCCTGCAGAGAGGGAATCCAAATGATCAACCAGCACTCGCTCCTTCCTTTTTAGGGTGACTCCGGGGGCCCCCTGGCCTGCGAGGAAACCCCCGGCGTGTTCTATTTGGCGGGGATCGTGAGCTGGGGGATCGGCTGCGCGCAGGCCAAGAAACCTGGTGTGTACGTGAGGATCACCAGGCTGAAGGGCTGGATCCTGGAGACCATATCCTCCCGCCCTGTCCCCGTGTCTCTCCCCTTGACTACGAGGACACCGGCCACTACCAGCCACCTCCCCAGCATGACAGCAGGCCTCACAGTCCCTGGCGTCACCACCCTCAGACCCACCCCTGGGGCCACCAGCCAACCTGCCAGTGCGACTGTATCCATCAGGAGCACCACTGCTAGGGGACAGACGCCACTGCCAGATGCCCCTGAGACCACCACGCGCTCCCAGCTACCAGGTACCGTGAAAAATGGGAAATGTAGGGGCGTGTGAGAGTGGCGGGGTCTCTCGTGAGTCCCATAACAAACACAGACCAGGTGGCTTAATCAAAAGACATTTATTCTCTCACGTCCTGGAGGCAGAAGTCTGAGGTCAAGGTGCCTTCAGGGCTGGTTCCTCCTGAGGCCTCTATCCTTGGTCGCAGACGGCCACCTTCTCCCTGCGTCCTCACACGGTCGTCCCTCTGTACGTCTCCGTGTCCTAATCCGGACACCAGTCCTGCCGGATTAGGACTCAAAGCCTCTCATTTTACCTTAATCCCCTCTTTAAAGACCCTGTCTCCAAATACAGTCACATTCTGAGGCTTTGGGGGCTGGTTAGGACTTTGACATACGAATTTGGGGGGACATAGTTGAGCCCTAACAGGCCCCGAGAGTCAGGCACACAAACACACGGGGCAGATGCACCTTGTCTAGTGCAAACGCCCTGTCCCTCGCCCCTGTCTCCTGTTTCGGGGCTCTGGGGTGGGAGGAGGGTCTCCACTCACTGCACCCTCTGTTCATAACGCCTGCGGGGCTGCAGCGGGGGTGGGAGGCTTGGGAAACAGACACTCCCTCCATCATGGCGGGGTGTGGGGAGGAGCAGGGGCTTTAGGGTGGCCAGGAAGGGGACACCTGCAGGCTCTGGCCGCCCGCGGGCGCTGGCTAGAGCCTAGTGGGACTCGGCAGTAACTGGCCTGGAGGGAGATACTGACAGCGAAGGTGGCTTTGCCATCTTTCCACTCTCAGCTATGATGCTGAGTTGATTTTTATTAAACATTAATCAGAACTCTACGGAACTGCTGTATTTGGAGGTCAAAGGTCAAAGCCCAATCGGGCACAGGCACAAAGCCATAGCTGACAATGTCAGGGTGATTGGTCCTTTGTGAGCAGGGAGTTTGAGCCCCAGAGGAACCTCGGGGTTCACCGAACAAAGGGAGAGTGGGGGGATTGCAGGGTTCGGGGACAGAGCAGGCCTCTGTGCAAAGGGGTTAACACGGGGCCTGGTCCCGTCTCCTCGGGAACTACGAGCACAGGAAGCCGCGGGCCCGTGTGCAGAAACCCTCCATGGGAAGCTCTGCAGCGGCAGGGGGACGGAGGCACATTCCCTTCCTGCCTCACGCTGCCACGACTTCCCACTGCAGTTTCTTTTTTTTTTTTTTTTTTTTGTTTTTTTTTTTTGTTGAGACAGAGTCTCACTTTGTTGCCCAGGCTAGAGTGAGTGCCGTGGCGTCAGCCTAGCTCACAGCAACCTCAAACTCCTGGGCTCAAACAATCCTCCTGCCTCAGCCTCCCGAGTAGCTGGGACTACAGGCATGCGCCACCATGCCCGGCTAATTTTTTTATATAGATTTTTAGTTGTCCATATAATGTCTTTCTATTTTTTAGTAGAGACGGGGTCTCGCTCAGGCTGGTCTCGAACTCCTGACCTTGAGCGATCCACCCGCCTCGGCCTCCCAGAGTGCTAGGATTACAGGCGTGAGCCACCGCGCCCGGCCCCACTGCAGTTTCTGATGGCCTGGCTTCTCCACCAGGTGAAAGCAGAGACGGCTCAGAGAAGGTGGTTTTGACGTTTTGCAGCTGTGCCGTGTCGTTGGGAGAAGGGTGTTTCTGGTTAACCTTGCAGCTGCCCTCACCTGGGTCTCTGCTCTCACCTTCCCAGACTGAGCTGAGTTTTACTCTGCAACAGCTCAGCCTGGGAGTTCCTAACTTGGGGCCCCACAGAGGTGGAGAAGCCCCCAAAACGGAGGCAGGTTCTGCGTGGAGGTGGCGAGTGTTTCCGAGGACAGGGGCTGTAGCTCCCGGGGGATTCTCCAAGGTCACCTGGTCCCGGGTGAGGGCCAGATGGTGCCAGGAGGCTGGTGTCTACCCAGGGCTGTGAGGCTCCGGGCACACTGGGGCTGGCAGGGACCTGCCCCCTCCTCTCTTTCTGGGTTGGGACACTGAGCCCCTTCTTTTCCTCACCAGCCTTTGTAGCTGAGGCAGGGAAGCCAGCGTGTGGGGGCAGGGGGTCTCCCCCAAGGAGGAAATCACCCGTGGGAGTTATCAGGAGGAACCAGAGCCCCCTCCATGGGTGGTAAAAGTGGGCTCTGAGCACCTTGGGAAACCGCTCTTCTTTCTACAGTTGTTGTGCCTGGCACCATCCTAGGGGGAGGTGACCCGCCAAGGTGAGGAGGTGTCACAGCCTAGAGGAGGTATCAGGGAAGGATCCAGGCAAGGTGGGGTGGTGGCTCATGCCTATGATCCCAGCACTTTGGGTGGCCGAGGTGGGAGGATCACTTGAACCCAGGAGGTCAAGGCTGCAGTGAGTTACGTTAGTGTCACTGCACTCCAGCCTGGGTGACAGAGCACAACGCTGTCTCTAAAACAAGGATGCAGGCAAAGAGGGCCAGGGTGGGCCATGGGGGGCCCTCCAGAGATCAGCTGGAGCAGGCGCCTGTATGCCAGGGCCCTGCGGTGGAGGGAACCCTGCTCCCGGAGGACTGACGGATGCCAGATGTGGTGGTGTGGGAGGCGATGCAGGCCTGGCCCCCAGCAAGGGAGGAGGGACAGCCCCAAAGCTGAGGTCACAAGAAACAAACAAATGGATTCAAAAATCCCAGAGAAGGCTCATTTATAGAACCAAGCACCAGGCCAATGTCCTTTTCTGCAGTTTTCCAGGGGCAGGTCCCCCCACCCATGCTCCAGGTTCTTATGTGGGGATGCTCTGAGGGGTGACGCCTGGTGGGCTGCGCAGAGGAGCTGCCCTAGGTCTGCCTGCCCACCCACCTGGCTCCCCGCAGACTGTGGCCTGGCGCCAGCGGCAGTGATGACCAGGATTGTGGGCGGCAGCGCCGCAGGCCTCGGGGAATGGCCGTGGCAGGTGAGCTTGTGGCTGTGGCGCCGGGAGCACCGCTGCGGGGCCGTGCTGGTGGCAGAGAGGTGGCTGCTGTCGGCAGCGCACTGCTTCGACGTGTGAGTCCCCCCTAGACACCATTGGCCTATCTCTGTAGTTCACCTGGGACCAAACTGTGGCCTGAAAACTTAATGTACCTCCCCTCCTTTTCGGGAATGTCCTCCCCGACACCAGCTCCTACTGCCTCAAGCCGTCCCCTCATCTGGGCAGCCCTCCCCTGCCCACCCACACTGCCTGGGGCTGGGGAGGGTCCAGCCCTGGGGCCTCCACCTCGGTTGGGGGGTGGCTGCGGCCTCTCTCAACTCCTGGCCAAGGCTGCGGGGGTGGGAGGAGGTTTGGGGCCACTTCCTTCCCCAGCCCTCCCGGCTGGGACTTGGCTCTAGCCCTCTTCCCCAGGGCCTGACAGGGCCAGGGGCCCTGCAGAGCAGACACCCAGCTCAGGGTGCACAACCCATGCCTTTTGGGGCTCAGGGTCAGAGGGTGTGGGCAGGCAGGGGCAGGGCCCTCACGACCATCAGAGTACCCCTTGGAGAGCACTAATGTTAGTGAACATGGATATAGCCCCTGGTGTCCCCTCAGTGTCTGGGGGCTGGACTGGCTGCATTCCTGGTACGGCCTCCCCTCACCCTCCCAGACGGCATTGGTGCATTTCTTGTTTTTTTTCTTTTCTTGAGACAGAGTCTCACTCTGTTGCCCAGGCTAGAGTGCGGTGGCATCAGCCTCGTTCACAGCAACTTTCAACTCCTGAGCTCAAGCGATCCTACTGCCTCAGCCTCCCGAGTAGCTGGGACTATAGGCATGCGCCACCATGCCTGGCTAATTTTTTCTATATATTTTTAGTTGTCCAGTTAGTTTCTTTCTATTTTTAGTAGAGATGGGGTCTTGCTCTTGCTCAGGCTGGTTTGGAACTCCTGAGCTCAAACGATCCGTCCGCCTCGGCCTCCCAGAGTGTTAGGATTACAGGCGTTGAGCCACCGCGCCTGGCCGCCTTAGCGCATCTCTAGATGAGCAGCCAGAGAACCCTGCCCAAGGTGCCAGAGAAGCCCCAAGAGGGCGGGGCCACGTAGATGCAGCCAACGCCTGTCCCCACGCCCTGCAGCTACGGAGACCCCAAGCAGTGGGCGGCCTTCCTGGGCACGCCGTTCCTGAGCGGTGCCGAGGGGCACGTGGAGCGCGTGGCGCGCATCTACAAGCACCCCTTCTACAACCTCTACACGCTCGACTACGACGTGGCGCTGCTCGAGCTGGCGGGGCCCGTGCGCCGCAGCCGCCTGGTGCAGCCCATCTGCCTACCCGAGCCAGCGCCGCGGGCCCCCGACGGCGCGCGCTGCGTCATCACCGGCTGGGGCTCGGTGCGCGAGGGAGGTAGGCGCGCCGGGCCGCGGGGCGGATCCTCAGGTGGGTCCCCAACGTGCGCCCCCACCGGCCCGTCTCGCCCGCAGGCTCGATGGCGCGTCAGCTGCAGAAGGCGGCCGTGCGCCTCCTCAGCGAGCAGACGTGCCGCCGCTTCTACCCGGTGCAGATCAGCAGCCGCATGCTGTGCGCTGGCTACCCGCAGGGCGGCGTGGACAGCTGCTCGGTGAGCGCCCCGGGACGTCTCACCCGGGGAGGACTGGGATTCCGAAGCCCACGGGCAGGCACCCGCCTCTGGTGCACACTACTCAGGCTGGACCAAGCAGGGCACCTTTTTAGTCCTGGAGGAATTTTCACTACACAACCGTCTATTGGGCACACACAAGCCACTCACCCTACCCCTGAGCCTTGCAGACAGGCAGTGGCTGCAGTGTGACCCTGTTCCACTCGGGGACCCCGTGGGAGGTTTCCACAAATGCTCGACAGCAACATGAAGGATCATCCTAGCACTGAACCCACTTCCCAGATAATAAAAGTGAGGCCCACGGGGGAAGTCATTCAGTTGGGGTCAGCCCTGTAGTGGCCAGTGACCTGGGGTGCAAGGCTCAGGCCAGCCCCCCTTGGCCCAAGGGCTGCTATGGGGAAGGCACTGGCCTTCTCTGAGTGCCCTTTCTTCTCTCCCATCTCAGGGTGATGCTGGGGGACCCCTGGCCTGCAGGGAGCCCTCCGGCCGATGGGTGCTAACTGGGGTCACCAGCTGGGGCTATGGCTGTGGCCGGCCCCACTTCCCAGGTGTCTACACCCGAGTGTCGGCTGTGAGAGGCTGGATAGGGCAGAACATCCAGGAGTGACCACCACGTGGCTGCCCAGGCCCGGAGGCCAGATGTGAAGGCAGCAGGACCCACCCACCACCCGACCCTCCTCAGTTGGATGTCCAGGTGGTGGGCAGGGAGTGGGGGGCTGAGGGTAAGAGGGTGCAGTATGACTGCATACTTTCTCCAATAAACACACCCCCTGCACCCCATCTTGCCGACTCAGCACCTCCATGGCCCCACAAGGACCACTTGCCCGTCCCTCCCCGGGGCCCAGAGATGGAAGGTGGGGTGGAGCAAGCCCCTGCCTCAGTGACAGGGTTGTCCCCTTAGCCTTTGGGGCAGGGGCACAGCAGCCTCACCTCCAAGGCCCCCTTCTGTGTTGCACACAATCCCCCTGACCCACACAGCAGCACTAACGGAAGAGACAGACACCCCCTCCCCCGCCCCCGCCCCAGGGGAGGCTGAGGCCTAGTCTGGGCTGCGGCTCTGGGGACACCCACACCTCCTCCAAGATCCCTCAGGAGGGAAAACACACAGGGCTCTCTCTGCCCTCGCTCCAGCAATTTATTAGTCCTCAAAAGATCACAGCTCAGGTGGGGTCTGATCACCCCCCACTCCAAGGTCCAAACAAGGGTTCCCTGCCCAGGGCGTGAGGCTGACCTGGGCACACCAGCGACTCCCAGGCCTGAAGGAGGTGCCACTTGGGAAGGCTCGGCGCCCCCAGACCCAGACTGCACTCGCCGGCAGGGGCCGGGCGTGGGAGAGACAGTCCCATCTGTCCCAGCAGCGGTGCCACCCCCTTAAACCAGGGCAGGCAGGACCCACTTGCGGTGCGGGTCCCGCCTCGCCAAGCACGTCCGTGGAGACGCAGTCGGGTCGGGGCGTCCCGCTCACATGTTGGCCCGCTCCCGCTGCAGCCGAGAGTTGTAGGCGCGGGACACGGTGTTCCAGGCGTCCATGTAGCGGTCCATGCACATGGCGATGCACTTCTGCGGGTGGGGAAGGGGCGCGAGGCTCAGCCCACGCCCCGCGCCCAGGCTGTAGACCGCGCACGTGTAGCGGCCCCTTCCCCACCGACCGTTAGCTCGCGCACGCGCAGACGCCTCCCGCCCGGTCGCGACCCCGCGACCCCCGCCCCGGGGGGCTCACCTGCTCCGAGTTGTCCAGGGAACCCCCCGGCTTCCCGATGCACTTCCGGAAACACTTGTCCGTCATCCTCTGTGGAGATACACGAGGCCTCAGCCGCGACGCCCTTCCGCAGGGGCGTCCCCGGCCCCCGCCCCCGGCCGCCCCAGACCTGCAGCAGCTCCTGTGCGTTGGCCACGGCGATCTGCACCTTCACCTGCTCCATGATGAGCCCTGGGTCCAGCTTCCCACTGCCCGAGCCCCCGAAATCCGAGCCGAAGCCGCCGTCCATGGCTCCGCAAAGTCAACAGGACCGAAGTCGCGCGCGCCGACCCGTAGCCGCGCCGGAAGCTGGTCCACCGGGGCACGACGGGAAACGGAGTCAGGACGACCCAACTATAATTCCCATAAGGCCGCGCGCGGACCCTCCGCGCATGCGCGCCAGCCAATGCCGACTAGAGCTTGTTTACAGTGTCGCGACTCCTTGGGCGGAGCGGGACACAGCACTGGCTCCACCCCCGGCCCGGCCCGCACGACCTGCTACGCGTGCGCATAAGGCGCCGGACGCGCGCAGCTGGAAAGCGGCCGCGTCACGTGACTCGGAGGCAGGCCGTTATGGGAGGCTCCACTGGAACTGACGCCCCGAGGACTCTAAGCACTGCTGGCAGCTGGGGTCCCAGACAACCGCCTCACTAGGGACAGAGGCAGAAGTTAAAACCAAAATGTTTATTGGAGTGTTGTACAAAAGTTTCCAGTCATAAAATGTATATTACAAATCATTGGGGGGAAAAAAAGACCACACATTTGGCATGCATCTTCTTAAAAACCAACGAAATCTCTGGAAGTCTCTGCCAGCCCAAGTCCACCTGCAAGTTGTGCTGTGATGCTCTGTTGGATGCGTGGATGACGACACTGAAGTGGCGATGCCATGAGGACTGTCAGTCCCACTCAGATCTTTAATATAAATACAACTGCTGTCCAGAGGCAGGTTAAAAACAAACCCAACTCAAAGCCATCCCTGCCGTGAAAACAGGTGGAGGATCAAGTTGGGTTCTGACAACAGGGCTCCTGGGCTCAGTGGGCTGACCCAGGCCTGTGCCCCGAAGCCCTGCCTGTTGCTCCAGCAGTGGAGGGCTTCCCTGGCCAGGGATGGGCCGGACTCTGAAGCCTCCTCAGGAAGAGCACTGTGCTGGGAGTCACCAAACAGGGACTCGCACAGAGGGACCATTGGCACCACGTCGTTCTAAGTGGCACACAGCTAATAAGCTTATTTGAGAACAAGTGCAAATTCCGTTTCCCAGGCCAGCTTTGTGGAATTGGATTCTGCTGTTTCCAAATAATTGATTACCAATGACCGTCATTAAGCTCCAATGACCAACTGGCCACCTAATTAACTCCCTACCCTGACCTCCAACAGCTAAGGGCACCCTAAGCACCTGGACAACTTCCAGCTCTACCCAAGGCAAATGTGGGGTAAAGACCCAGACCAGCTTGGAGTTGGTCAGACTCTGCCCAGAGCAACCTCTGTGCACCCAGGGGTCGGGGGAAGGTGTCTGTGGGCCCGGGATGGGGGCCCCGCAGGAGGGGCCTGGCAGTCTCTGGACACTTGAACCTGCTGGGCCTTCTCCCTTTGTCCCTAAGCCCGGCCTGCAAGTCTGTTTCAGCAAATCACAGACCCAACTCCAGGTTACGGTGTTGCTCCCCCAGATCCCCAAAATACGTAGAAGGATATGACTGAAGCCAGCGCTAAACCCCCTACATGTCAGGACCACCAAGACCCACCCTCCAAACTCCTGCTTGCTCGAAGGACAGCTGGTCAGGTCTGGGCAGTTCCTGCTGTGAGGGTGGGGAAGGGGGGGTAGCACCTGGAACCAGCGTTCCTGCTTCTCAGTGGCCAGAGCCCTGCCGGCCCTGGTGGACACACTCTTCGTAGGGTAGGGGAAGATGCACCCACCAGGACAGAGAGAGCTCCCCACAAACCTGTCTGACTCAGAGCATAGTAGTTAAGCCTGTCTGGACCTTCCACAAGGAATTGCTTTGGTAAAACACACTTCTCTCCTCACCGGGAAAGAGCCCACAGCCCAGAGAATGTAGAGTCACCACAGAAAAAACTGGGGACTTCTGGAAGCAAGGGCAGCTGGCAGACACCCTTGGGTGCAGGAGTAGGTCCTCGGGTGCAGGTGCAGGTCCAGCAGCAGCAGCAGTTGCGCGGTCAGCCACTGGCACCTTCCTGGCCTGGGGCTCAGGCCTCCAATTCCCTCCTCACCAAAAGCAAGTCCCCAGGGAAGCAAGACGTGCGGACTCAGCAGTGCTGGGCAGCGCACGTGGCTCAGTGTTGCGTCTTTAAGACTCAGCTGCACTTTCTGAAGGAAGTTTGTCATGGGGGTGGGGGTTCCCCGCACCAGCGCCTCCCCCTGGGGGGATGGCCAGCCTGCCCTTGAGGCCCTGGTATGAGCCCCTTAAGTGGGGTCCCGGCAATCTGTGTACTGACCAATGTAAAAAAATAAATATCCATTAAAAAAATAACTTCTGTGTATCTATGTGGGGGGCGTAAACAGGAAGCTATTGCCAAAGGGGGGCGCTGGGTGGCCAGGAAGCTGGTCTGGGGTTGAGCAGTAGGGATGGGAAAGCAGCTGGCGTTGGCATGTCTGTCTGAGAAACAGTATCAGCGAGAAAGTTACAGATAGAAGCTACAATACCAATATATGCGTATGTATATATAGGAGACCACACTACACGCAGAGCCACACAGGGAGCCAGGGCGCGGGGGCGGGGAGCTGGGCCCACCCTAAATCACTCTCCTCTGGAAGGGTCAGGACTTGGCAGTACCGCAGACAGCGGTTGTGAAGCTCAAGGCCTCTGCTCCGGGGTCAGCCATCATGTCCCCTCAGCTCGTCCCCTTCCCATTTGTCATCCTAGCAAGTCTTAGAGCAGGACTGTTCTCGTGTGTCCTTTCTCCTGCTCTATTGGTCCTGCAGGATTAGGAAGTGAACCATAGAAAGCTCCAGACTCAAGGCCCAGAAAAATAGAATCAAGGGTCAGTGACACCAGCTTGCGCCCATGTCATCAGAGCAGGAACCGCTACCAACTCCCTGAATACATCTGTCCTGGGACCAGGCCGATCCCGCACTGTTAGCACCCGACTCTTGGTCTCGTGGTGGGTTCCCGCTGTCTGAACTGCAGCAGCCACGACGCAGGCCGGGCCCCCTGCCCTGCCAGGTCAGAACCTGGACTCTGAATTTGGTTTTTAAAAAGCTTTAAAAAAATAAAACCCACAACTACTAAATTCTTCTGCAGTTTCTGCTCTCTACCCCCTGCAAGGCCCAAGGGGCCATCTCCTGTCCCCTCCCAGCCTGGCCTACAGAGGCAGAGGCAGCAAAGTGGCCCCACCGGCCCTTGCCCCTCCCAGCCCTGGGCCTCAGATTCAACCACATGGTGAAATCGGGGGGAAAGTACTAAGAAAGATCTCCTGGCTAGTGGTGGGTGGGTGACAGGGAGGGTCCGAGGGCACCCACCATGGGAAAGATCAGCAGAGGCCCATACCCACGTCCTGGCAGTTTGCTTAAAAATTCTCTAGAAATGTATCAAGAACTAAAGAAAGCCAATGATATAAAAATAGTTTTCAGTGGCTCTGGGCAAAGAAAGATGGGTGAATGAGGAGTGCTGAGTTCACATCACGTGACAGCCTCTTGAGGTGGTCCTCGGGTCCCCCTGCAGGAAAGACGGAAGGACGACAGCGGTCAGGCCAGCCGGGGGGACCGGGCCCACCTGGCCAGGCCCGCAGCTGGCTGTCCCCACCGCGTCCTCCCTGTCAGGGAGGGGCTGCACCAGGTTGGGGGGCCGAGCACCACGGGAAACTCGGCTCACAAGGTGACAGGCTCAGCAGCTTCTGCCACAGCTTTCCAGAACCTTCCATTTCTCCATTACCCTGATTGTGGGCTGCATGTGTCACTTTTTTATGTTCCAAAAATCAAGAGTGCTATGATGTGTGCATTTAATACAAGTGTGGTTTCTAGACTCTTTCCCTTTCCTTCCAAAGCCACTTTGGTGACTGGTGTCTTAGACTAGAGGGCGTGTGGTCCCAGGGTGTCTGGGAGCTGTACCCAGCACCGCTATGCAGCACAATTGGCTTTTCAATACCCTGCCTCCCAGGGGACCCCAGGCCAGCACCCTGAGGTCCGTGATGTCCCAGTATCCACATGATGGCAGGACCCAGGGGGCAGGGACAGTTCCCCACCTGAGCCCACCCGTGCCGGGGCTCAGCAGAGCGCAGCCCCTGGGGCCCAGCAAGCATCTCTCCAGAGGTCCAGCAAGCATAGCATGGGCGCACGTGGGGTGTGTGTGCACGTGCGCGTGTGTGTGTAACCCTGGTTCGCTCTGCCCTAAAGCTGCCCTGGCTGCGAGTGGGCATGGGCCCTACCTGCTGGTGGAACAGATCCTCCTCGCCAAACTCCGCCTCCTCCTCCTCCTCCTCCTCCCCATTCTCATTTTCCCGCACCACCGAGGACTGCTTCACGGCCCTCACGGCCACTTCCTGTGCAAGACAAGAGCCACCGACACTCAACACCCCCAGTGCCCAACTCCCAGCCCACGTCGGATGCTCCTGGTGGGGCACTGCCTGGCCGCGGACACCATCCTAGGATCAGGCCCACAGCTGCCATGGCTCTGCAGGCCCCCAGGCTGCAGCCCGAGCCCGCACCCACCTCTCCATCGGCATTGACCAGGACGGTGCGGAAGCTCTCCCCGGCGCCCCAGCTGGTCTGGCTCTTCCACACGAGGGTCGACGGGGGGCTGTGGGCCACCCCTGCACCAGCTGCCCACACCTGGGGACCCAAGAACACTCCCCATCAATGCCACCTCTTGTCCTGCGGACATGGGCCAGCGACTGGCCCCCTACCACATAGCTCCCTTCAAAATGCCTTGGGTGTTCAACCCTTCTAGCCTGGCTTGGGCTTGTCCAGGGAAGACAGTCCCCAGGGTACAGAAGAAGAGATTAAGGTTCACAGTGGCCAAGTGCTCTCAGCAAACGGGCTGAGCTGGGGTCTGAGACCTATCAGGCTGTGACTGTCACGCCTCACACAGATGCCTGCCAGCCTGGACGGCCTGAACTCAGATGCCAGGCATGTTGCTCAGGCTCTGGGAAGGCCCAGTGGTGCAACTGTGGCGGCACTGGACCCCCAAGGTGGCACAGCCCCGGCTATGTCCTGAGTCTCAGCTCCTCCTGTACCCAACTCATCCCGCCAGTGGCCACCCTCACCTCACCCCCTACCCTTCCACCTACCGTGACTGTCTGGCCGGCCCGCAGGACGTACTTGGGCGTGAACTTGTAGGCAATCTCGTCCCCCTCCAAGATCTGCCTCTTGATCCTCCAGTTCCCCAGAGACTGATCCTGGAAAAGGCAGCACACACTTATCACGTGCCTGCTGGGATAGGGATGCCGGCAGGGGCCTCCCCCGCCCCAGGCGCAGCGCCCCGGCACCTTGTCCGAGTTGTTCTTCAGCTGCACGAACTTGCCCTCCAGGTCGACCTCCTCAATGGTGACGCTGCCCGAGGCCGAGGCCTGCTGGGCCAGGTGGAAGCTGCTGCCGCTGCTGCCCGTGCCCAGGCCGCTAGAGCTGCTGCCTGGGGACTCCTCCGCCTCCAGCCGCTTCCGCTTGCTGCGGCCCAGGCGCCCGGCCAGTGCCACGCTGCTGCCACTGCTGCTCGAGGTGGCCCTCGAGATGGTGATGCGCGAGGATGGGCTGGGGGACAGCTTCAGCCTTGGGGGAGGAGGAGGAAAGGGCGTGGCTGGCGGTGGGAGCCCTGATGTCATTGGGTCCAGAAGGGTTCAGGAAGGCTGTTGCCTTGCCCCTCTGCCCCACCCTGCCCCACCTTTCCTCCTCGCCCTCCAGCAGCTTGCGGTAGGCGCTAATCTCCATGTCCAGGGCCAGCTTCACGTCCAGCAGCTCCTGGTACTCGGCCAGTTGCTGCTGCATCACGTCCCGCATCTCTGTCATCTCCTGCTCCTTGGCGTCCAGCATCTTCCGGAACTTGTCCCGCTCCCCGGCCACGGCCTCCTCCAGCTCCCGGATGCGGTCCTCAGCAGCACTCGCCTGGGGATGGGACAGGGGGCCTGGTCAGGGCAGCCAGAGGTGATGGACGTGCAGCCAATCCTCAGCCTCTTGTGGGGCTGCCGAGGGTGTGGACGGTGGGAGACGGAGCCTGGAAATGTGGGACTTGGGGGAGGCAGCCCCTCAAGGGAGACCAAGCATGGGGAACCGGGGGGCCCAGCAGCACATGGGAGGAAAAGTAGGGGACATCGCTGGTGTCCTGTGGGCTGCATTAACCACTAAGAGGCAGGAGAGCCCTGAGCCCACACACTCGAGGTGACGGCAGGTGGGGGGGGGGTCTCTGGTGCGTCACCTGCTTCTGGAGGCTGGAGAGCTGGTAGCTGAGGGACTCGACACGCATGCGGGCCTCCTTCAGCTCCTCGCGGGCGGCACTGGCTGCCTTATCATTCTGGTCGGAGCTCAGCTTGGCGTTGTCTAACTGTGGGGAGACGGGGCAGGTGAGGGGCAGGCGGTGGCTGGGGTCCCCAGCGCCCGCTGAGCCCGCCGCACCTGCCCCGCCGACCTTGGCCTGGTAGGTCTGCTCCAGCTCCTGCCGGTACAGCCGCACTTGCTCGTCGTGCTGGCTGCGCAGCTCCTCCAGCGCCTGCGCCATCTTGAAGTCGTACTCCTGCTGCCGGCTGCTGTCCACCTCCACCAGGCGCCGCTCGTGCCGTCGCCGCGTCTCCCGCACCTCCTGGGGACAGAGCCTGGTGACCCGGCTGCTGGGGTGGGCCGTAGGGAACACCCCCAAGACAAGGCCTGACAGAGGGCTTCACAATGTCCCAACTGAGGACCTCCAGGCAGCCACCCGGTTCCCCATTCACAAGTCACCACCGACGTGCTCACAGCAGCACCGCTGTGACCGCCAGACTGATGCAACCAAATGCCCATCCACGGACAGTGAACAAACCCAACACGGTCCCTCCACGCGCTGGAGGATCACTCAGACGGAAAAGGGACGAGGCTCTGACACAGGCCACAGCGTGGATGGACCTTGAGGACATCGAGCTCAGTGAGAGATGCCAGACACAGAAGGACATACAATGTGTGACTCCATTTATATGAACAGGCAGATCCACAGAGACGGGATGTGGATTCGTGGGTGCCAGGGGCTGGGGACAGGGTTTGCTCTGGGGGTGATGGAATGTTCTGGAATAAAGTGTACAATTTAGTGCATAACCCTGTGGAGATCTGACAAACACTGAATTGTAACTTTAAAAAGGTGAACTTTATGGTGTGGGAATTAGAGCTCATAAAAGCTGTTATTTAAGAAAATGAATTATTGACAGTGCCCACCCCTGTCCCGGCCCCGAGGCGCACGAGCCACATGGAGGCCTGACCCGGAGCTCGCGCTTCATGGGAAGGGAACGTCCCCTTCTTATCGCACCGAACTCCAGCACAGAAATCAGTCACTTATCGCTGTGTGACTTATACGAACAGCAGAAATGCTTCTGAGGGCTGCAGCCACCTTTCCAAACAAAATGACCGAGGCTGGTGGCCCAGCCCCGAGCCTGTGAGCAGCACGACCCTCCCTGCCACACTCGAGGAGGCGCCGCTCACCGCGCCCCTTGGGGGACCCTTCCTCAGGGGGGTCTTCAGGGACCCCGTTTTCACGGGTTTCTTCCTGGGTTGCTGCACGGGCCTCTTCCCAGGTCCTCTCGCAGGCTTCTTCAAGGACCCCTTCTTCACGGGGCTTCTCTGCCGTCCCCGCACGAGCTCCATCAGGGGCGTCTTCGCGGCTCTCCTCGAGGCTCTCCTCTCGGGTGTCTTCAGTGGTCCGCCCTTGGGCGCCTCCACACGCTCCCCCGCGGATTCGGGCTCCCTCACAGGCTCCCCCACGGATTCGGGCTCCTTCGAGGGTCTCTCCCCAGGTCCCTGCTCAGGCTCGGGTCCGGGCCCTCTCGCAGGTGTGCTGGCAGGTACACTCAGGGGTCTGCGCGTAGACTCCCTCCATGGTGTCTTCACTGGCTCACTCACGGGACTCCTCATGGGTCCCCTCACAGGGGAGCCCCCAGGTTCCCTCTTGGGCTCAGGCCCGCTCAGGGGCTCTCTTGCAACGCCCCCCGCGGACTCCTGCCTGGCTCCCGCGGTGGCCCACGAGTTCACTGGGCCTGGCCGCAGCCGGGCCCCCCTCCTGAGCTGCGAGGACATCCTCCTGCCGGCAGCTCTTCCCGGGCAGTGCACGCAGGAGCAGCCCGGCCCCAGGCATTCCGCTCTGGCCGCGACAGCACAATGGGCTCTGTGACAGACAGGGTCAGAGGGTCTCACAGGCAGAGGCTCCCACACCACCACTCAGGGAGCCGCAGGCCCAGAGATGAGGTTGGAAGGTGAGAGAGGAAGCAGCTGGGGCTCACCCCTGCCTCTGACAGGGAGGCCTTGTGGTGGCCGAATGGCGACCCCTAAAACATGTGTCCCCGTCCTGACCCACGGAACCTGTGACCTCATTTGGAAATGGGGTCTTTGCAGATGTAATTAGGTCATTGTGGACTATCTGGGTGGACTGTGGACCCAAAGACAAGTATCCCTATAAGAGACACACAAAGGATGGACACAGGAGAAAGGGGCCACGTGGAGACAGAGGCAGAGACCAGAGTGATGAGGCCACAAGCCAGGGACACCTAGAGCCCCCCCGAAGATGGGCAGGCAGGAAGGACCCTCCTGTTCCCTCCAGCAGGTGCATAACCCTAGAGCCTCAAGTGGATCCTGCTGTTTTAAGCCGCCTGGTGTGTGGCACTTTGCTCTGGCAGCCCCAGGACACTGACACACCGAGCCAGGCTGACTCGGGACCGACTCACCTCCTCAAACACGTTCTTCCGGAAGTCGAGCTCCTCCTGCAGGCTCTGGCAGCGGTTCTCCAGGTCCACACGCATCAGTGTCTCCTTCTCCAGCTGCTTTTTGGCTACCGCGTGACCATCCTCTGCCTGAGAGACACAGGACAGCAAGCGGAGGTGACAATCTGCCCGCTGCATGTGCCCGCTGGGACGTCCTATGGCTACCACCCACGCTGGGAATGTGAGGGCACCAGGAGCTGCCAGGGCCTACCTTGGCCAGCTGGGCCCGCAGCTCGGCCACGTCGCTCTCTAGGCCGCGCTTGTCACTGAGGGCAGCGGCCAGCTCCGCCTCGCTCCGGTGGAACAGGGACTCTAGGTCCTTCACGCGGCCCTGGGCCACCGTGAGCTCGCCCTCCCTCTTCTTGGCGCTGAAAGTCGAGAGGCCAGGTTAGCTGGGCGGGGGTGGGGGCACATGAGGGCCACTGGCCCAGGGAGCGCCTCAGGCAGTGCTGGGCAAGCTGGCAAAGGCACCAGGAAGCCCAAGGACAAGGTCACCGGGGCCTCTGAGCCTGGGGCACTCAGTGTTACACGGGCCCTGACCTACCCGATCTCAGAGAACAACAGAGCCGCCTGCCAGGGCCACAGGGGCACGTGCTCCCCACATCTGCTCTGCAGCCCCGGGAGCCCCGCAGGCCACACACGCAAGTGCCCAACACCAACTCCGAGGCCTGGACGTCCACGTCCTTCCCTGCCAACTTTGGACACAGGAGCGACCATTTGGGGAGAACGTGGGTTTTTTAAAAAATTAATGTACACTCCATTAAAGTTAAATGAAAACCCTGGTCTTTGTAAAGTTGGTCTTGTTTGGAAACTTAAGCTATTTTAAGCGGCTCACCTGGTATTCCATTAAACCAAATTACTTCCAATATTAAATATTTGAGATAGCAAACATCCAGATCATTTTAATACAAACGTTAACAGTGTGGACTTTAGGCTCTTGAACATATTTGTAAACGTAATTCTTAACCTTGGGGTTGAACGTTTACTCCCCGCCCCCAAGGAACTGACTGTGCCCCTCCCAAACAACACAGGGACACCCAGGTTCTCAACGTCACAACTGCTGACACTTGTTCTCTGGGGAGGGGCCATCCAGGGCCCTGCGGGGTGCTGAGAAGTGTCCCTGGTCTCCACCCACCCCATGCTGGGAGCACCCCCCTCTGTTGTGACAACCACATGTCCTAGATGTCACCTTATGTCCCCTGGGGACAGGATCCCCCCAGGCTGAGGGAGCAGCACAGCAAAGCCCACTGCTGGCATTAGCAGTGGACGCCACACCCAGGTGGCTCAAGCCCGAGGCCAGAGATAAGAGCTGGGGCTGCCATTTCTGCCACCACTTCCTTTACACGGGCCACTCGGGCATTTGCCCACTAACTTAAAATGACCCGCATGCTACTCCCATATCCTCACATACTGCTAGCCCCACGAGCTCTCGCTGCTGAATCTACATTCCTGCCTCTCGGGAACCAGGGACAGAGACCAGCCCTCCCGACCACAGCGCCCTCCCTGCCCGGGGAGTCAGTAAGTCTGAACTTGCTGTCAGGGTGGCGTGCTCAATCTGCATCTTCCGGCAGAAAAAGCAGGGGCTGCCTGGCCAGCCTGCCGGTGCCAGGGCGATGGTCAGGCGGGCATCATCTGGACACGTGTCAGACAGGAGCCACGAGGGCGTCCACCTATGCAAACAAGTTTCCCAGTGAGGGACCCGTGGTCAGGGGTTGGCCAAACGAGGCATCAGGCTCCCGAAGAGTAAAAACATTCTGTGACAGGCAAACTGCAAATGCCCCATCGGCGCCCTGCATTTGCCACCGGGGCAGGGCTGCTGGCTGCTGTGGCACTGTGACCCCTTTCTGGCTGGGGGCTCTCAGAACACAGGAGATACTGCATTAGCTTGTGTGAGGTGGGGCGGCATAAAAACCAGTGACTTAAGCCACAAAGCCGATCACGTCCCATGAGGGACACTAAGCCCTATGTCCGGGCACGGCATGCACCTCCACTGAGGGTCTCGGGGTGCAGACCACCACAGCCCTGAGCTCATGCTCACAGAGGGCGGCAAACCCTGCATCCCGGAGTAGATTTTCACAGGGGCTTGGGGGAAACTGGAATCATCTGTCTGACAAATCCTGCCTGAGCCGGCCCAGTGGAAAGCCCTGTTCTCAGACCAGGGATGCATGTGGAACCACACCCTACATCACAGCACGCGTCCTCGTGGGTGGCGGCCATGGCAACACAGCTGCCTGTCAGATGGAGTCTGCGTTACAACGATACCGGAGCAGGGAAGGAAGACAAGTCCCATGTGTGTGCTGGCAGGTGACCCTGGGGACAGAGACCTGAGGGGGAACTTGGAGGAGCCTTCCAGGCAGAGGGGACGGCAGTGCACAGGGCCCCGGCGTGAGGCAGGCCAGGCAGGCATGAGATTGGCTCAGAACCAGGGTGACAGGAGCAGAGATACCAGGGAACCCGGGAATTCCTACACAACCCTGTCTAAGTCGCCGGGCTACGGGAACGAGGTGGAGAAAGATGGCAGCGCTGTGGCCACATGGCAGCTGTCTAGAGACCTGCGCATCAGCAATCCTCAACGCCCAAGTCAGCAAAGCATAGTATTTTTTAAAAAGTTTTTAACAGTTGGGTTAAATTCACAGAAAGTAAAATTCAGTATCTTAAGTGAACAGCCCAGAGGTGCCTACAACGTCCCCCACGCTGTGGCCTCTGCCTCTGTCCAGGCCTGCACAGGGCCGCTTTGATATTTTATAGGTCCCATAAATCCTCTTTGAGTCATATAATTACACCAGAGTCCCGCTGTCCCCGGGATCTGCCGATAAAGCTACTTACTAACCACGGCAGGTGCGGGAGGCAGACGGCCCGGAGCCATGGCCCATTCAGGCCTGGCCGCCAGCCCCAGCTGCTCCTGCGGGATGAGGCGCCGCATGGGACATACCGAGAGCGGGCCACATGTCCTTGCTTGTGCTTGGTCGCTGGGTCCCCGGCTCATGGCCACCATCTGGAAGCAAATGGTCCCTACTGGAGCCTTGGCCCCGCAGGTGGCCTCTCTTGGAGAAACGAAGCCAGCTCCCCACAGAGGCCGGCCTGGGCAGATGGAGGACTGCCCGCCACCCATCCATGGCGGTCCCAGTCATTATGTTCGCCATACTCCAACATGGGGATGACATGGAAACCCAAGCCGCCTGGCAGGGCTTCCTCAGGCCACCAGCCACCCATCACACCCCACACTAGATAGCAGAGGCACCGCCAGCTCCGGGGCACCCTCCACCAGGAATGCCCGTGCCCCTCCTGGCGGCAGTGGGACCTGGAGTGCAGGAGTGCAGGGCTCTGAGGAGAGCAGGAGACAGTAGGAACGCCCGTCCCTGCCCTGCTGAGATGCAAAGGGCAGATGGAGAGGCGCTTGAGGGCGCATGGATGCTGGGCCGGAGGCAACGGCAGGTGGTGTCCGTAGGGAGGCGCGGGAAGCCTGAGTCTAGGCTGAGCCCAGTGTCCCTTGGGCCCCTGTGGCGCCAGCAGATAAACATGCCTCTGTTGTCACTCTGTCTGAACTGCCTGCCTGCAGCGCCCTGCGCCCAGGACTGGGTGAGTCTCTCGGAAAGGCTGAGGGAGGCAGTCGCTCCTGACAATGGACACAGCTGTCGCCCAAAGGGAAGTGGCAGGGAACAGCCTAAGCGACCCATGACGCCCTGGGCACACATCTGGATGCCGGGACACCCAGCAGGAGGACAAAACCAAAGAACGTGTGACACCAGTTAAACGTGCACAGAGGCCCCTAAGGTCAAAAGCATCTCATCGCCGTGCACTGGGCGTGGCCTGTTTGAATGACAGTGCGTGTACACCTGTGTCCCTGTGCCGTGAGGAGACCAGCTGGGTCTCTCCAGGAAACTACCTACGTTTGCCTCGTTCTGGATGGTGACCATCTATGACGTTCACAGAAGCAGAAACAAGATGACTTGCCAGCCACTGGCAAGGGACACAGGACAGGGGAGGCCCAGGCCGAGAGTCAGTGTCTCATGGGGGCACCAGCCCCAGCACCCGCCCAGCGGAGACCACTCACCTCTTGTTGACCTCCTCCAGCTCGGCCCTCAGTTTCCCCAGTTCAATCTGCAGCCGGGCGCGCTCTCGGGCCGTCTCATCCAGGACCCTCCGGGCATCAGCCAGCTCTGACTCGTACAGCGCCTTGATGCCGCTCACCTTGGGAGACACAGCCAAAGTGAAGGCCACGGAGACCCTTCCCCCAGGCCAGCTGCTGGCACCGCTCAGACCCCCAGGCTCAATGCACAGAGCAAGAGGGTGACAGCCGGGGACACTGAGCAGCCCCATGCCACCCGCGCACAAACCCGGCAGAGGGGCCCGGGGTCCTGGTAATCCCAGGAACCCCCTCCTCTGCGGGGACCCTCCAGGACGATCTGTCTGCCCTCCCCAAGCCCCAGCCCCCAGCACAGGGAGCTCCCAGGTGTGGGACCCACAAGCCCTGGGTCCAGGAGCACCACTCCACCCGGATGGCGCCTGCTCCCTCAGCCAGAGGCCCCACCGGCCCCTTAGCCCCTCAGCTGTTGCCATGGCTACAGCAGGCCTGCTCATTATGTACACCCTTCACGTTCCCAGTTTCTGCAATCAGAAAGTCAGTGTGAACGTTAATCCAGGGTCTCTCCACTCCCCACATCGTGGACACTGGGGCTGCATCTTCTCTGGGGTGGGGCATCCTGGGCACCGCACAAACTGAGCAGCGTCCCTGCCTCCACCGTCCCGTGCTGGAAGCACCCCTCCCCCAGTCTCGACAACCACAGATGTCCCCAGACATAGCTCAGAGTCCCATGGTCACGACCACTGGTCTAATATAACGTTACTGCTCCTCCAAAAGCCACTGTTTGGACGGTGATGTGCCTCAGGCAAGAGGACAGTGCTGTCACCGAGCTCCTGGGTGGCCGTCTGTGGATGCTCTGCCTGCAACCGAGCTCTTGCCACCAGGATGGCAAACTCGGGCTTCCCCTCCGAGACCCAGCTCAGCCTCCTTTCCTGGGACCCTCCCCTCCCTGCCCACGAGGCGAACATGTCCCTCTGTGCCCCAGCCTGCAGGCACGCAGAAACCCTCGGGCGCTGGCTGATGTGTCACCTGGAGGCTCCTGGGCAGAACACCCCCAGCCCCGCACCATCGTGCTCTGGGGTCGCAGTCCCCAGCTATCCACTCCACCAGCCACCCCCACCTGTCCCCACAGAGACTTGGCCCAGCCAGCAAGGCTAGGGGGAAGGGGGGCGCCTGGAAAAACCAGGGGCCGCCAGGGCAGGCAGAAGAGACAGATGCCCTCCAGGCCACCAGATGAGGAAAGCCCCTCCCAGAGCCTGCTGCTCACAAGGCCAACTTCAAAGCCCAGCTGGCAGTTGGAGCCAGGCCCTCCTAAACCTGTCCCTAACAAGGGCCCTCTGGGGGCACTCGGATGCACACTCTGCCCCCTGAAACGCGACTGCCTCTATTCCTACTAACCCCACCACGACCACAGCTGCCACCTGCCCGGCCTCCCCATGTGCCACCGCTGCCCAGGCTGCACACGCCAGCTGGGAGCACAGCTCAAATTTCTGTGGCCTCCTTGTCCTCCCCTCTGCCCCGACAAGACCATGCACTTAATGTGTTTAAAAATATATGGAACCGAACCACAGGGAGATACCACTTCACACCCACTAGGGCACTGACCAAAACAGTCACAAGTGCTGGCGCGGACGTGGGGAAACCAGAGCCCTGGCGCATGGCCGGTGGGGAGGTAACACGGTGCGGCCGCCGTGGAAAACAGGCTGGCGGTTCCTCCGAAGGTTAATCATGGAGTCCCCGTAGGTCCTAGGTATATGCCCAAGAGAAATGGAAACATACGTCCATGTATGTTTGAAACCTGTATATGGACGGTCACAGCACCATCACTCACAACAGCCAAAAGGCGGAATCACCCCGAGTGTCCACCAACAGATGAAAGTATAAACCCGACACGGTCTACCCGTGTAACAGGACATCACTCAGCCACGAGAAGGAAAGAGGCTCTGACACAGGCCACAGCATGGATGGACCTTGAGGACATTGTGCTCGGTGAGAGACGCCAGACACAGAAGGGCATGCAGTGTGAGACTCCATTTATATGAAAAGTCCAGAACAGGCAGATCTACAGACAGAAAGTAGACCAGGGGCTGGGGGGACCGAGAGTGACAGCTGATGGGAGGAGGCTTCTTTTCAGTGTGATGAGAAAGTTCTAGAATTAGAGGTGGTGGTTGCACTACTCTGAATATACTAAAAACACTTAAGTATACAGTTTAATTGGGTGAACTGCACGAGATGTAACCAACTGCTACAGCTCTACCTGGTGCCAACAGGACAGACAGACTCTAAGATGACAGACAGAATGAGGCCCAGTGTGCCACTCTCACAAACCTACAGGACACGGAGCGTCTGTGCTTGGGGGACCCAAGAGGGCCACCTCCCTCTTTACAGACAAGGGCCCTGAGCAGAGGGGGCTGGGAGCTGCAAAGGACACGCCACTTGGTAGGGTGACCAACTGTCCCGGTACGCGCAGGACTCCGGGGACTCCCGATGTGGGACTCGGTGTTCAAACCAGAACATCCCAGACAAATCCAGACAGGGTGGCATCTAACAGCCAGTCTGAGCCTGGCTGGTGGCCCCATAAGATCATGAGACTGTGTTTTTACTGTACCTTTTCTGGGTTTACATACATTTAGACACACAAATACTCGCCACTGCGTTACAGTCACCTGTGCCTCAGAGCCACAGGCCACACCACTAGCCCAGGTGTGCAGTGGGCTGTGCCACCTCGGTCTGGGTAAGCGCACTGTGATGTCCACACAACGTAGTCACCTAACGATGCGTTTCTCGGAACACATCCCTGCTATTACTCCACACATGACTGTATCAACATTTTGTTTGTTGCAGATTTTTGGCATTAATTTAGATTTTTAAAAATATTCCATTAAAGTATTATTCATCCCATCACCCTAGGCTGACCATGAGAAAAACACGAGACAAACCCAACTGAGAGACGTTCTACAGGACACCCGGCCAGCCCCCTCAGCCTGTCCAGGGCATCAGAGACAAGGTCTGGAAAAATGTCACAGCCCACTCATTGTCAAGTAGGATCTTGGGTGGGTCCCCGGGGCAGGAAATGAAACCTGGGGAAACTGAGGAAATCTGAACAAATGAAGGATATTAGCTGGGAGCATAGTGTTTTACGTTAATGAGGCAGGTGTCTATAGCCAGGTCTGCAAACTCTGGCCCCAGGGGCAGCTCCCGCCACCGCCTGCTTTTGCCCACGCTGCAAGCCCACCTCAGTTTTCACATATTTAAGGCCGGTGGCAAAAGGAAAGGAAAAAGAAAAAGATATTTTGTAACGTATCTTTTGTAACATTCTACGAACATCACAACTCAGCGTGTACAAATAAAGTTTTACCAGCACACAGCCACTGCCTAAGGCAGCGTCACCCTGCGCCAGTGCAGTTGAGCAGTGGAGGCTGCCCCGTCTGCAAAGCCAAAAATAATGTACAGACTCCCTGGCCCTTTCCAGAAAACACCTGCCAGCGACAACACCCAGTCTACGGCACTGTGATGACGCTGAAGGTTCCTGTCCAGAGGGGGATGCAGCTCACAAAGACCCTTTCATTTCAGCCCAGGGAACAGGTGCGCGCCCGGCAGGACCTCACGCCCCGCGCTTGTGAGGGCTGCGAGGGGACATTGTGCAAGTGTCGGGCTTGAGGAATCCCAACAAATGTGTCAGCATGTGTTGGCCTCGGTGGGGAGGTGGTTCACATAACCCGAGATGGCCTTTTCCTGGGATCCCAGACACACAGCGTGGCACAACTCGGCTGCAAGATGTCATCGGGGGACAAATTGCCCTGGTTAAGAACTACAGCTCTGCAGGGAAAACCCAGACACAAGCCTGGGGCCACCTCAAAAGCCACCTGCTTGTACCACGCGCCCCCCAGCCCAGCCCTGGCCCTGAGCTCCCTGGGTCCACCTTGTGTGGCCCTGAGCAGCCACCGGACACCCGGGGCGGGGGGAAGGGAAGAGAAATCGAAGCCAAGTTTCCTCCTGCAGGAACTTAACACCTCCTGGGCGGCTCCCTGGGCACCTGCCTCTCCCTCCTGCTCCCACCGCCACCCCAGCAACCAGGGATCCTTCTCCCACAGACACCCACCTGGCCAGCCCCCCACACCCTCCAGTGACATCTGCACGTGGCCAAAAATGACGTCCACTAATGTCACATGGGAAAGGTCCTGAATCTACACAGGGTCCTGGTTTTGTGCGTGACTAAGCGTGAAAGGAAGAGAACTGATGTGGAAAAAAGTGGGCAAGATGTGCACCGACATGCAAGACGGGGGTGTGGGGGGTCTGGTTCACCTTTTACACCAGAACTTGAATTGTACCACACCTGTCGTCATTTATAAAGCATTAAAGACATCTTCAAAGAATTCCTAAGGCGATCCCCCACTCCCAGCAGGGTTTCTCAACCTTGACGCTGATGACACGTGGGCCGGGCAATTCTCTTCTCGGGATGCCGAGCAGGGAGCACCCCTGGCCTCCACCCACGCCACGCAGGCGGTATCTCCCTCCAGTTTGGACAACCACAAACGTCTCCAGTCCAGGTCAGATGTCCCCTGGGGGCAGGACCAAGCCAGGCGAGACCACTGCTGTGCAGGTCAAGTGCACACTCTAAGGCACCAGACACCCGAGGTCCCTCCTAGTCAGAGCCCCCTCCCCTGTGCCCTTCCTGCCAGCCTGAGCCCAAGGCCCCCTGAACCCCACAAGGCCCACCTGTCTAGAAGGTCCCACACTGCAGCCCCCAGCCAATCCAGGCCCCTCTCTGTACAGCCCATTTGACACCCTCACCTGTCCCCCAGCGGGTTCTCAGCACCCCCCGCTGACCGTCGAGTGGGCATTCACTACCTCACCCCCAGCAGCCGGTTCCTGGACAACTGGCACTGGGTCGAACCCCCAGCTGTCCCCCTTGCAGACACGGCTGGGCAACAAGGCGGCAATGACACCTCAGGCACCAGGGCCCCCCATTTTCCCCGCATTCCAACCCGCCTAAGCCAGCACAGCAACAAAGGACAACACCAGCACTGCCCAGACAGGCGGCTGGCCCAGGGTCCCTCAGGCAGGGCGCTGAGCCCATGGGGCTGTGCTGGTGCCTCCTAAGCGCTCACCAGACTCCCCGTCTAAAGTCCCTGCAGTTGTTCCACTTGCAGGTGGGACAACAGAAGCCCAAAGACGGCAAGAAACCAGCTCAGACCCCACATGCTCACAGGTCCAGCAGGCGGGAATCGGGCTGCGTCCTGCGGCCAGGGCGATCCTCCCCCCACTGGACAGGTGGCAAACCCGAGGCTCTGAGAGACTGATGAAGCAAGGACCCCAATGGCTAGGACAACACCACCAGCCAGGAACCTTCCACTTCCCAGAAAGCACAGCTGCCCTCTTTGAGCTCCCTGTCCCTGGGGCACTATTAAACCATGATAACAGAACAGTCCTTTATCTCACTGCTTTTATCTTACAAAACAATCCTTGTGGCAAACAACTCCAAGAGGCAGGTATTACAATCACACCCACTTTAAGGGTGAGAACACTGAGACCAGAGAGATTAAGTGGCTAGCCCAAGGTCACACAGAGGGTAGGTGGCTCCTGCCCTGAAGCCCCTACTTGGGCCATTCCCCAGATGAAGATGTGGAGGCTCAGAGCCGTAAAGCCCAGCTGTAGAGCCTGGCTCTCCCATGGGGACACTGGGACCCAGGGACCTCAATGCAGGGCAGGAGCCAAGTGGGGGTGCTCCTTCCTGCCTCCTTATTCTGAAGACCTGCCCTTGGAGTGGGCATGGTAGGGGGGGAGGGAGAAAAAGCCTCCTGGGAGTGAAGCTGGTGGCAGGAGTCCCCACCCCAGGACAGGTCCTACCCAGGACCCCAAGACACCCTCCCTCGTATCCTCTTGGGAGGTGGGCTTTCCTGGCTCCTCCCTCAGTCTGCACGGAAGTCCCAGGCCCACCTGGTATTCCAAAACCCTCCAGTAGACCCCAGACCTCATGTCACCCCCTTCCTTCATATTCCTTTGGGGGGCAACCTGTATCCCCACAGCCAAACTAAGGGCCTCAAGTTTTTCATGGGACTCCTCAACGCATCAGAACCCCTTCCTCAGCCCCCCAAAGATGGAGCTTTCTGCCTAACCCCCGCCCAGTCGCTGATCTCTCAGGGATTCATGGGGGAGCCCCCAAAGTTCCAGGGAGAACTGAGGCCACGTGACTCACCCCGGAGCCCCTCCATAATGCCCCAAGAGCCCCTTCAGAGGGCCTGAGCCCCCCAGTTTCCTTGGAGACCAAAGACTCCCCCTCAACTCCCCCCACGATACCAGAACACCCAGATTCATCCCTGGTGAACCCCTTAACCCTTAGGGGTGGGGTATACCCTGACTCACACCCACACGGGGGGTGGGGGGTGGGGGGGGTGGCTGTCCTGTAAATCTCCTTGGAACTGTACTAGGAACAAGGTATACAAGAGACTGCAGCCTGATACTCAGGGGACCCCTCTTTGGGTAGGGCGCCTCAGTCTACACCCCTGGTGCAGGGAGCCCTAAAATTCTGAGGATCCCGCTCTGCAGCCCTCACTCAGGGGGCTGATAAGTCCTTGGACCCCGTCGGTGGGCGAAGCCTGCCCTGTCTGCACCCTGCCCTGTCTGCACCCCTTTGCTGGGGGGGGGGGGGGAGGCTGAAACATTTTGGGGGCTTTTGGGAAGATAGGGTTCGTCCTCTTCTACAGCCCACTCAGGGGTCCCCTCACTCGGGATGGGGGGGCCTGAAACCTCTTGGAGACCTGAGAGTACAAGGCTCCCTTTCTGCACCCCCTGCTCAGAGGTCCCCCAGGATCGCAGACCCTTCGGTGGGAGAGACCTGCCCGGAGTGCACCCCTTACTCACAGGCCCCCCCCGAAGACCCCAGAATGTACGGGACCGGCCCCGTCTGCAGCGCCTGCTCAGAGGGCCCCCGAGATCGTGGACTCAGCGGTGGGCGGGGCCTGCTGGGTCTGCACCCCTCACTCGGGGGCCCCCGAAATCCCCCGAGAGGATGGGGCCTGCCCAGCCTGCACCACTCATTCGGAACCCCCCAGGAACCCCTCTGAAAACGGGACCCGTCTCCGCCTGCACCCCCCGCTCAGGGGTCCCCCGTGGTGGGCGGGGCCTGCCCGGCCGGCACCCCCTCTCGGGGCCCCCCAAGTGCCCCCGGGAGCCCAGCCGGCCCGCGCCCCTACCTCGCGCGTGGTCACCTCCTCCTTCTCGGAGATCTTGAGCAGCAGCCGGTCGTTCTCGAGCTCGAGCGCGCGGACGCGGTCGATGTAGTGCGCCAGGCGGTCGTTCAGCTCCCGCAGCTCCTCCTTCTCCTGCAGCCGCGACAGGCGCGTGGGCGACAGCGGCGTGGCAGGCCCGCCCGCTCGGCCGGACAGCGGCGTGGCCATGGCGGCGGTGGCGGCTGCGGCTCGCGGCCTGCGCGGCTCCCGACGGCGGCCCGGGCTCGGCGGGCTCATTCAATCCGCGCCGCCGGCTGCAAGATGGCGCCGCGCCGCGCCCGCCACCCGCCGGCGCGGGGCAGCCTGGGACTCGTAGTCCGACCGCGGGGCGCGCCGGGAGTTGTAGTCTCTGGCCCTCTCCCGCCCGGTTAAGGAATCTGGCGGGAGGCGCGGTGGCGCGGCTGCAAACTCCAGGCTCGGCCACTAGGAGGCAGCATTGCTTTCCTGGCTAGTGCCTCAGTTTCCCCACTCAAAGAAACAAAAAATAGAGCGGTGGAGGATTGGTTTAGTTACTTTCCTCATAGGGTTAAATGAACGAGGAGCATCCTTATCATGACTGCTTACGTTGGCTGGGCCCCTCTGGGTTGGATGCTATGAATCTCCTAGGGTGTTTGTTTAGAGATAGAGTCTTGCACTGTCGCCCAGGCTGGAGTGCAGTGGCGTCATCGTAGCTCACTGCAGCCTACAACTCTTGGGCTCAAGCAATCCTTCTGCCTCAGCCTGCCAAGTAGCTGGGACTACAGCCATGGGCCGCCATGCCCAGCTAATTTTTTCTATATGTTTTTAGTTGTCCAGCTAATTTGTTTCTATTTTTTAGTAGAGATGGGGTCTCACTCTTGCTCAGGCTGGTCTCGAACTCCTGACTTCAAGCGACCCTCCCACCTTGACCTCCCAGAGTGCCAGGATTACAGGCGTGAGCCACTTTTTTCCTTATTTTTTGTAGGGATAGGGTCTTGCTATGTTGCCCAGGCTGGTCTTGAACTCCTGGCCTCAAGCAATCCTCCTGCCTCAGCCTCCCAAAGTGCTGGGATTACAGGCGTGAGCCATTGCACCCAGCCATCCTGGGTTTTTTGGAAAACTTACATCCTCTGAAGTTCAGTTTGATTATGTATCTCTCCTGCTAGTTCCGTCACCTAGCAGGAATGACTCCATTCTGGTTGGATCTGGTCTGTTGGGGACTAGTGCAGGAGCTTACTCCAAAACAATGGGCTTCCCCAACTCTATGCTAGTGATGTTTGGGGACCAGGTTCCTCGCTGTTGTGGGGGGTGGGGTAAGCACCCTCCACCCAGTTATGACAGCCAAATATGTCTCCAGACTTCGCAACATGTCACCTGGAGGGCAAAATTGCCCCCATTTGGAGAATCACTTCTTCTTGCCCTGGAACTGGCTTGGTGCTCCTGCCCGGAGAACCCCTCTTTCCTGATAACCCTAACCCTAACCCCTTGGGAAGCTCAGCTCAGCCTCCCTTGGGGACCCCGACAAGTCACACGCTGAGCACTTACTGAGGACCGAGGGGAAAGTGTCCACCTGCTGCCCACCTGCGTTGGACACCTAATATTCACTGCCTAACACTCCCGTCTTACCAAATGGGCCCCAGTCTTGGGGTGCCTGGCTAGACTGTGACCTCCTATCTAAGGCCCTGGTACTGTTTTGTTCTCTCATAAGGGCAGGAATACAAAATATGAAGGCAGTTGGTAAAACTGTGAGAGGCTTTAAAGCAAAATATGAAATATAATAAATGATACTACAGGAGTCGGGGGCCAGAGGGGAGAAGAATGACAGGTTTGGAGATGGCATGGGGTCCCTTTCCCATCCTCCATCTGCACCCCCTCCCCATCACAGCTCCTCTTGACCACCGCCTTGGGCACAGGCCGACCTGACCCCCACTCACCTGCCATCTGAGGCCCTGCAGGTCCCACCCATGTCCCACTCTGATGCCCCTGCCCCCCAGGTCTTTGCCTAGGCTGTTCCCCACGCCAGGAGCGCCGTTCCTGTGCTGACTGCGCGGGCCTGGGCCTCAGTCTCGCGCTCTGCAAACTGGGATCTCGAACCTACTCTCCGCCCTCCCCGTCTCGGCGCTGGGCAGGGGCCGGGGGTACCCGGAGCCCTCCCCGCCAGTTCCCCCGGGGGCTGGACTCCAAGTCCCAGAAAACCCTGCGCTTCCCGTGGGTGGGGCCCTGGACTGCCCCCAGCCTCCACCCCCCGCCACCCGCCCCGCGCGAGCAGTTCGGGAGGCGTCCGGCAACTTTCAAATCTTGGCGCCCAGCCGGAGGGGCTGCAACAGCTGGGGCCGCGGTCACCTCCACCCCTATCTCCCTGCCCGCCCCACTGCCCTCGCTGGGGGGAGCTCGAGGTCCGGGACACCCCGCAAAGCTGGCCCACCCACCCCGCGGGCTCCCCAGGCACGACATGCGACGGGACGGGGAACTGAGGCACAGGGAGGTTAGGGACCAATGGGGACCCCGTCACTCCCCCAACCCGAGCAGGGCCGTGGCAGAGGCAGGATCCGAACGCAGGACCCTCTGAGCCCTGGGTCGCTACAAACTTAATGGCTAATTGCTGTCCGCTTTGGGGTTAGGGGGTGCAGGGTGACACATCCCGGACCTGGAGGGTTGTGCAGGCCCGGGAAGGTCCCAGTCCCCAACAGTCCTTCCCTCCACCCCTGCGCCCGCCAGCCTCGCCCAGCGCTGGATTTTGGCGCCAGATTTTAAAAAATCTCTGCCCAACGGCTGCCGCTGGCTCCTGGCCCGGACTATGAGGCCAGATCCGGGATTCCAGAGCCTGGAGGCCAAACCTGGAATCTAGGATCAGACAGAATTCAGGGACCTGGGACTGGAGCCCTGTAATCCCAGCAAAGATCTGGGAGGCAGGCAGGGCACTGGGGCTGGCGGCTGTCTGTGAAATGAGTGGACATAGTAGTAACATCAACAGATATGGACCGGGAGCATCTGCTCTCTGGCAGGCACTGGAGAAACACAGTGAGTTATATGTTGTGCTAGGACATGGTAAGTACAGAGGAAAAAAAAAGTGGGGTAAGGGGGCTGGGGAGCGTGTGGAGTAGGGGGTGGCATTTTTAAATAGGGTGGGCCTCTTGGAAAAGGAGGGAAAAGCATTCCAGGGAGAGGGAACAGCCAGCGCAAAGTCTGTTTCCTGGACACAGTGGATATGGCAATGGATGAGAACTGCCTGTGGGTAGGGACAAATACGAAAGAAGGAATTAGACTGGGCACGGTGGCTCACGCCTGTTATCCCAGCACTCTGGGAGGCTGAGGAGGAAGGCTCACTAGAGCTCAGGAGTTTGAGACCAGCCTGAGCAAGAGCAAGACCCGTCTCTGCTAAAAATAGAAAGATTAGCCAGATGTGGTGGCACCTGTAGTCCCAGCTACTCAGGAGGCTGAAACAGGAGGATCACTTGAGCCCAGGAGTTGGAGGTTGCAGTGAGCTATAGTGACGCCACTGCACTCCAGCCTGGGCAACAGAGTGAGAGTCTGTCTCAAAAAAAAAAAAAAAAAAAAGGCCGGGCGTGGTGGCTCACGCCTGTAATCCTAGCACTCTGGGAGGCCGAGGCGGGTGGATCGCTCGAGGTCAGGAGTTCGAGACCAGCCTGAGCAAGAGTGAGACCCCGTCTCTACTAAAAATAGAAAGAAATTATATGGACAACTAAAATATATATATACAAAAAATTAGCCGGGCATGGTGGTGCATGCCTGTAGTCCCAGCTACTCGGGAGGCTGAGGCAGTAGGATCGCTTAAGCCCAGGAGTTTGAGGTTGCTGTGAGCTAGACTGACGCCACGGCACTCACTCTAGCCCGGGCAACAGAGTGAGACTCTGTCTCAAAAAAAAAAAAAAAAAAAAAAAAGTTCAAGAAAAGAGAAAAAAGAAAGAAATGCACGTCATATAACATCAGTGTATTAGCTATTGCTGCATAACAAACATCCCCGAAATATAGTAGTAGCTTACAACAATTCACTTTTCTTATCTCACAGTTTCTGTGGGTCAGGAACCTACAGGTGGCTTAGCTGGCTGGGGTCCCCTGGCTCAGGCTTCAACAGCTGCCACCAAGGTGTCAGCCTGGGCACTGTCTGCTTCCAAACTCACTCACGCACTGTTGGAAGGATTCAGTTCCTTGCAGGCTGCTAGACTGAGAGCCACAGGTCCCTGCTCACTGTTGTCTGGGGCTATCTCAGTTCCTTATCATACAAGAGAGAGGGTTTGATTTGGGTTTTGAAACCTTCACTGTTTGTAATAACAGGGAAATAAGAACTGAAAACAACCCAAATATCCATAGATAAGAATAGTCCAGTACCTTGATATAGATTCACATGGTGAAATATTATGCAACAGTGAAAATGAATGCAGCCAAAGCCTGCTGGCAACTACCAGAGAGAAGCGTGGAGTAGATTCTTCCTTAGAACCTCCGGAAGGAACCAGCCCTGCGGACATCTTGATTTCAGACTTCTGGCTTCTAGAACTGGGAGACAATATACTTCTATTGTTTTAAGTACCCCTCAGTTTGTGGCACTTTGTTATGGCAGCCCCAGGAGACTCCTACCCTGTCCCTGAATCAACTGTAGAGAAAAACTGTGAAAGAATGTTGAAGGTTACCAGTAATGTACTAGGTGCCTTTCAATGGAAAACTAGGTAGATTACTTAGCTATTGGTGCGTGACAAATGACCTCATGTGCAGAAGTTTGAAACAACATTTATTATGTTTTATAATTACATGTAATAAATATATAATTATGAATAATAGCATTTATTATTTCACAGTTTTTCTGGGTCTGGAATCTGGGTGCCGTGTATCAAGGTTTCCCACAAGACTGCAGTCAAGCTCTCGACCCGAGCTGAGGTCTCACCTGAAGGCTCGACTGGGAAAGAGTCTGTTTCCAAACTCATTCAAGTGCATGTTTGCAAGATCTACATCGTTGTGGGCTGTTGTACTAAGGCCTCAGTTCCTACTGGCTGTTGGCTGAGGCCACCTTCAGTTCCTTGCCAGGTGGGCATCTCCATCAGGACGAGAATGCCAGGCTGGGCACGATGTGACTCACCCCTGTAATCCCAGCACTTTGAGAGGCCGAGGCAGGAGGATTGCTTGAGCCCAGCAGTTTGAGCCCAGCCTGAGCAACGTAGCAAGACCCCAACTCTACAAAAGTCTTTAAGAATGAGCTGGGTTTTGTGGTGCCCACCTCTAGTCCCAGCTACTCAGGAGGCTGAGGTGGGGGGATCACCTGAGCCCAGGAGTTGGAGGCTGTAGTGAGCTGTGATCGCACCACTGCACTCCAGCCCGGGGAACAGAGTGCCGGTGGCCCGGTCATGTTGACACATAAAATTAACTACCCATCACGGGGAAATCACTGGAGCAGGCTGGGAGCTGCCCACCCCGCTGGCATTGTCTGTGTTGTCCGATTCTCGGGGTCCCAGCCTCTGTCATTGTCTTTGAGCTCTTTTACAAGGGTGCAAGGTATAAAACACAGAACGTGTAAATGATTCCTGTCCATTGTGTAGTAAGAAATGTAGCCTCACCCAAAGGGAGGTCTGGTCTTCAGCTGCTGGGAGGTGACCTTTAGGCCCCTGGAATGCCCTGCAGGATGGGCATATCTTTGTTTGCCTGGAGGCGCTGGCCTCTGGACAGTCCAGTCTCTCACAATGGGCCGTGTGACCAGAGCCTGGGGCCGTGCTGTGTCAGTACCGACCTCCGGCAGGGCTGGAGACCCAAGGCTGGTCATGCCGGTGGTATGTGATCGAGCCCCAATAAAAATCTAGACACGGAAGGCTCAGGCGCGCTTCCTGGTGCTTGGGAAGACTCTGTGCATATTGTCACACGTCCCACCCAGGACTCTGGGAGGAACTGGCGGCCAGAAGCGCTGCCTCTGAGTCCCTCCTGGGCTCTGCAGCTCTCTCTGCTCAATGGATTGTAACTTGTGTCATTTTGCCGTCATAAAACTGTCATCGTACGTGGAGTCCTTTTCTGGGGGCTCAGTGCTTCTAGAGAGTTATCGAGGCTAAGCGTGGCTCTGGGGACCCCTGGGTTTGTAGCCTGCTGTTCTGAGCTGAGGGAGGTCAGGGGACCCCCAAACTTGCAGCTCGTGTCTGAAGTAATGGCCATGTCTTGTGGGAACTGTACCCATTGACCACGCAGTTGCTTAAACTCCAGGCACCCATAGAAATACAAATTATCTCCTGGAGAACTAAAGATTGCCTGATATAATTTTGCATCTACCAAGCAAATTCATTCTGGCATCCTAGTGGCCTATAAAATATGTGGTTCTTTGAATTCTTTGAACTGAGGGTAACATTCTAATTAGTTTCCTCATTCATTAATGTGTTGGATACAATCTTTGACACATTCGTTGTATCCCATGAGAGTCACGCTTCTTCCTTTCTATTTATTGTTAAAATGTATCCTTTAACATAATGCTCAGCCCCTCAAAGTGTGGTCAGGGACCTGTTCATTCATTGAATCAGCCTATATTTATTTTATTTATTTATTTAGTCATTTTTGGTTATGGGGGGTTGTTTTGGGTGTTGAGTTTTTTGTATGTTTTTGAGACAGGATCTCACTCTGTCACTTAGGCTGGAGTGCAGTGGTGTGATCATAGCTCACTGCAGTCTCGAACTCCTGGGCTTAAGCGATGCTCCTGCCTCAGCCTCCCGAGTAGCTGGGACTACAGGTGGGGGTCACTGCACGCAGCCAGCCCATAGTTATTGAGCACTTACTGTGCACTAGGACTACAGCAATGAACAAAACAGAAAGAGAAAATTCTTGCCCCCGTGGAGCTGACATTCTAGGAAAGGGCACAGAAATGAGAATTTGGGTGAATAAATAAACTAGGTAGTATGTTAGATCCTGTTCAGTACCAAGGAAAAAGAAACAAAGTTAAGAAGGGGATGTGACTCGTGGGAATTGGGGAGGTGGCCGGGGAAGCCCCGCGGGGAGGCGGGGACAGGGATGTGAGGACGTGGGGTGAGAAGCGGTGTTCCAGCGGAGGAAGCCGGAGGGAGGAATGCGCCGGGCTCATTCAGAGAACAACAGGAAGTGTTTTCCGGTGCTGTTTTGTTTTGGGAGGGTGAACAGAGGAGGAACCTGGCCCAACTTAGGTTTTGGAAGCCGCTGGGTGCTGTGGGGAGAGCCACCTGGGGCGGGAGGGGTGCGGGTGTCCGGGGAAGAATGGGGTTGGCTTCGAGTGACTTTGAAGGGAACTACAGCAGAGAAGGCGTATGAGTGCCAAGCTCACTCTAGCTTGTTTTTGGTCATCTTTTTTGCATCTTGATTTTCCCATGAAAAGAGGGAGTTTCAGAGAGGTCAAGTCACTACCTCAAGGATACACAGCTCATGAGGGGTGCAGGTAGGATGTGACCGAGGCGAACTTGATCTCAGAGCAGAGCTTCCCTGCCATATTTCTCTGCCAGACGCCGTCCCAGACACCCCACCCTCCTGCCACACACCGTCTCCCCCGCCCCCACCCTTCCACCGTCCTCTGTGTTTCCCAGATGTGCCTCAGCCTTCCGGCCTTTGCTCTGGCCATCAGGGCCACCTGGTGTCTTGTTCCCACCTCCTCCCAGCCCCTGCCTGTCTTACGAATGTCTCGAAGTTCAAATGATGACTCACCTCCATCCAGAAACCTCTCCTTGGGGACAGGAATCATGTCTTGTTCATCTTTGCAAAAAGGCATGATGTCAGAGTGCAGCCCTTGCCAACGGCTTCCTGGCTGTGCCCGGAGTCAAGCCCAGACCCCTCCCTGCAGCCCCCGAGGCCCGCCTCTCTGATCTCTGCCCCTCTCTGCCCCCCTCACTCTGCCACCCCAGCCTCCTCCTCCTCAGATTCCTCCAATATGCCAGGCGAGGTCCCACTCAGGGTCTCAGCTCAAATGCCACCTCCTCAGAGAGTCCCGCCCTGACCACCGCATCTGAAGTAGCAGTGTACTGCCCTGACTAATACCAAGTCAGCACCCAGTCGGCACCAGTACATGTGAAAGTCAGATAACAGCCCCAGTTCCAAGGCACTTACTCCACACAGAGCCCTCTTCCTAGTATGGACCAGAATTAACTCATTTCACACTCAGAACAATCCCAGATAATGTTATTTTGTCCATTTTACAGAGGGGGAAACTGAGGCACAAATAGTAGGAGAATGACATGCTCAAGTTCACGCAGCTGGCCAGGAGGGGAGCTGGGATTCAAACCTAGGCAGTCCGAAGCCTCCTTGGCCACCCCCGATCCCTCCCCACATACTGTTTGGGGGACCCCATATGCCCCCGTTTCCCCACCCCAGCCCCTCACACTGCTCCTGTCTCAGTCTGCTACAGCTGCTAGAACAGAACCCCATACACCGGGTGGCTTAAACAACAGAAATTTATGTCCCACAATTCAGGAGCCTGGAAGTCTGTGACCAAGGTGCTGGCCGGTTCGGTGTCCGAGGTGAGGGCTCTCTTCCTGGTTTGTAGAAGGCAGCCTTCTCGCTATGTCCTCACAGGGCGGAGAGAGTGAGCTCTGGCCTTTCTTCTTCTTGTAAAGTCACTAATCCCATCATAAGGACCTCACATAACCTCCTCTAAGCCTAATCACCTCCCAAAGGCCCCACCTCCTAATAGCACCCCATTGGTGATTAGGGTTTCAACATATGGATTTGGAGGGGACACACATATTCAGTCCATAGCACCTCCTCTAATGTCAGGAGGCCTCCATCTCTGCACCCACTTCTCTCAAACATCCCTCCCCACTCCTGGAACTCCTAATTCTGCAGAGTCCCAGCAGCCCTGCTGGGAAGGAACCCTGGATCCACCCCCTCCAGGCAGGTCAACCCTAACCCTAACCCCTCAATGTTCTGCAGACATGGTTTCCTCCTTTGTCCAGTGGGAACAACCTCCCTGCCTCCCAGGTGTGCTGGGGCAGGTGGGGAGGAGGGATGTTAAAGGCAGTGTGCTAAGAGTTGGGGGCAAAATGCTAAGAAGTCATCACAAAACTCAGTCACAATGACAAATATTTTAACACAATTTTGAAAAAAATCTAAATGAATGCAAAAAAATTCATGCTAAATTTTCAAAATTTTAAATCAAGACAGGATCACTCATACTGATTAGTTTTCTCAGCCGAGGCTCCAAGATGGCACTGTTATTGATCCTGTCTTAATGAAAAATGTTAATATTTAGTTCATCACCAATTTGATTTTTTAAAAGATAGCATCTCACTCTGTCACCCAGGACAGATTATAGCTCACTACAGCCTCAAACTCCTTGGGCTTAAAAGATCCTCCCGCCTGAGCTTCCTGAGTAGCTGGGACTACAGGTGCACACCACCACACCCGGCTAACTTTTTTCTTATTTTTGTAGAGACGGGGTCTCACTATGTTGCCCAGGCTGGTCTTGAACTCCTGGCTTCAAGTGATCCTCCCACCTTGGCCTCCCAGAGTGCTGGGATTACAAGGCGTGAGCCACTGGGTCCAGCCATCAGCATTCATTTTGATTTAAACGACTGCATTAAAATATTATTTATCTTGTTCCGGATTAGGGGTGATGGTTGCACAAACTCATGATCTTATCTTACCAAAACTCACCGAATCAGACACTTTTAAAGGGGGAGTTTTATGGTATGTGAATTACAACTCAATAAAAAAATCAGAAAAGAAAATGGTTTTTTTTGTTGTTGTTTTTTTGAGACAGAATCTCACTCTGTTGCCCGGGCTAGAGTGCCGTGGCATCAGCCTAGCTCACAGCAACCTCAAACTCCTGGGTTTAAGCAATCCTACTGCCTCAGCCTCCCCAGTAGCTGGGACTACAGGCATGCACCACCATACCCAGCTAAGTTTTTCTATATATTTTTAGTTGTCCAGCTAATTTCTTTCTATTTTTTTTTTTTTTTTAGTAGAGACGAGGTCTCGCTCTTGCTCAGGCTGGTCTCGAACTCCTGAGCTCAAACGATCCGCCTGCATCGGCCTCCCAGAGTGCGAGGATTACAGGCATGAGCCACCACGCCCGGCCAGGAAAATATGACTTATCAGGACAAATGACTTTTTTCAGCACCCCTTTAGATTTTGCACCTCACTCTTCTTGCTAAAGAGGGCACGCGGAGGCTCAAAGAATATTTATCCAAGTCTTTCCTCGCACACATCCGTCATAGCAGCCATAATAACCTCTTCCCTGAGAGGCTGGGCTCCTGTCCAGGATGTTTCCTCTGCCTGGGATTGCGTTTCCCGTCTTCACCAGGAAAACACCACTCATCTGTCAACACCGACTTTGTCTCCACCCAGACTGACTGCCCTCAACCACTCGGCCCTCCACCCTCCAGCCTTCTCTCTCCAGACCCCAAACACCTGGTGACCCCCTTTCCCCTGTCCTGACTCCAGGTGTTGTGGAATATCCCCAGGAAACTCGGAGCTCTGTGCCCTTGAGCTAAGAACATTATCTTCCCTAGCCTTGATTTCTTTCTCTGAAAAATGAGAACAGTTGCACAAGTGCTGCTTCGTGGGCACTGCAGGAAGAAATGATTAGTACCTGGTAAGCTCTCAAGAAATGTGTGCTTGACCAGGCTGGTGGTGCACACCTGTCGTCCCAGCTACTCGGGAGGCTGAGGCAGGAGGATCGTTTGAGCCCAGGAGTTGGAGGCTGCAGTGAGCTGTGGTGACGCCACTGTACTCCAGCCTGGGTGACAGAGCGAGACCCTGTCTCTAGAGAAAAGAAAAAATAAAAAGGAAGGAAGCTCTGACACAGGCTACCACATAGATGAACCTTGAGAACATCGTGCTCAGTGAGAGAAGCCAGACACAGAAGGTCCTGCACTCACAGGAGGTCCCTGGAGTCATCAGAGCCACAGAGACAGGAAGTAGGATGGTGGGAGCCAGGAGCTGGGGAGGAGGCGGGGAGTGAGTGTTTCATGGGGACAGAGTGTCAGTTAGGGAAGATGAGAAAGTTCTGGAGATGGAGGGTGGTGATGGCGGCACAACCACGTGAATGTGCTTAATGTCACTGAGCTGTGCCCTTAAAAAGGAGTGAAGTCATAACTATTGTATTTTGCCATAGCAATAAAAAGGTGCCCAGACAGTAAGTTGTCGATTTAATTATTTTTAAGAAATTGCATCTATAAAATATGAAATGTATATTGCACGTGTAAAATATTGTGTAATAAAAGTATATAAAATATTGCACCCTCCCCCCAGCCCTGTTGCCTGGGCAGGTTCGGTCCTTCCGGCTCCGTGGACGCAGGGACCTCGCGTGGCCACCAGGTGGCGCCGCCGCGCCTCGCAGCCGGGCCGTGGGGGGAACATTTCGCGCCCTCGGGTGGGCGGCGCGGAGGCGGCGTGATGCGTCAGCCGGACCCGCCGGCCGGGGAGCCGGGGAGCTGGGGGATCCGAGCCGCGCGGCCGAGGCCAAGTCCCGGGCTGGCGGAGGAGGGGACGCAGATGTGAGTCAGCCGGGAGCCCCCAGTCGACCGTGGGAGACAGTCCCGGGGCGGCGGGGGGGCGGGGGGGGAGCCTGGCGGCCATGCCTGGCGCACACGCGTGGCTGCAGCACGCACCAGCCTGTGGCTTTGGGCAGTGGCGGCCTTCCCAAGCCTCAGTTTCCCCTTTTGCATAATGCACATAAGCCTCGCCCCTGCTTCCCAGGCCCTTGGTCACATAGAATCCAGTGCACGAGGAGGGGGCGCCTAGCGCACGTTGTGCACTGGACACGCACCGGCGTCCACCCCAAGGGAGGAAATAAAAGTGGCACCTCCAGTATAGACGTGGCGGAGGTGGCAGCGTGCAGCGCCAGCCAGAGCTATTCCCTGCCGTGCCTTCTCCCGGGCCTCGGTTTCCCCCCACAGTCAGGGGCGCACATACGGTCAAACCGGGGGGCGCGCTGCAGCAGGCGCACCGGGAGAGGCTGCGGCACCTGCGCCTCCCACGCGCACCCCTGGAACTCGCGGGGGGTGAGGAGGGGGTGCCCGGGCTCTTCTCCAGGGCGCCTAGGGCGTTGCAGGTCCCACCGCTAGGGACCCCCGAGGTGCACAGCTGGTGCTTATTGAGCGCTTACGGTATGCCCTTTATTATATTTAATGCACTCTCCAACCCAGTGAGCTGGCGCGACATCCCCATTATTCGGATGGGAACATAGAGGCCGGGAGACGCTAAGTCAACCGAGGATCTGGGGTCGCCCCAGCCGGGAGAGACCCCCACCCACCCACCCACCCCCTACCATCCCCCGGGAAGGGTCTGGCTGCAAACCGGACCCTTTCCCAGTGCAGCCCCCCAGCAGAGCTTGGGAAAAGCACGAGCCCGGGACTCTCCGGGGACCGGGAGGGGATTCCAGGCGCCCCCCCCAACTCTCCGAAAGTCCGAGCCGCCTCGCGCCCTGGAAATCCCGCGCGCGCCCTGAACCGCGGCGCGGCTGCCGGGAAATCAGGAGAAAAACTTCTGCTTTTTTTTCTTTTCTGGCACTCGCGGCCACCCCCCGCGCCCTCCTCCTGGCTCTCGCCCCCACGTGGGCGCCCCCGCGCGGCGCTCCGCCCCCTACCCACCGCCGGCCAACCGCAGCGCCGGCTGCGCTCGCCTTTGTTTTTTCACCAATAGGAGAGACGAACGGCCCTGCCGCGGCCACGCCCCGGCCCTCGGAGTCTATAAAAGGCGGCGCCGGCGGCCCGCGGCTCAGATCTCAGAAGCTGACGTCTTGGGTTCGTGTCTGCGGCTGCCGGAATCCCTCTTCCTAAGGACTTTGCGATTTTTTCTTTTCCGCCTTTTTTTGGGGGGGAATTTTACTGCCTTTCGAAGATCTTGGACGAACGCTCCGGCTCCGTGGGAAGGTTTTGGGCTGCCTGGCTCGGATTTTGCCATTTCTCCTTGGGGATTGTAGTGGGTCCGCGTCCACTGTGGATTATAACTGCAACATGACGCTGGAAGAGCTCGTGGCGTGCGACAACGCGGCACAGAAGTAAGTAACCCGGGGCCCCCCGCCGCTTGAGGTCGGCCAGGCTGGGATGGGCCCGGGGAGCCGACCGGAGTGGCCCGCCGGGCGCTGAACCTCCTCTCCCCCGGCCTCAGGATGCAGACGGTGACCGCCGCGGTGGAGGAGCTGCTGGTGGCCGCGCAGCGCCAGGACCGCCTCACAGTGGGGGTGTACGAGTCGGCCAAGCTGATGAATGTGTGAGTCAAACCCCTTCTCCAGCTGGGCGCGGGTGGGGATCCCCCTCCGCTCTGCACGCTCCCCCTACACCCTCGTCTTGCATGGGGCTGGGACTTCCCCAAGTGCCCCCACTGTGGAATCAGGGCTTTTTGGCTATTTTTTTTGGGTGGGGGGCTGCAGTATTTTAAGGCTGCACTCTTTGCAAGTGCTTTCTCTCTCTATGGTCCTATCTTCCCTCCCAAGAGTTTGAACCGTGTCCCCCCTCCCCCCACCTCCATCAGCCTGCAATGGCAATGCCCTGCACCCGTGCAGTTTTCCTCTTTGCTCTTGCACACTCCCTTTTTGCATGCACGGTGGCCAGTCCCCAGCCTCCAGCTGACCCACCCCCTCCTTCTGGCCCCCTCAGGGATCCAGACAGTGTGGTCCTGTGCCTCCTGGCTATTGACGAGGAGGAGGAAGACGACATCGCTTTGCAAATCCACTTCACGCTCATCCAGTCCTTCTGCTGCGACAACGACATCAACATCGTGCGGGTGTCGGGCATGCAACGCCTGGCACAGCTGTTGGGGGAGCCGGCCGACACCCAGGGCACCACCGAGGCCCGAGACCTGCACTGCCTCCTGGTCACGGTGAGCTGGGCCTCTGCCCCGCCCCACCCTGGGCACCTGGGTCCCTGTTTGTCAACAAAGTCAGGCTGGCCTGCCCTGCACCAGCTCAGCGCTCAGCCACGCTTGGCACGTCTCGTGGGCAGCCCGGCCAGGGCCTCCTCACCCAGCGAGTTATTTTGAGTCCGCCTGTTTTCCCCAAACAGGAGCCTGGGGAGAAGGAGGCGCCCACTAAACCCCTTCTTTCCACCTCCCACAGAACCCTCACACGGACACCTGGAAGAGCCACGGCTTGGTGGAGGTGGCCAGTTACTGCGAAGAAAGCAGGGGGAACAACCAATGGGTCCCCTACATCTCCCTCCAGGAACGCTGAGGCCCCTCCCAGCATCAGAACCTGTTGAGTTGCTGCCAAAAATAAAATAAAATAAATATTTGACCCCCCTCCCCCCCAGAACAACCCCAAAACAACCCAACCCATGAGACCATCGGGGGCAGAGTCACTGGAGACTGAGGAGGAGGAGAGGGGAGTATGCGACCACCCCTAGGGCAGAGAGCCGGGAGCAGTGCCAGGGACGGCGGCGGCAGCGGTGGCCACCGGGCGAGGAGAACAGGCACCCAGGCCAGCAGGAGATGGGACCCTGGAGCTCAGGCCTTGTGACAGAGCAGAAGCCGGAGTGGGGGAGTTGCTGCCTCCCCCATCACAGGGGTCTTGGACTCCACACCTGGAGGGTGGGGTGAGATGGATGGCGTCCCCCACCCTCCTGGAGACGGGAGCTGACGTCTGCAAGACGAGAGACTTGGCTGACTGAGGGCGTGCACCCTCCACAGGACTACACTCTGGGACTTGGGAGCTGGGGCTGCTGTTGCTCTGTGCCCACGAACTCCCAGTTTGCAAATTACATAGACAATCTATTTTGTTACTTGCACTTACTACTCCAACCACTGAGAGATGGGAAGCTTGGAGATACATATATTTTTATTTCTATGATGGCCTTGTAATAAACATCTTGAAGCCTCTGGATTCTTGTATGTTTTCTGCTTCTGAGAATGCCCGCCTTCCCCCCGCCCGCCCCCCCAACACCCCGTGTGCTCCAGCACCACTCTCGCCCCCCCCACCCCAGCTCACCAGGAAGTGTGACTTAAGTCCCTGTTAGCAGTTCCAGGCCCCTTTGCACAAACAGTGCCTCTTCTCTCCGCGGCAGGCGGGCCACCACCCAGCTCCAACAAATCTTTGACTCTTTTTTTTTCCCCTTCTCCTGCCCTGTAGCAGTTAAGAGACCGGTTTATTACGAAACCTGGCCCCCGTGCCACCGCTGTTACTGGCTGTACCTGAGCCAACCCCAAGCAGCTCTGGGCACATACAGACGCGCCCCGGGGAAAGGAGGGGGGATGCTGGCTGCAGCCCCTAACTGCCCGGTCCGGAGGTCAAGGGGGCACCCGGGGCCACACAGCGAGTGGGCTCGGGCCAGGTAGGACGAGCTCCTTTGGGGATCCCCAGGGAGGGGGCCTCCCTCCCCCCCAGGCGCTCTCCTTCTTAGGATGGGCCTCTTCCCTACACTAAAAAAGATTTTTTTTTTCTTTCCCTAACCTAAAATCAACAAGCAGAAAAATACCCCAGGAAGTCGGCCTCACGGCCCAGCTGGGCTTGGCACGCGGCTGCGCTTTGCTCTAAACCGAAACTGAGCCCCGGCCGGGCCACCTCCTAGTCCTCCAGCAGCCGCCGCGCGGTGACGCCCCCTGCCCCGGGCTGGGGGCGCGGCCCGGCCCTTCCGCTCGGCCTCAGTCCACCCGCCCGGGTCTGCGGGGTGGGCGCGCCCGGGCCTGGCACCCGGCAGCCGCGTCTCCCCTCCGTCCCGCAGCCCCCGGGGCCTGGGAGCTGGGGAGGAACCGGGATGCGACGGGGTGTGGGGGGGGCCCTGCCCGCAGGCCACGACCTTTCCACGGAGCCCCGCGTGGGCGCGAAAGGAAAACCCCGACGGCTCCCTGGGAGTCACGGGGCTGGGGGGAGCCCCGGCGGAGGAGGATGGGGGGGCAGGAGGGGGAAGTCCCAAAGGGAGAGGCGGGAGGGGCTGGGATCCCTCCTGGGGCTGGGAGGAGGGGAGAATGGAGGGGAACAGGTGGGAGCCTCCAGAGGGGGAGGAGGGAGTCCCAGGGGGTTGGGGTGGGGTGGGGAGGTAAGGGGGGAACCCAGGAGTCAGGACACCTGCAGGGTGGAGGGGTAAGAAGGTAGGAGGGAGATGGGGAGGGGGATCCCTGGGCTCCGTGTGGGGGATCTGTCCCCATCCTGACTGTGGTCCCATCTCTGTGTCCCCTGAACAGTGCGAGCAAGACCCCAAGCCCCAAGGGGGAACAGGGCATGGGTGGGGCCCCAGTGGTGAGACCCTCAGCTGGAACCTTAACCTGTCTGTACCTCATTTTCTCCCTCTGAAAAGTGGGTATAATAATGCCACCTGGCTCGTATTAATAGATTGTTGAGATTAACTGAAATATAGATTCCTTTGACTATGTTCCTTGGATTTTTCAATTCCTTCCATTATATTAATATTTCCAACACAAAAAGTATAAAAAAGATTAGCCATTGTCAATGGCTCATGCCTGTAATCCCAGTGCTCTGGGAGGCCGAGGCGGGAGGATACCTTGAGGTCAGGAGTTTGAGACCAGCCTGGGCAACATAGCAAGACCCCATCTCTAAAAAAAAAAAAATTAAAAAGAAGGTTCTCCATTATTATCAACATTATTATTATGCTCCATGCATTTCCAGGGTTACCTTTCACCCTCTCCCAGCACCCCAGGAATTCGCAGAGCAGAGGCTAGCATCCAGCAGCCAGGCACACTGTGAAAAATTAAAAACTCAGTCGGCAAGACCAAAGAATGTCTTCAATCAGTATTTCTGAAATGCAAATGAGTGCAAAAAAAAAAATCTGTGGTGAACAGAATTTCAAAACTGTAAATCAAAAACAGAGTCAGCATTGCTGATTTGCTGTTCTGACTCAGCTCCGCAGCCAGAGTGCTCTGGACCGTCACCCGTGTGAGCGTGCAGGACTGTGGTTTGTGTGTTCTGACAGTTCTCCCATTATTATTACTACTGCCGTCATCGTTGTTGCTGCTGTCATTAATAAGAGTGTTCCACGGTCCACTTGACCCAGCCCGAGCATGTACAGGAATCAGCTCAAATACTGCCATTTCACTAGATGAGTAACAGCAGCTATGCCTTTAATATATTCAGTCCTCCCTGGGGATAAACTATAAACACCATTAAACTTGACCACAGCCCTGTATCAAAGATACTGTTGTCCCATTGTCTAGAAGAAGAGACCAAAGCTCAGAGTGGAGGAGCCACAGCCTGGCCAGCCACTGGGAAAGACTCAGGCTGGGAGGAGCGGGGAAGTTGCACCACACCCGGCTCTGCCCCTCCCCCACCTCAAGTTCACACTGGGGCAGAGAGAAATTGTCACAGGTCACCAAGGCTCCGTCAGCTGGCACAGGCCCTGCTCTGGGCTCCCAACCTCAGGACTGGGTGCCAGATGCTGTGTGTGTTCCTTGGACGACGAAGAGCAGGAGTGAGTTGGCAACAGCAGCCTCGGGTTGCAGATGGCCAGGCTTCCCCAGCTGGGCATGTGTGGTTGGGGTGCGTGCTCACCTTGTGGGCCCACACTCGTGCCTCTGTCCGCACCTGCACCCACGGGCCTGAGACACGCGCACACGCACACGCCCCCTCTGCACGGTTCTACGCACACCCAGAGACATGCTCACACGTACACGTACACACACACACACACACACACACGCTCACGTCACATGTGCAGGGACACGCCATCTCTTGCATGAGGCTAGATGTGAGAAGGCATGTGTCCTCCCTGTCCCCGTGCCTCAACAGTTTATGCGTTTCCAGCTGTTTCCCTGAACTCCAGGGAAGCAGGGGCGGCCTTGTGAATAGGTCACGAGGCACTTGGGGGCCAGCTGGGGGAGCAGGGAGTGAAACAGCCCAAATACGACAGAGATGTTGGGGAGAAATAACATAACAGCTGGCCTTGCACTGGGCTAGCCCTTCACCTCGTTATTTCTCTTAATCCTGGCAAAACCCCTACAAGGTAGATACTATTATTATCCGCTTTTTGCAGCAAGGGAGCAGAGGGTTCAGAGAGGTGTGGTGATTTGCCCAAGGTCACACAGCTAGATGATTGCAGAGCCAGGAACCAAACCAAAGCCCGTGTAATTCAAAGTTAGAACTGTTTTAGCATATTAACACACTTATAATATATATTAACCTAATAACATATATTATTGAGATAAAGTCTACATACCATCAAATTCACCCCCTAAGTGAACTCAGTGTTCGACTCAGTGGTTTTTAGTGTATTTACAGAGGTGCAACCGTCACCTTTATCCAATTCCAGAACACTTTCATCACCCCAAAGGAAGCCCCGTCCCCTTGAGCAGTCACTCCTCATCCCCCCTCCCCCAGCCCCTGGCACCCACGGGTCCACTTCCTTTCCCTGCGGATGTGCCTGTTCTAGACATTTCATATCAATGGAGTCATAAACCACGTGGCCTTTTGTGTCCCGTGTCTTTCACTTGCGTATGGTTTTGGAGGATCACCGAGTTACAGTTCTCGCTGTGTCTGCAGTCTCCAGCGAATGTGCCGGGGGGCATTGGCAGTGCGCTAGTGCCCTCACGGGCGCACAAGGACGCACACGCAGGCATTCAGAGGCGCGCACGCAATTCATATTTAGTGAGCGCCCCACATGGGTGGGCATCGCACACACACCCTGGACCCACACATTGTTCGCACACTCAGCTCTCTAACCCCCGGCCAGTGCACGTGCTGGATCACTCCTTCTCTGCCTTTCCCCATGTTAATGTCTACTCACCTTTTTGTTCTCATCTCCGATGTCACCTCCTCTGGGAAGCCCTCCAGAGAGGACCCAGCAAAGCCTCTCTGCTAGCTCTACCCACCTCCCCCTCTTGGCACCTGTCCCCATTTGTAATGACGTATTTAATTCTGTCATTATTGGCTTCTCGTCTATCTTGTGTTCGGCTGCACACTCCCAGAGAGGTGGGAGAGGGTCTGTTTTTCTAACCTCCAGACCCCGAGTGGCCAGCTCAGAGCCTGGGATACAGCTGGCACTTCATAAGTGCTTGTGGCATCAAGACCCAATCCAGTCCCGTACAATAAGAGATTGACCCATCGATGACCTTCTGTGTCCAGGACAGACCGTTTCGTTCCTCAGGGACACACATTGGCCTGCCAAGTGCTGGGTCCTGGCCAGGCATAGTGACACCACTCAGCTCTGGGAGGCTGGAACCTGGCCCTATGGAGGTGGCTGGCTGTGTGACATTGGGCAAGTGGCTTCACCTCTTTGGGCTCAGTTTCCTTAACTGTGCAATGGGGACACTAACGACAGTGCCTGTCTCTCGGGGCTGTCATGAGCATTAAATTAATTAAACTATGTAAAGCATTGAGAACAGTGTGGCGTTTCCAGAAAGTTAGCTATTATTACGTGAGTCAGGGTGCGACTGTACCCCATGCAATCCTTCCTACCTGCACACAAATGTCTGCATCCTCACTTCCCTGTGCATTGGAACTTGGCTCTGAATCTGCTCATGGTGGTGTGCACGGTGGTGTGTTCAGGCACGAGAACGTGTTCTGCTATGTGGGAACCCAGCAATACATGTACACGCATGGAGAGTTCCTGAGTTCCTGCAGTGAGCCCCGACCAACTGGGGTCCCCTGATTGTACGTAGACCCCTCCCACCTCACTCCGATTTGGAAGGGCAGCCCTGTGGATTCTGCGTATGGCTCACCTCCCACTCCAAGGTGGCCCCAGGGCACAACCTCTGAGTAGGAAGCATCTGACCTGGCTGGTGACCCAAGGATGATCTATTTATTCTAAGCTGTCAGCATGGATGGCCACGTGTACACACACACACAAACACATGTGGGTAGCAGACACATGTGCAAATGTACATGGATGCACACACACAAGCACGTGCCATCATTCCTAGCCTCATTCCACACTTACCCACTGCATGAGTGTCCTGGGCTTGCCATAACAACACACCACACACTGGGGGGTGTAAGCAACAGAAATTTTTTCGTTCACAGTTCTGGAGACCACAAGACCAAGTTCAAGGTGTCGGTCATCAGGGCTGGTTCCTTCTGAAGCTGGGAGGGAGGCCCGAAGGATCTATTTTAGGGCTCTCCCTAGTTTCTGCTGGCCTGAAATGTTTGTTGCTTGGTTTATAGACAGCCATCCTCTCCCTATACATCGCCTTCCCTCTGTGCATGTCTGTGTCCAAATTTCCCCTTTTCCCAAGGATCTTAGCCATATTAGATCAGGGCCCACCCCAACAACCTCATCTTAACTTGAAATCACATTCCCAGAGACTGAGATTGGGACTTCAACATCTTTTGTGGGAGACACAATTAGACCCCTACCACCCTCACACAAAAATACCCAGCCACGTACGTTCTTAGCCACGCATGCAGACGCTCGAGAGCTCACACTCACCTTCAACAGACACATACAAACACACCTCTCTTCACCTTGTTCTCTTGTTTTTCTAACACTAACACTAACACAGGCCCTAGCACACAGTAGGGGCTCAGTAAATGTGGAATGAATCAAAACACACACCCAGTGCTAGGCGGTCTCGCGCCACGTGGGTGCGTGTGCACTTGCACATAAACCCTTCCCCTCGTGGCTGAACATGCACCCGCCATGGAGGAGGCAGGAGGTGACACAGGAGAGAGAAAGACCACTGTGGGCGTCCGGGGTGGAAGCCCACGGAGAACTGGAGAGATGTTGACGGCGTGACAGAGGGAGCTGGGCACGTATCCATAGGCGAACTGGGGGTGCTGACTCTCTGGTACTTCCTGCCCTCCCAGGAGGGACTGGAGTATGGTCCTGCCATTAGAGAAAGCTCCCAGGCAGAGAGAAGCTGTTGGGGTGTAGGGAATGGTCCCGGGCTGCCTCCTGGGTGGCCCACCCCCAGCCAGGCCCCTGGGGCCCTCTGAATAGTGGCCTTACACTTGGGGTGCATTGGCAGCCCCAGCACTTTCGGTTTGGTAGGTTGGATGACGTCCCAGGGCACACTGATGTCTGCACTGGACTGTGTCACCCCTTTTCCTCCTCTCTCCCAGGGTCCCATCTCTCTGTCCTGGCCCTCAGGCCCCCAGAACTCTCAGCCCTTCCTCACCTCCAGCCTTGGCCCTGGGGAGCCCCTCCACCTGCTGTGCCCCACGGTGCTGGGGGGCTCTTCCTGCCTTGGTCTTTTCTCTCTGACCTCTCTTGCAAGAGTCTGGTCTCTCTGCTGGACTTTCCCCTTCCCAGCAGTACCCAGTGGGGCTTTGGGGAGGTGAGCGAGTGGCCAGCGTGGGTCCAATTGGAGGAAGCGGATAGTCCCGGAGCTGTGCGGAGAGGGAGCTTCAGTGACACGGATGCCGCCCTCCCCAGCCCCCACCCAGTAGCGCGGGAGTCCCACCACACTCGGACATGTAGGCCATGTGACCAACAGCTTTACAGATCCTCAGGGACGCACAGAGACCAGGGATGACCTCCAGAGGCCCAGAATGACCCCAAGGACCTGCTCCCAAGGGCACTGCGCCAGGGAGACTGCAGACAGGCGCTCAGGGTCCTCCGAGGCCACATCTGCACAGGGGGCAGGGGGGTTTCCTTTCGCGACTCACCCCTGTTCTTTCCCTTCATTGTTTCATCCTCATTCCCACTCCACCCCCTCCACCCGGACGCCGGCTGTTCTCAGGCCCCGGAGCTGGGCTGGGCTGGGGTAGGGTGAGGGGCGTCGCGGTGCAGCAGGCGAGACCCTAGTGCACACGTGGGCGCCCCCGCCCCAGGCAGGAGCACACACACGTGGGAGCTCGAGCCTGCGCGAGCAGGGAGGTGCTCGTGCTGCCGCGTACACAGCAGGCACGCCATAAATGCCTCTAGCTAGCATGGCTCCACGGGGTGGGGGTGGGGAGAAGGCAGAGTTCAGGCCGTACTGGGAGGGGTGGCGGCCTAGCTTTGGGTTTGAGTCTCTGCCGATTACTAGCCGGGGGCAGCTCAGCAAAAGTGTGACTCAGTTTCCCCCCTCCATAAAAGGGAAAGGCGAGTCGCCCTCCCACGTGGCGAGGTGAAACCAGCTCATGCACCAAAGCGCTCAGCAGAACGCGCTGCCTTGAGAACCCTTATTACGCCTTCCCTGTGCCCCACCCTCCCGCCAGACACTCTGGGGGTGGAGAGGGGCGCTGACCCGGACCCAGACGCCCCTCCCGCCTTCCCTCCCCGGCAGGCCCGGAGTCCCGGCTTCCCCGTTCCTCCTTAAATTGGATAATTGGAGACAGAGGCGGGTGTGCGAGAGACAGCGAAATCCTCAAGTGGGCGAAATGCATGGACCTGTCCCCCCGGTTTCCCCACCTTGGGGGCCCCCCGACCCTCACCAGGGCTCCTTCCCGTGTGCCCTGGGCGCGCAGCCTGTGAGCTCAGGAGCCCCCAGCGCCGGCCGCCGACCCCCTCCGGTGCCCAGCGGTGCCAGCCTCCCTCTGGTGCCCGCCAGGCGCGGTGTCTGCGGCCGCCCGGGCGGAGAGGGGGGTCCGGCCCGCGGCGGCTCCGGCGGCGTCTCCCTCCCCCAGCCCCTGGCGGCGGGCGGCTGGGCCGAGGGCGGGGCGTCTGCACAGACCCTCCTTTTGTGAGCGGCGCCTTCCCCGGGCGGCCTGGCGCGCAGGGCCCGGGCACTGCGCCAGGGCCCGGAATAGCCTCCCTGCCCGGCCGCCCGCCCCACGCCCCGGTGGAGCCGCCTGACCTGCCTGGCCAGGCGCTGGGGGAGGCCGGGGCCGCGGCGGCGCTGGGACCGGGTGCGTGCTGAGCCGCACGGTGCAGCCAGGCCTACTGCGGGCAGCCCTTCCCCTGCGAGCACATGCCTGCTGTGTGCGACCCCTTGCTTGCACGCGAGCCTACTACTGTGTGCAGAGCCCCACCTGCGTGTAACGTCTACTGTGTGCACACACCCTGATACATGCAGCACCTACTGTGTGCGGGCATCCACCCGCATACAAACACCTGTGGGAGAGAACAGGTACCCTCACGCGAGCCAACACCCACTGTGCGCAGACACGGACACACTTTCAAACACCCACTGTGGACAGGCACACACTCACCAACATCCATTAGTGGAGACCTCCCCTACTTTCAAACACCCCGTCTATGCAAGCACCCACTGTGGGTAAAGACCCCACTACGTGCACAACTGTACATCTGCAAGCTGACGTGCACTGTGCGTAGTCATCAGGGAAATGCAAACGTTTCTCAGTTCAAATGCTCACTGTGTAGCGCCCCATACCTGCAAACCCCCACTGTATGCAGAGAGCCACAAGGTGCCAACACCCAATCTATGGGAGTGTGCATGTGCTGATTTGGGGTGGCAGCAGTGTGCAGGGCACCCACCTGTGTGCAGCCGCTCTCTGAGAGCCCTTTTTGTGTGCCTCGGTTTACCCCACTGGGGGAGAGACTCTGCCTTGCTTAAGTCACTTTGAGGGACTCTGAGGTATGGGAGGGAAAGGGGGTTGCATACCCCCTCTTCTGTGTGGGGTCTGGGCAGTGGATTCAGGCAAGCAGGGCTGGGGGCTGGGCCTCCAGGGCCTTCCTGGAAACCCAGGGGGCAGGTGCAAGGGCAGGCAGTCTCCGTGGGCAGGGTGCCAGCCCTTGGCTTCCCTGAAACTGGGCACAGCAGCTGGGAGAGGTTTCCGGCCCGCCCAGAGCCACCTGGCCCCGGGCACTCTCGGGAAGATGGGCGGGGCCAGCAGGCCATGCCAAGGACAAGCCAGGCTCCAGCCTGCACATGCCCGCACAAGAGCCACCGGTGGACCTGTGTGCACACACGCGTGCGCATGTATGTGTGTGCCGCCCTGGTGCAAATTCTGTACCCCACATACAAACATGCACACACAGGTTCACACGTGTGTTGCTCACTAACTGCATGACGCAAGCAAGGGCCTGGGGGGCCCATGTTCACCACAAACTCCACAGGACAGAGATATCTGTCCACTTTGCTCACTGTGCGTCTCCAGCGCCTGACCATTGGCGCTTGGTACATATTTGTTGAATGAACAAATGAATGAATAAATGAACACATCATTTTTGCAAATATGGACTGAGTGTCTACTGTGCACCAGGCATTTGTACATCTTAAAGCAACCAAAAGATCCTTGGAACTGACATTCTAGACACATACACAGGGGTAGGAATAAATGCACACCTGCACACACCTGTGGGTACACACGTGGGTCCACCAGGAAGCACCTGAGTCCACTTTTATTTCCTCACATACGAAAATGAGCCAGGTGGACACACAGAGGCCCTGTGGACTGGACAGGTGCACATTTTTGTACATGCAATTTCCTCCTCTTCTACTCCCCAGCCACCTTCTCCTGGCCTCCCCTCCTGAGGCCTCTAGGGATCCATCCATGCCTGGGTTTGCAGGGGTTCCTCGGAGCGCAGGGATCCCTAAACCCAGCTCACCAAACATTTTCCATCATTGAGCCCTCCTAGGGCTAAGGCTGTTGCCTGCAGAAAACTCCAGAAAGTGTGCACCTGAGGTTGATGGGGTCAGAATCGTGTAGGATGGGGCCTTGGGGAAGAGGCTCCCAGATACTCTCAGAAACCATCCACCCATTTCACAGTAGGGGAAACTGAGGCCTAGAGAGGAGAGGGTCTTCCTGTTGCGCTGGGGAGGAAGATTGTGAGAAACAGATGCGCTGGCTGGGCACCCTCATCCTTCTCCCCTTGCAGCCGGAAACAGTTCCCAGACCACAAGGGTGGAGGCAGGAAGGTGGGGACCTCGCTGAAAGGAGGAGGCAGGAGGGGAGGCCCTGTGGGGAAGAGGGGACTGTCTATGTCCTGGAGAGAGACACAGAAGAGGTGGACGTCCCAGAGTCCGCCACCTGGGCAGATAGACCTGTGCTCAGCAGCTGGCGACAGAGACCCAATCTGGGACACCCAGATGCTCATCTGCCCTTCCTGTTGCAGATCCCCCCTCTGTAGCCTCCAGATGGGACTCCTAGGCGCTGCTGCGGCCTCTTCCCTGCTAGTGTGTGTGTGTAATTGTGTGTATGTGTATGTGTGTCTCTATGTGTGTTTGTATATGTGTAGGTGCACATGCATATATTTATGTATGAGTATGCATGTGTGTGTGCATAATTGTGTGTATGTGGGTACTTGTGTGTGGGGTGTGTTTGTATGTGCATATGTGTGTTTGTGGGTGCCTTGTGTATGCACACATGTGCTTGTGTGAATTTGTGCACATGTGTTTATATGCATATGCATGTTTCATGAACATGTGCTTGTGTGGGTTTGTGTATGCCTGAGTGTATGCACGTGTGTTTGTGGGTATGTAGGTGTGTGGTTTTTTGAGTGGATGTGCATATGTGTGTGCAGGAGAGGGAAGCCCCAGGATTCCAGGTGTCCCAGGTATCCAAGCCTTCAAATCAGGGATCTCGTTTTATGGGGCCTGGATACTCCATTGCACACACATAACAATAACAATGGCAGTAATGGTAACAGTTATCCTGTATTTGAGGGCCGGAACTCCTGGGCTCAAGTGATCCTCCTGCCTCAGCCTTCCCAGTAGCTGGGACTACATAACCACTATGCCTGACTAATTTTTCTTATTTTTTTTAGAGATGGGATCTTGCTATGTTGCCCAGGATGGTCTGGAACTCCTGGCCTCAAGTGATCCTCTCACCTCAGCCTCCCAAAGTGCTGGGATTACAGGCGTATTTTTAAAAATTATTATTATTTTTGCTATATACCAGGCATTTTTAAAATCACCTTACATGTATTTTTGAAAGCTAAGTTTATTAAGGTCTAATTCACAAATAGCAAATCCATGGTTTTTAGGTGTGCAATTTGATAAGTCTTGACAAATGTATGCAGGCATGCAACCCTCACACATTCAAGATAAAAGGCATTTCCATCATGCCCCAAGTCCTTTCTCCCCACTCCTAGGCCCACCCCCACTCTGACCCCAGCCCCAGCAGGGCATCCACTGATCTATTCTGCCCCTGTAGTTTTGCCTGTTCCAGAAAGTCACCAGCATGGAATCACACCGTAGGTGGCCTTTTGAGCCTGTTCCTGCCACTCAGCACAACGCATTTGAAACTTATCCATGTTGTGTAAATCAGCAGTTTGTTCCTTTAAAAAAAAAAACAAACTGAGCTATAATTCGCACGTCATAAACTTCACTTTTTAAGGTGCACCATTCCATAGTTTTTAGTACAGCCACAAGGTTGTGCAACCATCGCCACTGTCTAATACCAGAACCTTCTCATCACCCCAAAAGGAAGCCTTGTCCCCATCAGCACCCACTCCCCACCCCCTCTCCCAGCCCCTGGCAAGCACTTTCTGTCTCTACGGATTTGCCTGTTTGGGACATTTCAAATGAATGCACTCGCACACTATGTGGCCTTTTGTGTCCGAGCACGTTTTCGAGGTTAGCGTGTTCCCCTTTATGGACGGGGTGTGTTCCATCCTATGCGCTGACTTCAGTTTACCTGCCCGCCTATGGATGCTGCCAGCGCTAGGTGATCAGACACAGGTCAACCTGCCCTGCATTCCCCTCCAGGTCTTGGTGTGGTCGTAAGTATTCATTTCTCTTGCATAATACCAAGAGAAATGGGGTTGCTGGGTCCCCATAACCTTATGGGGTTGGGACTATTATTAGATCCATTATATTTATCTGCCAGACTCCCTCTCTGTCACAGGAGCGCACACACAAGCAGACACGATGCCATCACTCACGCAGACCCTCCAGGACCCACGCAAACGCCCAGGGCTCCCCCACGCCGCATTGAGCACCAGCTGTCTTGCCCTCCACCCAGGGCCGCGTCACGCCCCACGCCCCCGGGCCAGACGCCGGCGGGGCCTGCAGCCCCAGAGGTGCTGCAGACGCACCGCGATTTGTTCATCTTTCCAGCCAGTGCGTCTCGTCCTGGTGGTAATTATAATAGCTCCCAGACTACTAGGGAGACGGTGAACAGTCTCGCAGTCATCGCCGGGGCCCCACGCCCAGAGGCCACGGGCACTGGGAGCGAGTGTGCGTGTCCAGGCTGGGGAGGGGAGGAGGGTTTCGGGCCGGGGCGCATCCTGCGCTCCAACACCTGACATTGCCACGGTTGCCCACCCTCTGCGTAGAGCCAGCGCCGTGCGCTCCTGGGCACCACGCGTTCCACGCGTGATCGTGCCCGTGAACGCGTGCACGCCCCCACTCTGCACACACGGCGCCTCGTGCATCCCACGCCCGTGGAGTGTGCACGCGTGGGGGGTGCGAGCACGCGCACTCGGCTCACGGAGGGCGGAGAGAGGCCGCGCTCGCGCGCGCGCTCCCGGGGCCGCGGCGGGGGTAGGGGTGGGGAGGCCACGCTGGAGGACGCCCCGCCCCCCCTTCCCCGGGCGCGGGCCGGAAGACCTGCGGCTGCAGCCGGCGCTGGCGTCATGGGTTTCCACTGGGGCCCCCGCGCGGGGGCCGGGATTCCCTGGCGCAGGAACGCCCGTGACTGCGGCGCCGGCCTGCGGGATGACATCAGCCCCTGCGTTTCTGGAGCTGGCCTGGGCGGGGGTGCGGAGGCCTTGGAGAAATGCGAATGACACCAACTTTGATTTGGGGTTAACACTTGCAGAACGCTTAGTGCGTGCGCGGCTGTGGGCCGAGCGCTGTGATGATGATGCAGGTGCTCTTAATGTCCCCATTTCACAGACGGGGAAACTGAGATCGGCGCACTGCCTGGCCCATACTCGGTTGCTCAGTTCTCATCTCCCGGCCCAGGGTGCGGGGGGAGGAGCTGGAAGCACTCCCTTTTTTCAGCGGCCCCACCCCCAGTCTCCCTTTTCTGCACGAGCGGGCTCAGAGAGGGCCTGCGGGTGTCCCAGCGCCACCCAGCAAGTTGGGCGCTGAAGCCAGATCTGTCCACACAGTCGATCTCTTTCCCCAGCTCTGGCCCCTGCGGTGGCCAGAGGCGGTGCCCGCGCCTGAGCCAGGGCGCCCGGGCTGCCCGGTGGGGTGTGCCCGCCGGCTGCCTTTGTGCTGACGCCAAGGCCAGTGGATTCTAAATATAGCCCGGGAGGAGGCGAGGGCTATTTTTAGCTCCGGCTGCTTGGGCCCTCCCAGGTCAGCGGTCCTCGGGCCAGAACCTTGGGGAGGAGGGCGGGGGCAGCGCCACCTTCTAGGGTCCCCACGCACAGGGGCAGCCCGCCTGCCTCTCTGCGCGCAGCCCGCCCTGGAGGACAGTTGTGGGGCGAGGGCCGTGGGGGCCCGGGAGCGGGTGTTGTAGGGGGAAGGGGTCCCCCTCCACCTTTTCTAACCCCCACCCCCACCCCCAGCTACTGGCCCGCCCTTGCCTTTTGTTGGGCTAAAGGCTGCTTTCTATTTTGGGAAGGTGTTGGAATAATTTCTCCAGCTATTTTTAGCCAGGTTGGGGATTCCTCCGCCCAGGCTGACCGCCCCGCCTCTCCTCCTCCTCCTCCTCCTCCTCCTCTTCCTCCTCCCCGCTGACCCAAGGATTGCCTTGCTCAGCGAGGGCAGACGGGGACACGCAGCCCCTGGGGGAGACTCAGAGTCGGAAGACCCTCCCCCCCGTGTTTCCTGGTTTTGGGGGGAGGGGGCACTCGAGGGCGTTCCCAGGTTCCCGGGTGAGCCAGACATTCCGGTCCCTAGGAATCCGTGACACCCCACATCTGAATTCTGTCTTCAGGGCAGGGTGGGGCTCCTGGACTCTGACCTTTCACCTCCTTTCAGGTTGTCACGCTTCTGCCCTGCTGAGAACAGGTTTTTGATTCCTACACCCTTGGCTGGGGACTCTCAGGTCCCCAAGAGGAAGAGCTGCGCCGTGAGAGTAAACTGAGGCACAGAGAGGACGCTGGAGTGGGACATTTCTTAGGCTTGTTCCCTGATGGTTTCATTTCCTTCCATGCTCTACCCCTTAACAGCTGGTTAACCTTGGGGCAGTTACTTGACCTCTCTGTGCCTCTTTCAGGACATGGGGTGATAGTCACAACTGAGTTATAGTGAATATGTGAATGAATTTATTAAAGATCTTAGAGAACGACATCCTGGCAGGAGATGGCCCGGTGGTCCTAGAAGGGTGCTGAGATACGTCTGGCTGGAGCAGAGAGGAACATTCTGGGCTCTGGCTGGCTCCATAACTTTGGGAGTACACTCAGTTACTCCCTTACTCCTCCCAAGTCCATAAGGCTGGTGAGAGTGACCCTATGTTACAGATCAGGAAACCCAGGCCCTGGAGCAGTTTCACAGGCCTAGGGTCTCATGACAGGTGACACACAGGAGGCCAGCACAGTTCCCTGACTCCTGGCTGTGACCCACACGGTATTCCATAGCTGTCTTCTGCATTCTTTCATCCGCTCCTTCACTCACTCAGCAAACATGTGTTGGGCACCGTATGAATGTCCTAGGATTGTGGTGACACATCGCCACAGTTTTAGTGGCTTAAAACAACACAATTTATTCTTTTACAGTTCTGGAGGTCAGAGTCCAAAATGGACCTCAGTGGGCTAAAGTTAAGGTGTGGCAGGGCTGGTCCCTCCTGGGGACTCCAGGGGAGAACCCGTCTCCGGCCTTTTCCAGCATAGTAGCCGCTGGAATCCCTCGGTTCGGGCCCCTTCCTCCGCCTTCAGGGCCAGCAGCGCAGCATCTTCCAATCTCTCTGTCCCCGACCCTCCTGCCTCCTTGTGTGAGGACCCTGTGCTGACACTGGGCCACCCCAATAATTTAGGATAATCTCCCCCTCTCAAGATCATTAACTTAATCCCATCTGCAGAGTCTTTAAATTATTTACAGGTTCTGGGGATTAGGACATGGACATCTCTAGGGAGCTGTACTCAGCTCACCCCAGGTGCCTCCTTTGGTGAGGCCCTGCTGGGTGCCCGGCAGACAGTGAGGAACGAAAACTGAGGGTGCCTGTCCTGGAGTTTACAGTCCCGGGGCCATGGCCAGCATGGATCACGTGGTCACAATGATACAAACATAATTATAAATAGGGTTGCCAGATAAAATATTAATACAAGACACTCAGTTACATTCGAATTGAAACAAATAATTTTTAAGTATAAATATGCCCCATGTAATACTTGGGACATAATTATCATCTCATTTAATATTTAAAAAATTAATGTATGTCTCATTAAATACTTGAGTCATACTAAAAAAATAGCTGTACAGTACTCCCACGTGTGACTAACTATAAGTTATAATTTATCATAGAAAGGCTTTAATCAGAAGTAACAAGCTGACTTGGGTGTCCAGATGGCTCTGGCTGTGGAGTAGACAGTGGGCTGCAGGGGCACAGGTGCGTTTGGCACCCAGGTACCCGCCCAGAGATTTCTCACCTGTGCGCGATTGTCTGTTACAGCCTAGGGTGGGCGGGGCCTATGCCGAAGGCCACACCCCTCACACCTGCATATGCGCATTCTGCCTGTCAGTGGTACTCAGCCAATCAGAAGCCGACCTTAGCCTCAGGTTCCGCGGCTCCTGCCCTTCTGCGCAGCCTCGCGGGGGCGGAGCCTCGCGGTGGGCGGGGCCTCGCGCTGGCCTCCCAGGCAAACAGCGAGTAGCTGGGTGACATGAGGTGCCTCCGGGGGAACCGAGGCCTCTGAGCGCCTGGGGCGGGTCAGGCAGTCGCCTGGAGACTCTGTCCTGTGGCGACCCCAGCTCTGAAGGCCCCAGCCTGGCGGAGGGGACGCGTTTGATGGGTGGCGCCCGTCCGTCGTGTTCCCTCACCGTGACCTGGGCCGAGTGCAAGGTCCTGGTGGGGCCGAGGCCGCCCGGGAACAGGCCCCTGGCGGGGCGGAGGCCCGAGGGTCGTGGCCCAGCCAGGCCCCTTCGGAGAAAGGAGCCGGCTCCTCCTGCTGGGGCCTCCTGACTTCGGAGAAAGGAAGCAGGACACTCCCCTGGGGCCGCAGCTGCTCATCTTCGGAGAAAGCCTCCGGAAATGGGGAGGAAGCCTTGGGCTGCCGAATGAGGGAAGTCAGGCCCAGACCCTGCTCAGCTCAGCTCAGCTCAGCTCGGAGCCGCTCCAGCCTTCCCCGGGGCCAGGCCCCAGGACGGGCTCAGGCCTCCTCGTGCCCTGTCCTTCCGTCCTAGGACCGGTTTCGTGAAGGAAGAATGTCCCAGCATTTCCCCAGGCCAGCAGGTCAAGGCTCTGGCCTTCAGGGAGCCTCCTGGGACTGGTCTTCTCTTTGCATTGAGCTGGGTGACAGCAACCACTATAGCTGGCCATGGTTTTCTTTCAAACAAACACACTTTTTTCACCATGCAAGTTGATTTTTTATGAGCATGTTGCTTCTCTTCTGGAGCGGATAGCCTGGGGAGATCAGACGAAGGGACAGATAGTAAATGTGGCTTGGGCATTAGGCAGGAAATGCCCATGGCCTTCAGAAGGAGACAATTGCCATTTATTTGTCCTATGTGCCAGTTGGATATTGAATGCATTGCAGAATCTAGAGACCACCAGCCAGTTTGATTTGTTGAATGCGTCTTAAGTACTTTATACCTATTGAAGATCTTCACTACCTTGGTGCTATTAATCGTCCTCATTTGACAGACTAGGAAACTGACACAGCCATGAGTTGTTGGCAGTCCCACAGCTAAGTTGGTGGCAGAACCTGCCTCGACTGTTCCTTTTCCATGTAGCCTATGCTTGAGTGCTTTTAGGGGCTGTGTAGACCCACTCCTGAGCCATCGCCTTGCTCCAGCCTTTTGGCAACAGGAAGTTAATGGGTTCTGTTTCATATAATCCCGGGCTCAAGCGCCATGCAGCTCTCAGTCTCAGGTGTTTTCAAAACAGAGCCTCCGAGAGCCCACAGAGGGAACGTTTGGAAGTTGCTGGCCAGGAAAGAGACCAGACGTGAAGGGTACTTCCTCCCTTGCTCTCCTCCAAATGGCTGCTCCAGGGGTGGCCAGGATGAGGCTGCCAGTTAGACCAGACAGCAGGAGTGTCAGGAAGAGGACAGTTTCCACCACTTCCTCCCAGTGGGGGGATGTTGCCAGAAGAGCAGTTTCATGACCCAGGGGTCGGGCTTTGGCTTTCATTTACCCCCAAGCCAACCTGTTACATGCCTCCTGCCAGGGAAGTGTCTGCAGCTCTGACCCTGTCGTTGTGCCCAGATTGTCTCATGAAGCTTTAAGACCCTGGTCTGAGAATTCCACCTTCCCAGGGGCAGCAGCTCTGTGTGGCTTTGCAGGGTGGGGTTGGGGGGACATGAATATTTGCCAAACTCAGAATCTTCCTAGATTCCCCTGATTCTTAGAGAGTGGGCTGGGGGTGGCTGAACCACACGGCAGTGCACGCAGGGCTTTTGCTGTATGTTCGCTGGGGTGGGTGATCATTTTTCTCCTCCTTAACGCCGGTCTCTTACCTAGGATTTGAGGCTTTAGAAAGGGGAGTGTCACTGCTACTTTTACTGACCACAGATAGACCAACGGAGCTAGACATCACTGAGATCACCTGTGGAAAGCAAAGGTACAAGAAGGGGTGTGGTTGCCTAGTGTCATGTAAGTGAGAAGTAGAGCTGGGACCCAGACCCCAGACACCTGTCGGCCTAGTTCTCCACCCCACCCTGGCCTGCCTTGCTCGGAGCTGACAGTCTGCATTCTGAACACAGGAAAAGTTTCTTTCTCCACCTTGGCTTGGAGTTCTTCCCAGAGTGATAAATCTTGGCCAGAAAGAGTGCCACATTCTTAGGGCCGGCTCGCCAGCGAGGCCTCACATCACTCTTTCCACTGTAAACCCGGCGCTGGCTTCCACCGTCAGCCACAAGTGCCCTGCTGAAAGTGCTGAACCTGCGGCCGCCCAGGGGGACCCCCCCCCCCACCACCGCATCCTAGAGACTCTGCTGTGCCCTCCAAGGCCCCGCATGTCAGCTTTTTTTTTCTTCTTCTTCTCATGTCTGTGAGTCTGCCTCACTGGCTGCCTGGGCCCCGGGGCCCTGTCATCGCTTGTCAAGGACTTTCTCGGAGTCCTGTGGGTTAGCCAGCAGGGGTGGGAGCGGGAGAGCAGGCACGGGATTCTGGAAGAGGGAAGCTCCCAGTGGGAGGGATCTGAAACTGGCAGTGGGTCAGAGACAGAAGTCCAGATAGACAGGTTTGACGTCTTTGCTTAGATAAGCACTTACGGCACCACAGCCCTTTCTTTTACCTTTTCTTTAGTGTGGAAGGAACCTTTCTAGTTATTATAAGTAAAATGTGTGCAGTGTGAAGGCAGGTGGTGTGGTTCTCGCCGTCCTTCTCTTATTTGATGTCAAATGAATTCCCACCACCAAAAAGGGGGCACGATGCCTCATGGGTCTGTTTGGATTTTGGAGGCAATGTGTGCTTCCTTTGGGCATGCCACTTCGGCCCAGTTAGGGAGGCCACCAGCCCCTCCCTCAGTGGGCACTCTGCGTGGCACAGACCCTTCTTTGCATGGAGGGATGTTTGCATGCTGCGTTGTACCCAGCCCAGTCCACAGTTTACATGAGGGTCACTCTTCGTGGTGTGCGTTCTTGGTGGTGGGTTTTGCCAAAGGCATAATATTATGACAGTATCGTACAGAATGTCCTCTGTCCCCTCCCTATCCATCCTTCCTGTTCTTCCCTCAACACCTTTTTACTGTCTCTGTAGTTTTGCCTTTTCTAGAATGTCATAGAGTTGGAATCGTACAGCGTGTGGCCTTTTTGGACTGGCTTTTCTTCGCTTAGTCCCAGGAGTCTATTCCAGCTTCTAGAGGCCACTTGCATCCCTTGGCTCGTGGCCTCACGTCCCTCCAACCTCTTGCTTCTGTTGTCACATCTCCGCCTCTGACTCTGACCCTTCTGCCTCCCTCCTCCCTCCTGTAAGTGCCCCTGTGATGACGCTGGGCCCACCCGGACAATCTGGGATACCCTTCCCACGGCAGGGTGCTTGGTTGAATCACATCTGCCAAGTGGCTTTTATCCTGTGTAAGGGAACACGGTCACAGGCTGTGGGATTGGGACACGGACGTCTCTGGGGGCTGACCGCGCAGGCTGTGCACCAGGCCCGCCTGTTCTAGGCTTTCATGTAAGCGGAGTCACCGCCGATCCTCTTGTGTGAGGCTTGCGTCACCCAGCATGGAGCTCCTGCGAGTCATCCGTGTTCCAGCGCTGACTGGTGGTTCGTACCTTTTTGCTGCTGAGTGGCGTTCCGTGGTATGAGTGGGTCGCAGTGTGTTTACCCACTCACCTGTTGCCGAATACCTGAGATGTTTCCAGTGTTTCACTCTTACGAGAAAAGCTGCTCTGAACACTCTTCCCAGGACTTTTCGTGGACGTGTGTTTTTATTTCTCTTGGGGAAACACCCAGGAGTGGAACCTGCCGGGTTATGGAGCAGGTGTGTGTTTAGTGTTATAAGAAACTGCCAAACCTTTTCCCAAAGTGGTGCTACCGTTTCACACTCCGACCCGCAACTCTGGGAGTTCTGGTTGCTGCCCATCCTCCCCGACACCAGCCTTTTAATTAGCCATTCGCGTGAATGTTGGATAAGGCTTTCTGTTTTATTTTTGTTTTTACGGTGAAATATACACAGCATAAAATGAACCATTTTAGCCATTTTTAAGTGCACAGCTGAGTGGCATTAAGCGCATTCACAGTGCTGTGCAGCCGTCACCACCCTCCATCTCCGGAACTTTCTCATCTCAAACTGAAGCTCTGTCCCCAGGAAACACTCACTCCCCACCCCCTCCCCAGCCCCTGGCACCCACTGTTCTACTTTCTGTCTCTATGAATGTGACTACTCTAGGGACCTTATATAAAGTTTTAAATGTTTCCTTCCATCTGTTGTGACTGTTTTTCTGTCATAGGAAAGCTAAACAAACCCTTTTTAGAATGTCTGAAAAGTATTGTGGTGGGTGTATGAGAAAGGCCCACCTCACGGGTGTGTGCCCTGTGAGTCACCCAGGCCCCCATGTTGGGGAAGGCCCCATGCTTGGTTTCATGCCCTGCTGTCATTGTCTTGAAATTCTTAATAATATATATTTTTTTGAGACAGAGTCTTGCTCTGTCACCCAGGCTGGAGTGCAGTGGCGTCATCACAGCTCACTGCAGCCTCCAACTCCTGGGCTCACGTGATCCTCCTGCCTCAGCCTCCCGAGTAGCGGGGCCTATAGCTGTGCACCACAGTGCCAGGCGCTGCTTTGCGATTTCTATCCCCTAGGGATTACTGGCAGATGTGTGTGGCTCTGGGCAGTCTCTCCTCTCTCCCAGGGTCACTGTGGACCCTCCCGGCTTCTGCCTCTTCCACCCTGTTTGGTGCAGTTGGCATTTTTATATGCGGAAATACAAATGTCTAATCGTTGTAGAGAGAAGTATACACGCACACTCATGCACATACACACACAGACGTATACAAGTGTGTGTGTGTAGAAATAAATATAAGAAGCTTCATTGAAAGATAGTTTGTAAAAGTATTAATAGCGAAACTCAGAAGTAACCTCAACGTCCACCAACAGGGGAACAAGTAAGTAGGTTACTCTGGAGTCGTTATTAAGAAAATGCACTGACTTAGAAAGCTGTGGTGATATGAAGTTTAGTGGGAAAAAAAACCCCAGCTAAACTCGTTTCGGAGCAGTCTGTATGGAGTGAGCCCAGTTTTGAAAAACACATCGCAATTCTGCGCGTGTGGCAGTACCGATCTCTGTTAGTGACGACAGTTTTGGGCGCGAGCCCTGGAGTCCCATGGTCTGGCTTAAAATTCTGGCCGCGCCACTGACGGGCTGTCGGACTTGAGGGGGTTGTTTAACTTCTCTGAACCATCTGCACGATCCATGGGCATAGCCAGGGCTCTTACCTCACAGCGTTTCCGGGAGGATCAGATGACACAATCTGAAGTAAACGGACCATTAATGCTACTTCCTGTCACTACCTTCTCCCGAGGGACGCGAGCGTTTGCCTGTGCTTAGAAGTGGGCACAGGTCCTGAGAATGGGTTCTGATGAAAGAGCATGCAGGGAAATTTTCATTTGCTTACTTGTAACGAAAAAGAAAGAGGTGAAATTAAGGACGACTTTTGAATACCCTATTGTTTTCTGTAACTTCTGGAAGGATTGTATTTTGTTTGGGGGATCCGGAAAAAGTTGTAAGCCTTTTTTTTTTTTTTTTTTTTTGCCTATTTCCTGTGTCTTCTTTTCTGTGCCCTTTAAAAAGCCCAGTTGATGGTAACGTGTGTACAATTTTGCACCTGGGTTTTTCAATGACTATTATATAAGCATTTTCCTGTGTCCTTAAAAAACCAATCACAATGGATAAGCACAACATGGTCCATTCACAAGTGGAATATCACCCAGCCACAAAAAGGGACGAGGCTCTGACACAGGCCACAGCATGGATGGACCTTGAGGACATCGTGCTCAGTGAGAGACGCCAGTCACAGAAGGACACACAGTGTGAGACTCCATTTATATGAAGTGTCCAGAACAGGCAGATCCACAGAGACGGGACATGGATTCATGGTTGCCAGGGGCTGCAGGCAGGGCATGGGGAGTGACTGTTGATGAGGATGGGGTGTCTTTCTGGGGTGGTGGAATGTTCTGGAACTAGATAGAGGTGACAGTTGCACAACGTTTACATTTTAAACAGTGACTTTGTGCTATGTGAATTACATCTCAATTTTAAAAATCACAAATATTTTGAAGGCTGCAAATACCCCAGTGTGTGACTGCATCCCAACAAGGGACTGAACCTTTGTGGTTGGATGTTGCCGGCATTTCAGACTCTGACTGTGGATTCTCAGAAGCGAACGTGTCCTTGGGAGAAGTTGTTACAGCACTTTCCAGGAAGGCTGTACCAGCTTTGAGGTCCGCTGGCAGTGGGTGACGGCTTGTATCTCCCTGCATTCCTGCCAGCTCAGAAACCGAAGCTTATCTTCATCTTGATGAATTTGAGGCAAAAGGAGAAATTTCATCATTTAAATAAATTAGGAGTAAACACAGTTTCCTCTGTTCCCTGCCCATATCCTGGGCCCATTTGTCCATTGGAATTTCAGAGTTTTCCTTTCTAATTCTCAGGAGCTCTCTTTAAAAAATTGTGGTATACTCCGGTTTCTCTTCAAAATGAATAAATCTTTTGCCTTTTAAAAATTGTGGTAGTGCTCGCTTCGGCAGCACATATACTAAAATTGGAACGATACAGAGAAGATTAGCATGGCCCCTGCGCAAGGATGACACTTAATTAAATAAAAAAAAAAATAAATAAAAATAAAAATTGTGGTAAATTTTACATAATAATAAATTTGCCATCTTAACGAAGTGTATAATTTAGTGGTGTTAAGTACATTCAGAATGTTGTGAAACCATCACCACCATCCACCTCCAGAATTTTCTCATCTTCCCAAACTGACACGCTGTCCCCATCAGCAGTCACTCCCCCATCCCTGCCCAGCCCCTGGCACCCACCATCCTACTTCCGGTCTCCGTGGATCTGCCTGTTCTGGACATTTCATATCAATGGAGTCTCACACTGTGTGTCCTTCTGTGTCTGGCGTCTCTCACTGGGCACGGCATCCTCAAGGTCCCTCCACACTGTGGCCTGTGTCAGAGCCTCATCCCTTGTCATGGCTGCGTGATACTCCAGGGTGTGGATGGACCACGTGTGTTTATCCATCCGTCCATCCGTGGACTTGGGTCACGCCCACCATTGGCCACGTGAGTCCTGCCATGAACGCAGGTGCACAGATACCCTTTGAGATCCTACTTCCCGTCCCTTTGTGTACATACCAGTGGCATTGCTGGGCCTTACGATAATTCTATGTTTAGGCTGTGAACTGCCTTCTAATCTTAAGCTTGTTAATCTATAGTGGAGCATTTTGATGCAGTTGCATCTGCACCTGTTTTATACTGACAAAGTTCCCTGCTCTGAAGTCACAGTCACCCATTTAAATACTTTAATATTAAACGTTGAACTCTCTGAACTGCGGTACGAGATTGAGCTTTGACTCACTGGACTTCGTCCCCGGGCTTGGGCTTTGACCGTCCAGCATGGTTTCAAGGCGGCCAGAAAGCCCAGGATGGGGCCCGAGGTCCAGGATTAAAACCTTCCCACATTTGAGCCCTTAAAAGAGGGTCATGCCTTCCCCCCCACAAAACAAAACACAAACACCCCAAACTGTGGGCCGCACAACCAAGGCTTGTGCAGACCTTAAAGAGCTCCTCCTCCTAGATTTTCTAACCACAAATCGGCAAGTCCATCCTCACTCTGGGTGCGGTCGGCCCCCAGCCCTGGGTGCCCTCGTCGGGTCCCCTCCCAGCACCCCCTCCCCGCGTGGCGGAGGGGGTGGGGATGATGCGGCCCAGCCCCTCCCCTCTGCCGCAGCCGCAGAGAGAGAAGGAAGAGCTCAGAGCCAGGGAAAAGGAAACGTGAGCCTTTTTATTGTGTATGAATTCACTTCGTATCAACAATTCCACACGATATTAAAACACTGGAGAAAGTGGTTGCGGCACGCCTGGAATCTTAAAAAAATAATAAATAAAGATAACGGGACATTGAAATGCAGATGGGGTGGGACCAGCCAGAAACTGGTCTTCACCGCGCTTGGCGACTGAGTCCCTTCGAGGACAGGGACGGGCGGTGAGCGCCCGGCGTATGGCTTCTTAGGTTGGCTGACTTATTTTCTGAGCGCCCCTCGAGGAAGAGCGACGGTTCAGCGGCTTCACCTCAGCCCGGAAACCCCCTCCTGGTCCCTCCTGCGCGGGGAGGGCTGCGACAGCCTTTTCCTGTGGCCCCAGAGCTTGGCGGAGATGGATGAGCGGCCTGGCGGCCCATCAAAGGGACCTGGCAGAAAGGGAGAAAGACAAACACCTTCCGCCCGACCCCGGGCCACGCTGGCCACCGTGTGTGTCCCCGGAGGTCACAACCGAGCCACTTCATGCTTGGCCTGGGGGTCACCTTCTGGGAGGGTGAGGGAGGGGTGCACATTCTAGCGCCTTCCTGGAGGCGGGGAGGGCAGGGGAGGGTGCCCGGGGGGGCCACCAGTGCACCCCGCAGCCCCCACCTGGCACCTGGCCCGTGGGCAGCTCTAGACCAGGCTGCAGGAGAAAGGGAAACTCTCGTTGGGTTCCCCCTCCTGCCTGCGCCCCGTTTTTCTTCTTTTCGGTGCAGGTGGGTGTGGGGATGGGCGTCCTGAAATCTCTTCCCTCCCCCATGTGGCTGAGAGATGCTGGCCCCGCCACGGCCAGGGCCGGGGCTGCACCCACAACAGCTCCCCGCCGCCGCCAGTGCCCTAGAAACCCCGAAAACGCCTGGACATAGCGCGTTCTCGCCAGACGTCCCTGACAGAGACACACACACGGTCAGCATAGTGGGTGCCATCGGGTGTCAGGTCTGCATGAACACGTCCCTCCATGTGGTCTTAAGAGATTGACTCTAACAGCTGGAGAGAGACCCACGGGCTTTTGCCAAGTGCCACCCCCCTGGGGTCCGAGGCTGTGGACACCTGGTCACCAGGCTCGACAGCCGGGGTGGAGGGGGTGGAGGAGCGGGTGGGAGATGGAGGGGCAGGGGGCAGGGACACCCAGGGACGCGCAGCCAAGTCCCGACTCTCGGGAGACACCAGCCTGTCCTTCCCCTCCCTGGGCCTCAGTTTACCTAGAATGCTTGGACCCTAGGGTCCTCTCCATGGGGCGGGAGGACGTGGGTTTAGTGTCTGCCGGTCCAGTGAGCCCAGAGTGGGCACCTGGGACTGGGAAGCTTGGGCTTAGCCCCATCATCTCCCTCGGCCCAGGGGTCCCTGCTGGCTTCTCTGGGGTCGCATCAGTGGGGACACACGGGTGGGACTGGGCTTGGCACAGCTGTGTCCCCCTCCTCCCTCAGCCCTGGCAGGGCAGGGGGCACAGGAGGAGGAGGAGGAAGAGGAGGAGGAGGGAGGCTTGGGCCCCTCGGGTGCTACTGACCCTGAACTCAAAATCTCCTGTCCTCTGTGGGGCCTGGTGGCCAGAGGGCCGGGACGGTGGGGACCACAGAGGAAGGATGGCCATGCAAGGATGTGACACCAGCTCAGGGGATTAAGGCTTCTTTCTAGGAGAAACGGAGGCGCCTTGGTTCCCAGGTGCCAAGACGGTTGGTTGGAAAGGGAGGAGCTGGGGCAGGGGCTTCCTCTCCGCTGCCTGCTTCTAACACCACCCCGCCTGCCCCTGCCTCGGCCTCCCTGCTGGGGCCGCTCCCTGGGTTTCCGGGACAGGCTTGTGCCCGTTTCCCAAGTTCCTGCCAGGAGTGGCAGAGTGGCCTGCCCCGGGCCCCCTAGCCCCAGCCCAACGGGAGAAGGCTGCTGTCTTTGGCTCCAGCAGCAGGTTGGTGGAGCCCGGGCCCCCGAGTCCCAGCCCTCCCGGACCGGCCGTAGAGAGCTGGGAGCCCGGGAGAAGCCTGAGCTGCCGTCTGATCCCTCCGGGAGCCAGCCCGGGGTGGGGGGTTGAGGGCCGCCCCCCTGCACCTGCACCTGCTCTCTACCCGCAGCCGCCCAATCTCTCCAGCCTTGGCCAGACGGGAACCTCGGCCCTGCCCCTAGAGGTGGCTGCACCGGGAGCGTGGGGGAGTCGGCTGAGGCTCCAGCACCGGCCCTACCGGCCTGCAGGGAAGACCGGGGTGGCCGTCCTGGAACCCTCCGGGCACAAGCCCTTAGACTCTGGTTTCCGTGGGGCCTCCCAAGTCCAGGGCTATGTGGGGCCCCTGCTGCCCAGGACCCATCTCAGGTGTGGCCACAGGTGATGCAGGTGGGCGCCAGAGGGTGTGCCGGCAGCACCTCCCTTCTGCCACCTGCTGCTGTCACTCTCTGGGTCGTAAAAGGGGACAAAGTCATCTTAAAAATGCCCTCCCCCCATGACATCTTAAATTTCCAAGGCTGTTGGGAAGAGTGACTGATTCTCCCTAAAAATGTGTCTCTCATCCTCAAGCCAGCCCTTCCAGGTTGTGACTTGGGTGGAAAACCGCAAGGATCGGGCGTGAGGGACGACGGGAGAGCTGAGCGGGCGTTTCCGTCTCTGGGACGGAGGATCTCGCCTCCACGGTCCTTTGAGGTCACTTGGAGACAATTTGGCAACTGTGCACACTCCCACGCACAAGGCGGCTCAACCCGCCAGGCAGGGGCTCCCCGGGTGGCATTTGGGTTTGAAAACAGCCGTGGTGATTCGAGAAAGTGGGAAACAACCCGGAAGAGCTGGGTGTGATCAAAGCCGCTCAGCGACCGCGGACGCCTCGTGCTTAGAACGAAACACTGTCCGGGCCCGTGACCGCCACCTCTCCCCCACTGGGGACAAGTCCTGAAAATCTGCTTTTGGGGTCCCCAGGAAGGGATGAGTGACAAACGCCACACAGGGGAGTGACACTTGGCAGCCCGGAGTGCGTATCAGCGACAAAAGCCCCTGCCCAGGCCCCACAATCCATCTGCGCACGACACGTACGGTTTAGCTACAGGTTTGGCCACCGAAATCTGGTGTCAGCAGTGTGGAATAACAATTTTTTAAATGGAAAGGAGAGATTTTTTTTTTTTTTTACAAAAAAGTTCATTATGTCACCCAACCCCCCAACCCCAGTTTTACCTCTACTTAAAAAAAAAAAAAAAATCCCTGCAACCTGGTGACGTCCTTTCACGTGTGGCCAATTGTGAAGGTATTACTGCCCTGGGGACAGGTGCCCTGAGTGAGCAGCACTGTCACCCTGCTTTCCTTCCCGGCTCCGGTTCCACAAGGTGAACGGCAATTGAGAGCTTTAAAAAATTGTTACCACGTCGCTTGGGCATCTCAGTTGTTCTTAACTGGAAGTGGCTGCAGAGCCACTGACCCGTTTGGGCCAGGCCCGTGAGACAGCTGTGTCGTCGGCTCTGAAAATCCATCTAATCTGGAGGATACATTTCACCCCACCTGGGCAGGGGAATTTTTTTAGTTTCTTTTGGAATTAAAAGTTTTGGGGACTCGAGATGTTTTGCTCGAGCTGGGCACTGAATGATGCCCTGCCGGAGACAGAGAGACAGAGAGAGACAGAGAGAGGGAGAGAGGAGCCGAGCGCGCGGAGACACAGCTATAGAATAATACAAGGCTTCTTGTCCTTAAAGGGGTTCTCGGAGGCAGGGACCCCGACCAGCAGAGGGTCGTTCCGGGCGTGCTGTTCGCAGTAACTCATGAGTTCCGACGAGGCTTTGGAGACCTGTGGATGGCACAAGGAGGGGAGAAGGAGGGTGAGGAGGGAGGAGGCACCCGGGTTCCCGCGGCATCGTTCGCGGCAGCCCCATGGGGGGAAACAGCCCAGTGTCCGCGACAGCTGAGTGGATCAACACAGCGTGGTCCGTCCACATGTGGAACCTCACTCAGCCACGAAAAGGGACGAGGCTGTGACACAGGCCACGGCGTGGATGGACCTTGAGGACATCGTGCTCAGTGAGAGACGCCAGACACAGAAGGACACACAGTGTGTGACTCCATTTATATGAAACGTCCACAACAGGCAGATCCACAGAGATGGGACGTGGATTCGTGGTCGCCAGGGGCTGGGAAGGGGATAAGCAGTGACGGCTGATGGGGACCGGGCTTCCTTTTGGGGTGATGGAATGTTCTGGAATTAGAGAGAGGTGCTGGTTGCACAGCGTTGTGAATATACTAAATATCACTAATAATAAATTTTATATGTGTCTTTTACTACAACTGCAAAACGACTTTGGAAAAAAAGAGAAGGCTGAGCTTCTTCCAGGAGTTGCCACGTGTTGAACCGAGAGTCGGGACAGACGGACCCCTCCTGCGAGTCAGCCGGACACCCCACGCCCGCCGCAGGATGGGGAACCGCCTGAATATGCGACATGATCGTGGGAGGTCTGACAGCGACACCCGGCGCTCTGCCCTTCATCCTGTCACACGCAGCCGGAACCCACGGGGGACTCTGGCTCCAGTGAGGGGCTGACGCTCCCATTCACGGGTGGGACCCTCTGCCATGGGTTGCGGCCACCAACCGTCCCTGGGCCACACTGTCCGTCCTCCGGGCTGTGCCTCTGGGAGGCCGCAGGTGCTGCCCCGCGGTTCACCCCAGCAGGGCAGGAGGCCAAGGTGTCGGGTGTCCCAGGCCAGGGCAAATGGGGACACACACGTCTCTCTGCCCCGGAACTCACCCCCGTGGTGGCGACTCTCTCTCTGCGGGACTTGGCCACCATTCCTAGCCTGGCTGCCTCACCTGGAAGGTGCCTTTGCCCCCAGACACCCCATCCTCCCTTGGACCCCAGGGACCCTGGGACCGCATCCCTTCGGGCAGGCTTCAGGGTCCTGCCAGGCCGGGCAGCCCCCGGGGACACTCCTGCCCACGGGTGGATGGAGAAAATTGCCACTCTGGGGAGCTCGCTGGCCGCAGGCTTTGATGACTTGGGTCGGGCTCGCTTTCTAGACATCTATTTGGGAAGCAGCCTCCTCGAGGACAGAAATAGCCTCCAGCCTGGAAATAGCTGGCGCGGTGGCCCCGGCATGGACAGAAAGCTTGTGCCCGCCGCACTCAGCCCCCAGCCCGCCGCTGCCCAGGCTCTGTGGTGCTGGTCGCCGCTTTGAGGGGACAAAAAAACCTCAGGCGGGACCGGTGGGGGGCGTGGGCTCTAGTCCTGAGCCCCGCTGGCCTGACTTTCAAAGGGTGGGGGCCCTGCTCAGCCCTCGACATCAAACGGGCGGGATGAGTCACCGCCCTCCACCAGGCCGGGCTGGCACCGCTCACAGAGGAAACCCACTTCAACCGGGCCTTCTCTGCGCTCAGCCCGGAGGAATGCTTTGAATGCCCAGGTCTGCCCCAGCAGTCGGGGTTCTAGAACATTCAGACGCCTCGTGGGGGGCACCCCCCGCCCCTCATGGCAGGATCCCAGCTGGCAGCGGCGTGACAGGGTCCGGGGGGGCTCAGGGCCCCAGAGCCCCCTCTGCTGCCGGCCAGCAGGGGCGAGTCTTTCTGTCCCCGGCTGGAGCCACCTGGGGGCCGGTCACCCCTTCCTAGTGAATTACCACAACCAGTGACCACCTGCGGGTGACAGGTGCTTGAGAACAGAGATCTGAGCGGATACGTGGAGGGACAGTTGATTCTACTTGGCCAGGCCACGGTGCCTTGTTGTTTGGCCAAACGTTAGGTGAAGGGCCCGAGGTCCCACAGCGAGAGACACAGCCTCGGTGGCGAGACCTCTGCCCTCCCGCGAGGCTCCCTGCCCGTCATTCGCTGAGCGCCCCTGGGATGCCCCAGCTCGTCCTGTGCCCGCCCGGCTCACCTTGATGCGCTCGATGCCGGCTTCGATGCGGAGCTGTTCCACCAGCTTCCGGGCCTGGGCTATGTTGTTAGTGGCTGACATTGTCTGCCATCAGCTCGGGGCCGTCGTCCAGAGATCTGTGGGGGGAGCAGAGGGACGTGAGCCCGCTTGTGATGGCCCAGGAGGACAGCAGGGCAGGATGCCCCCTCCCGCAGCCCCCTGGTGGCCCCGCTCTGGGGAGTGGCCATGTCGTCTGTGTCCCCAGCTCCCCGGCCAGCGGGAGGGAGCCCCGCTAAGTACGACATCCCACGACATCCCAGTCCCTTCCTGTAGCCGACTGGGGCCGGTGCCCCTGGCTGTGACCATAAAGGGCTCCCAGGAGAGTTCTAGAAACAGCAGCACCAGCTCCTGGTTAGGCTGGAGTGAGGGACATGGCAGGAAACAGGAAGGAGCTTTTTCTCTGCTCCCCGCCCTGCCCCAGGCTCTGCCCCCGGCACTGTGGACACTGGGGTGACCCCCACACTGCAGCCTCCCTGGCCTCCACCCACCCCATGCCAGGAGCACCCCCTACCCAGTTGTGACAATCACAAATGTCCCCAGACATTGGGCAGTGTCTCTGGCGGGACAGAGGCAGGTCTTGGCATCCTGGGGGGGGTCGCCCTTCTCAGGAGGGCCTGGGTGTGCTTCACTCGCCCTTCCCGCAGTCTGTTCAGCAAACCTCACAAAGAGCTTACTGCTGCCCGCAGGCCGAAAGTTGGTACAAACACACAGCACCTCCCACCTCCAGGTCCCTCCTGGGAAAGCGGCACCCAGCCCGGACACCACCCTTAATCTCTCACAAATACCGGTGTGTTCTCCTTTTCCAAACTTTTGTCATTTTAAGAATGTTGCCAGGTGCAGTGGCCACACCTGTAATCCCAGCACTCTGGGAGGCCGAGGTGGGAGGATTGCTTTTGAGCCTAGAAGTTTGAGACCAGCCTGAACAACATAGTGAGACCCTCTCTCTACAAAAACTAGAAAAATTAGCTGGGTGTGGTGGTGCACACCTGTAGTGCCAGCTACTCGGGAGGCTGAGGTGGGAGGATCGCTTGAGCCCAGGAGTTGGAGGCTGCAGTGAGCTATGATCACACCACTGCACTCCAGCCTGGGTGACAGAGTGAGACCCTGTCTGTGACTGGCTCCCCCCGCCCCAGGCGGTTGCAGGCATCAATATCTCATTCCTTTTCCCCCCGAGCAGTACTCCACGGTGTGGAGGGACCACAGTTTGCTTAACCATCCACCTGCTGAAGGACATCTGAGCCGATTCTAGTTTTGTCTACCACGAGTGAAGCTGCTACAAACACTCCTGCGCGGTTCTCCTGTGGACGTAAGTCTATTTCTCTGGGATGAACACCGAGGAGGGCTGGGTCACATGGTGGCCTCGGGTTTAGTTTTTAAGAAACTGCCGAACCGTTTTTCAAAGTAGCTGCACCGTGTTATGGTCCCACCAGCCAAGTATGAGCAATGCTTACTTGTTTATATAATTCAGTTATGCGAAAATTGTTTTTTGTTCCTTTAGGCAGCAAAAATTCTACTCCTTCCATCTAATTTTGATTTATTGTGTGAGCCTTAATTCAGTGGTCCTCAACTAGGGGTGATGCTGCCCCTCTCCAGGGGACACGTGGGTGAAGTCTGGGGACATCTGTGGTTGCCACGACTGGAGGAGGGCTGCCCCTGGCATGCTGGGTGGAGGCAGGGAGGCTGCGCAGCACCTGCAGTGCCCAGGACGGCCCCTCCCCAGGGACCCTGCCCCGGTGTCAGTAGCATCGGCGTCAAGGGACCCTACCAAGTAGGACCCAGCAGGGGTGTCCGTGCTGTTGGGGGTGCCAGGCACAGAGCCCCTGTCCCCGCCATTTAACCAGGTGACTAAGTAGCGCTCCGTGTCCGTCATAACTCACGGTGTCGCTGTCTGTTCTGTAGAACTAGGTGGCCACAGAAAAGTGAAGGCAAGATTTCAGATTTTCAGAACATTCCGACTTCACGAGCAGTCGACATTACACACAGTGACGGTGACGAATCTCCAGGGAATGGGGCCAAGGGAACAAAGCCAATCCCAGTAGTGACGTGCCGTGTGGCTCCCTGGATATAACGTGTTTAGGACGACAGGCCGAGAGACACGGAGACCGGATTAGGGGTCGCCAGGGGTCAGGGAGGGCGACAGGAAGGTCACCAGCTAGGGTCTCAGCTATGCTGCTGGATGCGCGAACCTGCCCAGGAGGCGAACTTGGAGGGAACTTGAGGCGCACGAGCCCAGAGCACGCGGGAAGCTGCAGAGATCGGAACAGCCGGGTGGGTTGTATCACTGTCTGGTCATGCCATAGTTTTACAAAATGTTACCATAGAACCGGGTCAGTGAGACACACTTTCCCTGTGTTCTCTGTTACAACTGATGTGACTCCACAGGGATCTCAGTAAAAGCATCAATTAGGGGAAAAAAAAGGCTTTGGACACCGCCCGGCTCCCGCGTCTCCAGCAGACGTCCAGCCCCCGTTGGGGGCAGAGAGGCCTAAGCCTGTCTCCCGTCTGCAGGGCCGCGTGTGGGCTCGCAGAGGGCTCTGATTCAACAGACAGCTTCAAAGCGGCCACAAAACATCCAACTCAGGGAAAACCGCCCTGGGTTCGGCTTAAAAATACCTAAATTACTCAGCGCTAAATATAGACACGGATAGAGAACAAATGGGCCGGCCGCACGGCCTGTTTTCCTTGGAAGGCCAAGGGGGCCCTATCTGACATGCACAGGACCCAGGAGCTGCAGCCTCCACGTGACCATCGGGTCCTGTTCTGGGCAAACGCCGTGGCAGGGGCTCCCTCCGGGCTGGTTATATCCAGGCCTGCTGGAAAGGCCAGAGAGGGCTGCGTTTGTGTGTGTGAGTGTGTATGTCTGTGTTTGTATGTATACCTTTGTGTGTGCACGTGTGTGTACGTGTGAATGTGTATATGTATGTGTGCACATATGTGTATATATGCCAGTGTGTAAGCGCACATATATGTGCGTGCACACATGCTCACATGTGGTATGCATGTCAACATGCATGTGCACACTGGTATTTGTGCACGTGTGTCAGTGTGCATATGTGCACATGCATCTTTGTGTACATGTGTGTATTTGTGCACACATACTTGCACATGTGTGCGTGTCAGATGCATATGTGCACACATGTGTATTTGTGCATGCACACGTGGACACTGGTGTACATGTGCACACGTGCATCTGTGTACGTGTATGTACACAGGGGTGCTTGTGCATATGTGCACACGTGCATACGTGTGTGTCTGCACGTGCACGTGTCTGTGTGTGCTCACTGAGACTCAGACAGAGGTTGCATCACCCACAGCCCCTGCAGCTGCCTCCCGAAGTCCCTGTCTTGGCTGCTGTCACCAGCCAGCCACTGACTCAGGGAGCAGCCATGCCCCCCACCGAGAATTTAGCCAACACCAGCAAAACACGCCTTGGTGCTGAGTCAGCCCAGGGAACATTCCTCACCGGCTGCCTCCCCGCAAAGGCACGTGACGGTGCCAGGCGTCCTGACCTGGCTGGGCCAGGCAGGGCCTGGGAAGCCTTCAGCAGCCGGGCAGGGCCTGGGGACGCCGGTGGGCAGAGGTGGGGTGGTCAGAGCTGTGTGCAGCCCCAGGGGCACCTCCCCACACGCCTCCGTGCACGGTGCTCCGGGCTGGGGAGGTTGGCGAACAACGTGGGGTGAGGTTCTCTAAAAATAAAACTTCAATGGATGCTGCCAGGCTCTGGGCTGGCCTCCTAGCCAAGGGCTAACAAACCACGTCCGAGTTTAAGCCTCGTGCAGAAAAATCCCACACGCATGCCCTGAAAGGCAAGGGCACCCAGGGTACCCCCCACCGCAGTATGTGCAGTAAAGCTGTGATACGTATAGAGGGAGGGGCATCACCCCCAAATAGAATGGGTCTGAGCTGAGAGGTGAGGCTGCAACGCGTGCGAGGATTTGGCAAACCCAAAGGACACGTGGGTGGCGAAATAGCAGCACCTGGTCAGAGCGGGGTCTGAACCTCGGCCCTGCAGACACTGGGGCTGCTCATTCTCTGGGATGGGGCCATTCTGGGCGCCGCAGGGTGCTGAGCAGCACCCCTGGCCTCCACCCACCCCACGCCAGGAGCTCTCCCAGGCACGACAACCACAGATGTCTCCAGATGTGGCCAAGCATCCCTTGGGGATGGTGGGCAGAACTGCCCCTGAGTGACTCACTGGGTGAGAGCAGACCTTATCCCACACTCCCGGAGATGCTCCAGATAAACAGCCGCAGACTGAGATGGAAATATACCCAGATTGGGCCAATCATACGGAATGTTCTTTATCGTAGATAGGTTACGTCCTAGCACTGGATCAACAGAACGAACGCAGATCGGTAGCTATGACCACATATAAGGATTTAGGGCTGGGCGTGGTGGCGCACGCCTGCAGTCCCAGCTACTCGGGAGGCTGAGGCAGGAGGATCGCTTGAGCCTAGGAGTTGGACGCTGCAGTGAGCTGTGATCACACCACGGCACTCCAGCCTGGGTGACAGAGTGAGACTGTCTCAAAAAAAAAAAAAAAAAAATAGCCGGGCATGGTGGCACATGCCTGTAGTCCCAGCTACTCGGGAGGCTGAGACAGGAGGATCCCTTGAGCTCAGGAGTTTGAGGTTGCTGTGAGCTAGGCTGACGCCACGGCACTCACTCTAGCCCGGGCAACAGAGTGAGACTCTGTCTCAAAAAAAAAAAAAAAAAGAAAAGAAAGAGGCCGGGCGCGGTGGCTCACGCCTGTAATCCTAGCTCTCTGGGAGGCCGAGGTGGGCGGATCGTTTGAGCTCAGGAGTTCGAGACCAGCCTGAGCAAGAGCGAGACCCCATCTCTACTAAAAAAATAGAAAGAAATTATATGGACAGCTAAAAATATATACAGAAAAAATTAGCCGGGCATGGTGGTGCATGCCTGTAGTCCCAGCTACTCGGGAGGCTGAGACAGGAGGATCGCTTGAACCCAGGAGTTTGAGGTTGCTGTGAGCTAGGCTGACGCCACGGCACTCACTCTAGCCTGGGCAACAGAGTGAGACTCTGTCTCAAAAAAAAAAAAAAAAGAAAGAAAAAAAATAGAACTTCACAACAAATACTAATAAAACTAAAACCCAAGACCACTGACCTAGGAAACATCACTGCCTCAAGGATGCTGAAAGCAAACCTCTTTAGAATATTAATACCTTAGCCAGGTCCCGTTGAGAGAGCGAGTGAAGGACACATTTAATCAATTGGTGTAAGAAGTAATTTGGCAAACAATGGGTTAGAGCGGCCTCATCAATCACGAAGGAAAGCGGGTGGAAGACTAACGGGTGGCACTTTATGTACTCGCGACACCAGTCCAGTCAGAGGAGTGAGAAACTCCCCTTGGTAACTAACGCCTTTGTAACCAGCCCCTGCAGCCACCCGTCTGTTCTCTGTTCATATAGCTTTGCCTCTTCTGGAAAGTTCTATAAATGGAGTCATATGGTGCATAGTCTGGTTTCTTTCCCAGGGCATGAAGCGTTTCGATTCACCCCGGGTGTTGCAGACACCAGTTCGTTCTTGTTCCTGGCTGTGTGGGATTCCACCCCAGGGACACGCCACAGCCTGCGGGGCCGTTCACCACTTGGGGGACATCCGGGTGGCTTCTGGTTTTTGGCAATTGTGCACAAACCTGCAACACATATTCATGTACAGGTTTTTGGGTGAACCTGTTTCCATTTCTCTTGGAGAAATCGTTAGGCCTGAGGTGTACGCTGTTCCAAACGGTTTCCGAAGTCACTGCACTATTTTGTATTCCCACCAGCAGTACAGGAGAGATGAAATGGTTTTTAAAATAATAATTCTTTTTTCTTTTAAAAGCAGGTATAGTGTACAGAGACCCAGGGAGAAGCGAAAGCAATGTGGCCAAGGACATGATCGTGTGACAAATAGTTTGCCTGGGATGTAAGGGCTTCCCTGGACACAGACGTTCAGTGTTAAAACGGGGATGGTCCCTGGTGCACCGGGATGTGAGTCGGTCACCCCGGTGGTGAGGGCAGTCACAGAGTGGCTCTGACCTGTGCAGTTGCCAGGTGTCCCCTCTGCAGCTGCCTGACACCAACTGGGAGAGATCTGGATCCATTTCAGGGTCCCCAATGCCCCCTTCATGCTGAAAGCGTCAGTTAAAGCGACTATGAGCATCTGCACGTCCAGAAGCCATTTGTGCAAAGAGGTTCCCCAAAGGCAGGACAAGGTTCTTAGGCCCAGGGGGAACCTGGCCGGCCCTGAGCCCCGCCAGCCGTGGGGTCACACACATGGATGGTCCTTGTGCCAGGGTCCCCCCTGGAGCTCTTCTCAGCCCCCAGGGAGGCGGAGTTTAGCTGAAAGGTGTCCTCGCTTTGGAGCAAGGGGAGGGGAGGGCCGAGGGCTCGTGCATGGAACTGAGCTAGCAGACGGGATGTTCCCCAGGACATTGGTGACACGGTCGGAAGGGAGCAAGGGGACTGTCTAGCATGCTTGACTGCCTCGTGGTCTGGGGAGGACAGTGAGGGCCAGAGAGGCAAAGTGACCTTCCCAGAGCCACATGGAGTTAAGACCAAGCACGAGGGGGACCCAGGAGTTGTGGGGGACTGACTCTCACACTAGAGGACTAGCCACTGTCTGGGGACAGACGTTGGACAGATCCGAGAGGCAGCCCTGGGGGCAGCAGGAGACTCCAGGGGGTCTCGGTGTGGGCTGCTCTGGGCACAGCTGCCACTGTGTGGGGCTGATTTAACACCCGGAGAAGGCCGGGCGCAGTGGCTCACGCCTGTAATCCTAGCACTCTGGGAGGCCGAGGCGGGTGGATCGCTCGAGGTCAGGAGTTCAAGACCAGCCTGAGCAAGAGCGAGACTCCGTCTCTACTAAAAATAGAAAGAAATTATATGGACAACTAAAATATATATATACAAAAAATTAGCCGGGCATGGTGGCGCATGCCTGTAGTCCCAGCTACTCGGGAGGCTGAGGCAGTAGGATCGCTTAAGCCCAGGAGTTTGAGATTGCTGTGAGCTAGGCTGATGCCACGGCACTCACTCTAGCCCGGGCAACAGAGTGAGACTCTGTCTCAAAAAAAAAAAAAAAAAAAAAAAAAAAACACCCGGAGAATGGGCGAGGGGCTCCACCCGGCCTCGCACAGGCTGCCCCAGCGCACAGAGCCAGGGAGGGGCGGGCTCTGGGATCTGCGAGGCTCTATGCAAATTAACAGATTTTGGAGAGAAGGTAAGAATTGCTACTTATTGTATTATATATTTATTATTATGTATTTGTATCATTTATTATATGTTTATCATTACTTATTATTTAGTTGTCTATATTGTAATATGTTGATTTTTTTTTTTTTTAGAGACAGGGTCTCACTCTGTCACCCTGGCTGGAGTGCAGTGGCGTCATCACAGCTCACAGCAGCCTCCAACTCCTGGGCTTGAGCGATCCTCCTGCCTCAGCCTCCCGAGTAGCTGGGACTACAGGCGTGCGCCACCATGCCTGGCCTGCCCCAATAGTGTTAATTGATATTAGTTTTATACATACCTATTAATATATTTATATTATTTATTATGCATTTATTAAATATTTAGATCTTGATTCATTTTATTGATATTATTTGCTATATATTTGTGTTTAAAATACATTCATATTTATTATACATTCATTAGTTACATATTTCTATCATTACATATTTATTTATTATTTATTTATTGCCATTATATTCATGTCATTTATTATTGCTTATATACTTATTGGTTTATAATATAGTTATGTTATACATGTATTCATATTGTATATTTATTCATAGATATTTATAGTTTATTTATTACTCATTATATATCTATATGTATAATATATTTATGCCACTTATATATTACATACTCGAGTATCCATTCACTATGTAGTCAGATCATTTATTATTAATATATACTTTTATTAGTATTTATAATGTTTGTATTACTACACATGTTAGATATGTGTATGTTTTTTCATAATATTACGTAGTTTGATTTGTATTCATGATGTGTTTATATAGTTTTTTATTAATTTCTTATTTATTTATGTTTGTAAGATATTCAGATTACCATCTATTTACTTTGTATATATGTGCCCACCCTAATATCACCTGTTACAGGCTTACTGAGCATTGTGTATTTTAACTTCTTGTTGTGAAACAGTTGTAGACTCACAGGCAGTTGCAAAATAGCCCAGGGCGTCCCACGCACCCTCTCCCGGCTCCCCCAGGCACTGTCGTGCGTGACTATGAGACAACATCAAAACCGAATCAGACGTGCACGATGCTGTGCCTCCCTCAGATGCCCTCATCTGGGGGTGCCAAGGGGATGTGGGTGGCCTGGGTCCCCCGTCTGTGGCCTGTCCCTGCTGGGCGGGGAAGGTGTGCTCTAAATGTCAGCTGAGCGATGGCTGGGCAGGTGAAGACGAAAAAGTGACACAAAGCCGACAGCCGCGCCAGTGGGGAGAGGCGAAGTCTAGGGCTCCGTCTGCAAATCCGGCTGGACGATTACGTTTGTAAAATCCTAAAGGCACCTGATCCACAGCTGGACATTTAACACCCCATAGTGCAGGGTCTCCCCGGGCACTGCGGCCACTGGGGCTGGCTGTTCTCTGGGGTGGCGCCGTCCTGGGCACTGCAGGTTCTGAGCAGCGTCCCTGCCTCCACCCTCCCCATGCCAGGAGCACCCCCAGTGTGACAACCACAGATATCTCCAGATTTGGACATGTGTCCCCTGGGGGCAAAACCTAAGGCCTTTACAGAAACCCTGAGGCTTAAAGCGGTTCCTTAGGTGAGACAGACGCAAACGGTTTGAACTCGGCCAGCTTCTGCTACCCCAAGAAACAGTCCTGAATGAAAACAGAAGCCTGTTTCGAAAGGGGACTACTCTTATCAGCATCCCATGACCCTCCCTCCCTTAGAGCTCAACACATTTGAAGGGGGTCGAGACCACAGCTCCAAGAGAGGAGGGGACTCCGGAAAGGGGGGGCCGCCATGGCAAGTGGTAGACCTGAAGCCGGCCGCGGCTCCACCAAGCTGTGTGGCCTTGGGAAAGTGGCCTCCCCTCTCTGAGCCCCGGGGAACTCTGCTGTGATGCTCAGAGGGACGTGCCCCTCTCTGCACCGGGGTCTGGCAGCAGAGCTCCTGGTTCCAGGGCCCCAGAGGCAGGTGGCTGAGGAGAGGGCCCTCTTTCGGGCACCTGTGGCAACTGGGAAATGTAAACACAGCTGCTGGAGAGAAAAAGTGACCAGAAAGAACACCCTGCACCCAGCGAAGGTGGAAGAGCAGGTTTGCTGGAAGCTGTTGAGAAATCCCGCTCCCTAAGGAGCTCGCTGGCACCCGGTGGCCACTCCCCTGACCTGCCCCAGGCTGGGGTCGGGCAGGGAATCGCTCCGGGGGAGGCCCGGCAGAGTCGGAAGTCAGTCATACTAAAAATCAGAGTGGACGGAATTAGCAACAGAGCCAGAGACTGGGTGTCCTGGAATGACCCATTTTGGGGTTGTCTGACTTAAAGCACGACCCCATCTTTTAGGCTGTGCTGTTAGTTTGGAGAGTCTGTGATGACCGGTCACGCTTAGGTCACTTCCGTGTCATTTATGGACATGAGGAGAGGCCAAAGGGCCTCTGGCAACCGTGGGTTGCATAAGCCTCTTGCTGAATCGACATGACTTTCAGGTTTCAGGGAGAGGTGAGGTCATTTTCAGGGACCTTATTCAGGGCTGGCGCCAGTTCCTGGAGATAGAATACACAGCGCACGTCTGGAAACCGACGACCCAAAACGCACAGCCCAGCTCTGCTCCTGACGCGGGACTTGACTTCCTCAGCCAGAAAATAAGAGGGCTGTTCTCAAAGCTGGGGAGAAGTCCCCGTTCGTCATTCTGTGGATCTGAGCTCAAGATGATCCTTATTAATGACCTCTTTCTAAAGTACTTGGACTTTGGATAAAAATCTCCCTTGGTAGATTTTGTCTTGCACAACGGTGGGTCAGCTTATAAGGACAAACTCACTGTCCTGTTGGGGGCAACCAGAAAAGTGGGACAGAGTGTCCGAACGTCTGCCCGAAGGCCCCGGAGGGCTGTCAAGATAGTGAAGAATTTCCAGCCAGGATGTGGGAGGGGATGGAAGCCTGGGAGGCTATGGGGTCACTTTATTCTAGGCCGGGGAGTTTGCGGAGAAGCTGAGTGGTTTGTTCATTAGCCTCACAAGGCCAGGGGTACAGAGATTGAGGTCTGACACCTGCCAAGGGGAGTGGGTTTGGTGAATTCCCCCTTGGTGTGATTTGGGGCAACTTCGTGTTACACTTTAGAAGTAATGGTAAACAGGAAACACACAGGGCCATACAGAGACGGCAACTGAGTTTTGAATAATCTCAATCGCCGATACTGGATTAAGGCAATCCTAGACTCCTTGCAGCCCTAGAAGCCTGGAAGAAGTAGACATAAATCCTCTGTGGAGGAAAACAACATCATCCCAGGTCTCGAAATATTTCTACATACTAATCTGCAAATACGATGTCTGGCACACAAATAAAAATAACCAGACATACAAAGAGACAGGACCACATGAAGAAAAACCAGCAGAAATAACCAGCAATACAAACAGACCCACAGGGATTCCACAGACTGGTGTAGACAGAAACTTTAAGAGAATTGTGTTCATTATGTTCAAGGAGATAAAAAGATAAGATTGGAATTTTGGCAGAAAATTGGCAACAGTAGGAAAAAAAAAGAACCAGCGGACAGGTGGAAAATGACAATACCTGAAAAGGAAGAGCTCAGTTGGAGAAATAAAAATTAGTGAATGGAAAGACGGAACAGAGGAAAACATCCAGAATGAAGAGAGGAGACACAAAGGGAAAGAAACTAGAGTGGAGGGTAAAGACACGGAGGATGCAGCGAGGTCTACGTGTAATGCTGGAAGGAGAGAGGGAACGGGGCAGATGCAATCTTTGGAGGGGTGATGACTGATAATTTTTAAAAACTGATAAAAAGACTTCAAGCCACGGATCCAAAACGTCCTAGAACCTCCAGGCAAAATAAATGTCTTTAAAACTGACAAGACAAATGGCCGATAAGCATATGAAACTGTGCTTAATGCTTAGTCAGCAGGGAGATATGAATTAAAACCACAATGAGAGGCGGCTTCATAACCACTCACTCGAATGGAAAAAATTAAAAAGACTGACAACACGAAATATTTGAGAGGCCGTAGAAAAACTGGAAGCATCATACCTTATTGATGGGGATGTGACATAGTACAACCGCTGCGGAAAATGGTTTGGCAGTTTCTTATAAGGCAAAACACATACCTAACCTATGACCCAGCAATTCCACTCCTAGGGATTTACTCAAGATAAATAAAAACATGTCTCCGCAAAAGGACTTGTACAAGATGTTCACAAGCGTTTATTCGTAATAACAAAAACTGGAAACGGTCCAAATGCCTGTCAACAAGAGAATGGATAAACAAACTCTGGTATTTCATACAATGAGATACTACTGCAAAAGCAAAAGAATAAACTATTGACAGATGAAGCAACATGTATGAATCTCAAAAAAATTTTGTTAAGCAACAGAAGCCAAACATTAGAGGTACATATTATATGACTTTCCCACCAACAGACCTTTCTTTTTTTCTTTTTTTTTTGAGACAGAGTCTCACTCTGTTGCCCAGGCTAGAGTGCCGTGGCATCAGCCTAGCTCACAGCAACCTCAAACTCCTGGGCTCAAGCGATCCTCCTGCCTCAGCCTCCCGAGTAGCTGGGACGACAGGCATGTGCCACCATGCCCGGCTAATTTTTTCTATATATATTTTTAGTTGGCCAGATAATTTCTTTCTATTTTTAGTAGAGACGGGGTCTCGCTCTTGCTCAGGCTGGTCTCAAACTCCTGAGCTCAAACGATCCACCTGCCTCGGCCTCCCAGAGTGCTAGGATTACAGGCGTGAGCCACCGTGCCCGGCCAGACCTTTCTTTTTAAAGGTAAAACTAAGGGGTATTTGAGAAGAATGATTCCAGATGAAAAGTAGGAAGTTGCACTTCCGGAGGAGTGAAAAACAACAGAAACATTGAGGAGGGGAAAGAATTTGATAAAATAATTCTACAGTTCCCGTGGAAAGATGAACAGGAAGTGAAAAACACCGAAAAAGTCTTGGAACACAAATGAATCACCACAGCCATCAACGCAGACCTCCCTTCAACTGCTCCATCAACAGGAGATGTTCCTCACTTCTGCCTTCACAGTTTTATTATATTATTTTGGTTATTGGATTCTAGTGATTGGAGTCCTCAATATTGCTTGAGGAGTTTGCCAGTCATAACATTATTGGAAAGTTGCAATTTTACACACAGAAAAAATGAAGTCAGCATCTGAATATATATATATATATATATATATATATCTCCATCTGCTGCGACTGGTCCAGAGGCAGAGTGATAGGGCTGAAGACCAGCTGTCCCCAGAGACTTTTCCTCGGTCCAGCCAGCCCTTCCCTGGATGACCACCTCAGCAGCCCTTAGCAGTGTCAGGCAGAGTCCTGTGTCCCCCTACCAATGGCCTCTGCCCCATTCTCCACTCCCTCCAACACCCTTCCCAACAGCTAGAGGGAGCTTCTGAAAATGCAGTTGAATCTCTTCCTCTCCTACTCAGAAACCAGCAGCAGCTTCTAATCCCTGACAAAATCAAGTGCAAAATCAAAGCTTATTGTTCAGTCCCCCCTGCCAAGAATTCTTCTTCCCCCAACCTCAATTATGCCAAAGAGTGCATTCTCTGATGCCTAGCTCCAGGGTCACCTACTTCCTCACCCTGTGGCCTCACGAGCTCAGCATTTTCCTGATTCCCTGAAGGGGCCATCAGGGGGACAGCTGTCCCTGGATAGCTAAGGCTCAGAAAAGGGAAGTGGTTTGCCCAAAAGAGATTTATTACAAAAAATTGGCTCACATGATTATGGAGGCTGAGAATTCATAAGATCTGAAATCAGCAAGCTGGAGACATGATAGGGTAGTTCCAGTATCTCAAAGCCAGCAGGCTCTAGATCCAAGAGTGGATGTTTCAATTTGAGTCCAAAGGCTGGAAAAGACTTACGTACCAACTTGAAGGCTGTCAGGCAGGAGGAATTCTCTCTTACTCAGCCTTTTTGTTCTATTCAGGCCTTCAACTGATTGGATGAGGTCCACTCACACTGTGGAAGGGTGGGCAATCTGCTTTACTCAAAGGTCCATTTCATCCAGAAACACTCTCACAGGCACACCTAGAATAATGTTTGACCAGATATCTGGGCACTCTATGGCCCAGTTAAATTGACACATAAAATTAACCATCATGACTACCTTGGGGGTGGTTATTCAGCCTGCCACACCATTCTCTCATGGCTCTCTGTCTCTTTTCTTGTAGTACTTATAATTTGATTTTTTTTTTTTTTTTTTGAGACAGGGTCTCACTCTGTCACCTGGGCTAAAGTGCACAGGTGTCATCATAGCTCACAGCAACCTCAAACTCTGGGCTCAAGTGATCCTCCTGCCTCAGCTTCCTGCCTCAACCTCTGGACTACAGGTGCTACCATGCCTGGCTAATTTTTCTATTTTTTTGTAGAGACAGGGTCTTACTCTTGCTCAGGCTGGTCTTGAACTCTTATTGTATAATGATCCTCCCTACTCGGCCTCCCAAAGTGATAAGATTACAGGCATGGGCCTCTGCACCTGGCCATAATTTGATATTTAAGTTGTCCCCCCATTGGACTGTAAGCCCCATGAGTCTACAGAGCTGGGCTGTTCTCCTCAGAGCCTGGCACATAGTAGGTGCTCAAAAGACATTTGCTAGAGGCATGAAGGGGTCGGCGGGGGTGGGGGGCACCTGCCTTTGCAGACATTGAGCCCTAACCCTAGAGGACCACTTTGTGTTTTGATACCTTCATCCTTTACAATGCTGGGTTCAAATGTTATTTCTTCTTTGAACCCTTTTTAATGGGGATCTTGACCTGGAATTCCTAGAACACTCTGGGGTATACTCAGAAACTCAACTGTGGTGTTTGCTATAGACTAAATGTTTGTGTTTCCCCAAATTCATATATTAAAATCCTAACACCTAGTGTGAGGGTATTAGGAGGTGGGCCTCTGGGAGGTGATGAGGTCATGAGGGTGGAGCCCTCGTGAATGGGATTAGCGCCCTCATGAAGGAGGCCCCAGAGAGCTCCCTCGCCCCTCCCATTATGTAAGGACACAGTGAGAAAAACGTCATCTATGAACCGAGGTGTAGGTCCTTGATAGACACCAAATCTTAATAGACACGACTTGACCTTGGACTTCCAGCCTCCAGAATGGTGAGAAATAATTTTTATTATTCATAAGCCACCCAGTTGATGGTACATTTTTGTGGCAGCCCAAATGGACAAAGACCACAGTGTTTTGTGTGTTGTTTCACTGCCACCTGCTTACGTATGTCTCCCTGGCAAACTGTGGGCACCCAGGAGGCAAGGGCTGAATCTTCCTGCAGTCACCAAGGTCACAGGCACAGAGCAGCCCTCGGCAGGTGAGAAGAGCAAGAAGCCCCCCAGCCGTGAGCAGCTCTCCCTGCAAGCGCAGTGGGGGGAGGCTCTCCGCTGTTGTCATCCCAGAGCCACGGGACACTGTCCCAGTGCCCTTCAACTTCTGCCTGAGCCAACTACCTGGTTTGGGAAGCACACACGTTAAAGAAATCATCTAGTTATAATAAAATCTGGCCATTTAAACAATTCTGAAGTGAACAATTTAGTGGCATTTAGCACACTCACAGTTGTGCCACCATCACTACCATTTCTAGAACATTCCATCAGTCCAAAAGGAAGCCCCGTCCCCATCAGCAGTCACTCCCCACCCCCTCCCCAGCCCCTGGCACCCACGAATCCACGTCCCGTCTCTGTGGATCTGCCTGTTCTGGACATTTCACATAAACGGAGTCACACACTGTGTGTCCCTCTGTGTCTGGCGTCTCTCACTGAGCACGATGTCCTCAAGGTCCCTTTACGCTGTAGCCTGTGTCAGGACTTCATTCCCTTTAAAGGCTGAATAATATTCCATTGTCTGTACAGAGCAACATTTTGAAGCAAACGTTGTTTTAAAAGAAAAGGAAAAAAGAAAAAGATCTCAGGTTGCTGTTGTTGGAACTGAAGCCACATGCTTTTTCCCCCCTAAACAGAACTAAAGTGAAAGATTAAAACACTCCATGTTTTGTTTGTGTTGGAGCAAGAAGCAGAAGATTTGTGTTTCTGGCCCGTGGACGGGAACACTGGGGTGCTGGCGTGTGCGCATGTCATGCACACCACGGGGCTGCGGACGGGCTGTGCGGGGGAGCGCATGCTCGGGCCGGGGACCCGGCTCTGGGCACGTCCCCTGGACTCCCTCAGCCTCAGATTTCTCAACTCTGAAATTCAGGACTACAGAGCAGTTTCCTCCTTGCTCGGTGGTACCCCTGGGCGTTCCGTGTGCAGGTGAACAACCCTGGCCTCACACGAGTAGCCACCTTGGGCGTGGGGTACAGGCTGCACCTCTTGGCCAGATTCCATTTTTGTGTGTGTGTATTTTATCATAAATATAATTAAACAAATATTATATATAACATATAATAGCTTCATAATATACAAATATAATCCAGAAGCAACACACTGAACGTACTCAACACGTACAATGCCATGAATTTGGGCGCAGGTATACACCTAGGAAACTGTCACACAGTCAACACAATGAACGTCTTCACCCCCAAAAGCTCAGATTCCATTTTATTTTTTTATATTTTTTATTTTTTTGAGACAGAGTCTCACTCTGCTGCCCAGGCTAGAGTGCCGTGGCGTCAGCCTAGCTCACAGCAACCTCAAACTCATGGGCTCAAGTGATCCTCCTGCCTCGGCCTCCCAAGTAGCTAGGACTACAGGCATGCGCCACCATGCCCGGCTAATTTTTTCTGTATATTTTTAGATGTCTAGCTAATTTCTTTCTATTTTTTAGTAGAGATGGGATCTCACTCTTGCTTAGGCTGGTCTCGAACTCCTGAACTCAAATGATCCACCTGCCTTAGCCTCTCAGAGTGCTAGGATTACAGGCGTGAGCCACTGCGCCTGGCCTCAGATTCCATTTTAATAGAGGGATCTGTAGCTTAAGAACCAAATCTGAAAACCGCAGAGTTGGAGAATCGCTGGTTTCCCTCACTGCACAGAAGCAGAAGGTTTTCACCCCGTTCTCACTTCATTTTGCAGACAGGGAAATGGGGGTCTAGAGACAGGTAGGGATTTTTTTTTTTAATTTTTAAATTTTATTTATTTATGTTTTTAGAGACAAGGTCTCACTCTGTCATCCAGGCTGGAGTGCAGTGATGCAATCACATCTCACTGCAGCCTCCAAATCCTGGGCTCAAGTGATCCTCCTGCCTCAGCCTCCCAAGTAGCTGGGACTACAGGCCTACACCACCATTCCCTGCTAATTTTTAAATTTTTTGTAGAGATGGGGTCTGGCTATGTTGTCCAGGCTGGCCTGGAACTCCTGGCCTCAAGCGATCCTCCCACCTCGGCCTCCCAGAGTGCTGGGATCACAGGTGTGAGCCACTGTGCCCGGCCCCAACAGTTCTAGATTCTAAATACACACAGTCCCAGGAACCTCACGCTGCTTCTTTCTTTGGGGTAGCACCGGTCACGGCTTGGTCCTCTGCAGATGTTGCAGAGTGCTGGAAAGTCCAGACTACCGAGATGCAGAGGCTGGGGCAGACTGCCCTGCCGCCAAGGTCAGGGGAAACCCTGAGTGAGATTCAACAACAAAACCTGTGCTTCGTGCCTCCAGTGTGGTGGTTTGTGAGCAGTGCCAGGGCGCTTCTGAGTCCTGAGAACCTTTCCCCAAGGACCGGAGCAGACTCTCCTGTCACTGCCCAGCTGGGCTGAGACTGGCGGGTTCCTTGAAAGGTGCCATCGTCGCTGCGCCCCATGGAGGATTTTGCAAAGGCCCCTCAAGTTCACGGTTCTGTCCCCTTTGCTCTAGTAACTCTGGGCTTTGCAGGTCACAGCGACAGAGTCCTGCTCCTGCCTTGGGGAATCAGAGGAGTAGCGGGTGGTCCCTAGGGCGGCAGGACAGGCTCAGACTTAGGAAGCTCCAAGGTGCTGTTCTGATCCGGGTCTTGCCAAGACTCTTAGCACGACTGTGTTCTCAGACCGCCCAGAGCGGGGCTGCGTGGCAAACAGGCACCCGAGACCCTGCTGGGGGGTGGGTGGGCTGAATCTAAGTGTCCCAGGGTGCAAAGCCCAGAGGCAGACGGCAGGCCGGGGGTGGTGCCAGACTTTGCAGGGACTCTGAGGTGGCAGCTCAAACCTGCCGGGCGGGGCGTGGAGCGGGCCTGGCCTCCTCCCTCCCATCGAGAGCTGCCAGAGAAAACCCAGCTCCTCTTTTGGGCCTGCGATGCCTCTGCCACCCTCAGAGGTGTTTTCCAGCCGCACAGGAAGCGATGACAGTGAGACCCAGAACCGCCTGCAGCGATCGCTCCGGATTCCAAACATAGTTGTCATAGTTGGGAAAGTGCCGCTCCCAGCCCGCTCGATAAACCGACACCCGAGCCGCGGCCAGGGCCGGCTTCTTACCAGAAGAGAAAGAACGTGCCGCCGCTGGAGGCTTCCGAGAGGTGGCCGGCGGCTGCGTAAAGGGACAGGAATGTGAAGAATGTGCCCGGCGAAGCAGAGGCAGAGGCCGGGCCTTTGCAGAGCGGCTCTGGGGTCTGGTGGCCAGAGAGGGCCCTGCGCCACTGTGGGTCCCTCCACGGGTCCCCAGACCCTGTTAAAAGAGGCTGACGAGGGCTGAGGACCGAGCGGGGGAGAGGTGTGTTCCTGCAGCCCGCGTGGCCAGGCCTCTGCGCTCCCTGCAGGGGGCACACGCCCGGGACGAGCCGACTCCGGGAGGCAGCTCCGGGTTTCGGGTTTTCAATTCTGGGCACCGAATATTTACCGCGCACCTTCCAGCTCCAGGCAGCGTGGCTGCGCCGCGGACAGAGCCGAGACCACTCAGGCTGCATCCCTGAGGCTCTTCTCTGAGGCAGACGCAGAGAAGCTTCCAGAGGCTGTGCCTGCGCTAACGCCTAAGCTCGTGACAGCTGGGGCTGATTACTCTGTGAGATGAGAAAAGCCGGGTTTAGGAGTCAGGGTCTCTCTAGAACCTGCTGCCTGACCTCTTTGTGTCCCAGAGAGGGACGCAACTTCCCAAAACAGCACTGGCCACCAGGCCTGGCATGAGGTGGGCGGGCAACACGCCTCGTGGTCAGCTATTGTCACCAGTAGGACCCACGGACTGGACCAGGGTCTCCCCCCGGGCACTGTGGACACTGGGGCTGCGTCACTCTCTGGGGAGGGGCCGTCCCGGGCACTGCAGGTGCTGAGCAGCGTCGCTGCCCCCACCCACCCCATGCAGGGAGCACCCCCTGGGTGACAACCACAGATGTCCCCAGACATCACCCAGTGTCTCCTGGGGGCAGGACACCCCAGGTGAGAACCCCTGGGCTAGAACATAAATGCTCTTTCCTGAATTCTGCTGTTAAGGAACAAAAGGGGAATCTCAGGGAAGCAGGGATTCGGGTTTTCTTCTTGCAGGTTATTTCCAGGCCACACCCTGCACCAGGGCCGGCTAGGCCTGGTCTGACCTGTGCCTGCAGCAACCGCCCAGGGCCAGCGCGGGAGGACCCCCCGCCTCTCCCAGGGGTGCCGCTTGGCAAGTTGCGAAGCATCTTGCACACATGCTTGTCACACTGAACTTCCACCACACCCTAGCAAGGGCGGCTCCCTGAGGGCCGCTGTGCCCATTGTACAGACGGAACCTCAAGGCATGTCGGGCTGATATGTCTACGATGACGCCCGAAGACCGTGTGCGAGCCCCTGCCCTGAAGTGTAGGTGGGGCCGTCACTAAGGTGGGCTGGGGCTCTGGGAGTGTGCCCTGCCAGGTGGCGCGGCGGCACGGCTGACTTGAAGAAGACTGCATTGTCCTGGGTGGGCCTGGTCTAATCAGGTGACCCCTTGCAAGGGCCGGTGTCCTTCCTGACCAAGTGATTCGAATGTGGAAAAGGAGATTGTCCGTTGCTGGCTTTGCGGATGGAGGAGCCCTTGTGGACACGGGGGCCTTGTTTGAAGCTGCTAAGCTCATGGTATCTGTTACGCAGCGCAGACGGCTGACACGCCAGGCCACGACGGGACCAGCTGCAGGGCTTCCTCGGCGACCAGCCCTGCACCCCGGGAGGGCTCCAGCTGCTCCCCCGTTTGCTGTGTCTGGGTGCTAGACTCCGGCCTGGCCGTGCTGCGGACACGATCTCCGCAGTTGTCCTTTGGCCAGCCGGAGGTGAAGGTTACAGCATTAAAACCGTAGCAGTTTCCGGGGACTTCGCCATTCGAGGGCCGAACGGTCCCCGGTGCATCCTGTGACCCGGCTCCTGAGTGCAGCCTGCGTTTGCTCTCCCGACTGCACAGGAGGTCGGCTGGGAGCCAGCTCTGGGGGCTCCCGGGCAGTGTCACACCGAGGTGGGTGCACTTTTCCAGTCTGTTCATCAAAGCAGCGGGGCCTCGTGCTGTGTGCGGGGTGAGTCAGCCCCGAGAAGGTGGCCTTGCAGGGTGGGCGGGAGCTGGCTTCGGAGAGAACAGGGACACACTTCATCTGGCTTCAGCGATTCCGGAACCGGTAGCTTCACAGCTCGGCACGCTCCTGGACTCTGTCCTCTGGGGCCCGGCCATCCCCCCAGCCCGCGTTCTGCCTGCCGCAAGACAGGGACGAAAACAAAACCCCAAACAACAAAAACCTCCAGCCAGATCTTGCAGAAGGACAAACAATGCCCGAGAGCGAGCGCCAGCTCTTTCCCCAGCGGAGGGACGTCTGCTTCTGAGTACATGGTGTTCAGAGACAAGGAGAGACGGGGTGTTATGATTTAAGAGGAAAAAATCCAAACCAAAACAAAACGAAACGGTGGTTTGGGAGAGAAGGCGGCTCTGAGGCGCGGCTGGGAACAAGTTGCCCTCGTCCGGCGGCCCGCGGAGCAGGGTTTGCAGAGAGCTGTGTCCTCGGGCACCTCCAGCAACCCCCAGTGTGTGCACCAGGGCCGTGCTCACCTCCCGGGAGACACGGGGCCTTGGTCTGTTTAACAGCAACTCCAAGGACACTGGTCCTCAATGGGGGTGATTCGGTCCCCCCCTCCAACCAGGGGACACTGGGCCATGTCCGGGGACATCTGTGGTTGTCATGACTGGGTTGCAGGGGGAGCTCCTGGCGTAGGTAGGTGGAGGCAGGGACGCTGCTCAGCAGCTGCAGTGCCCAGGACGCCCCACCCCAGAGAATGACACAGCCCCTATGTCCACAGGACCCCGGGGACGGGGACGCTGGTTTGGACTCTCAGAGCGGACGCTGGTTGTCATGGCGAGAAGGCACAGGGTGGGCACCTGCCTGGATGTGTCTCCTGGTGCCAGGATAGACCCCCCATGCTCTCTGACCCCCAGCAGGCTCCACGGGGACCCCAAACGGGGATATATGCAGAGCCCTGGGCACTGGGGTGGCACAGGAACTTCAATATGGGGACATGTCTCCAGGGCCACGGTCACCCAAGCAGGGCGTGGGAGGGCAGCCACCTGAGCGAGGGCCCTTCTGTGCCGGCCCTGGCTGCTTGCAGCTCCGAGACCTGGCAAGGACAGCGGGGCCCAGGGCTGCAGTGGGGCTTTGGCTGCGTGGAAGGGCAAGCGGCACCCCAGCTGGAAAACAGAGTCTTGTGACTGTCCCTGTCAGCGCCGGCCCTTTGTCCCCAGGCTAAATCGGTCCCCCGGGCAGCTATATTTAGAAGGGGCCGAAGACAGGGAATGAATGAGGTGCCCACGAGAGAGTGAGAAACAGACCAGCGTGGCAGGTCCCTCACTGGCAGCACGGAGCCCAAGAAAGGGCCGGCTTGTTCGCACAGAGAGGCCCGTGATGACGGAGGGTGACGACGCGGCTCATGTGGCTTTTGTCGCCCCGGTGACGGGAGTGGGAGAATAGCCTGCTCTCTGTCCATGGGGCGGCGGCGGGGTTGGCGGGGGCGACCGCGGTCATGTGAGAGTTTGCAAGCCCAGGAACCCGGGCAGGGCCAGGACGCCAGACCCCATGGCTCCTGTCACTCCTGTTCTGGGCTTCCCGGCACTGAGGAAATGCTGTCACCCTGGCCCTGGGCCAGGGCAAGGGGCAGCGCCGGCCGCTGGAGGGTGTGGCTCAGGAGCCGAAGGGCAGGAGGGCTGGGAAGAGCTGAGAAGGCAGTGCCGGGATTTCCCACCTCAGCTCTGACGGGTATTTTTTCATTTGGGCCCTAGGAAAACTCCTACACATCCTGCAAAGCCCCTCTGAGAAGCCCCTGATCAGAACCATGCAGGTACAACTAGGCTGCGCTAAAACCCCTTCTCAGCATACCCGCAGCTCCTTGGACCTTCCTTGTGCATGGTAACTTTGTGGCTGCTGTAACAAGTCACCATAGACTTGGTGGCTTAAAACAACACATGTTTCTCATCTCACAGTTTGGAGTGTGGAGTCAGAGATCCAAAATGGGCCTCACTGGGGTGACGTCAAGGTGTGGCAGGGCCGGTCCCTCCTGGGGGCTCCAGGGGAGAACCCGTCTCCCGCCTTCCCCAGCGTCTAGTGGCCGCCCGCGTCCCTGGGCTCAGGACCCTTCCTCCCCCTTCAGAGCCAGCAGCGCAGCATCTTCCAGTCTCTCTGCCTCCGACCCTCCTGCCTCCTCGTGGGAGGACCCTGTGCTGACACTGGGCCCCCGGGTCATCCAGGGTGACCTCCCTTCTCAGTGGCCTAAACTCAATCCATCTGCACAGTCCCTTCGGCACATGAAGTGACACATTCACAGGCTCCAGGGATTAGGACAGGGATGTCTCTGGGGTCATCACTCTGCCAGGCACATCCCAGAAGCCGGGTACCAAAGGGGCCACCTGGGTGCTGGAGGCATTGTGCACAGTGCGGGGAGTTTACTTGGTGCTACTTCCAGGAATTCACTCTGTCCCCAGGGACAACTTCCCTCCGGGGACAGGGGCTCCCTGGGACCAGGCAACAGGACCAGAGCGCTGGCGCCACCCGTGTCCACAGTGGACGCTGGGTTTGTGCCTGGCACGGTGTGTCCACCCCTCTGGGCTCTGCAGCAGGGGCAGGCCCACGCTGTAGGGATGCAGTGAAGTGGCAGAGAAGCGAGAGTGTCAGTCCTGTAGGAGAGTTTCTGCAAACGCAGCCGGCAGGGCAGGGGCGGAGGCGGGGAGGGCAGGGCTTGCACTGCTGCATTGTCATCCAGGGCTCCCACGAGCAGGTTCCCTACCAGCTAAGTGTGACCTAAGCACGGAATTTTGGTCTCCTCTGCAGAACCTTCCAGTACTGCAGCCGCCACAGCTGGGCATCCCTCCGTCCCAGCCACCCCTGCTAAGTCAGCTGACTGGGTGGGAGGGCCCTCAATGCTCGTCCTTGGTTGGCACAAAACTTGTGACCGTGAGCTTGTCCCAGCTTCCTGCTGGCCTCTGCCCCAGATGAGGTTTCGATGACCCACGTGGAATTTCTAACAAGGAGATCAAGTGTGTGGTTTCGTGCACGCTCACATCCCCTTTTCTTGTCTGTCCAAGTTCCATGACGCCTTTTCTTGTCAATGCAGAAGTGCCGCCGAGCCCTCGGCCACCCCAGGAAGTGCTGAGGTCTCTCGCAGCTGTCACTCAAAAGGGGAAACGTGGCCGCCTCGGGGCTGGGGTGCCCCCGGCTCTCAGAATCTCTGCAGAATGGGGGGAAGACGGCTTCGTTCTCTACGGGCAGGCAGGAAGTGTGCAGGGTGCACAGGAAGAGCCACCACAGCCCCCCGAAAGGCACCACCTCGTTGAAGCTTCTCAGTGCTTCTCCAGGGCCGGGCCTCTCAGACCCCTGCCCGCACCTCGAGGGACCTTCCTTGCTGGCTGGCTGGAGTCAGCGGCTGTGTCGGGGAAGCCCACGTGGCCAGGAGCAGTGGGTGTTTGGGCCCATCCGGGCCGTGATAACAAAATATCTGGGAGGCGTATGAAAACGGAGACTGAGCTCTTACAGTTCTGGACGTCCAAGGTCAAGGCGTGGCAGATTCAGTGTCCGCTGAGGACTCACCTCCCGGTTCATGGATGGCACCTTCTCGCTGTGTCCTCACATAGTGGAAGGGGTGAGGGAGCTCTCCGGGGCCTCCTTCAGGGAGGCACTAACCCCATCATGAGGCCTCCCACCTCCTGAGCTGATCACCTCCTAATGTCATTGCCTTGCGGGGTGAGGATTTCAATATACGGATTTAGGGGGCACCACAGTAGTGGGCAACCCCTAGAAGCTAAGGGCGGCCTCCGCTGGACAGCCAGTGAGTAGCCAGGTGCACGACCCTACAACGGAAAGGAAATGACTTCTGCCAACACCCAGAGGGTGCCCGGAAGCAGATCCTCCCCCAACCGGGCCTCTGGACAAGAACGCGGCTCAGCTGCTACCTGCTGAGACCCTGGACAGAGCACCCAGTTAGTGAGATGATAAATGTGTGTTGCTAGAAGCCCTGGAGTTTGGGGTAGTTTGTTTTGTTTTGTTTTTTTTGAGACAGAGTCTCACTCTATTGCCAGGGCTGGAGTGCCGTGGCATCAGCCTAGCTCACTGCAGCCTCCAACTCATGGGCTCAAGTGATCCTCCTGCCTCAGCCTCCCCAGTAGCTGGGACTACAGGCACCGGCACTCTCAGCTAATTTTTCTATTTTGAGTAGAGACGGGGTCTCGCTCTTGCTCAGGCTTGTCTCAAACTCCTGACTTCAAGCGATCCTCCCGCCTCGACCTCTCAGAGTGCTGGGATTATAGGCGTGAGCCACCGCGCCCGCCCAACTTCTCTCTTTTAAACACTTAAAAATGTCTCTTTCCCCAGGGCCCTCAGAATATCCGAGAAATGTCAGAAAAATAGGAAGAAAACAAAACCAGCGGTGACTCTACCACCCCCACGGAATCCCTGTGGACACCGGTGCCTTTGTTTCTGTGTACCTGTGTGTGTTGTGTTGAACAGCTTTACTGAGATACAAATTCAGACACCATACAACTCACCCATTTAAAGTGTACAATTCAATGGTTTTTGGTATATTACCATACTGATTTTTTTAAAGTTTTCATCAAATATATATAAAATAAAATTTATTATCTTAGCCACTTTTAAGTGCCCAGCTCAGTAGCATTAAGCACATGCACATTGCTGTGCAGCCGTGACCACCCTCCATCTCCAGAACTTTCTCATCTTCCCGGTCTGAAGCTCTGTCCCCATGAAATGCTCACTCCCCACCCCCTCCCCAGCCCCTGGCACCCACCGTCCTACTTCCTGTCTCTGTGGATCTGACTGTTCTGGACATTTCGTATAAATGGAGTCACACACTGTGTGTCTTTCTGTGTCTGGCGTCTCTCACTGAGCACGACGTCCTCAAGGTCCCTGCACGCTGTGGCCTGTGTCACAGCCTCGTCCCTTTCATGGCCGAGTGATGTTGCATGTGTGTTTATCCATCCGTCCACCGTTGAGCACTGTGCACGGTGCCGCTGTGAACACAGCTGCGCACACTTCCCTTCGTCGTGTGGACTCTGCCTCCTCCACTCGCCTTCCCACCAAGCTCCCAGCCACTGTGACTGTGCCCCAGGGAAGGTGGCCCTGGTGGGCTCCACAGGGCCTTGTCCACATGGGCACGTGGCCAGTGCAGCCTGAGAGGCCACCGGGTGCTCTGTGGCCACAGTCAGGAGTTCCGATCCAGCCCTGCCTCCAACCAGCCCTGCATCTTTCTGCAGCTCTGCCTCAGTTTCCCCACCTACAAAACAGGGACCATGAAGCCTGCTCCCCAGGGTTCCCAGGAGCAGAGCAGCGGGCCTGGCCTGTAGTGGCCAAGTGGTGGAGTGGCGGCAGCCCAGGACGGGAGGCAGACGGTGGTGGGGCCTGCGGGCTGTGTGGGGGCTGGGCCCAGGGTTGCCTAGCCACAGGCGGACGGGAGCTGCCTGATGTCATCACTGGAGCTTTTTCTCATCCCTCCTGGCAGGTGCTGCAGCACAGGGACCTAATCCCTGCGGCACGCGGCCACGCGGCTGGCGGCTGGAGCCTGCACACTGGCGACACCTGAGCCAGGCCGAGGGCTCTGCTGCACCTGCCGCCGGATCGGCCAACACGTGCATGTCCCAGGGGACCGGCTGGGGCGGGCTCTGGGGCCACACGTTGGCCGTCTGGCCTAAGGCAACGGAGCTCTGGTCTCCCTGTCAGGAAAACCAGGAGGGGGACAGGGCGGTCGGGGGGGGGGGCGTGCTCCATGTGTGGAGGACGTAAAAGGATCTGCACGAAGTACCTCGGGCATGTGGGAACCACTCAGCAATCAGCTGCGTTTTGAATCTTCACTGACTTTGTCGTCATCGTTACATCAAGTGTGCGGGGCCAGGACCAGGGCGAGGTGGCGAGACACTCGCCTTGGGAGCAAAATTATTTAAAAAAAATTTTTTTTCTGAGATAGCATCTCGCTCTGTCACCCAGGCTGGAGTGCAGTGGCGTCATCACAGCTCACTGCAGCCTCCAACTCCTGGGCTCAAGCGATCCTCCTGCCTCAGCCTCCCAAGTAGCTGGGAATACAGGTGCCACCACCACGCCCGGCTAATTTTTCTATTTTTTGTAGAGATGAGGTGTCACTGTTGCCCAGGCTGGTCTTAAACTCCTGAGCTTAAATGATCTTCCTGCTTTGGCCTCCTAGAGTGCCAGGAGTTCGAGGCTGCAGTGAGCTGTGATCACACTATTGCACTCCAGCCCAGGCAACAGAATGACACCCTGTCTCAAAAAGAAAAAATCCCACAAGACACAGGGGCCATTAAAGGAACACCCCCCACTTCCGGCAGAAGGAGTCTAGAGGGAGGGAGAGCTGGTCCCTGAAATGTCCCCAGAAGTCACAATCCCGTCAGAGACGGAGCTGGGCCTGGGTGTGGGGAGGGAGTCCCCAGTGCACACAGGTTAGGACTTGGGGGTGTTACGGGTTAAACTTCGTCCCTCCAAAAGGGTATGTCGAGTCCTAACATCCATCCCTGCCATGCAGCAGGCGCGGCCACCAGAGTCCTGGTTGCAGACGCAGTTTAGAGAGGCCCAGAGGTGAACAGGTGACACCCTGCAGGGAGAAGCCCCCGCACCCCGAAACCAGCCCCGAGGGGAGCGCAGCCTCCCAAAGGGTCCCGAGACAACGGCACAGAAGCCCATTCCCGACTAAAAAATGCTTCCAGATCCCTCTTTCCTTCCCACACCGATTGCGGGATGTGTGGAAATGAAACAGCACGCCCTCGGACACCGGCGGGTCCAAGGAGAAATCAGGGGGGAAAGTGGGAAACGCTCTGAGACCAGTGAGGACCGAGACGCAACCTTGCCAGACCCTGCGCGTCCAGAGGGGAGCCGGTGCCTTGCACGCCTGCGTCAGGGAAGGAGGAAGACTCAGCTCCACAACCTAAGGTGACACCTTGAGGAACCAGAGAGGAAGCGAGAAAGAAACCCGCAGCCAGCAGGAGGAAGGAAATTATAAAGATGGGGAGAGATAAACAAATAGAGACTAGAGAAACAGTAGCATCGGTGAAACCAAAAGTTGGTTCTTTGAAATGGTCCCTGAAATTGACAGACCTCTAGCTCCACTGACCAAAAAAAAGGGGGGGGGGGAGTTGGGGTTGGGTCAGAAACAAAAGCGGGGACATTACTCCATGCCCACAACCTTACGAAAATCAAAAGGGTTATGAGAGAATATTGCGCTATGCGGACAAGTGTGCGCCGCCCGATGGACAATCCGCGTGAAATGGACAAATTCCTAGAAATACACAAATGACCGGAACAGCCACGGTTTCAGATTCGACTCCACATTTCTCACATGCCAGGGGTTGTGCTGGGCGTTTTTTTACATTTCGAGATCTGTAGCCTCATTTAATCTTTGTAACATTCCTGCAGAGTGAGGAATGTTATCTCCATGGCAGACAGATGTCGGGGACCCACCCAAATGTGGCGGGGCCGGGAGAGGTGGGCCAGGGATTTGAACTCAGGTTTCCTGGCTCGGATCCCTGAGATGACTCTGACTCCCGATGTGTCAGGGGCCCATAAAATACTGTGGCTTGTTTGTTCCTTTTGCTAAAAAACAAGAGATTCCAAGCTCTTGAAGTAAGATAAAACACTACATACCTTTTATAGTTTTCCCAGGAAGCACGGCTGCACGCTAACACCCTGGTTAAAAAAGGAGAGAGAAAGACAAAAGCATGGTTAAATATTTTTTACTTACAAGGAGCTCAGAGAGCTATCTCTGGCGTTTCTAACGATGTTGCTGTCCCCAAAAATGTGGCACAGGAATTTGAAACGGCCCTATCCTCTGCAGAAAATGCCCCCGCCCTGGGGAGAGGATAGGCCTTATTCTTTTACAACTGATGCGTTCAGAAAAAGACAACTGTTGTTTCTTTTGCAGGGGAAAAAAAGAGGAAAAAAGGTCAGGGTTTCTGTAGGACTTGTATTGTTCCATTTGGGAACACAGGAGCCCCAACTCGTGGTCAAATGCGCGGTATGTCAGACACAGCAGGGCAAGAACAACAGAACATGCAGGAAAACGAGCCCAGACCTGGAATACTTGGGTGTTTTTCCATCTCTGGTTTCTGCTTTTATGTGAGCCACGTGCCGGGGCAAAGGGGGAGGTGGCAAAGTCGGGGGGCAACCGATTAACCTCGGATGGAGGAAGTGACAGGTACTCGGGGGCGGGACAGCCGCCCAGGGCCACAGGTCAGCAGGAAAGGAGGGGCGGCCCCGTGATCGGACTCTGGGGGTGGGGTGGGCTTGGGCGCTTTGGAGCTGCCACTTTCCACGGAATGGGATCCTCTGCCCCACGCCGGCCCCTGGATGGAGCTGGGGCCGCGTCTGTCTCTGATACTAGGTGCACGCAGCGTGTGGGCCCCTCCCGGGGACAGCACCTGCTTTCCTCATTCCCACCAAGGCTTGGAGGGAGGGGCTGGCAGGGACCCTGCCCCCTCCGGCCGCACCCTGTCTGGAAGGCTAGCACCAGCCTCCTAGCTTGTGGACAAAGAGACTCGAGGCATCGAGGAGCTGGGACCGGGCACCCAGCCCGGCCACGTGCCTCGTTCCCTGTCCCAGGTGAGGCTGCTGCTGCTTCGCCACGGCCACCTTTTCACAGCTCAGAGCTGGGGTACCCTCGGCTCTAGGGGAGGCCCTGTCCTGCCCACCGGGGCTCACTCTGCAGTGGGCTTGCAGGGAGGTCAACAGAGGCCCCTGCCCTGGGCCCAACCCAGGCCCGGCTTCCTGAGCGGCTCGGGGCCCGCCCAGGCTCACGTGGCCAGGCTGTTTCCCTCTGGCCCTGAAGGTCCCCTGTGGTCTCCCGGAGCCAGCCCGGCCCCTCTTCCTTTACAAACATTTGCTGTTTCCACAAACCAATGGGGTTTTTTCCACCTACACAAAGGGTAGCCGCAGGGCTGTGGGGCCTGGGCTGAAGATGAGGTCCTTTGGCGAGTCCTGCTCAGCAGCCCTGGGTGTCTGGCCGCAGCAGAGGCCAAAGGACACCTGAGGTCCGGCAGGAAGACGGCTTCCTGCAACCCAGCTGGGAAGGCGGAGTCCCGGCTCCCCGGGAGGCTCTAGGAGGCTCTGCTGCAGGAAGGAGGTAGCCTGTGGGGGGGCTTTCTCTTAAGCCAGGGTCTCTCCCCTGGGCACTGGGGACTCTGGCCCCAGGTCGTTCTCTGGGGAGGGGCCGTCCTGGGCACTGTAGGTGCTGAGCAGCAACCCTGCCCCCACCCACCCCATGCCAGGAGCTCCCCTGCCACCCAGTCCTGACAACCACAAATCTGTCCTGACATTGCTCAGTGTCCTCTGGCGGGGGGGGGGGGGGCAGATCACCCCCTACAAGAACTCCTGACCTAGCGACCCAGCAACCTAGGGAGGCTGCCTGCCCTCCCACCTACACACACACACACACACACACACACACGCACACACACGAGTGAGAACCTGCGGCCCGTCCTGCAGAGAAAGCAGGGCCTTGACCGTGAAAGCACAGGAACCAGGGGGCTCTGGGACTCTCCTCCTCAACCCAGGAAGGAGTCAGAGGCCCTGCCCGGCCGAGCTGGCAAACGGGGTCCTAACACCTTCCCAGGATTTTGTAGAGAACAAGGGAAATTAGATTTCTGACCACTGTAAACACCAAGTGAAAGTGACGTCCCCACGCCAACCCAGTGGGACCCTCAGTCCTGCCCTGCACCCCACTGAGGCTCCAAAATCCATAAGGTCAGAGAATGAGCGTGCACGCGGCAGCCCCCAGTCAGCCCCAGGCTCTGACTCTGTCCTGGGCCACTGGGCCCATCATGGCTCTTCTTTTGGCCGTGACTGTCTTTTTCTTTTCTTTCTTTTTTTTTTTTTTTTTTGAGATAGTGTCTCCCTCTGTCGCCCAGGCTGCAGTGCAGTGGCATCATCATAGCTCACTGCAGCCTCCAACTCCTGGGCTCAAGCGATCCTCCTGCCTCAGCCTCCTGAGTTGCTGGGACTACAGGTGCCGCCACACCCGGCTAATTTTTAAAATTTTTTGTAGATTTGGGGTCTCTCTATGTCGCCCAGGCTGGGCTCAAACGATCCTGCTGCCTTGGCCTCCCAAAGGGCTGGGATTACAGGTGTGAGCCATCTCGCCAGGCCAGAGTGGGCCCATTCCTGACTTGGGTTTACTTCTGGGTGGCTGGAAATGTCACTTCTCAGCACCAGCGCATTATTGCCAAGAGTGTTGCTGCCGGTAGACGCCTTCCCAAGCCCTAGGCGCCGTGCTTGCCTCAGCTCATCCTAACAACAACCTGAGAGATGCTGTGGGGTCCCCATTTACAGACGGGGACATCGAGACCCGGAGAGTGAGTCAGCAGCTTGTCCAAAGGCGCATGTCCGTGAAGGCAGCAGAGCCGGAGCTCGTGCTTGTGCACGCCCCAAATCCTCTCACTGCACCTACGGCCAGGACTGACTTCTCAGCACCTCCGAGCAGGTGCAGGTTGGTTGTCTTCTAGAACCTTCTAGGAGGTTCTTCCTTCTGCCTTACCTAAACATCTCATACTGCAGCCCAAATCTCTATGTCTTTTTTCTGCCTTCAGGAGCAAAAGTGCAGATAGTAATGATGATAATGAAAATCATAATAATAATGACAGCAACACCAGAATAGTGACACATTTGGGAGGAGGCCCTGGGGAGCCTTTGGGGGGTGCTGGAAATGTTCTACGTCCTGATGCGGGTGATGGTGACACAGGCGTGTACACGGTTAAAATGCATGGGGCTTCAGGTGCGGTGGCTCACGCCTGCAATCCCAGCACTTTGGGAGGCCGAGGCAGGAGGATCACTTGAGCCCAGGAGTTGGAGGCTGCAGTGAGCTGTGATGGTGCCACTGCACTCCAGCCTGGGCGACAGAGTGAAACCTTATCTCTAAAAAACTTAATCCAGCCCCAATGTCCCCAGTGTTGAGGGGAGAGACCCTGGTTAGGTTGGGTGACAGATGGTGCCAGGGGCAGCACGTGCTTCCCCGCCCAAGAGGGACCCGGTCCCTGTCCCTCCATCTCTGTTACCCGGCCCAAGTCCTTTCTCCCTCCATGTCTGAACTCTCAGCTATAAAATGCGGGCAAGGGCCTCTCCTAGAAAGACTTCAAAATAGATCATCTACTCATTGTTCTTTTCACTCTCAGAAGTGCGAAAGCTGTCCAGAAGCCTGAAGCCTGGCCCTGATTTTACCAGCTCTTCTGGGAGACCTGCGGGTAATCCCCTTCCTCAGCCACTTCTCTGAGAAGAGTCTCTGCGTTCCACTTCTCAGAATGAAACCGGCTCCGGGCAAGCATTCACACCTCCGCCCACTCGGGGGTTTGCAATAAAAATCCATCAGATTTGGAGGGTTCACATGGGCGCTGGAACCCTGAGTCACCACAAACCCTCCAAGAGCTGCCGGTTTCCCCACGGGGACGCACACCTACAGTGACTCTTTTTCCTTTTTCTTTTAAATGACCAGCAAACATTTTTGTTCAGCTGAAAGTTACACTCACTTTCGATATCTACAACCGGGTTTTTCCCCCTGGGCACTGTGAACCTTTGGGGCTGGATTTTTCTCTGGGGTGGGGCCATCCTGGGCATTGCAGGGTGCTGAGCAGCGTCCCTGGCCCCCACCCACTCCATGCCAGGAGCACCCCCAAGTCATGACAACCACAAATGTCCCCTGGGAGATAGAACCCCGCCCCTTCGAGAACCACTGCTCCAAGATTATTGAGGTATTATCTTTGAAGCCCTTCAATGGATTCCTTTTAAGTATGAATTTTTAGCATAACTGTTAACTGTCCAGTTATTTAAACATTCCTACCCACCCACCCTTCCTTGGTCCAGGAAGGATTTGAAGCAATTATGCACTGCAAACAACACAATGACATTGCAAAAACAAGGCATGGGAGAGACTGCAGAGGTGGTATTTGGGGGTGGGCTGGGGTAGGGGAAAGGGTAGGAAAAAGTAAAAGCAGAGTTAGCAAAACGAGGAGGAGGATGTTTATGTGGAAGGGCTGTTTCGTGTTCATTTAAAGTGTGAGTAGTTTTCAATTCAACAAAGATGATGTTTATGGCTTGCAATGAGTTGAATAATGTCTTGAAAAAATTCACGCCTACCGGGAAGCTCAGCGTGTGGGGACTGGGTCTTTGTGGCTGGAAGATAAACCTCTGAGATGAAAGTCACCCTGGATTTAGGTCCCACCCAGGAGATCAAGTTGGTCTGGGGTGTGGCCGGGGCCTGGGACAGTTGAGATTGCAGGTAACTGTAACCGGCAGCCTGGGGTGCAGCCCTGGGTACCCCAGAAACTTAATGTGCCCAGTGCCCCTCATTGGGGCGGGTGGAGTAATGTGTTCAGACGTTTAATGATAGTAGGAATCAGGAATGAAAAAATAAATGATCAAATTCTGCCCTTAGGAGCTTTCTGTGCAGTGTGAGTGGGGGAAGGGAGGAGTTCTTAAGATGCACAAATAGCCAATTGTTCCAGCGTATATCATAAGTGGTAAATAATGAACACACCTTTTCTGTAAAATGCCAGAGAATAAATACTTAGATGCTGAGGGCCTGAAGGTCTCTGTTAATACTATTCATCTATGCCTGCATGGGGAGAAACCAGCCAGGGATGATATGTAAATGAGTGGGCGGGGCCATGTGCCAATAAAACTTTGTTTGCAAGAACAGGCAGAGGGTCAGATGTGACCCACTGGCTGTGGTCTGCAGAACTTTGAGCTGGAGAGATGAACGGCCTCTGGAGCGAAGGACTGGCAGTTCCTCAAAAGGTTAAACATAGTTTCCATGTGACCCAGCAACTCCAGCCCTGGGTGTCCGCCCAAGAGAACTGAAAACGTACGTCTCTGCACAGAAACTCGTATGGGAAAGTTCACCGCCGCATGACTCATGGGAGGCAGAAAGTGCAGGCAGCCCAAATGCACATCAACGATGAAAAGATAAGCAAAATGTGGTGCATCCATGCAATGGGATATCACTCAGCCATGACAAGGAAGAAAGCTCTGACACAGGCCGCAGCGTAGATGGACCTTGAGGACATCGTGCTCAGTGAGAGACGCCAGACACAGAAGGACACACAGTGTGAGACTCCATTTATATGAAATGTCCAGAATAGGCAGATCCACAGAGACGGGACGTGGATTCGTGGGTCGCCAGGGGCTGGGGATGGGATGGGGGTGACTGCTGATGGGAATGGGGCTTCCTTTTGAGGGTGATGGAATGTTCTGGTCTGATAGCAGTGATGGTTGCACAACCCTGTGAATATGTTTACAACATTGAATTGCATCATTTAAGTTGGTGAGTTTTGCAGTATGTGAATTATATCTCAATCAAGGAGAAGAAAGGAGTTAAGGGAGACGTCCCAGTGGAGACGATGTCCCAGTGCACGGGGGAAGCGTGGGTGCCAATGTGGGGTTGGAGGAGCCGTGGGAGCTGCGTCTGCACAGTGGCGTGGGCTGGGACAGTACCCAAGTTCAGGGCCAGGATGTGGGTGTGGCCGAGGGGACAGGGGCCAGTCAAAAATGTCCTTGCTCACCACGTGCCCTTCACTGGGCTGGGAGGAAGCATCCTCGGTGACAATGATCTGTTCAGAGGGGAGGGGACACCCAGCAGTGTCCCATTATGACAGCTGTGGTTCCCCTTCTATAAAGAAATACTGTTTCACGACCGTATTGGTGGAAGGATGAATATGACACAGGCGGGTGGTATTCATGGCTTCTGATTTTAGAAGAATTCGGAGCAATTTGGTGGACTTCGTGGATATGTCAGACCTGAGACTGAATGAGGTGGGGAAGAGGGGGTTTCCACGGCCCGGATCTGGGTGGTGAGAGGTGTGGCAGAGGGGTCTGACGTACGGGGCTCATCCTGGGGGGAGGGCAGGGGAGGCTGTCCTGGGGGAGGGGAAGAGGGAGATGCTCTGAGATAGGGTGGATTGGGGGTATCTGTAGGACACTCGGGCCACCTGCTCTGGGCTGGGGTCTCCTGCTGGGGAGCCCTCACTGCCCCCTCAGGCAGCAGCTGCAGAGACAACATCACACAAGTCCTATCTGCCAAGAAGTCGCTGCAGCCAGAAGCAGCAAAGCTGACCTTTGTGCCAGAGGGGTGCTGTCCATGAGAACCGGTCACCCGACCCCAGCCAGGCCTGTGACACCCAGACCAGCAGCGTCTGAGAGCTTGGCCCCATACAGAGGCTCCTGGGTACAGGAGAGACATGCAGCAGAGGCCGCCGCACAGTGCCCTGCACAGCCCCCCAGCCTGCCCCCAAACCCACCCGAGGCCCCCGAGCCTCTTGCTGCCTTTCTGGGCCTGCGGGCTTCTCTCCAATTCCTGAGCAGACACTCAGGAGCCCGTGGACCCTGTCTGTGTCCACCTCCCCAGATTCATATGTTCAAGTCCTAACCCCCAAAATGTGACCTTATTTGGAAACCGGGTCTTTGCAGGTGGATGTACTTAAGATGACGCCATACCAGAGCAGGGCGGGTGCCTAGTCCAATAACTGGGGTCCTTAGACAGAGAGGGAGTTTGGGCGCAGACACGCACACAGGGAGAGCGCCACGTGAGGACAGAGGCAGAGCTCGGGATGGTGCTTCTAGAAGCCAAGAAACGCCAAGGGTGCGCCACTGCCAGAAGCTGGTAGAACCCTGGGACAGACCCTCCCTTACGGCCTCAGGAGCCAGCCCTGTCTACACCTTGACCTTGGACTCCCAGCCTCCAGAACTGGGAGAAGATGAACTTCTGATGTTTAAGCCACCTCGTTAGGGCGACCCCAGGACACTCACACGGAGCTATCATGCAGTGTGTGAGTGAGTGGGCGTGGCTGCATGCCAATAAAACTTTATTGACAGAAACACACTGGAGTTGGCTGACCCCCAGTCTAGAAGCTCCTTCACTTCAAGTTCTGGGTTAGCGGTGCTCGTTTCTGCAGCGATTTTTCCTAATATGCAACACACCGTCTCCATCTGTAGATTCATTTCTTCTTCGGTGTCTTCTATTATGTCTTTTTATACGTTGTCGCTGGCTGCTTGCAAGCTACAGCAGCCGAGCTGAGCAGCGGGGACAGAGGCTGTCTGGTCACAAGGTCAAACGCTGTGGCTCTCCGGCCCTTTGTGGAAGCAGCAGCCGGTGGGCAAGGGTGAGGCACAGGGGACCTGGAGACGCGAGACTCCCCCTTGGCAGCACCAGGTGCCGGCAGGAGACAGAACGATACCCCCAGTCGGGGAGTCACCCATGTGTTCGGGGCGGGGCGGCACTGAGATGCAGAAGTGAGAGAAAGTCCTCTCCACTCTGTGGGAACTCGGGCCCTGGGCGCCCGCAGAGCCTTCCTGGAAAATGCGCCTCGTGACGCAGCCTGGCCATCCAGGGATGAATTTACATGCATGTGAGCACACATGAGTACACACACCCAGGTACACACAACATGCATGCACACACACACACACACGTACACCCACACACACATACACACAGGGGACCCTTGGACAACATGGGTCCGAGCTGCACGGGTCCATGGACTTTCCTCCGCCTCTGTCATGCCCGAGACAGCGAGCCCCACCCCGCCCTTCCTCCTGGACGTGAAGATGACGAGGACGGAGACCTTTAGGATGACCCACTTCCGCCTCATGAACAGCAAATCTTTTTCTCTGCCCCAAGGTGTCCTTCGTCACATTTTCTTCTCTGCAGCACACTGTGTTGTAAGAGCGCAGCAGACACACAAGTAACGGGCAAATCTGTGTCCACCGACCGTTTATGTTGTCAGTGAGGCTTCCGGTCACCAGGAGGCGGTTAATAAAGTTTCTGGGGAGTCAGAAGTCACACATGGTTTTTTGACTGTGCAGGGGTTGGCGCCCCCAGCCCCATGTTGTTCAAGGGTCAACTGTCTACAAATACACCCCTCTCCCCCCCACACACATGCACACACGCACCTCAGTGACGGGAGGGCGGGGCATGAGGAGCTGGGCAGGATCTGGTTAAACACAGAACAGAAACAAACCACCTGGAGAAACAGTGGCCACAAGACAGACCATAATTATCCTAATTCTTGAATGAAAAGTGCATAAAATGATGTGCAATTTGTATCATCCTAGAATAGGGTCTCTCCCCCTGGGCGCTGTGGACATGTGTCCAGATCACTCTCTGGGCAGGGCCGTCCTAGGCCCTGCAGGTGCTGAGCAGCGTCCCTGCCTCCACCCACCCAGAGCTGGGAGAACCCCCAGTGTGATGACATGTCCCCAGACATGGCCTTGTGTTCCCCGGGGGGGGGGTGCAGAATGGCCCCCAGTTGAAAACCACTGTACTAGAACAACAAGGACAAAAACACCTAGAAAATCCCAGAAACCGCCAGCGCAGAACTGAACAAGGTCAGGTGCGCGGGGACACGCAGAGCTCCAGGGGCCTCTGGTGGGGAAGGAAGCTGCCCTCTGGCCACACGTGGGCGGGGCCTGTGTGGGAAGTCGCAGCCGCAAGCCTCAACTCTGCCACCTGTACGATGGGCATGTCTACACCCGCGTGTCTGCGAACTCACTGGGAGCAAAGGAGGCGATAAAACTTTAAGGACCCAGCACTGGACGGGCCCCGCGGGGCGGGGTGTGGGGGGCAGTGGAGAGAGACAGGCAAGTTTCAGCCATGAGTGGAATGTCCCAGAAGGTTTTCCATTAACAGACAACTTCCCCCGACAGTGGAAAGCTGGCAAAAGATGTAAATGTGTACGATTCATACAAGGAAAAACAAAAATCCCCAAACCCCAAAGCCCTGCCAGGTGGCTCGGGGGAAGCTGCGTGGCCCAACCAGTATCCCAAGGTGATGGCGGCTCTCTCGGCCCCGGCGCCGGGTGAGCTCTCCCTTTGCCCAGGGGACCTGGACAGCGGGGCTCACTCCACGATTCTCCTCCCCTGCGCTCAGCGGCCCTCGCCCTACTCCTGCTCATGCCACGGCCCACCCCGGCTGGCCCCGCCCAGTGGAGAGTCTGGGATGGGCCTCAGTTTCCCCTCCGTCACACACAGCAGCTCTCAAAGTTGGGCCAAGGTGTCAGCACGCAGGAAGAGCTCTGTGCGTGTCTCCGGGGGCTGCCCTAACACAGTGTCACGAGCTGGGGGCTGAAGACAACAAAAGTGATTCTCCCAGCTCCGGGGGCCGAGATCCGGGGGTCAGCAGCGCCGCGCTCCCTCCGGGCTGACGTTTTTGCATGTGCACGTCCAGTTGCTCCAGCACCGCTGGCCGGAAACTCTCTCTGCCCCGCTGTGTTTCCTTGGCTCCTGTGTCAACGATCAGCGACTACATTTATACACGGGTCTGTTTCTGGGCTGTCACCCTGTCCCGTCGATCTATTTCTGTCCCTTCGCCAGCGCCGCGCTGTCCTGACGGCGGTAGCTTCGAGGTGTGTCTTGAAGTCGGGTAGGGCCAGTTCTGCAACAGCGCGGTGGCTCTCCTGGGCCTCAGACCTCGCCGCCTACCCAGGGGAGGGTCCGTCCTGCCACTTTCAGCTTCAGGAGGCTCTGGGCGTCCTTGGCTTGTGGCTGCATCGCTCCAGCCTCTGCCTCCGTCTCCCTGTGGCCGCTTCTATGTGTGTCCTTTTCTGTCTCACAAGGACACGCTCCTTGGAGTTGGGGCCCACCTGAATCCTATACGATCTCATCCCCACCCTCACCTTAATTCCTCTTTCAAATAAAGCCGCATCCTGGAGTTCCCAGGGGATGTGGATTCTGGGGGGAAGTGAGTCAATTCGCTGCATGCTCCATTCCTGCTTTTAGGGACGGTGAGAGACGCCCAAGTGTCCCAGGGATGTCTCCTGAGTGGGGGACACTTCTGGGGAGAGGTGGGTCCTTCCTCAGAGAGACTCAGGAAACGGGCAGGACCCCGGCAGGTCACCTCCCATGTGGCCCTTCCCTCCTCCCCGCCCGCCCGAGCTAAGTGCGGCAGCCCCGCCAGGGAGGTGGGTGGCCCCAGAGCACCCTGCACGTCGTCCGCCCAGTACCCTTGTCCTTCCTGGCCACAACCCCCTCTTGAAGACCAGGCCTGAGGCTGAGGGTTCCCTCCTTTCTCCTTTCTCACTTTCTTTTTAAATTTAATTTTTTTAAAAAAACTTCTAAATTGTGGTAACATATGCATGACATAAGATATATTATCTTAGTCATTTCTAAGTGCACAGCTCAGGGGCATGAAGCACATTCACGTGGTTGTCAGACACCGCCACCCTCCAACTCCAGAACTTTCTCATCTTTCCAAACTGACGCTCTGTCCCCACGAAACACTCACTCCCTGCCCCCTCCCCAGCCCCTGGCACCCACCGTCCTACTTCCTGTCTCTGTGGATCTGACGACACTAGGGACCTCCTGTGAGTGGAATCACACAGGATGTGTCCTTCTGTGTCTGGCTTCTCTCACTGAGCACGATGTCCTCAGGGTCCCCTCTGACCTCCCGGAGCTGCGGCCCCAGCGGGCGACTACATTTGTCAGCCTCCAGCAGCTGCTCTGCTTACAGGGGACAACGTTGTCACTGAGCTGTCAGAGAATCAGGGAAGGATTCTTTCTGCTTTTGTTTTGTTTTGTCATCCTTTGAGATGGCTCTGGAAAGCCGCTGGGAAGTGTATGAGGCAGGAGAAAGGACACCTACTTGTGGCGCCTGCACACGCAGGAACACGCAGGCACACGCAGGCACACGGACACATGCTGTACACGTAAGCGCTCCCGGAACAGGGGTCATCAGGTTGGCAAACTCCAAGACTAAGTTTCCCAACCCAGTATGGCCAGGCTGCCCCGGGTGACGTGCAGGCCTGCAGGGCCAGCGCCCTGGAGGACCACAAGGAAAACAAATAGGCCTGGTGGTTCCAGCAGAGACCCCCACCCCCGGCCCCGTGGGACTTTGGACTTGCCAAGCCTCTGCAGCCCATGAGCCAATTCTGTCCAATAAATCTCTCTCTATGGCTTTTATCCTGTTGGTTCTGTTTCCCTAGAGAGCTGTCACCAACACACTCCATGAATGACACCAGTGCCTCTCGCAGGGTTAGGTCCATGAGCTCTGTACACTGACTTCTACCTGCTCCTGGCTCTCTGGGCAGAACCTGGAAGTGCCGAGACTCAGACGCAGGTCCCCACCCTCCCAGGTGCCCATTCCCACAGGGTTGACTGGACAGGGGGGGCCGGCCACGCGCAGTTGATCCCCAAACTGGGCCTCGACCAGAGGACGAGTTGCAAGGCATGCTGGGAGAAAAGTATCATTTCCCAACACCCAGTGAATGGAGAGGGATGACTTCTTTTTTTTCTTTCTTTTCTTCATTTTTTTTTTTTTGTCTCACTCTGGGGTCTCACTCTGGCACCCAGGCTGGAGTGCAATCGTGCAATCATAGCTCACTGCAGCCTCCAACTCCTGGCCTCAAGTGAGCCTCCCACCTCAGCCTCCCAAAGTGTTGGGACTACAGGCGTGAGCCACCACGCCTGGCCTCTTTTTCTTTAAAGAATCCAAACTATAGGCTGGGTGAGGTGGCTCACGCCTGTAGACCCAGCACTCTTAGAGACCAAAGTAGAGGATCACCCAGACTGGGCAACATAGCAAGACCCCATCTCTACAAAAAATAGAAAATAAGCCAGGTGTGGTGGTGGTGCCTATAGTCCCAGCTACTTGGGAGGCTGAGGCAGGAGGATCACTTGAGCCCAGGAGTTGGAGGCTGCAGTGAGCTACGATGACACCACTGTATTCCAGCCTGGGTGGCAGAGCAAGACTCTGTCCCCCAAAAAAAAAAAAAGAGAAAGAATACAAATTACACAGTTTTATGGAATATGAGCATTAACAAAGTCATTATAATATGCGATTTTAAGCATGCATTAGTAGCCAAATTAATTGGAAGCAGACATAGATTTCATGTATCACTGTAAGAGTTCAACAGTCAAGTCTACAACCCGAAAGAAAATTTTGTAAAGGATGCTTTCCTCTGCCAAATACCTTGTAATACCTTGTATTTTATATGACCTTCCATAGCATGCAACATTTTACATATTAAAATATAAGTATCATGTAATATGTTACATATTTTATATATTAACATGCATGCATATGCTACACATTTATATAGCATATATTAATATAATATGCATATATCCTATATATTTGTATTGAGGAATAAATCCAAATAAAATAAAATATAGAGCATCTCTATATTAAATGTTATGGTATTTGTCACGTAGCATCACAGCGTCACAGAGCTCCGGGATGAGGCTTTGCTGAGATGCAGTTGGAGTGGGACCAAGAGCTGAGACCGAGGCTTTTCCAGGGCTGGGACCCTCGAAAAACTTGGTGGCAGCCGCAGAGTGAAGAGGCAGCCGGAGCTGATTCACCATGCAGCGCACTCGCATCGATAGAGCTATTCATATGTTTCTATTCAGTTGAATCTCTTCCTGAATGCTCACTGCAGTTCTTTGCAGAACGAGGCAAAATATAAATGAATCAACAGAAAACTGTGCTCCAGCCGCGAGCCACAAAGTGCCTGTCTTGCGGGGCGAGAGAATTCAGGAGGCATGCCCAGGGGCTGCGCTCCTGACACCAGCCAGCGAACCTGGGCGGAAAAACACCTGTTTGCTGTCCTGTTCACCAGGGTTTCGGCCCCCGGGCACTGCGGACACTGGAGCCGGATGGATCGTTCTCTGGGGTGGGGCCGTCCTGGGCATGGCAGGTGCTGAGCAGTGTCCCTGCCTCCAGTCGCCCGATGCCAGGGTCACCCCCACCGCCAAGAATCATGTGGCTCCAAGTGTTCCCACTGCCCAGGTGGGGAAACTCCACGCTGAAGGATGTTAAAGTCACACATCTGGGGAGGGCTGACCTCAAACCCCTGTCTCCTGGTTCCCGGAGGCCATAGGGATGCGGATCCCCGACTGTCCCCGCTTTCCGCCCCCCCCCCCAAAACAAGCGGCCTGGCCCCGCGCCAGCGCGGCTTGTCTGTCTTTGCGAGGCCAGGAAACGCCAGGAAACGGCAGCGGTAACGGCGGGGAGAGGGATGGATGTTAAACGAAAAAACATCCCAAGAATGCAAATTGCACCTCTCAGCCCCTGGCAGCCGGCTGGTGCCTACCGGGGAGGGACCAGGGCTCCCTGGCATCTGCAGGACTTGTGCCCCCTGGCCAGGCAGGTCCAGACACCAAGGCCCGAGCTGGGGTCGCCCAGGCGCCCCTGGCATGGGCCTCGTGGCTTGGGTTGTTTTGAAATTTCACTGTTCCGCATAAACCAGCGCCAGAGCAAGTCCCAGCCCTGCTGGCCCCTATCCGGGTCACCGTGTCCTGCAGCTCAGGGCGGTTGGGGCGCGCGGGAGGCCCTGGATCACACCCAGACCTCCACCCTGGCCATCGGGCTGGCTTGAGGAGCCAGCTGGGCAGGGGGAGCCCGGCAAACACACCGGTCTCCAGGCAGGCGTGGGAAAGGGTGCCCGGAGGGGACTGCGGCGTGGCACGGGCGGGTCTAAAGTCCCCAGTACTCGGCGTGTCAGTTGGGAATTGTTGGGAGTGTTTTGCTCTGAAGTCTGCAAGTGTTTACGGTTACAAGAGGAGGAGGGGATGGGGGCGGCCACTGCCGGTCAGCAGCTCCGCCTGCTGGTCACTTCCTCGGGGACACAGGAGGACAAGCCGCCAAGCTGAAGGGCTTCAGCGGAAACGGGGGTGGCGGGAGCAAAGGATATGCCCCCACAGACAGGTGCTTTTCTGGTCACCAAACATGCAAACGACAGGCATGACATCCCAATTTCTCAGTTACCCTGTGGATGTGTGTCCTGGGGCAGCCTTAACGAGGTACCACACATGAGGGGGCGGGGGGGCCCTTAAACAAGACCTTTATGCTCCCACGATGCTGGAGGCTCCAGGGGAGGGTCCTTCCTGCCTCTTCCAGCTCTGGGGGCTCCAAGTGTCTCTTGGCCTGTGTCCTCCTCAGATGCCCTGCTGGGCTCCGTGGGGACTTTTAAAAATCTTTGCACCGCCTGTCCCCGGCCCAGAGCACACACCATATAAGGTTTGAGGAAATCCTCAGGGAGCGAGGGAATGGATGTCTGCTGGGGATCAGGGACCAACGCCACAGCTAAGTGTGCCCCGCCGTCCCCATCAGCCCCAGGCCCCTGATATCAGCCCCCGACAGCCTGCTCTTACCGTCTAATCTCTCCTGTCACAGCCTGTCTCAGTAAAGGGACAGGGACAGGATGTGTCCCTGCCACTCTCTGCATGGTTCTTTTTTTATTTTTTTGATATGGGGGTCTCACTCTATTGCTAGAGTGCAGTGGTGTCATCACAGCTCACTGCAGCCTCCAACTCCTGGGCTCAAGAGATCCTCCTGCCTCAGCCTCCCCAGTAGCTGAGACTACAGATGCCACCACCACACTCAGCTAATTTTTCTATTTTTCGTAGAGATGGGGTCTCATTATGTTGCCCAGGTTGGTCTTAAACTCCTGTCTTCAAGTGATCCTCCTGCCTAGGCCCCCCAAAGTGCTGGGATCACAGGCATGAGCCACCACGCCTGGCCTCTGCCCGGTTCTTGAGGGCTTCTCTTTCTCCTCCCACCTTCACCCTCGTATCAGGCCACAAGAAAGATTTGACATGAACCTCGTGAAAATTCCCACTACAGTCCTGTTCATCAGTCATCTGTGGTTTGGCCCCTCCCCCAACAGAATGTGTCTTAAGGACAAAAAGTGCCCAGTGGTCTGGGTGACAGTCTGATTGGGGGGTGTCTCTGGGGTGGCCAGGAGCACCATGCTGTCAGTTCCCTCACTTGCAAATTGCCCAGGAGGGGACAGCTAAGCCACAGAGTTCTCAAACCACAGGGGGGTGAGAACCGGCCTGTGGCTGTGGGTGGGGCCTGGGGGGCCACCCCGCTGGTCCCTGGCTGCAAAGCCACACCTGCAGCCAAGCTCCTGGCTCCACCCCGAACGCTCACTGATGCGGGGTTTTGTGGCCTTCCTTGTGGGGATGGATTTTCCTGCACCACGTTTATGGTGACACCTCCCCTTCTCCATGAGGGGATTCGGTGACAGGATCCTCCCCACCCCTACCCTGCCACAAAATGCCCCTTTCACTCTGTGTCACTCAACACATATTGGATCAACTTGTGACCCGTGATATGGTCTGAGATGCAGGCTCTACCCAAGCTTGGCACAACTTTGTGGAGGAAAATATTGAGGTTTCACAAGGTGACATGTGGCCAGTTGCTCGACTTGTGTTAGAAAAACGGAGAATGTTTGGGAGGGGACGGGAAGGTGTGAACAGTTTGTGGAGAGCCCAGCATGAGGCCTCTGCCCCGCTGCGTGCCTGGCACTCATTCTGTCACCCTAGCCTTAAACCAGGACGCTGGCATCATCCTATGTCACCTGTCCACCATCTCTTGAAGTCACCACTAAACCAAAAGAGCAAAATGACAAATACTTTGTCAAAGGTATGAGGGACAAAATGTGGAGGTCTTTAATACATAAAGATCTCCAACAAATCAATAAAAAGTAAACAAAGCAGTTTAATAAATGTGGGGTCCTGGGTAGAATCATGGAACAGAAAAAGCACATTAATGGGAAAAATGGTGCCATTTACATCAGCCCCATCCGTAGTTAACAACATGGCAGCAAGCCTGGCTTCTCGGTTCTGATACTCATCCTGTGGTTAGGAAGACGTCGGCCAAGGGAAAGCCAGGTGAATGTTGCAAGGGAACTTTGCACTATATTTGCACCTTTTCTGTACGTCACAAATTTTCTCAAAATTCTAAAAATGAACGGTTAAAAGTGAACATAAACAATCCACAAAAGGCATCATCATTGATGACTAGGAAATGTTTCAAACTCTCTAACAATCAAAGAAATCTTAGATAATACAATGAGATGTTACTTTTAGTCTTTTTTTTTTTTTTTTTTTTTTGAGACAGAGTCTCACTTTGTTGCCCAGGCTAGAGTGAGTGCCGTGGCGTCAGCCTAGCTCACAGCAACCTCAAACTCCTGGGCTTAAGCGATCCTCCTGTCTCAGCCTCCCGAGTAGCTGGGACTACAGGCATGCGCCACCATGCCCGGCTAATTTTTTCTATATAGATTTTTAGTTGTCCATATAACGTCTTTCTATTTTTAGTAGAGACGGGGTCTCGCTCTTGCTCAGGCTGGTCTCGAACTCCTGACCTCGAGCGATCCTCCCGCCTCGGCCTCCCAGAGTGCTAGGATTACAGGCGTGAGCCACCGCGCCCGGCCTACTTTTAGTCTTTAACTGGCAAATATTTCTAAAAAACAGACAATATCCAAGGATGGCCGGGGTGAGAAATCATGCATGAACACAGGGGAGGAAATTGGAATGACTGCTCCAGTAGCTCCTTCTGGAGAGCTGTCCTGAGGACGCGACCGTGGGATGTGCACAGGTGCACCCCCGACACTGTAACTGCAGTGCTGTTCACAAAGGCAAACAAGTAATGAGCAACATAGATGCCCAACCTTCAGGGACTGGTTAGATAACCTATGGTACAACCATAAGATAATAAATAATAATACCACAGCATTTTAATACAAATAATTATGAATAATTAATACTATACTGTATATATACTATATCTAACTATTTCTGTGTGTATATATCTATATTGATACACACACATACACATATCTACATACAATATATACACACACATATGATGCGTGTGTACATACACAGTGAGTGATCGAGTGAGTGAGAGGAAAGAAAGAAATAATAAAAGAAGGATCGGGCACGGTGGCTCACGCCTATACTCCCAGCACTCTGGGAGGCTGAGGTGGGAGGATCGCTTGAGGCCAGGAGTTCGAGACCACCCTGAGTAAAAACGAGACCCTGTCTCTACTAAAAACAGAAAAATTAGCCGGGCGTGGCGGTGCCTGTAGTCCCAGCTACTCGGGAGGCTGAGGCAGGAGGATGGCTTGAGCCCATGAGTTGGAGGCTGCAGTGAGCTGTGATGATGCCACTGCACTCCAGCCTGGGCGACAGAGTGAGAATCTATCCTCCTCCCACAAAAAAAAGAAAGAAAAAGTAAAAGAAAATAGGACAAGTGTAAACAGTTGGCATAGTCGAGTATAAAGAGTAAATGAAATTCCTTGTACTATTCTTGTAACTTTTTTCAATAAATTCAAAACTAGGCCGGGCGCGGTGGCTCACGCCTGTAATCCTAGCACTCTGGGAGGCCGAGGCGGGTGGATTGCTCAAGGTCAGGAGTTCGAGACCAGCCTGAGCGAGACCCCGTCTCTACTAAAAATAGAAAGACATTATATGGACACCTAAAAATCTATATAGAAAAAATTAGCCGGGCATAGTGGCGCATGCCTGTAGTCCCAGCTACTCGGGAGGCTGAGGCAGTAGGATCGCTTAAGCCCAGGAGTTTGAGGTTGCTGTGAGCTAAGCTGACGCCACGGCACTCACTCTAGCCTGGGCAACAAAGTGAGACTCTGTCTCAACAAAAAAAAAAAAAAAAAAAAAAAAAAAAAAAACTATATGAAAAACAGACAGTTAGAAAAAGACAGCCTGGAAGATATTTTAACAACATTTATCTCTGGATTGAGATTACAGGGAAACTTTCCCTTTATTAAAAAGAAACGGAGACATCCCCATCCCATAAAATTCCCCTCCTTAAAATATAAAATTCAGTGATTTTTTTCAGTATCCTTTCTTCTTTAAACCTTTGGATGTTTTCTGAAAATTTTGTTAACAATAAGCCTGTGTTACTTTTATACGAGAAAGTAATACCATGTTGATGGCTGGAAACTGACCTCTCGTCCCCCTTGCAGACTGAGGAACTCGGGGCTGGGGGACTCCCACCTCCGCCCGGTCCCACCCTCTCTCCGCTCAAGCTGTGCGACCGGCTGCCTTGTTGGTGCAGGTGCCGGGGCTGCTGCCGTTTCCCACCTTCTAGAGTGACTGTCACGCTCCCTGATGAGTTTGCCATCCGCTCAGTAGGCCCATAAATTCAAAGCGAGGGCCGCAGATGGGCGCCTGGGATGGCGGGTCTGGCCTGGGGAGGCGGGAGCCAGCGGGGCCAGACAGGCTGCTGGTGAACTCGGTCCATGAGCTCAGCTAAGCTGGGAGCAGCGGCTGGGGAAGGAAGGGCACTCGCGGGCCAGAGCTGCAGATCCTAGCCCTGACATTCGCAGTCAAGGGCTTTCTTGGTCTCCTCTGAGCCTTGATTTATTTCCTCAAATGAAAAAGGACATAGAATCTATACACATACACACACACACACACACACACACACACCCCTCAATGGGAACGCATAATAAATATCATCACAAAGGCATAATTGCAGTGGGAGACCTGGTGTACACTACCTGCACCAGGTGACCAAGACGGACATTGGCCATCATGTGCCCTTTACACTACGTGGTGAGAAGGGCCCTCACCTCTGGGGTCTTCCTCCCCCAGAACCCATCGCCCCAGCCTGAGCATGAGACAAACCCAATCGAGCAGCATCCTATGAAACACCTGACCAGTCCTCCTCAAAATTGTCCCCAGGCATCAGAAAGAAGACAGTCTGAGAAACTTTCTCAGCCCAGAGGGGCCTAAGGAGAGGTGATGACTTCTGAGGATGGCTGGATAGATAGATAGATAGTTAGACAGATGGATGACAGAGACGGAGGGGTGGATGGATGGATAAGTGGATGCATGAGTGGATGGATGGACAGATGGATGAGTGGATGGATGGATGAGTGGATGGATGAGTGGATGGATGGATGGATGGATGAGTGGATGGATGGATGGATGGATGAGTGGATGGATGAGTGGATGGATGGATGGATGGATGAGTGGATGGATGAGTGGATGGATGGACGGATGGATGAGTGGATGGATGGATGGATGGATGAGTGGATGGATGAGTGGATGGATGGATGGATGGATGTGTGGATTCATGGGTGAGTGGATAGATGGGTGATGGATGGATATAGACAGATAAGATAGATAAGAGATAAAATAGTTCTAGAAGCACACACCCACCTTTACATATATCTGCACGTACACACCTATGTTTCCATACATACGGTTCATATAAATGCATGTATTTTCAAACACATATTTACTAGAACATTCCTGAATTGAACTTTCTCAGAGACATCCCAATCTGAGCTTCCTTCCTGCCTCCTACCTCGCCCTCCCCTCTCTGTCCACAGCAGACCAGTCAATAAATCCTGTCAATTCAGCTTCCACAAGGTGGCGGGGGCAGCTATCCGGTTCCTGTCACTTCCCCCTCTCTGCCCCGCCAGGCACTAACTTGCCAGCAGCCACAGGAGCTCTCCTGCCTCCAGGTTGGCCCTGCGTGTCCTCACCAAAACATAAGCCTGACCACAAAAGTCCTCAACCTAATCCTGGCTTTCCCCCCTGACACTGTGGACACCGGGGCTGGGTTGTTCTCTGGGGCGGGGCCGTCCTGGGCCCTGCAGGTGCTTAGCAGTGTCCCTGCCTCCACCCACCCCATGCCAGGAGCACCCCCAGTGTGACAACCACAGATGTCCACAGATATCACCCAGTGTACCCCAGGTGAGGACTGCTGGGTTAGAGGTTTCACCACGGCGACTTGGCGACGGTGGCAGTAAGATCCAGGGAGGGTGCTGGCTGTACATGCGCCATCAGTCCACGTGGACTTAAGTCTCTGCTCGGACCAAACCATTTCCAGACTGAGATCCAGGGGTCTCTGCTGCCCCCTGGACCTCACCCGTGGGTGTGGGCCCCGCATGGCTTTTCCTGCCTAGGGGAAGCTCCCACACGCTCACAGGGCCTGGCGGGAGGACAGACGGCTCCTCCGGAGGCCACATCTGCTGATGGGAATTCCAGCTGCGGAGACGCGGCTGCAGAGGTCTGGGAAAGTTCCCGGGGCCGGAGAGAGCCGTCAGATGTAACGCCCGGCCCTGGGAACCGCAGGAGACAGGCTAATTACGACAACGGCAACGGGAGGCACCACCAGCTTGGGGATGGGTTACACGGCGGCCACCTGCCACGGCCTGGGCTGTGAGTCACTGTGGGGCTCATGTGTTTCACAGAAAGTTATGAACTCGGGGCAGCATGGTGCCAACCCGCCGGCTGGGACGAGGAGGGGCAGAATGGCTCAGCCACCAGGCGGTCCCGGTGGACATCTGACTAACATTGAGGAAACGGAGTTGAGAGCCGCGTGGGTTGTCCTGTGATTGGTCATTACGACCCACGGACGCCTTCTCAACGGGGGCTTCGCCTTAGCCAGGGTCTCTACCCAGCACCGCATATGGTCACCCTCTGGGGTGGGGCGTCCTGGGCACTGCAGGTGCTGAGCAGCATCCCTGTCTCCCCTGCCCCATGCCAGGAGCTCCCCCAGTGTGACAACCACAGACGTCCCCAGCATTGCCCCATGTCCCCTGGGGGGGGCAGAATCACCCCAGGTGAAACCCCCTGGATTAGGGGATTCCACGGACCCCCTAGAGACTCTGTGTCCCGTGATCCCCTGCCCTGCTGAGGTCCTAGGAGGCTGCACACGTTTAAATCCACACCTGAGTGGGGAGGGAGAGAGGAGGGGAGTCCCAGGAGTTGGGGGTCACCTGGTCTGTCCGTCTGTCCCATTGGGAGTTTATTCTGGTGTCTGGTGTGAGCAAGGACTGGATTCTATTTTTTTTCCAAATAACTAACCCAGGCTCTCTGCCCCTGGGCACTGTGAACATTTGGGTCAGGTCGTTCTCTGAGGTGGGGCCATTCTGGGCACCGTAGGTGCTAAGCAGCGTCCCTGGCCCCCACCCACCATGCCAGGAGCTCCCCTAGTGTGACAGCCATGGATGTCCCCAGACATCACCCAGTGGATTGCCCGGTTGAGGAGCGCTGGCGACTGCCCGTCTTCCCCACAGCCCTGTGAACAGGGTCACGGTCAGGGTTAGACGCATTGGGAATCAAGGCTGGGAGGCTGGTGACCCTGTGGTCTTTAACGAAATCCTAGCAAGACGAATCCAGCAATATGGAAAAAGGCCTGAACCCCGTGGCTGAGTGGGATTTGTCGCAGGAATGTAAGGTTGGTTTAACATCTGAAAGCCAATTGATGTAATACACATTAGCCACAGGATAAAAGACAAAACCCACACGAGCATCTCAGTAGACGAAACAAAATTCAACACCCCTTCGTGATAAAAACACACAGCCTAACTTGGAATAGAAGGGAACTTCCTCAACGTGACGAAAGGCATGCACCAACACCCTAGTGGTGGAAGTCTGAGTGCTTTTCTCTAAGACCAGGAACAAGACTAGTTTGCACACACGTGCTATTCAATGTCTAACTCCAAGTCCTAGCCCAGGCAAGTGAGCAAGATAGGGAAATAAAAAACACCCGTATTGAAAAGGGAGAGGGAAAACCGTCTCTCCATTTACAAACAGCATGCACTCGCGTAAAAGTTCGGTGGGTACATGCTGTACGGCAGCGTTGCAGCTCCAAACAGGCTGCTTAGAAACCTCGTGGGTCTCTAGAGCACAAGCTATTTTCCTAAGCTCGGAGGGGGCGTGGGAGGGAGCCGGGGTGTGCGACAATGTTGTTTGTGCTCCGCCGGGAGACAGGGAGTCTTGGTGAATTACAACTGGCCTTTACATCCAAATCAACTCCCTGGGGACAACGAGAAGGGCATCAGATTAAAAAGTTACATGGAGATAAACCACGACCCAAGGGACAGGTAGTAAACAGACCTCTTAAAGCACGTCATGAGGTTTGTTTTTCTTTTTTCTTTTTTTTTTTAAAGTCAACAGCTGGTGAGTCGCACAGAGCTGGGGCAGGGCAGTCAAAAGGGCTTGTTCCCCCAGCGGGGAATAGGGCAGGAGCCCAGGGCGGCGGCAGCTGGACACCAGCCCTGCCTGTGCAACTTTCTCCCGTCAGGGGCCGTATTTCTTCCCCATCCTCCTCTGACCTTCATTCCAGGCCACCCTCTGACGCAGCTGACCTTGGCCGAGTCGTGAGAACTCCAAACGCAGGGTGACCAACCGTCCTAGTTTGCCCGGGACTGCCTGGGTTTGAACTCTCAAACCTGGACGGTTGATGCCACTGCAAACTCCATCAGGTGGTCACCTTTCTGGGGAAACTGCCTTCTTCTCCCTCCTGACTCTTGTGTGGCGACTTGGTGGCTCCATCTCCTTTCCTGGTTGCTCAGATGTGACATCAGCTGTCCCTTGTGATCCCCTGGCACTGGCCAACTCCCAGGACCCCTCTCCTGCAGATCCTAAAATTCCCGCACAGGTCCCTGGACCTTCCCGCATCGTTCCTGCCTCTGCTGTTTGATCTGTCCAGGCCATGAGGACACCAAGGACAATCATGCATGGTTTAGCATCCCTGGGCCCTGCTGTATGAGGTCTGTGAGCATTTACAATGTCACAGCACACAGGCCACAGAGGGGGTGAACCCCAGAAACATCTAGCACAGTGAGAGATGCCAGACACAGAACGACACACCGTGAGACTCCGTTTATGTGAAATGTCCACAACAGGCAGATCCACAGAGACGACATGTGGATTCGTGGGTGGGGATGGATAGGGAGTGACTGCTGATGGGGATGGGGCTTCCTTCTGGGATGATGGGAATGTTCTGGAATTAGATAGTGGTAATGGTTGGAAATTTGTTAAATATACTAAAAACATTTGAATTGTACAACTAAAATAGGTGAATTGTATAGTATTTAAATTTTGTCTTAATAAAGCTGTTAGAAAATAAATGGTAGGTAACACCATTATCAAACGGTTGGGCCCTTTATCTAAACAGATTTTCAAATGAATCAGTTTTTAAAAGCATCATTAAAAATAACACTATAAGTGCTATGAGAAAAAATACAATAGGTAAAGGGAACAGGATGTTGGTCTTTAATTTTTCTATTGGCCACATAATAACTTATATCTTGCAGACAAAACTAAGGCTTAGAAATGGTAGAATTATGTGAATTATATTTCAATAAAGCTGTCATTTGTGTCTATATGCCTACCCACCCATCCATCACCCATCCATCCATTCATCCACCCATCCATCCACCCATCCACCCATCAACCCATCCACCCATGCATCCATTCATCCACCCATCCATCCACCCATCCACCCATCAACCCATCCACCCATGCATCCATTCATCCACCCATCCATCCACCCGCCGACCCATTCATCCATCCACCCACCCATCCATCTATCCATCCACCCACCCATTCACCCATCTACCCACCCATCCACCCACCCATTCACCCATCTACCCACCCATCCACCCATCCACCTGTCCACCCGTCCACCTGTCCATCCACCCACCCACCCATCCACATCCACACACACTGGAAATGGTAGAATTGCAACTAGAATTAAAGACTTGAAAATTCTGGTTCAATATTTTTCTTATTCCTTTAAAAATGTCAATACCTATTTTATTTTTCAAAGTTGAGCATGATTCCAAATATGTTGTTCCCTGGATTCCTGATGCTCTCCGTAACCTAGCAACTCACCGTCTCTCGGAGAACCTTCTCACGCAGTGTGTTCGACTTGCAAACTAGCGTTCCACATCTGAAGGCTTGTGTGAACCAATGATGCGGGAGTTAAAAATAATCACCCCTCCTTGCGGTTTCTTACGAGACTTGTAAGGAATACTCCTACTTGCCAATGCTATTTGCCACCGTACTACCTTGCCTCCTCTCTGCCCTGTTTTCTCTCCCATAAGATGTCAATGACGCATGTAGGATTATTTCTGTCTCCTCCAAACCTTTTGGTATTTTCAAGATTTCCTAGTATGTCATTGCTTTTGTAATTTGAAAAAAAGTTATTAATTTTTTTAAAGGGAGAGATTACAGGGGACCAAGCAGACAACCTTGAGTTCATCTCTCTCCCAGCTCCCTGCTGAGGCTCTTCGACTAAAGAACCAACGGAAAAGTAGGGAAAAGTCTATGCCAAGGCTCAAGACAAAGGGAAGCTGCCTTCTACACACCAGGAGCTTCAGGATGATGAGAGCCATAAAGCCAATAAAAAGAAAACAATAAACTGGAAAAAACGGTCACAGCATACGTAATAGACAAAGCATTAGTGCCCATCATACACAAAGAGCATCTACAAATTAACAAGGAAAAAAGTCTTAATAGATAGATCATATACAGTTACTTAGTTAAAAAAAAAAAATACTAACAGCCAGAAAAGAAAAGGTGATTAATCTCACTGATAAGCAAATAAAGATTAAAACATCAAAGAGATACTATTTTTCACATAACTGGCTAGCAACACTTTTAAATTTTGTAACTGACCATTACAGCAAGGCAGTGGGGAAATGAGGCTCCCACTCCCTACTGACAGGACTTCAAGTGGGTACAAACTTCGTGGAAAGTTATTGTCAATAACTCACTGAATTTTAAACACAAATATCCTCTGAAGCAGCATTTCTGCTTTTAGGAATTTACCCCCTGAAACATTCAGACACTTTCACAGAGCTATGTGCACAATGATGTTTTTGCTGCAGCATTATTTGGACATAGGAAAAGAAAACCATTCCGGTACATCCATACACCGAACGCCCTCATTATAAAGAATGAAGTAGACTAATTGCACTGATTAAAAAAAAAGACAAGCAAAAATAATTGTTAAAATATATTTTTAAAAAGGCTACAAAGTATCACCATTACAGTTTTTTTTTTTTTAAGTTTTCCTTTTGTCATAGGATTTTTATTTCTAGCAATATGGGCAGACGACATCGCTTTAAACCTCTCCTGTAAAGCCCGAGCAAGACCAGATTAAAGCAAATTAATACCCTTTTGAACCCTTAGTTGAGGTCACAAAAAAGTCAGAAAACTCAGTGCAGAGGACACATATACAAGACCACTGAGCTCCAGACTAGCAAGAAGTGGCCCGTGGCCACCCAGGTTGAGAGCAAAGGGTTGCTGGTCTCCGTCACCAAAAGGCCTGATGTTGTTTTTAATCTGTCTCCTCAAAATCTAGAGTGGAAAATTTCAAACACATCCTGAAGTAGAGAGGACAGGATGAGGGCTCCCCAAACACTGTCACCTCCTCCAACAGGGATCAACATCCCACTCTTCTTGTGTTGTCCCTTCTTCCTTCCTTATTTTTTTCTATTTTTTAGACACAGTCTCGCTCAGTCACCCAGGCTGGAGTGCAGTGGCATCAGCATAGCTCACTGCAGCCTCTAATTCTTGGGCTCAAGCGATCCTCCTGCCTCAGCCTCCTGAGTATCTGGGACTATAGTTGCCACCACACCTGTCTAAATTAAAAAAAAATTTTTTTTGTAGAGATGGGGTCTTGCTATGTTGCCCAGGCTGGTCTTAAACTCCTGGCCTCGGCCTCCCACAGTGCTGAGATTACAGGCGTGAGCCACCTCACCTGGCAGAAACAGCATCTAGCTGGCACTTACTCATCTCAGCCTCTGTTCAGCTGTGACCATCAATGCTCCAACTCAGTGCTCACGACAACTCCGTACAATACGTGGTTATTATCCCACAGCACGGAGGAGGAAGCGGAAATGCAGGAAAACAAAGCAACTTGTCCAAGAACTTGTAATCAAAATCATCGGGCAGATTTAGACGCGGACTGTTTGTCTCTCCACCGAGTTGGTGATAAATCAATTTCCACCCACCCCACGCTGTCGACGGCGCTTAATGCTGGGGGTTCCAGAACGGAGATTTCCACTTTCTCACTCCTGCCTGATGAGATTTCCTTATAAATACATTCCCAACAGGGCAAAAACCGGTTGTCGGGGAGGTGAAAAACCATCACAGCAAGTTGTGTGGACAGGATACAAACAGATACACAGTATATCTGTCGGGTGCTAAAATGTCACAGGTCTTCCATGAAGAGAATGTTCTCCATCAGCTCTCATTACTGGAACTTCAGTTTTTCCCCATAATGAGTCAATGCCCAGCAACCTCCCAAAGTGAACATTGGAAGGGTTTTTTTTTTTTTTTTGAGACAGAGTCTTGCTCTGTTGCCCAGGCTAGAGTGCCGTGGCGTCAGCCTAGCTCACAGCAGCCTCAAACTCCTGGGCTCAAGTGATCCTTCTGCCTCAGCCTCCCGAGTAGCTGGGACTACAGGCATGCGCCACCATGACCGGCTAATTTTTTCTATATATATTTTTAGTTGTCCATATAATTTCTTTCTATTTTTAGTAGAGACGGGGTCTCGCTCTTGCTCAGAGCTGGTCTTGAACTCCTGAGCTCAAACGATCCACCTGCCTCAGCCTCCCAGAGTGCTGGGATTATAGGTGTGAGCCACCGCGCCCGGCCCTGGAAGGTTTTTTTTTAAAAGTATTTTTATGAACCCAATGGTATTGAGATATGTGACGTATCTTTTAAAATTGTTTTCCTCTTTGAAGTTAATGAGTTTACATTTAAAAAAATGAGGTAGTCATTTCACATTTAAAGGATAAAAATCTCGAAAATAGAGAGAATGAAAGGATTTTAACCAACTTTTACACCCCTTTTTGCTGTAGTTTTTAACTACCATTCATGTCATCGTAGATTACTGCAATGTGCAAATGCCTTCCCACTGCTCCTTGCAATGGTGAGACGAAATTCCAGGCAGTACACTGTGACGGTGGCCCTCAGGGGAAACTGATTTAAATACTCTATTAAAAACACTATGGTACACTTTGGGAGGTTGAGTTGGGAGGATCGACTGAGCCCAGGCATTCGAGATCAGCCTGGACAACAAGCCAGACCCCATCTCTACAAAAAATAGAAAAATTAGCAAGGTATGTTGGTGCCCATAGTCCCAGCTACTCGGGAGGCTGAGGCAGGAGGACCGTTGGAGCCCTGGAGTTGGAGGCTGCAGTGAGCTGTCATGACACCATTGCACTCCAGCCTGGGTGACAGAGTGAGATCCTGTCTCTAAAATAAATAAGTAAAATTTAAAAACAATACAAAGCCCTACTATGGTAGGTAACCTTAATAATGCTACTTAGGCACCTTTTGTCCACAGAATCAGATGTCTAATGTGTCTAAATCCATTGCTATCCTTATTCTGTTTAATGAGCAATTAGGAAAAGAATGTCTAAAAAGAAGGTAATTGTGAAAAAAAAAAAGGTTGGGGAAATACTGGTTTATAGTAAGCCAGTATTACTTCTGTGATTTTTTTTTTTTTTTTTAAGTGAAAGAAATGGAAACTGTTCAAACTTCCAGCTCATTTCACTTCAAGCTGGGGGAAAAAATCTGGTATCTAGAGGCATCTGCAGACGTGGGAAGCGAAGTTGCTCGCACATAGCTGTGCTGAGTGCTGGTGAGGAAGAGTCCCCGCCAGAAGAGATCTGGGCACGTCGGGGAGCAGGTGGCCCACGCTCAGCTGGGACAGTAAATGCTTGCGAGAGGGACGCTCGGACCCTGCAGTTGGGTGCGCGGGACCCCGGGTGCCCCTGTCGTTGCTGCGGTGCACAAACACCCCGTGGGGTTGTGCTGGACGGCAGGGCCTGGCCTGCCTGCTGTCCTGGGCTGACCTCTCTCTGAAAACACTGCACTTTCCCTCCCAGGCTTGGTGAATTTTTGTCTCCTCTGATATCTCCTTGAAGATCTGAGGTTTCCATTCCACCAGAATAAATACTACAATCAAAATAAACCCAGCTGGTTTCAGAGAGCATTTCAAGGGCTTCCGGGGGATCACAACCCCCTCCCCGCTACCCCGCCCACGACTTCCAGGCCGTGGACTGTGGACTGCAACCTCGGGGCTCGGGGCAATCCCGGCACGCAGGTGTGTCCTTACCCCTGGGGAAGTTTGGGCATGTCGCTAAGGTGTCAAGTTATAATTGCAACCCAGGTTTGGTTCATGACACCAAAACTCGGGCAACATGAGATCTGGTGTATGAAAACCATCTATTAGCAGATGAAGGCAGCTCCTGGGAGGGCCAGGAACAGAAATAAACTCTCTGCCTTGAAATCCCAGATGTGAGGACCCCTGGGGGTGAGAGAGAGAGGACCACTAGGGTTCCCCTGCTGCTCGCAGATGCCGTGAGATAGAAACTGTCTAGAGCAGGGTCTCCCCCGGGACCCTGTGGACATTCCAGCCCTATCATTCATTCTGTTGGGGGGGGCCATGCTGGGCACTGCAGGGTGCTGAGCAGCGTCCCTGCCTCCACCCAGCCCATGCCAGGAGCTCCCCCCAGTGAGACAACCACAGATGTCCCCAGGTATCGCCCAGTGTCCCCAGGAGGCAATTCACTCCAGTGAGACCCCTGGTTTAGAAGAACGCATTATACATGAGTAAGCAGCTGTCCTTTGCTGATGCAACTCAAGCAACGTTTGCTGTGCACCTACCGAAAGCTGATCAGGGGGTTCCCCCTCTGTAGCTGCGTGACCCAGGACAGGACAGTCAACCCCTCTGGACTCCTACATCTCGCAGGGCTGAACCATCAGCGCCCAATGCCCTGCTCGTTCCGGGACAGGCCCCCATGCAAGCCGTGGGTGGACAAATGAACAAACGATATAGGGAAAAACAGCGTGGTGAGGAAGGGAAGTTCTGCTAACAGTCACGAAAGTAATAAACTATGTGCTGGAACAATTTCCACCGCAGCCTCCCAACAACTGATTACCCTGGAATACCTTCAGCAGAATTTTACAAAAATGAGCAACAAGTAAACCGGAACACTGCCTTCAAGAAGGTGATAACATTGAAAATAGCATTTAAAACGGGATCTGATTTGCAAAAATTCAGATTACTGTCACTGGGAGAGGACTGTTGTGTTCTGGGGGGAGTTAAGATGAGTCCCGTGGGAGCATTCTGTGCCATAAATTCAATGATCATGAGCTGGATGAGAAATAAAATATGAGAAAAGTTTTGTAAACAGAGCGGAGAATTCTACCCACCATTCTGCGATGCCACTCACAGGGTGTGCGCCCAGAGTGAGATGGAGTATGCCAACTTGCAGTTCTTTCCCTCTCTCCCAGACACTCTTCCAGCAAAAAGCCTCCAAATCCCTCCCAGTGTGTGATTACTGTTTCTATTATTATTTTAAACAACATGGCCTCTAAATGTAAGCATCTGCTTCCTCAGGTGAAAGTACAGCGGACTGGTCTAATACTAGAGAGAAAATTTGACTATATCGGACTCATTGAAAAACAGCAGGCTCCGTGATCCCTGGGAACGTTCTGCCTTATCTCAATTTTGATCTTTTAAGAGATAATAATTAGAGGAACAATCTCACAGCAGCTGTGAGCACAGGCTCCAGAGGCAGAAGGTGTGGGTTCCAAGTCTGGGTTCTACTGTTTGCTGGCTGTGGGATCTTGGGAAAGTGAATTTGAATCTGCTTTCGGGCTCCTCACCTATAGTAAGAGGCCAGTAGTAACATTTGCCCCAAAAAGTAGTCGAAGAATCAGATGAGGCAAAGATCTCCTGAAACTGTTATTCTGCACCAGTGATTCTCAAACTTTTAGGTCTCAGAACTCACTTACACTCTTAAATTTTTTTTTTTTTTTTTTTTTTAGAGACAAGGTCTCTCTCTGTCTCCCAGGTTGGAGTGCAGTGGCATCATCATAGCTCACTGCAGCCTCCAACTCCTGGGCTCAAGAGATCCTCCTGCCTCAGCCTCCTGAGTAGCTAGGACTACAGGTGCCACCATGCCTGGCTAATTTTTCTGTTTTTTTTTTTTTTTTTGCAGAGATGGGGTCTTGCTGTGTTGCCCAGGCTGGTCTCAAACTCCTGACCTCAACGGATCCTCCTCCTTCAGCCTCCCAAAGCGCTGGGATTACAGGTGTGAACCACTGTGCCTAGCCGAAAAGTAACTGTTTAAAAAAAAAATCAGGGAGAATAATGGCATTGTTTTACATTTTTGCAAATTCATTTCATGTCTGGCTTAATGGAAGACAGCTGGGTTCTCCTATCAGTGTCTGCATTCAATCTGCTGTGACATCAGACATGGTGTAACCTCTGAAAACTCCACCATCCACATGGGAGAGACTGAAAAAGGCAAATAGCATCTTAGTGTGATGATGGGAACAGTTTTGACCTGACGGTCGCCCTGCAAGGCTCTTGGGGACCCCTGGATGTCCTGGGACCACACTTTGAGAAGCCTTGAGCTCCCTAAAAACCACGGGGCATGAGGAGGTAACCCCCAAATGAACCACTCCTCAATTTAATCCAGCTGCTATCCAACAGCCCTCTAGGTGCGGGGCACCATGTTTGCACCTATGGGGGGACGCAGTCCTGCCAGGCACGGCACACGCGTGTTGTAAATACACTTGTGTGCTTGCAATATACATGCCTGTCTCCTCCCACTCTAGGATGAGCTCTCTGGGGACAAGGATTGGGCGCTTTTCCACTCTGTGTCCCCACAGCTTGGCAGCAGAAAAAGAGGCACCTGCACTTAGAGCTGAGTGCCACCTCCCCACTGTAAGATTTCATCAAGGAAAAAAGAAACGGCAGTGGAATCCCAGAGGGTGCTTCATGCTCCTTCCGGAATCTGCAAGGGCCCTCCGGCGGTGTCCCAGGGAAGGAGGCTGCTGGGCTCTGAGCATGGAGCACTTTAGACCGGGCTGCAGATTCCGTCCTCTGCGGCCTGGCTCAGCTCTGCCCGCCCTGTGCACTCTCAGGCAGAAACACCGTCTTCCTTTGGGGCCACGGGGAGACGCTGTCAGTAGCAAAGAACAGTCTGTGCAGGAGCCCCAGGTGCCGCCAGGCTTCCTGCGTCCCGGGGCGCATGAATGCAGATCTGCTGCCACGCACGGGCGGCCGGGCGGGACACCCTGGGCCGGGGCCCTGGCGCATCACGGCACGAGCCACTACGCAATCGTAACAGCATGTGCTGCCTTGCCTGGTATTCGGGGAATCTAAATTAATCCCATACGCCGGACTGCAGACCACAGCAGAAGCCAACCCGGCCGGGCAGCCGGCCACCCCATTCTCCTCCACACCCACCCGCCGTTTCCTTAGATCAGATTTGCCTTTTATAGCCAGGCTGATGTGTAACAGCTGGAGGAGGCTGAAGGACTAGAGGAAGAAGTGCTGGACGTGTCGGGTGCAGGAGGCTCGCGGCAGGTGCTACGCACAACGGGGCCAGGAGAGGTTGGGGGTCCCGGGCCCCCGCAAGGGTGGAAGGGCAGGGCCGGCTTGGGCACCTGGCCAAGCACTTCCTTCGTTAGGGGCATTTAGAGCTCACTGCTGCTCTGCAAGGCAGGAGGCATTGCCCACCCTTTTCTTATTTAAGAGGGAGGTGAAATATTTCACCCGGTGTCACATAGCACGTGGCAGAGCTGCGTGCCAGGAGCAAGAACCATGTTCTCTCCTTCCCACCAGGATAGCATGAGGGAGCTGTCACCCCAAGTGAAGGGGGAGCACTGGGGCCAGGAGGAGCAGGCACTGGGTGGGAGAGCGGTGGTTCTCGGGGCTGGACATTCCAGGAACCCAACGTCCAAGGGCTCAGAAATGCAAACTCAGGGCCGTGCATTCAGAGCCCGGGCTGGAGACCAACCAAAAGTACACAGGGCTCACTCTTGCCAGGTGGTGGCTAAATTTAGGAAACCCAGCTATCCCGGGAATGCAAGCGCACGAAGCCGTTAGCAGCAGCCACTGCACTTAGGAGGATAATATGAGTCCATGCGTCTTGGCTGTTCACAGATTCCGTAGTTTCTCATAGGATGTTAGAGCTGGGAGGAATTTCAGAGCTCATCTCGCCAAAATTCATTTTGCAGGTGGAGAAACTGGGCCCGTGAGTGAGGAGTGTCTCTGTTTGGACATGTTGAGTTTTCTACCCCAGACCCACAAACAGTGGCGTGAAAACTTCAACCCATCTCTTCCTGGTGCCCTGGCAGGGTCTGGGTGTCCCACCACCCCATGTTCAGGGACGAAGTGTGGTTTGCTCCAACGTCTTTCCCAGACAGAGACGTAGGACAGTGATGAGAATAAAATCCAGGTGTGACTGTTTTAGGCCACACGGGCCCGAGAACACCCCAAATCCGGGATGAATTAGATTCAGTTACTGTGGCTGCTATAACAGGTCCTACTCATTCAGTGGCTTAAAAAATGCAAATGCAAAACCAGTCTGAGCAAGAGTGAGACCCCATCTCTACAAAAAATTGGAAAAATTAGCCAGGCGTGGTGGTTCACACCTGTAATCCCAGCACTTTGGGAGGCCGAGGCAGGAGGATCGCTTAAGGCCAGGAGTTCAAGATCAGCCTGGACAATAGCGAGACCCCATCTCTACAAATAATAAAAAATTAGTGGGGCATGACGGAGGGCACACCTGTAGTCCCAGCTACTGGGGAGGCTGAGGCAGGAGGATCGCTTGAGCCCAGGAGTTGGAGGCTGCAGTGAGCTGTGGTTGTAGCCCTGCACTCCAGCCTGGGCGACAGAGCGAGACCCTGTCTCAGAAAACAAAACAAAACAAAACCCCAATGCAAATGTATTCTCTATAGTTCTGGAGGTCAGATGTCCAGAATCAAGGTAAACAGAGCCTCGCTCCCTCTGAAGGTCCCAGGGGAGGCTCCTTCCTGCTCTTCCAGCCCCTGGGGGCTCCAGGCATCCTTGGCTTCTGGCCGCGTCGCTCCTGTCTCTGTTTCCACCTGCCTTTTCCCCTTTGTCTGTCAGTGTCCTCCGCCTGTCTCTTACAGGGATAATTGTGATTACGTTTGGGGCCCACCTGGAGAACCCAGGATAATCTGCCTTCTCAAGGGCCTTAATTCAATCACGTCTGCAACCTCTCTGCCATCCACGTAAAGGGGACATTCACGGGTTCCAGAGACTCGGGAGCTGGTGTCTCTGGGGACCATTATTCAGCCTGCTGCAAAGTCTCACTCCAGGGAAACCTACGTGCTCACGGGAAACGCCTCCGTGTGAGCAAGTGCTTTTAGGAGTCGGGAAGAGGGAGGGCGGCCCAGGCAGGGGAGACCGACCACGAGCTGCGGCGGTGTCGGAGCACGTTCCAAATCTAAGCCGGGAAGATTCCCGTTCGCGGTGATGAAAACGTTCTGGAACTAGATACGGCTGGTGCTTGCACAACAGCAGGGATGGACTTAATGCCACCGAGTTGCAGACTTTAGTAAGATGAAAATGGCAAAAAAAAAAAAAAAAGAGAGAGAGAGAGAGAGAAACATACTAGGATGGGAAGTAAAACCCACTTGGGGTCAGTACGCAAGTCCCTCGCATGCCCGGCTCGGGGGAGCCTCCCTGAGTTCTCACGGAAGAGGCAGAACCACCGCCAGCTGCGTGGCAAAGTGGCTTGAGGTGTCAGCATGGACCAGTGGTGAGGCTTTCTAGGGAGCTTGTCCCTGAGACTGCAATACTTTCAGTTGACAAGGACGCCGCAGCAAAACTGGTTCCTTCCTGGCAGGCGGCCAGAGACACACTGGCGGACCACACCATTCAGAAAGTTCGGCAGCGACCTAAGAGGCAGCTCGCTGATCAGATGGTGTTTGAGAAAAGAGGTTAAGCAAACCGAGCGGGAAGGTGGTGGCGGCAGGGGGGTGGGGGGTTTAGACAGAGCCCGTGGCTGCCACCCGGCGACATAGAACAGGCCACACTGGTTTCAACACCTAAAAGTCAGAGCAACTTGCAGGTGGTGCGTAGGTGGTGAGGAGGAGGGGTGAGGTCTGAGGGGCAGAAAAAACCGAAACGCAACAGTAATATCTGACTCAGCAAAGGTGCCGCCCACACCGGATCGCCCTGGTGAAAATACAAACCCAAACGCGGCGAGGCCTGAGGACCGGGTCGGTGGAGATCGGCAAACGGGGGTGGACAACAGCTGCGGGGGTGGCGTGCCACCCGCCCCCAAATGACGCGGGACAGTGATCCAGAGACTGGGAGCTGGCTCACGCGTGTCCAGATGCAGGCACACCTGCACCGCCTTGAACTTTGCGGTCATGAGAACATGTGGTCAGGGTCAGGGAACCCTGACACCCTCAGGGCAGGGAGCCTGGTGCCCCTGGGGCAACCCCTCTCCAGCAAAGGGCACGAGGGAGAGTCTCAAAGTCCTTCCTGGGTGTGGCAGAAACAGAGGACATGCTGGCCCGGCCCCCTGCACCACGGCCCTGGATGACCCCTGGAGCCTCCCAGGGCTGAGCGACCTGGCTTTTAGGGACCTCCTCTGCCAGCACCCAGGCCTCCATGGGACCCCTGCACGGCTGCAACCACAGACAAAATCTGTGTCCCTTCCCCAGAGCCACACCCCTCTAGACATGCTTTTAAAAAATTGAGGTAAGATTTGCATAATATAAAATTAACCATTTTAAACTGTACAATTCAGTGGTTTTTGGTGCATTCACAGTGCTTTGCAACCATCCCCTCTATCTAATTCCAGAACATTCCTATCACTCCAAAAGGAAGCCCCATCCCCATCAGCCGTCACTCCCTACCCCCTCCCCCAGCCCCGGGTGACCACGAATCCACATCCCGTCTCTGTGGATCTGCCTGTTCTGGACATTTCATATAAATGGAGTCTCACACTGTGTGTCCTTCTGTGTCTGGCGTCTCTCACTGAGCACGATGTCCTCAGGGTCCATCCACGCTGTGGCCCGTGTCAGAGCCTCGTCCCTTTTCCTGGCTGAGTGATAGTCCACGTGTGGACGGACCACGTTGAGTTTATCCATCATCCGTTGACGGATGTTGGGTTGTCCCCCGCTTTTGGCTCCGGTGAATAACGCTGTTGTGAACGTTCACGTACATGCATTTGTTTGAGGACCCGTTTCAAGCCCTTTGCACCCCATGAGCAGAATTGCTGCATCACCCCTCAAATGGCCCAAGCCAGGCCTCTGCGCCTTGCACTGTTGGGGCTAATTTTGTGAAGTGTCACTATTCAGAATTGGCATGTGTACATCTCTCTGATGGGGGGTCACACGCCCGAGGGTCACGGGAGTGGGAGATGGCTGGTCTTGCAGGACCAGGGTCGGGTGACCCAGGCACTCACCTTGGCCACAAAATTTAAGGGACTGCCAAGAAAAGTCAGCAATCAACATAAGTGGTATTTTAATGCACTATTACAAAAGCTCAAAATGAATATGCAAAACCCACGATGAACAGAACATCGTAATTTTCAACCAAGACAGTGACAGTGATGTGAGAGACACGTTAGGGCCTGACGCTGAAGGGAATTCACAGGTACCGACCTTGTCTTGATTTGAAATTTTGAAATTGGCTTCCTTGTGGATTTCTGCATTGATTTTGAATTTTTTAAATAGAAATAATAAATAGGCCGGGCGAGGTGGCTCACGCCTGTAATCCTAGCACTTGGGAGGCCGAGGCGGGCGGATCGTTCGAGAGCAGCAGGAGTTTGAGATCAGCCTGAGCAAGAGCGAGACCCCGTCTCTACTAAAAAAATAGAAAGAAATTAGCTGGACAACTAAAAAAATATATACAAAAAATTAGCTGTGCATGGTGGCGCATGCCTGTAGTCCCAGCTACTCGGGAGGCTGAGGCAGGAGGATTGCTTGAGCCCAGGAGTTTGAGGTTGCTGTGAGCTAGGCTCACGCCAAGGCATTCTAGCCCAGGCAACAGTGAGACTCTCTCTCAAAAAAAAGAAAAAAAGAAAGAAAGAAATTCCATAAAATAGAAATAATAAATAATATTACATTGAAATTAAATCAAACCAAACTAGAATGAATCAGAATATAAAATAGGTTCAGTTCAAATAAAATTAATGAGTTAATTTTTATTTTACATTAAAATATTATTTCTCTTGATCGCTGAGGTTTTTCAGCCCTGCTTGCTGCACCCTGGGAACTGGCTGGGATTTGGGACCCTGACAGGTCTGAGTGACAATTGCAGTTTAGCCGCCTCCTCAAGGCGGGACCTCAGGCTCCCTTCTCTGCATCGTGTTTTGGCCACTTCCGGAATCCCAGCGGTGCAGAGCGGCTGGGTGGGTTGGAGCGATGCCTGCCCACCTAGCCCCGAGTGCTAAGTGCCGCTGCGTGGAAAGGTCCCACCTGTTAACACTGGCCGGTGCAGCTGGGCTGTCATCGACGCTGCCGGGACCTGGAAGGGGCTGGCGCAGCCAGAGCTGTCTAAAGAGAAGCGAGGCACAAGCTGGGGTTCCACTTTCATTTTCTGTTGGTCTTGGGGAGGAGGGACGGGAACAGCCACTGGTATAATTTTCTGAACCCCATGTTTTTTGTTGACAAATCTGGGGCAGCGACCAAGGCCCCCATCCCTGGGGTTGCTGGGGGGATGAATGAGGCAGTAAGTGCACTCTCAGCATGTGACAGCCAGATGCACCCTGTCATTGAGGGGTTAAGTGTCCCTCTAGAGACTTCTGGAAACAGTCCTGGACTGGGGAGGGAGGCAGGGGGGTCTCAGGTCTCTCTGCAGGTGAGCAGAGCCTCCTCTGGAGAACTTTCCACCATGCTGTCACCCTACGAGGCTTCAAGGAAGCACTGCGGCACTTTCTCAGAACATTATTTGTTTTGCAGATGGCACTGACAGGCACTTCCCTCTGCCACGCCTGGCCCCGAGCCACACGCAGCCAGTGCAGCCAGGGCTGTGTCCCGGCCGCCCTGCTCCTCCCTCCCCCGGCTGGGTGGGAGTCTAGCTCCCGCAAAGCAAGCTGGGAGGTGCCACTGAGCACTTGTTTCCAACCCAGGACCCCACAGGGCTGGAGTCCAGTGTCTGGCGTTGGGGTCTGAACACCCTAAAATCCAGGTTAGGGTGAAGTCCTAACCCCCAGGACCCCAGAATGTGACCTCAATAGGATCTTTGCAGGTGTGACTAGCTAAGATGAGGGTGTACTAGAGTAGAGTGGGCCCTGATCCGATATGACTGGTGTCTTTATAAAGAGGGGGACATTTGAACACAGACACGCGCACAGGGAGATCTCCGTGGGGAGACGGAGGCAGAGATTGGGGTGATACTTCTATAAGTCAAGGAGCGCCAAGGATGGGCAGGGAACTCCAGGAGCTGGGAGAGACCTGGGACAGATCTCTCATGGCCTCAGCAGGAACCAGCCCTGCCTGCCGACACCTTGACCTTGGACTTCCAGCCTCCAAACTGAGAGAGGATAAATTTCTGTTGCTGAAGCCCTGTCCTGTGGAGCTCACTGCAACAGCCCTACCAAACCGACCCCTGGGGTTAGGAGGAATTGGCTTGCAGAGCCCATAACCGCTCCAGACTAGACACTGTAGAACAATCCGGTGGGACCCGGGAGGCACCGCTGGCCAGCTGGGTGGCCCTTGGTGAGCCGGTGAATTCACTGCACCTTCGTATGGGGAAACTGATTGGTCCAGGGTGGTGTGTGCATCCCAACAGCTAAGGTCAGTCACCACGACCAACAACCTGCCAGGCCCCGCCCCCACCAGCACACCGAGGCCTGGCGTCTAAGAATGGGGGACCCAGGTCCCTGCCCCAAACCCTCGGAGGTTGATGTCACTTGGTGCAGAGGATGATGACTCAGGAAGGCAGAGGGTGGTTCAGGCGGCCTCAGCTAACGTGACAGAGACCATCTCTCACTGCTGCAAGGCGCTGCCGAGTTCCGGAAGGGGCCTGGACCGTATTGGCCCTGGGCGGCCCCTGGGATCCGTTTCTCCTGGGCCAGGTTTGGTTTCAGTCGGGCTGAGGGTGCAGACACCTGCTGCCCCGACACTAAACCTGAGACTCTCGGTTCCTACCAGGTGGGGGAGGGGACAAACTCAAAGCCACCCACATGCCAGGCCAGGGGGACGCTTGTCAACCTTCTCACAAGTGACCACCCAGGCCCCAGTGGAGTGTCACACGCATCTGTAAGGCCTGCGGGGTGGCTTCCCTCTCCTGATCTGCCTTCCGGGCAGTGGTGGGCAGTGTGGCCTTCCTCCACCCCGACCCTTACTAAGCAGCTCCGCCGAGGGCTCCAAGGCCCTGGCTAGACAGCCCCGGAGACGCGGGGTGGGCAGTGGTGGCTGGGAGCCGGGAATGAGAATGTCTCCACGCACACTGACTTCAGGGGACAGGAATTCCGGCAGGCGAGCGTCTAGACTGCGGTGTTTCTGGGACGCTCGGAGCTGGAGCCGGAGCCGGAGCCAGGAGCGGTCTCTAGAGGGCCGGGCTGTGCTGCCACCTGGTGGTCATGGCCAGACAGGCCTCGCTGTCACCATGGAGTGAGCGCTTAGGGGCGCGGGGATGTTGTGGTCACCACACCAGGACTGCACGGGGCTTGCAGTCTGGTGGGGAAGGACAGTGCCAAACCTGCACCTGTTTAATACTTGACTTAATAATGCAACTTAAAAAATCTTTCTTTTTTAAATAATTAGATTGACCTTGGTCCAAGGTCTCTCTCCCTGGGCACTGTGGACACGGGGGCCAGATCATTCTCTGGGGTGGGGCTGTCTTGGGCACTGCAGGTGCTGAGCAGTGTCCCTGGCCCCCACCCACCCCGTGCCAGGAGCACCCCCCAGTTGTGACAGCCACAAGTGTCCCCAGATGTTGCCCAGTGTCCCCTGGGTGGGGTAGGATCACACCTGGGCAAGACCCCTGCCCTAGTCCAGGCTCTGAGGAGAGAGGGCAGAGGGGCAGGCAGCTCCAGCAGGTGCCTGTGTTTTAGGGTCTTTCTCCTTCGATGACTGGAAGAGACACTGTGGATACAACATTTTATCACTCACAGGTCCCGGGGCCACACGCTCGGTCATCAAGGACAGAGCCTACAGCACAGCAACTAGCAGTGTATGTGGGAATAGGGTGTGGATCACTTCAAGTTCAAGGGCAAATGCCTGAACGGTCCCTTCCAAGGAGGTGGCGGGAAATGGGTAGCCCCGTCTGCTGGGCGGGAGAGATGCCCTCTGGGTGTGGTGCAGAACTGGAAATCATGTCAAGGTGACTGAGCCCTGTGTTCAAAGTGGACCCCGAGGCGACCTAAAATGGTAGGCGTTGGCTACGGCACCCCCGCCCATCCCCCAGCACCTGTCCTGGACAGGCCTGGGTGAGGAAGGGCCACATGTGGCAGCAATGTCAGGGGTACGGGACACGACTCCTTGGCTGGAGAAGGGCTGAGAACTGTGTTTTCCAGGAATTGGGCAAACAGAAATGTGAGAATCTGTGCTGAGAGCACACGCCCCCACCTAGGGCACCGGACCTTCCCTAGGGCCACACTGGGCCCCCCAGATGTGTCCCACACTCCCCAGAGCCCTGCACAGCACGTCCGCCCGCCAGTTCCCAAATCATCTCTGTATTGGACCACAGCAGGGCCCCCCCAACCCCGAGGGGGGATTCTGCCCGCCAAGGGACACTAGGCGATGTCTGGGGACATCTGTGGTTGTCACCACTGGGGGTGTTCCTGGCGTGGCGCAGGTGGGGGCCAGGGTCGCTGCTCAGCACCTGCAGTGCCCAGGACGGCCCCACCTCACAGTGACCTTGTTCACTGTGTCTCCAGGTCTCTGCCGGCCCCGAGAGTCCTTGATTCAGATTTCCCAGGATGATGCTGGGGACGTTGGTCTGTGGTGGGCTGGGGGTCAAGGGACCTTGGCTGACTCCTCTCTCAGAGCTTGCGCACGCCCTGCCTGAACAGGGTGAGGGCCGTCCTCTGCAGGACCCCAGGATTTGAGAGCCGGGGGAGAGGCCATCGTCCTGAAGTTATGTCACCCATTCCATGAAGCCAAGGGGCTGGGTGGCTGCAGCCCTGGCCTCCCAGAGTGATGTCAGCAGAATGCAGAATGCGCTGTGGCTAGTGACTTGGACTTCCGGGAAACTGACGCCCGAGGCTGGGAGGGAGCCCCAGGGCAGCTGCCTGCTTCCAGCAAGCTCCAGGTGGGGGCTGGTGGGGGAGTGGGGGGAGGAGCCCAGGCGGTTCCTGCAATGCCCTTGGCACCCCCGCTGTGGGGGAGCTGGCTGTGTCAGGGAGGGCGCCGCGGGCTCTGAGTTGTGCCATGTGTAGGAACAAAATGACGCCAGCTGAGTCAAGGCTGTTCCCAGCAGCAGGCTGGCAGTGGGAGCATTTCAGAATCTCCATCGGACCATGTGCCTCCCCTGCTCACAAGGCCGCCCACCTCCCCGCTGCCCCCGCACCCCCAGGAGCAAAATCAGACACTTCACAGTGGCCTGTCGGCTTCTCAGACGTCCCTAGCCACTCAGCCCTCCCAGAGGCATCCTCTTGGCACAGGACATTTGCACGGCTCTGCTAGACTTTCCTCCAGTACTCTTACAACCTACCCTTGTCGCTGCAGGATCTCTGTTCTGATGTCCCCCCCTTTCAGTAAAGCCTTCCTTTTTTTTTTTTTTTTTTCCCTAAAGAGACAGGGTCTTTGCTGCTCTGTCACCCAGGCTGGAGTACAGTGGCATCATTACAGCTCACTGCAGCCTCAAACTCCTAGGCTCAACTCAAGTGATCCTCCTGCCTCAGCCTCCCGAGTAGTTGGGACTAAAGGTACCACCACCACCATGCCCAGCTAATTTTTCTATTTTTTTGTAGAGATGGGGTCTTGCTATGTTGCCCAGGCTGGTCCCCAACTCATGGGCTCAAGTGATCCTTCCACCTCAGACTCCCAAAGCGCTGGGATTACAGCATCCCTGGCCTCCACCCACTCCATGCCAGGGGCAATGACCTTTCCCTGGGTCACAGCAACTCAAAATGTCCCCAGACTTTACCAAGTGTCTCGTGGGGGGCAGAATTGCCCCCAGATGAGTTAGAAGATCCCATCCCCTCCCTGCCAAGACTTTGTATCCCACAATTATCTCACACAAAATGTAGAGTTGGAAAGTATGTCATGGACACAGCCAAAAAGTACCCATCAGGTCAGGACGTGTCCCTGTAGGAGACCCTCTGAATCAGGGACGGGCCGACCAGTGTCTGTGGGCTGCCTGTTTGTGTAAATAAAGTTTTATCGGCAAACAGCCACACCCATCCTTTGACATGTTGTCCACGGCAGCTTTTGTGCTACAACGGCAGAGCCAGGTAGTCACCAGAGACCATCTGAGGCCAGATGCAGAGCCAGGCTGGCCGCACCCCAGAGAATGATCTGGCCCCAGTGTCCACGGTACTGAGGGGGAGAGACCCTGATTTAACTATTTGGACAAGAATCAAGTTCAATCCCTAGCTCACACTAGACACCTAGAATAAATTCCCAGAGGGTCAGACGGTGGCAGGGTCGTCCTGGGCACTGCAGGATCCTGAGCGGTGTCCCTGCGTCCATCCACTCCATGCCAGGGGCACCCCCAGTTGTGACAACCACAGATGTCCCAAGACATCACGTGGTTGTCCCCTGGGGGCAGACCTGTCCCAGTTGAGAACCTGGTTTTTTGGGGAGGCTAAGCCCACCAGCCTCGAGGGGTCAAGCCCACCCAGGTCCCTGCAGCTCTGACCCCATCTCGGGCTGTGAGTCCTGGGGACCCCGTCGGTCCGACCAAGAAGCTACATGAGACCCACCCAGACCCAGGACGTCCTGCAGGACACCTGGCCATGGTGCCTCACGACTGTCCACCACCTGCAGCCCTGCAGCATCTGTCCCTGGCTCCCTCCTCTGCTCCCAAACCCCCCCTCCAGGGAGCCTTCCCCCCTGCCTCCAACATCTCCCTAGAGACAGTCTTTCCTTTCTCCTCTCAGCCCCGCCCCATCCCATTTCCTTGTTTTCTAAGACTCTGTTTCGTTTTCTTGCGTGCCTCGTGCCTGGGTGTGACGTGCCACCCTGTGCTGGAATGGACGCCCCCCGAGGACAGGACTTTATTCTGTCTGAGTCGGGCTGGTCTCCAGCAGCTAGACTGTCGCTGGCACACAGTGGGTGCTGCTGGGTCAATATTTGCTGACCCCCCGTCCACCCTCCACCCACTGGCTTGTCCATCTTGCCGACCCCTGGGCACCGGGCACCGAGGACAAAGGTCTCACCCTCCTCTAACGGAGCTCTCAGCCACATTTCTGTCTTCTGTTCTATTTTTTAAAAAATAAACATTTTATTTGGAGTAATTTTAGATTTACAGGAAAGTTACAAAGATAGTATAGAAAGTCCCCGCCTAGGCCCCGCCAGCTTCCTCTTGAGGTGACATCCCGGTCACAGCTGAGTAACGGACACTATTAAGCAAACTCCACACTTCATTCAGGTTTCCTCAGTTTCCCCTTATGCCCTTTCCTGCCCCAGGGCCCTGCCCAGGATCCCATGTGGCATTTAGTTGTCACAACATCTAAGGCTTCTCTGGGCTGTGACAGTTTCTTGGTCTTTCCTTGGCATTTCCACTAATTTTCTTGTTTGTGTGTTTTGGAAAATAGTTATTTTCCATGTAAAAAAAAAGTGTCATTTTTGTTACCCTAAGAGTTTATTATTGTTATTTTTTTAACGTATTAATACATACTGCACATTTTCTTGGTTTTAATTTCAAATATAGCAAATATCGATTAAAAAAAAAAAACCCACATAAATAAAAGCTCTTGGGAATCTTCAGGACCAGAAAGTTTGAGAAACTTTGTCCTGAGCCAGGAGTTGCCAAAGTGTGGTCCTCAGGCTGCCACTGGCTCACTGGTGTTTTTGTAAATAAAGTTTTATTGGTACACGGCCGAGCCCATCTGTTTACATGTCGCCTGTGGCAGATTTTCCACTACAGTGGCAGAGACTGCCTGGTCGGCAAAGGTTAAGACTTCACAGCTCTCTGCAGGGAAGTTTGCTACTCCAGGTCTAGACTATGGCACTGTTGCAGCAAGGGCTCGTCTGCAACTGGCCAACCCATATCCACGGTGCAGCACCCACAGACGTCAGACTGCCACTGCCACGTCCATCATGTAGCGCCTGCTAAAGCAAACGCCACCGTGGAGTATCACTCAGTCAGGAAAAGGGACGAGGCTCTGACACAGGCCACAGCGTGGAGGGACCCTGAGGACATCGTGCTCAGTGAGAGACGCCAGACACAGAAGGACACACAGTGTGAGACTCCGTTTATATGAAACGTCCAGAACAGGCAGATCCACAGAGACGGGACGTGGATTCGTGGGTGCCAGGGGCTGGGGAGTGACTGCTATGGGTCTGTGGCTTCTTTTGGGGTGATGGAATGTTCTGGAATTAGAAGTGATGGTTGCACAACTCTGAATGTGCTAAAAATCACTGAATTGTACACTTTTAAAGAGTGAATTTTGTACTTTGTGAATTATATCTCAATAAAGCTATTTTTTTCTAAAAAAAAAAAAGAGAGAGAAACATACTTGTAAAATAAAAGTGGGTACGCCTGCATTTTGGCTCCAGGCTGGTCACTGCTCCCCCGTAATCCCCCCACAGCCAGAGGAACGGCCTTCAGCCTGTCCCCCAACACCCCAGAGCAGTTCCCGTGCCACCCAAGGGGCTGCTAAGCCCCTAGACCAACAGGATATTTAAAAAAGGTGAAATGGCAGAATCCTTTCCTATCGAAACAAGTTAGAAAGATCTCGGGCAAGAATCCAACATTTTCGGGCAATTAAAAGCAAAAGCAAAGATTTCATTGAAATATCCCAGCTGTCAGGGGGTTTCTTAAGACCACATTGCTGGCCACCCTGGGGGTCTGGGGGCGTGCACACGCCACGGGTTCCCCAGCCAAGCCGCCGGTGTCCTGCAGAGAACAGATATCCCGGGGCTGGAAGTGCTGACCTGACTCGAGGCAGAGTTCTGGGACCCTGGGTAACCCCCCCAGCCTGGGCTTCCAGTTTCGTTTATGAAAGCGGTGACGTGTCCCCTCCCTCAGGGCACGCTGAAGGCTGGAGGTTACACAGAAGCTGCATGACTCGTGCAGCCTTGAGCAAACAGGGGCCCCGTCAACCGTCACCTTTTACCTTTTTCTGGGTTGACCTTCCCTCCCCACGACCCCAGTTGCCTACTGAGGACCGAGGACAGCCCGGCTCCCCTGCAGGGGGTGGGACCCCAGAAGGTGACTGCTATGCTCTGAACTGTGTTCTCTTAAAACCCGTACATTGAAGCCTTAACCGTCCCAACACGTGACTGCATTTGCAGATGGGGTCTTTAAAGACACTATGAAGGTTAAATGAGTCATAAGGGTGTTTTTATAAGGACGCGTGTCCTTTTCAGAAGAGGAAGAGGCAGTGGAGCTGCATACACACAGAGAAAAGGCCACGCGGGAACACAGCGAGGAGGCGGCCCCCTGCAAGCTGAGGAGAGAGGCGTCAGGAGAAACCCACCTGCCCACACCTTGATCGTGCACCCGCAGCCCGTGCCACGGCGAGGAAATGAATGTCTGCTGCTGGAGCCGCCCCGTCCGTGGCGTTTTGTGACAGCCCCAGCGGACGGAGACAGAGACTTTCCTTGGAAAGGGGGCCTCTGCCCTTTGCAGATGCCACTGGCTAAGGCGAGGCTGTGCTGGGGTAGTGTGGGCCCTAAGTCCAAAGACAAGTGTTCTCGCAAGAGACAAAAGAGGAGAAGACAGAGGAGGCAGAGACTGGAGCGATGGGGCCACAAGCCAAGGGACACCTGAAGTCCCCCAAAGCTGGAAGAGGCAGGAAGGAGCCTCTGGAGGGAGGTCGGCCCTGAGACACCTTGACTCTGGGGGTCTGGCCTCCAGGACTGTGCAAGAAGAAATGTCTGTGGTTTTAAGTCCCCTAGGTCTGTGGTCACCTGTCACAGCAGCCACAAGAGACTCATCTGCTCCCCTCTCTCCCCTCCTGACGCTGGTCGCCACTGAGGAGCAAGTTCAATGCACAAAACCCCCTCTGACGATTTAAAGGTTACTTCCTCCCCACCCCCGTCCCCACGAGCATTCAGGCTGCCCTTGGGTAATTGCCACACGGCACCTTTCCCGGAGGGTCCCTCCTTCTTCTTCTTTTTGGTGGGGCAGATTATTATTAAACTGCGGCTGTGCCCTGGGCAGGCTGCCAGGCACTCGGGCTGCCCGACCACAGCCCTGCCCTTGGCGCCCCCTCCACCCGGGGGTTTTAGGCTTACAGAGGTGCGAGATGTCGCCCTGCAGAAACAATCAGTCAGAAATGAAGGTGAAGAGACCCAGAAACTGGTGAGGCCACTTGCTTCCGGGAAGGGGAGCCCAAAGCCAGCAACGCAGCGGGGAGGGAGGCTTCGCTGTCACTGTGCAACACTTGCACACTTTGCATTTTTATGCCACGGGCACAGTCCTTGCCCAGTGCAAAGCCTTTGCTCCTCTTCCTGGGACCCAGGTGAGGGGGGAGGGACGAGCTGCTTCTTGGCCCAGCTCCTGGACTCTGAGGCTCAGCCTGGGTTCCCTGCTCTCCCGGGAGGGACGGAGGTGACCACAGGCTGGGCAGAGGTACCAAAACAGGGCAAAAGGGTGTTCCATACGCAAAGGAACTGAAAGCAGAGACCCAGACACATATTCGCACACCACATTGTCAGCAATGTCATGCATGAGAGCCACAAGGTGCGTGGCGGACAGACAAATGGACAAACACAACGTGGTCCGTCCACACACTGATTCTGGGTGAACAGAATCACTCAGCCACGAAAAGGGACGAGGCTCTGACACAGGCTTCAGCATGGAGGGACCTTGAGGACATCGTGCTCAGTGAGAGACGCCAGACACAGAAGGACACACAATGTATGACTCCATTTATATGAAATGTCCAGAACAGGCAGAGCCACAGAGACAGGCAGTAGGATTGTGGGTGCCAGGGGCTGGGGACGCGGTGGGGAGTGAGCATTTCATGGGGACAGGGCTTCAGTCTGAGAAGATGAGAAAGTTCTGGAGACGGAGGGTGGTGACGGCTGCACAGCAATGTGCATGTGCTTAATGCTACTGAGCTGGAAACTAAAAACTGGTTAAGATGGTAAATTTTATGTTACATGTGTTTTCACCACAATTAAAAAAGAGTCCCCCACCTCTGTCTGGCTTTGTTCCTCCTCCCCAGCAGCTGTGAGCATCCCCGGCCAGGTGGCCCTGCAGGCAGCTGTTCCCAGCAGTGTCCCAGGCCCCCTCCCTCTGCAGGAGGCCGGGCCTGGCAGAGCCTTCTGGGAAAGCCGGGGGTGGGGGGGGTTTCCTAATGACCCCCAGGCAGTGGCAGGCGGGCAACAGACCGGCACCTCCGGCCCACCCCACCGAGCTCTCGGGTGTTTACTGAGCCTGGAATTCTCCGCTCCGTGGGCCAAGCCGCTCCTGCCCCGGGGAACAGGAAACCCAAGGTCGGCTAAGGGCATAGAAGCCACTGCCCAGCTGTCATCCTTCCTGGGGGACACAGAGCTGGGGATCCCCAGGCTGGGGTGGACTCTTTTTGTTTACTTCCCCGGGGACTTGGGCTCTGTGCCAAGGGGTCACGTTCTGTCCCTGGGGGTCCCCTGAAGTCTTTCTCCTCCTTGGGCAAGGGCACAGACACTGGATCAGGGAGCAGGGGACCAGGGTTCTGACACCGACCTGTGGGCCTCCCACTCACTTCCTGGTATTTCCATGGTTACCAAGGAAGCCAGAAAAGGAACAGTCTTCGGGAAGGAAGAGGACAGGGCCCAGAGAGGGGAACGCAGGGAGCGAGAGAGCCCAGGCCTGCTCGGGGGACAGGACGCCTCCAGGAATGTAGACGGACGCTGAGCACTTCATGTTCCCGCGATGCCCTCCCTGTGCCTGGGCACGGGACAAGGACCTCATAGCTGATTGCATCATTTATTCCTCACACGACCCTGGCGGTGAGGTGCTTATCACCCCGATTTTACCAAAGAGAAGCAGAGAGTGAGAAGGAGGCTGGAGCCAAACCAACTGATTGTTGTCATGGATGGGGCTGGAACCCTCCATGGCTCCCTCCTGCCCTTGGGACCTGTGGCTCCTTGCTCCCTCCCCCTCACTGTACCTGAGGTCCTGGGTCCAACTCTTGTGTGCCCTGTCCCCTCCCAAGTCAGTTCCAGAGTTCTGTCCATACTCAACTCAGATGTCACTTCCTCCAGGAAGCCCTCCCTGAAGCCCCACATAAAGCCTGGTGCGTGGGCACCTGCTTTCACCCTCGGGCAGTGCTGTCTTCATCAGTTCACTCGATTAGGGTCTCAACTGGGGCAATTCTGTCCCTTCAAGGTGACACTTGGCAGTGTCTAGGGACATCTATGGTTGTTAACAATGGAGGGAGGGGGAGCTCCTGGCATGGAGTGGGTGGAGGCTGGGGACACAGCTCAGCACCCTGCAGGGCTCAGGACGCCCCCACATTAACAGTGGCAAGCCCACCCCATGGTGCCAGGAGGAGGACCCTGGTTGATGGTTTCCCAAGGGTGCCCAAGGGTGCGGTTCCAGCCCCAAGTCCCTGCTGCCACCTCTCTTCCCGCCTCCTCCGTGTGCCTTGTCCTTTCTGCACCTGCTTCCTCTGGCCCCAGCTCCCTTCAAGGACAGCCACAGCTGGCAGCCTGCACGGCGTGAACACCTGTCCTGGAGTGCCAGCCAGCCTGGCTTTCTGTCCCTGCCAGCTGCTCCTGGGTCCCCATCTCACGTGGGGCACAGAATGACTGGCTCAAGGCTTGCCTGTCATTACGAGCAAAGCTCTGAATCAGACAGAGCATTAGTCAAGGAGCCGGGGAACAGCATGTCACATTCCAGGAGGCTAATTAGCTCAGACCTCAGCTCCAGCAACTGACTCAGCCCGGGTGCTCCACGTGATCGTTACTCCTTCCGGGGCCACGACAGTTATGTTCTGGAGGTTTCACTCACTGTCCCGTGGTGTCACTGGTCCTGGCCACAGACTCACCTGTGTGCAGGAGGTCAGGTGAGGCTATGTCCCAGATCTTTCATTCTTTCCTTCTTTCACTCACTTGCTAAACATCTCACGGGGACTTGGACCAATGCCTGATCTTAAAGAGCTGACGTCTGGCCCCAGGTGACAATCACGAAACAGTTGCCATGTGGCCCTGGGCACGTCACTTAGCTTCTCTCCGCTACCATTCTTGTCATCCGTGAAATGGAGACAATTCGCTCCACTGTAACATAGTAGGTGTATTAGTCAGCTATTGCCGCGTAACAAATTGCCACAGACTTCACAGTTTAAAACAACACCCCTTTGTCATTTCACAGCTTCTGTATGTCAGGGGTCTGGCATGGCTTCGCGGGGTCCTCAACTCAATCTTGTAAGATTCCAGTCTTGTAAGCCTGGAATCAGATCAGTATTGGCTGGGCTGAGTCCTCACTGGAATTTAGGGTCCTCTTCTAAGCTCCTTGGGGTTATTGCAGAATCTGTTTCCTTGCAGTTGTAGGAAAGAGGTCCCTGTTTTCTTGTGGCTGTTGGATGGGGGATGCTCTCAGCTCCTAGAGGCCACCCTCGGGTCTCTGCCACATGGCACCCTCCACAGGCCGCTCTCTGTTTGCTTTCTTTAGGGCCAACAAGACTAGAGCTGCTGCTTTCCTGAGGCAGCGAGGAGGAGGAGGCGGCGGGAGCCGGTGGGGGCAGAGGTCCTGGCAGAAGTTCCCCTGGACTTGTGAGAGGCTGCTGCTCGCTGGGGAAAGGGGGAATCTTTAATCAGTAGTGCCAGGAAAACTGGGTAAGTGCTTGGAAAAGAAATGAAATTTAGATCCCTGGCTTATGCTGTGGGCTGAAATCAATTCTGGGTGACTGCAGAGTTCAACATTGAAACACACAGACCCAGACATAGTCATAGACACACACACAAGCATGCATGGGTACACACATGTGCACACACAGACACATGCACACAGATGTATACATGTACATGAGCACCCACACAAACATGCATACACTCCCACACAAACATACACCCACACACACAAACACATATATATACATATACACAAGTACCCACAAAATGTACATACACTCCCACACATACACCCACACACACACATGCACACTCACATAACACATTCACATACACATGAACACACAAACACATACACACATACAAGTAACAACACAAAGATGCATACACTCCCCACACAAACATACACATGTACACGTGTGCACTCACATACGCAAGCACCCACACAAACATGCATAAACTCCCCACATACAAACATACACACAAACATAAACATGTACATGCATGTGCACACTCACACACACACGCACACAGGTGGATGTCTGCTGACAAAATGGATGAAGCAGAGGGAAGGAAAAGAATCCCAGTGCCCACACCGTCAGTGTCCATGGCCAGGTGGAATCACACTGGGGGCCGGTTGGCAGAGCTGAGAAAGGGCCCTGGGGGATGTGGCAACTGCCAACGAGGCCCCCTCCGGCCCCCACTTGGCTCCCCCATGTCCTCCATCCCCTGACTTCTCATCATACATGAGTGTCAACCCCATGTGAGTTTTGAGTCAAAGGCGGCCGAGGTCGGATGACTCCGCAGTGACCGTGTTTGCAGCATCCCTCGCTCTGTGGGAGGCTGACTGTGCAAGTGGTTGCTTAGCAACGGGCACGCATGCGCACTGCGCTGCCCTGTGGAGTGGTCCCCTGCCTGGTCCTTGCACACCGGAGCCTCTTCAGGTGTCCAGCTTCAGCTCGGGAAAATTGGGTGGTGACAGTCACTGACCCTGAAGAAGGACTGAGAGGAGGTCTGCGATGGGCCTTGACCTGCAGGGCTCCAAAGAGTGGGTTTGTTTGCTGGGGCTTGAGCAGGAACCACACAGTAAGTCGGTCAGACAAGAAACAGACAGAACGATCTTGACTCACCCCCGAGGCGAGGTTCTCAGGCACCAGGGTCTCACCCCGGGCACTGTGGGCATTCAGGGCTGATCCCTCCCATGCATGGCAGGATGCTGAGCTGTGTCCCTGGTCTCCATGCAGGAGCACCCATCAATCCAGACACCCAAAAATGTCTTGGGGACAAAAGTGCCTCCAGCTGAGACCCCCCTGAGTGAGGGGATTTCACAAGCCCCAAGAGACTCTGTGTCCCACCATCCCCTGCCCTCTTGAGGTGCTAGGAGGCTGCACACATTTAAATCCACCACTGAGTGAGGAGGGAGGGAAGAGGGGAGTCCCAGGGGCTGGGGGTCCCCTGGTCTGTACCATCTGCCCCATCAGGAGTTTACTCTGGTGTCCAGCATGAGCGGGGAATGGACTCAGTTTTTGTCCCCAAATAAGTATTAATAATTCAGGGTCTCCCTCCCCTCCTGCACTGTGGACACTTCTCCGGATTGTTCTCTATGGGGGGCCGTCCTGGGCACTGCAGGGTGCTGGGCAGCATCCCTGGCCTCCACCCACACCATGCCAAGAGCTCCCCCTAATCATGACAACTACAAATGTCCCCAGACATGGCCCAGTGTCCTTTCGGGGGGGGCAGGATCACCTCCAGGTGACCCCTGCTGTAAAGGGTCAAGGTTGTGTCCGAGCTCCCCTGCCACCTTGGGAAGCACGACGTGTCCCCGGCTGCAGACGCAGTGGCAACAGGGTGCAAGAAGGGGGTTTCAGGCACTGGGGGCCATGGCAGAGGCCCCCGGGGGGGCTCAGCGTGGCACCCCCTAATTACATGTCGACTGTACAGGTTTTTGGTGGGGAAGGCAGCAGCGGCAGCCTGTGACCTTCTGTGAGCAGAACATTTTAAGGTTTTGACAGTATTATCTTGGCAGTTCTTTTAGAGGAACAACTTGTCCACGGAAAAAAACTGATAATAATGTGCATTTCAACATGCCCAGGGCAGGCTGAAAGCCGGGAACCAGCCGGGGGGAAGAGGTGCGCTGTGACGGGCAGGCTGGGGTTGGAGTTTGCTCACCACACAGGGGCCGCTCTCGAGATAAAAGGCTCCGGTAATGCTCTTGGCAGAAATGCTCAAGAACTCCCAGGGAGAACAAAGGGCTATCGGAAAAACACAGGCTTCGATTTGGAGGTCACAGAGTTCTTCTGTACTGTATGCCGTGAGCAAAGAGGACAGCGAAACGCTTATGTTGGGACAGGGACTGCCACCGTGGCGCTGTGGACACTGGGGCCATCCTGGGCGCTGCAGGGTCCTGAGCAGGGTCCCTGGCCCGCACCCACCCCATGCCAGGAGCACCCCCCTCTCATCTGTGACAACCACAAATGTCCCCAGACACTGCCCAGAGTCACCCCTCCAGGGTGGAGAGGCAGAATCACCCGCCCCCGTGAGACCCACTAACAAAGTTAAATTTCAAACGGTTCAAGATTTAAGTGTAGCACATGCAGCCAGTACAGAATACAAATGATTCTTTTTTTTTATAATCTTAAAATCTGGAAGAGTGCCACACAAAACAAAGGCAAACACTGATGTATGAAAAACACTGAAAATCCTCTGTGGCAAAAGCCACTGTAAGCAAAGTCGAAAGACGTGCTCAGAAAAATATTTGCAGAGTTCAAACGAACGTATATAAAGACTTCAAACAAATCGAGGAGAGACAGAGACTTCAGCAGAGAGGTCAGCAGAGAACACGTCGGGTGACGCGCCCAAGAGACACCTGAGAGAGCGGGTTGCTTGCACCCGCAGCCCGGGAGACCCAAACAAAACAGAAAGGAACTGTTCTCACTTGTCAGGTTGGCAAAGATTTAAAGACTGTAGTTGGGAGGGTGGAGAAATGGACACTCCTGGTGGAAAACGGGACATTTCTGGAGGTCATTGTAGTTCAATGTCAAAAAGTCAATCACACACAATCATTTACAGGGGTTTACAGGAAACCACAGCCATCCAAGGGTTTACAAAGGTGGGGAGAAGAAAGAAAGGAAGGAAGGAAGGAAGGAAGGAGAGAGAGAAAGAGAGAAAGAAAGAAAGAGAGAGAGAGAGAGAGAAACATTCCAGAAGCCCATCAAGGGAGAATCACTTAAATAAATTACAAAATCATTTAAAAGGGAATAGATGGCCATGCCCTGTCACATGGAGTATTAAGCAAGCCTTAACAACGATGACGGAAATCTAGAGTTATTGACAAGGGGCCCATTCATCAAAATGAGCACCTTGAAGAACAAAATCCTATTCACCTAGAATCGTACGTGTGGACGTAATTCACAAACAGATCCCGGGACGTGCTCACCGGGACGGGAACAGCGGTCACTGTTGGGTGGGTGGGGAAGGGCTTGGCGTTCCTCTTTGTACTTTTCTTCGTTCATTTTAATTTTTTTTTTAACAAGAAGTCTGACTTTGACTTTGAAGACGGGGTGGGCAGGGCTCCCTGGTTTCACACACACACACACACACACACACACGCACACGCACCCCACACGCGTCCTGCCCAACAAAGTTAAACACTGAGATCTGTTTTGCACCAGACTGATCATCAACAAGCCCAAAGAGACCAGGACTCTGGTCCCAGCTTTGCTGCCAACTTGCTCTCTGGCTTTGGGGACCGCCTGTCTCTTGCGTCTCTGTTCCAACGTGTCTCCCTGGGGCTGGGACCTCCTTCCTCAGCCCAACTCACTTGGCGGGGTCTTGCTCTTGCCCGAAGACCCGGGAGGAAGGTCTGGGCTGGAGGCAGGTGGTGCTAGAATGCCATCCTCTGGGCCCCCTGGCTCCCCTCAAAGATGGTGACCAAAAATCCAGGCTGCTGCCTCAAAATTGCCCTGTCCCCCGTGTGGCCTTGGGCCGTAGTTTGCAACCCTTGAGCAGGCAAGCCGGAGAGGGAAGGAGCTGCCCGACTTGGAAGACATACTCTGTGGCCTGGGGGCAGACGGCTCCAAGACGGCTTTCCTGTGAGACAGAATTATAAACTCGAAGCTGGAATCACAGCAGCGCAGTAGCCTGCCCTGTCTTGGCCCGGCGGGTGAGCCGCAGCCGTGCCCACTCCGGGCGCACCACCGGCTCTTTGCCTGTGTTCACTCGGAGCTCTCACCTTGCCCAGACTGCTGACCTAGCAGAGCATGACACCAAACCCGAACCAACCGCTCAGAGAGTTTCGATCTTGCTGGAGATGAAATAGCTTCAGGTCAAGCTGCTGTGCATAGCTTGATACTATGAAATTATGGAAGTTATTAATGATGGGAATTAATACTATGAAATTAAGGACAGGTACCCCAGCAATCAGCAGGTGCCCCCTCATCCCAGGGTAGTCCCAAGAAGAAGGGACCTGGGTATGGGCAGCTGATCCCTGTGGTCACAGTCCCGAGAGACCCAGCCTCAAGATGGCCAGAGTCACGCCTGGTGGACTCTGCTGCAGTCTCCCTTCTTGCTCCTTGAAATCTTGGGGACATGTGGGATCAGGCCAGGGAGGAGCGCAGCTCAGCCCAAACCTCCAGCGGGTTCCACTCCAGCAGAGGGAGTAACAGAGATGCCCAAGTCCTGATCCTCAGAATTTGTAGATATGTCACCTCACATAGCAGAAGGGACTCTACAGATGGGATTAGGTTAAGGATCTTGAGACGGGAGGTCACCCTGGATGACCCGGGGGCCCAGTGTCAGCACAGGGTCCTCCCATGAGGAGGCTGGATCGGAGGATCATTTGAAGGAGTATCAAAGAGTGAGACCCTGTCTCATAAAAATAAAATAAAATAAAAGAGCCCAACACCAAACACCTGTGGTGTGGCCAGCCCCAGTGAGCTCCTGGAACTTTTCCTTTTTAGAGACAGGGTCTCGCTCTGTCACCCAGGCTGGAGTGCAGTGGCGTCATCACAGGTCACTGCAGCCTCAACCTCCTGGGCTCAAGTGATCCTCCTGCCTCAGCCTCCTGAGTAGCTGGGACCATGGGTATGCGCCACCACACCTAGCTAATTTTTCCATTTTTTTCTAGAGACAGGGTCTCCATATGTTGCTGGGGCTGGTCTCGAACTCCTGACCTCAAGTGATCCTCCCGCCTTGGCCTCCCAGACTGCTGGGATTACAGGCGTGAGCCACTGCACCCGGCCACCTGAAACTTTTTAACACCTTCCCGGCTCTGCCTCGCCTTCCTACCATGGTGTTGCCATCTGTTCTCTTTCCGACTGAGCTTTTCTGTTTGTTTAATGGCCTCACTGGGTAAGATTTACACGCCCGAAGACCCACCCGTCTTTAAGTGCACACAGTTGCAAGAGTTTCAGTTAATTTATACAGTTGTGCAACCAGCGGCAAAATCTCATTACAGAACACTGTCATCGGCCCCAAAAGCTGTTCTGATCCCACCCCTGGCCCTCAGGCAACTGCTGATCTGTAGCTTTTTCTAGAAACTTCCTATAAGTGGAATCATACAATATGAAGTCTTTCACACTTTTATATTTGGATTCTTTTATATATATATAAAAGCTTTTTATATCCATGCTTTATATGCATAAAACAGCTCTCCATATATACACACATCAGCTTTATTGAGATACAAATCATATGCCACACAATCCACCCATTGAAAATACGCAATTCAGTGGCATTCAGTATGTTCAAAGAATTGTGCAACTGTCACCTCTAATTCCAGAACATTCTATCACCCCAAAAAGAAGCCCCGATCCCATCAGCAGTCACCACTGCCCCGTCCCCCTCTCCCTGAAACCACGAATCCATGTCCCGTCTCTGTGGATCTGCCTGTTCTGGACATTTCATATAAATGGAGTCTTGCATTGTGTGTCCTTCTGTGTCTGGCGTCTCTCACTGAGCACGATGTCCTCAAGGTCCATCCACGCTGTGGCCTGTGTCAAAGCCTCGTCCCTTTTCCCGGCTGAGTGATACTCCCGTGCGTGGATGGATGGCTCTATTTTGTCCAGTCACACCTTGACGGACACTTGGGTTCTTTAACTCATTTCTCTATGTGTACATAACCTTCTCTTTGTAAGTCAGTCTGCTCTGGAGTTACTGCCCATGACAATGGTGGCTTGTCACTGCTGCCAGGGAGGCGAACACTAAGGAATCTGCTCAAAGCTTAAAAGTCGTCTACTACGGTTGAGACCAAAATGATTTCTATTGGGCTGAGCTAAAATGCCCATGTTTTAACTTTACCGAGGTACAGTTTACATGCCAAACAATTCAACTGAAGTGTGCAATCCAAAGATTTTTTTATTAAGTCCACCGAGTCATGTGGCCACCCCCGCCACACAGTTCTGAACTGTTCCCTCACCCCCGAGAGACCCCTGGTGCATGCAGACGGCCCTCGCCTCTGACCACCACAGATCACCTTCCTGCCCCCACAGATCTGCCTTTCTCGGGGAATTCTGCATTCTTCACTAACGTGTGTGTGTGTGTGTGTGTGTGTGTTTACTGGTTTTGTGCACAAAGCAAAGCAATGGAATATAATTTATTTTTAAATGATTTCTTCCCCCTACATTTTAGAAGCTTTTCAAAACCCTCAGAAACAACCAGACAGATGACAGTTAAGGGACCAACACTGGAGTCTCAGCTCTGCCCCTAACGTGTTCAAAAGAATCGTCCCAGATGATATAGCTGGTGGCAGATCCCTCAGGAGTGGCGTGGTGCTATCCTTGGGGTAATGATTGGGTTTTTGCTATATTAGTTCCTGAGAGAGCTGATTTATAAAAAAATAAGATAGAAGAGCCCAGCACCTCCTCGCCCCGCCCCCGCCCTGCCTGCCTTCCTCCCGCCACTGACACCCCTGCTTCCCTGGGCGTTCCTCCCTGAGCAGAGGCAGCCTGGGTCCCTCCCCAGAAGCAGGTGCCGGCGCCACACTCCTTGCACAGCCTGCAGAACCTCGAATCAAATAAACTCTGTTTTTATACGTCACCCAGCCTCGGGTATTCCTTTACAGCAACGCAAACGGACTAAGAAACCATCGGTCACTGGAGCGTCCCCAGGTTGCCATCCCACCAGGGTGGATGTCGCGTTTCAGACGCATACGGTGTCCAGAGACTCAGCTCTGCCCTGGGTGGGGACCATCGACACATCGCCCTCCATGTGATTGGGGATGGGGGTGAGGGCTGAAGCCTCCTTCTGCAAACCCCCTAGGATGGGAGACCCGGGACAGGCAGGGACACAGCCGTGCGCCTCTCCAGCACTGCGTACCCTGCTTTGAGGGCGGGAAATGCGCCCTGGGTGGAAAAGACGAGCTGCGGACACATAGCTGTTGAGGCCAACGCGCCTGCGCCGATGGCAGCCCCACGTCCCAAAGAGCCAACTGAACACCAGCGACAACTGTGAATGTGGAACGAAGAAAACATCGTGGCACTGACCTGTGCACACGGCCTGGCTGTCCCCAGCACCGAGAGGCTCGGAATCCAAGCTTCGCTCCCTGAAAGAGAAACACAGCATTTTAGGTCGGTGTGGCCGGGGATGGGGGGGGTATTGGACGGGGTCAATATCGAAGGACAGTCCCCTGCCCGTGACCAGACACGGTAGAGATCATTTCGGGGAGTCCTGCCTTTTCGTTCCCAGCCAAACTGTGGGGACAGCACGGAGGCAACCCCAGAGAGGTTCCGTTCAACAAGGCAAGACATTGGAGATTCACCACATTGTTCCTAATACGTTTTCCAGGTGTGTAAAAACTGAATTGAAACAAGGATTGATGTTTACATGACATTTTATAGTTTATAAAAGATGTTTATCTATGTCTTTTGAGCTCCGTGGTCCCCCTGGGAGAAGGAGGAGGAGGAGGAGGCTGAGTCAGTGCCCTGTCCCTGGTGCCCACGGGTGGCCAACTCATCTTGGTCTTCCTGGGACTTCCCCGGAGTCAGCGTGAAAGTCCTGAGTCCCGGAAACTCCCCTGGTCCCGGATGAACTGGGACAGTCGGTCTCTGAGCAGAGCAGAGCCCCAGCGCAGGCCTGGGGCTGTGACCTCAGAAGGCGCCGGTGAGGCTGCCCTTGGGGCATCCGGGAACCTGGATGGGGGCCCCCCACCTCACGGACAGCAGGGGCGGATGGGCCTAAACTGCTCCTACAAACACTGAGGTCTATGCCCGACCCCTGATTTCCTCTGGGGTCTAGAATCTCAGCACGGGCCAGGCAGGGGACCGTGTGACCAGCCCCCAGGGACAGCCGGGCGTGGGGTCTCTGCAAGCTTCCCTGGGGACAACACTCCTCACGTGTCATCACTGCTCCATGCTGGGGGCAGAGTATGTCCTGTGTGACTCCACAGGGAGAGGGTTCTGGAAGCTGGGCCTGGCCTCCCCAATGCACCCCACACGATACCCCCCACACAACGTTCCCCTTTGCTGACTCTGCTGTGTCCCTTTGCTGTCATGAACCATGGCTGCAAGGACAACCACACACTGAGTGACCACACCTGGGGGTGCCCTTGGGGACCTCTGGCCAGTCATCAGGTGAAGCCTCATCTCTCAGACTGGACACCCCCACACTAAGGGCCCCAACTCTCCTGCCTGGCCCTTGCTGAGGGGCCTTTTGGCTCAACTGGACAAAGCTGGATCTGTCACCCACACCGCCCCAGATCCCTGCAGCCCAGGGGGCTGGCTCAGTGTACTTGACCCTGCACTAGAGAAGTGAACCAAGAGACTCCGGCTAAGCCACGGTCACACCTGCCTTTCCTGGTTAGGTCCAAATGGATGGTAGCTGGACAGGGAGGTCACCCTGCGGGCCACACCGAGACACGTCCCACCCTTAAGCTGGAACAACCCACAGAGAAGCTGCCACAGATAAACAATGCTCTCCACACGCACCCCTGCTCTAGCCTGTGTCAAGCTTCATCCCTTTTCATGGCCGAGTAATATGCCATCTTGGGGATGGACCATGTTTTGCTGACCCATCGCTCACCTGTTGAGGGGCCTGCAGTTGTCTCCACTTTTTGGTAACTACAAATCACACTGCTTCAAACGTTTGCATGCAAATCTTTTTTGTGGACATATGTGGCCATGTCTCTTCACCCTCCCATACTAAAAACCCCTTTAAAAGCTCTAAGAGATTGGAGGGTTTTCAATGTCCCACACTCAAATAGCCCGGCGCTGCTGGTCTCTACTGTTTATCAATATACTGACTAACATAAGGATGCATGCTCAGCAAGGCATGATGCTGGGGCCATAGTGGACCCCTAGCCTCCCACAAGGGGTTCTCAAAGTCACAGGCCAGAAAAACAAACCATGGCCCCAGGTATCAACAGAGAAGATTCAGGTGGGCAATGAAGCCATCAGGGGATTTGAGAGTGACCTGGCTGCAGGGTCCTTGCTGTGCCTCATGGGACGGACAGTACTTTGAGGAGAGAGGAGGATGTGGCAAACGATGTGGCACCATCACCCAGCCATGTGCCCAGCTGGCCAGTGAGGCTGGAAGTGCAGGGCTGCGTAGACAGGGCCGGGGGGGGGGGTGGCTAACTCAAGGTTCCCCGCTGGGCACTGTGGACATTAGGCCTGGATCATTCTCTGGGGTGGGGTGTCCTGGGCACTGCAGGTGCTGGGCAGTGTCCCTGCCTCCACCCACCCCGTGCCAAGAGCACCCCAGGGTGAAAACCACAGATGTCCCCAGACACTGTACAAGGGCTCCTGGGAGTGGGATCATTGCCGGTGAGACCCCTGGTTTAGCCCCATATATGGTGTGAAGTCACCCAGTTGGGGAGGACATGGGGCCTTCCTGGGGACAGAAGTTGGAGGCCCCCAAGGCTTGCAGCTTAATGACAACAGGGCCGGGTGGTAAAGGTAGCTGGAAATTTAGTGCCAGAGCACAGGAAACATGGGTTTGTCTCTGGAAAACTGTCTCGAGACTGCAGCAGCCCGAAACCGCAGCCGGTACGGGGCCGGGAGGTGGGGGCGGGCGGGCAGAAGCCCCTAGGCAGGGACCTTGTCTCTCTCTCCCCAGCCATGGCCACACACAGCCCCTCCAGCCCTTTTTACGGATTAAACGGGGTCACTTTTACATGACCTTTCACATATAGTTGGCGCTCAGTAAGTGCTGGCTCCCCCCCACATGATATGACGAGAAAGGAGCCTCACTCCTGGGAGGTTCTTCCTGGAACCCACAACCCCCGTGTCACGGTGAGAAAACTCCAGACGCAGCCCGGTCGGGGAACTTGTGCGGGGCACCTGGCCAGCCCCCCTCGAGACTATCAAGGTCACGGAAAACAAGGAAAAACCGAAAAACTGTCACAGCCCAGAAAAAAGGAAACCCCAGATGGGGTCCTGGGACCAAGAAAAGGACATTAGGGGAAACTAGTGACACTGGGATAAAGAATGGAATTTGGCTACTAGAAACGTACGACGTGGGTTTCTTGGCCATCACAGATGGGTGGAGATTGTGTAAGGCACTAACACTAAGGGGAAACTGGAAGGGGGCAGACGGGAACTCTGGCTTTCTTTGCAACTCTTCCAGAAACCTAAGGTTATTCCAACATGAAAAATTTGTTTAATAAAGCAGCAGAGTTTTTAAAAAACTTAATGCTGGTTCCCTTTCCCTGAAGCTGAAATCCCCGCCGCGCCCTGCAGGTGGCGCCCCTGCTGCAGGAATGCCCTGAATGCCCTTGGGATCCGCGAGCTGCAGACCAGGGCATGGACCCAGGACAGGTGCTGCCCAGGCCTCAGTGGCCGGCAGGGATGAGAGGTGAAAGGGCCGGAGCCACATGCCCACGCAGATGCCGGAGGCCGGGACTCCCGCCTCCACCTTGCAGGGCTACCTATGCCCATGATGCTTCGACGTTGGATGGCTGAATTGATTGAAGACTCACAGGGGATTTCAAAAATAGTTCGGAGGGGTCCCATGTGCCTTTCATCCAGCTGCCCTGATGGTGACGCTTTACATGACGAGGGGACATTATCAAAGCCAGGAAACTGAGACAGGGCCCATACACTCCGTGTACAGACCCACCACTGGGAAGCATTGTTTTTTAGACAGCCTTGCTGAGATATAGTGCCCACATCATACAATTCACATAGTTAAAGAGTACAATTCAGTGTTTTTAGTTACATTTGCAAAATTGGGCAACTAGCACCTCTATCTAGTACCAGAACATTCTATCACCCCAAAAGGAAGCCCCGTCCCCATCAGCAGTCATTCTCCTCCCCCAGCCCCTGGTGACCACGAAACCACATCCCGTCTCTGTGGATCTGCCTGTTCTGGACCTTTCATATAAATGGAGTCTCGCGCTATGTGTCCTTCTGTGTCTGGCGTCTCTCACTGAGCACGATGTCCTCAAGGTCCATCCACGCTGTGGCCTGTGTCAGAGCCTCGTCCCTTGTCATGGCTGAGTGATAGTCCACGTGTGTGGAGGGACCACGTTGTATCTGTCCACTCACTAATTGATGGTCATGGGGCTGTTTCCACTTTTTGGCGACTGGGAATCTGCTGCTATGGACATTTGTGTCACATGGACCATTTTTAAGATGATTTCTCACTTTCTACCTTCACAGCTACAGACTGCAAACCTCCTAGTCCCAAGCCCTTTAACCCCAGCTGACGGCTGTCCCCGAGCCTGACGTGACAGTGAAATGACCACTGCAGACGCCCCTGCTCTCGGCACAAGGAGAGAGCAGCGTGGGTGAACCGCGTCCCAGCCACTCTGTCCTCTGGGCTACGAGTCGCAGCAGCTGGCGCCGGGCTGTCTCCAGCGACCTTCACTCGCTCACTCGGCCGGACAAAAATGCTGGGCTTTCACGTTCCCTGTCTGTATGAATTCCACCCCCTCCCCTGCCCCGGGGGCGGTGGCAGTGGAGCAGAGGAGAAAGGACCTCTCCACGGGGCCCACCACAGAACCCGCAGAGCCAGGGGCAACATGGTGGGGCCCTGCTCACAAACTAGCAGGAATTTCAAAGGACCGACAACAGCATTAAACCCAGCCCTGCCACCCAGTAGGGCAAGTGAGTCTCAGACAGGCAGCGAGCACGCCAGGTAGCCGGCGCCAAGTGCTGCAAGGGAGAAATCAATCGTGCTCGCTCAGGGAACAGATGCCATGTCTGATGGTGGCAGTCAAGGGACGCCCGAGTAGAAAGGGCTGCCACCTCCTTCCGGGGCTCCCACACCCCGTGTCCTGAGACATGCATCTTATGATCTCCCTTCCCTACCGTGTTCATAGTTTTCTGTTTCTTTCTCTCTCTCTCTCTCTCTTTTTTCAATTGAGATAGTCACACACCATAAAATTCACCCTTGTAGAACCTAGAGGACACAATGCTAAATGACACATACCCAGACATAGAGAGGAAAATACGGTATGATCTCACTTATATGTGGCCTCTAAAAACAAAACAAAACACAAAACTCAAAATACACAGGAACAGAGAGTTGGGGACAGAGGCGAGTGGAGGGGGGAACCCGGGAGACGGAGTTCAAAGGGCACAAAGTGTCACCTGTGTTGGACACATTAGCCTGGAGCTCTAACCACAGTGTGCCGGCTACAGTTAAAAATAGTGTCTTGTATTCTGGAAATTTGCTAAGAAAGTATCTTTTGGGGGTTTTTACCAAGCACAGAAAAGGGTGACCATGTGAGATTCACGGAAATGCTAAATTGCTTGGCAGTGGCATCATATCACTCTGTGGATATTGTATCAAAACATCATGTCGTACCCCTTAAATATATGCCATAAAAAACGAGTATGTAAATTCACCTATTTACCCGAAGTACATTCACCCAAAGTATACAATTCGGTGGCTTTTAGGAAGGTCACAAGGTCGCTCAACCATCCTCTGTAGCCAATTCCAGGGCGTTTTCTTCTGCCCTCTAAAGGGACCCCGTGTCCACCTGCAACAGATGGTTTAAAGCCCAGATTCCCCTGGGAGAGGGGAGACCCCAAACGGCAGGGACTGTGGGGTGTTGCTTTGCCACCGTGGCTCAGACACCTCCCACAGAGCCAGGCCTGCACGAGGCGCTCGATAATTACTGGGATTTGGCTCAATCCGGTTGGTGCTGCTGAGGGAACGGCCCGGTTCCCCCTTAGGCCTGGCCTGTCAACCGGGAGTGACATTTGGGGGCCTCGCTGCATTCCTACAGGACGGGTAAAGGGGAACATTTAGCAGAGGTTTGGCCAGGGCAGGACACTCAAGAGATGCCACAGGCAGAGGCTCCTGCTGGCCCCACACAGGGGGAGCGAGGCCCCAGCTGTGGACTCCAGCTGTGTCGTTTGTCAGGTTGAAAAAAGGAAAACAAAAACCAGATCTCACCAGCAGTGTTCACAGAGGATCTTCTGGGGTTACTACGTTGGCTGCTGGTTTCTATTTTGCTCAGAAGATTTCACAGCCTAACGTCCCTAAGCAGTGCATGGGGACACAAATGGCTGGACCTTCAGCCCCCAACCCTGGGGATTTTGCAATGACAAGAACAGAGCAGGAAAATTCAGGGGCAGGGAAGGAGGTGAGGGATTGATCTGCCTCCCACGGTCCCCTGCCCTGCTGAGGTCCTAGGAGGCTGCACACGTCTAAATCCACACCTGAGTGCGGAGGAGGCGAGGAGGGGAGTCCCAGGGGCCGGGGGTCACCTGGTCTGCACCGTCTGCCCCGTCGGGAGTTTATCCTGGTGTCTGGTGTGAGCAGGGAACGGACTTGATTCCTCTCCAAATAATTAACGCAGGTTCCCCCGGGACACTGTGGATATCCGGCCGGATCGTTCCCTGGGGAGGGGCCGTCCTGGGCACTGCAGGTGCTGAGCAGCGTCCCTGCCTCCATCTACTTCATGCCAGGAGTGTTCCTGGTTGTGACAACCATGAATGTCCCCAGACATCACCCAGTGTCCACTGAGGGGGCAGGATTGAGCCGAGGGGACAGGAGGGGAGAGAAACTCCTGCAGGGCAGTTTCTGGAGCTCCTCTCTGAGGCTCTGAGACTGGCCCCAAGAGTTCGAGAGCTGTGGCCACCTCTGAGCACCCTGTGCCCTGTTGGACAGTAAATCCTGTCCACTCAGAGCCCTGGCGCCAATGCCATGAGCCAGAGGAGGGGAAGGGGGAGTGGAGGACACACAGGACGTTGCCGCGAGCCCTGCAGGGTGGATTCCACTGGCTTTAACCTGCCAGCCCCGCAGTCATGGGCCCCGGGTAGTGTTCAAGACACATCGGAGAGCCCCAGATAGAATCCACTCTCTCCAGAGCAGCAGAGAGAAAGAAACGGCGTTCTCTGTCACCAACACCAAATATAAATTTATTCAAATCACGTGTTTTCCACAGGGTTAAAACACGTGATTGGTTTTTGGAGCAAGGCAGGAAAATCTTAAATATTGAGTAGTTTGTGCCCCTACTTAGTTCCCATCACATACAAACATACACAGCATAATTGTGGTATTGACATTTCCCATAGGCTGGGCGTGGTAGCATCTGCGGTCCCAGCTACTCAGGAGGCTGAGGCAGGAGGATGGCTTAAGTCCAAGAGTTGGAGGCTGCAGTGAGCTGTGATGATGCCACTGCACTCCAGCCTGGGTGACAGAGTGAGACCCTGTCTCAAAAAAGAAAAAAAAATATTTCTAAAGACATTCTGGCGGTGGGGGGAGGGCAATGGCAGATAAAGACAAAAGGCTGATGAACCCGGGTTTCTTCCGAGGAAGGACAACACCATTCCATACTCATTGCGTTGCAGTAGTCACTGTCGATTCAAGAAAACCAAGGAGCAAGTAGACAAGTGTCCGAATTCCAGCCACAGCGCCTGCCGCCTATGTGGGTGACACACCTGTGGCTCCATGTCCTGACTGTCTACTTTCTCCGGGTTGAGAAAAAGGCTAAAAACTGACCACAAACATTCACACAAATCCCCCTGCACACAGCAGGTGCTCTGAGAGAGCCACGCCTGTAACCGGGAACAACAATGACAGAAACGCAAATATCTCAACAGCACGAAAACAAATAACCCGAGTGAAAAAAAAATGGGCAAATGACCCACATAGACATGTCTCAAAAGAAGACATACAACTAGTCAACAGGTGTATGAAAAAGCTCTCAAGATCGTGATCATCGGAGGGGAGGGGAGGGGAGATAAAAAAAAAAAAAGAGAGAGAGAGAGAAAGAAAAGGAAAAAAAAAGAAAAAGAAAAAGAGATCATGATTATCGGGGAAATGCAAATTAAAACCACAAGGACATACCTTCCTACCCCAGTTAGGATGGATGGCTGAGACTAGACAGGCGACAGGTACCAAGTATGCGTGAGGATGTGGGAAAGGGGACCCTCACACGCTGCTGGTGGGGATGTGAACCGGCACAGCCACCATGGACAACAGCACGGAGGCTTCTCAAAAAATTAAACATAGAACCACCGTATGATCCACAGTCCCACTACCGGGTGTATGTCCCAAGGAAAGGAACAGTGTGCAGAGGAGCCATCTGCACTCCAAGTTCACTGCAGCACTATTCACGGTAGCCAAGATACGGAATCAACCTAAGTGCCCATCGTCGGATGAATGAATAAAGAAAATGTGTGTATATGCACAACGGAATACTATGCAGCTTTTTAAAAGGAGGACATCCTGTCATTAGTGACAACATAGGTGAAACTGGAGGACATTATGTCCAGTGAAATAAACCAGGCACAAAAAGACAAACACTGTATGACGTCGTTCACATATGTGGAGCTCTCCCTCTGTCACCCGGACTACAGTGCAGTGGTGTCATCACAGTTCACTGCAGCCTCCTATTCCTGGGCTTAAGGGATCCTCCTGCCTCAGCCTCCCGAGTAGCTGGGACCACAGGAGCCACCACGTCCAGCCTGGAAGGACTTTCTTAATTCTGCCTGCAATTCCCCTTTTTAAAAATCTTTTGTTTGGGAATAAATTTAGATTTACAGAAGAGCTGCAAAGCCAGTACAGCGTTCCCAGACACCCCTTAGCCAGCCTCCCCTCAGGTTAATATCTTACATCAGGGGTTGGCAAACTTTTTCTGTAAAGGGCCAAACAGTAAATAGTTTAGGCTCTGTGGGCCGTAGGATCTCTGTTGCATCTTCCTCTTTGTTATTTATTTTTTTATAACCCTTAAAAAACATAAAAGGAATTCTAACCCCTGACTTTTATAAAAGCAGGCTGAGGATAAACAAAACATGGTCCATACAAACCACACCAAAGTGTGCGCCCAGGTTCACGGCAGCAGCATCCACAACAGCCAAAGGGCAGAAGTGACTCAAGTGTCCATTGGCAGATGCATGGACACACACAACGTGGTCCATCCACACGCTGGAATATCACTCAGGCATGAACAGGGACGAGGCTCTGACACAGGCCACGGCGTGGATGGACCTTGAGGACATCGTGCTCAGTGAGAGACGCCAGACACAGAAGGACACACAGTGTGTGACCCCACTCACAGGAGGTCCCTAGAGAATGCACCACACTCAGAATGAAGCCTAACGCAAACTGCTGACTTCAGTTAATAGTGTATGGATACCAGCTCACCAATGGTGACACATAGAGCACACTGACAGGACAGGTCAGAGACATCACAACAGCCACAGGGGAAAGTGCATATGCAGGGATAGGGGATAGATGGGGACTCTCTGTACTTTCTGATCGATTTTTCTATAAACCTAAAACTGCTCTAAAAGTAGTCTATGAAAAGAGGGACTTGAAGACACAAATTGCAAGAGTTAGGTCAAGAACCAAGGATTCTGATTTAAGAGAGAGGGAGGGAGGAAAGGAATGAGGGAGGGAAGGGATCCACGCTAGACTGCATGATCTCTAGCACTGACATTTATGAGCTGATTCATTCAACAAGCTGTTCTGAAAAGCCCCAGGGAGAAGCCTGGTCACTCTCCCGGCCAAGTGGATTTTTCTCCGTGTCCCCAGAGCCCCAGTGAGTATCATAACGACATAACACCAAGAGGATCAAAACCGCCTGCCCGCTCAAGCCTGGATTAACCCACACTGGAGCCATCATCCGCACCTGGGGGCCATGGGGGCCCCATGAGCGGATCACAGAAGAGTCCTAATGGAATCAGATCCAAATGACAGCCCCTCGGATTACCCACGAAACAAGCCGGCCACTGGGAGGCAGATTAGCCTGGGATGCGTGTGCAAATCCCATTTGGCACAAGAAAGCATATTCCTGCAGGCGATTAGCTTATTTCTGCAAGATGGCGTGAGCAGGGGACAACCTCGTGTCTGTTCTCCCGTCACCCCAGCAGGACTCCGTGCAACCCACCCTGAACCTCGTCCCCTTCCCTGTGGGAGAGACACAATTCTCCCCATTCCTGCTTTGGGCAAGACCAGCTTTCCCTCCTGCTCCAACACCACGTGGAAGGAGAACTGAACATACGATTTCCATCTGTCCACCCTGTTTCTGTCGTCCAGGGTAAAAGGGGACAAGCTATAAAGTAGCTGAAATAAGTGGACAAAAGGCATTCCAGGGATGGTTCTAAAAACTGCAATTCTACCCAGAGCACCCTGGGAATGGAGTGGGCTAAAAACTCCCATATTTATCACTTTATATAACATTTATTTTGAAGGCAGGTGGTATGCCCTCTCCCCGTTTTAGGGACATTGGGAAAATAGGTATATTAATGTGCCCATCCTGGCTGATTTCAGAAATACATTTTTCTGCTGTGGTGGCCTGTCCCTGAGAGGACCCCAATGGTCCCCATCTCCTGGTAGTCATGCCCTTGTGTTTTATCCTCCCACCTTCTATAGGGGTTGGTCTGTGTGACCCACAGAACATGGCAGAGTGATAGCGTGTCACTCCTGAGACTGAGTCATAAAAGACACAGTGGCTTTGGCTTGCTTTTGCTTGGATCATGTGCTCTGGGGGAAGCCAGCCACCATGTTGTCGGGAAGCTCAAGCAGCACCGTGGAAGAGCCCACGTGGCACAGAAACGAAACCTCCTGCCAAGAGCCGTGTGAGGGCACCATCTTGGAAGTGGATCCTCCACCCTGCTCGGGCCTTTAGGTGATACAGCCACAGCCGATGCATGCTCAGCAGCCACATGAGAGACTTTCAGCCAGAAGCACCAGCTAAGCCGCTTCCAGATTCCTGACCCCTAGCGACTGCGGGGTGATAAATGCTTACTGTTTGCACTAAGCGTGGGGCTAATCTATTTACAGCAAGAGATACCTGGTGCACCTGCCAAGGGAAGGAAGGGCGGATCCACCTGATGTCTCCATGTTGCAATGGCTTGAATGTGTCCCCTAGAAAGCATGCTTTGGAAATTTAATCCCCACTGCAACCGAGTCCAAAGGTGACCAGGTCAGGAAGCTTCTGCCCCCATGAATGGAGGGAGTGGGTTACTCATCTCTCTCTTGCCTTTCAGCAACAAGAAGGTCCACACCAGATGCCGGCACCTTGACATTGAACTTCCCAGCCTCCAGACCCACAAGAAGTAAGTCACTACTGTGTATAAATCACTGGATCTGTGGTATTCCATTCTAGCAGCACATGATAGATGTGTAGGCAACCGTTACATTTTTCCAACAGCAGGCAGTGAGCAGCACGGGACCTTTCATTCACTCCTTTCCCTGACAGCTGTCACCCTGACAACCTGGTGAGACCCCAGACCCAGCCGATGCTGTACATTCAACGGGGGAAGATCAGAAGAACAAGCAGCTGGGAAAATGAAGCATCTGGCCATTTCGCAAATTACCGAGATATAAACACCAGCATCAGTTTTTAAAACTGAACAAGTCTACTGGCTAATCGGTTTCCCACTAAAGCAGGGTCTCCCCCAGGCACCGTGGACTTTTGGGGCTGGATGGTTCTCTGGGGTGGGGCCGTCATGGGCACTGCAGCTGCTGAGCAGCATCCCTGCCTCCATCCACCCCATGCCACGAGCACCTCCCGTTGGGACAAACACAGATGTCCCCAGACATCACCAAGTGTCTCCTGGGGTGTGGAATCACCTCGAGTTGAGACCTACTGCTCAAAGCCATGTCCCTCAAGGACAGGGACAGCTAGGGACCTGGCGTTTGGTGACAGGCATACCCGCCCCCAGCCCCGGCTGCAGTTCCCCCACCCGGGAGCAGGGTGGGCGGGACAGGTTGTCAGAGCCCCCTCTCCTTCCCACGCTGACATCCGCCGGCACGTGGCAGCAGCGTCTTGTCTCGTTGGAGGCTGGATATAGAAACGCAGCCCTGTCCTTTGTGCCATCGCCGAAGTTGTCAACCTCAGCCTTCACTCATCACCATGGCAACCATCTAAATATGTCACCAGCGGAGTGCTGATTGCAGAGGGAGCGCAGGGGCCTGGGTGACAGGCTCGAGTCCAGGTGCGGGTGCAGGCTCGGGGGAGGCACAGGGCCCGGGGCGGTGACGTGGCTGCCCTACAGCCACGTGGCTGATCTCGACCTGGAACAGGGTCCATCACACCCCAGATCAGACGGAACAAAGGGGCAGTCCTGCCTGACCCCCAGGGCTAAGGGTGCAAGGACGGGGAGAGGATGCCGGCACTGTCCTGTCGATTCTGTGTCCCTGGAGCTTTTAAAACACTCCCGACCTAGTCCTCTAAGTAACACAGGGAGGGTGGCCCTGGCTGGCAACGTCTGCTCCATCAGAAATCTATTCGGTGCCTCCTGGGAGCAGGGAGCAAAGCCCACCTTTCACCAAACAACGAATGCAGGGTCTGCCCAGGGCACTGGATGTTGAATCAGATCATTCTGTGGGGGGCGTCCTGGGCACAGCAGGTGCTGAGCAGCGTCCCTGCCTCCACCCACCCCATGCCAGGAGCTCCCCCTGCAACCCAGTCATGACAACCACAGATGTCCCCGGACATGGCTCAGTGTCCCCTGGTGGGGGGCAGGATGGCCCAGTCACGCCGGGCAGTCCACACCCACCACTTGGAGTTGTAATATGTGGAGAGACGGGCAACGGCGATTTGGGAAGAGGGCCAGTTCAAGAAAAAAAAGAAAGAAAACGTGTACAAACAGATTTCTTTTTCCACTCAAAATTAGAATAGCTGCCCTGCGTCCCGGGGAAGGGGTTGGGTAGGGGGACACACTCTGGCAGTGCCCAGGCCAAGAACCAGCCGAGAACCGCTGTGTCCTGGCCTCACGACCAGTAGCCGGGTGACCATCATCACCTCCTGCCTCAGTTGCTGAGTCTGTAAAATGCAGGTAACAGTAACACCTACCATGAGGTTGTTCTGGGGTCTAAATAAATATTTATAAGACGCTTAAAGCAGTGCCTGCGACATTGCTCATAGTGTGTAAAATTTGTTATTTAGAACTTGGATTACCTGCTCTAGTGACCGGATCCGCGCTCAGCAAAGCGTGTCTGTAGAGGGCCAGACAGTAATTTTTTTTTTTTTTTTTTTTTGAGACAGGGTCTCTGTCACCCAGGCTGGAGCTCAGTGGCGTCATCACAACTCACTGCAGCCTCCAACTCCTGGGCTCAAGCTCCAGACAGTGAATATTTTCAGTTCTGAGGCCATATGTTCTCTCTTCCAGCTCGTCAGCAATGCCATCATATCTCGAAAGGAGCCGTAGACTATGCAAAAAGAGATGGGCGTGGCTGTGTGCCAATAAAACTTTATTTAAAACACCAGGTAAGCTAGATTTGGCTGACTGGCTGTAAACTGTGAGACCCCCCCCACCTGAAAGACAGTCTTTTGAGAACACAGCACTATTTCAACCACTACAGACTGTCACCCGGGCAGCTTTCCAATCTTATATCCTGAAATTAGACCCCTGTCCACATGAAAAAGCTCTAGGTCTGATTCTCAATGCCACAGAGCAAAATCATGAAAGCATCCCTTAACGCAAAACACACATTCACAACCCCAAGGTTTTGCCTCTTTTAAACGCAGAAGAGGCCACTGTTTTCCTTATCATCTGTTTGGTTCGTGAACACCTTGACTTTGTCTACTGGCTTCAAAACCTTGGCTGCAAACGGCATTCAAAATATCTATGGAGAGCAAAATGTTCATCTTGTTCTAAATAGGACAGTGTGAGACCTGCAAAATCACCGCCAGTAGCAGCCCCTAATGAGCTGTCCCCAGCGTGAGAAATGGTTTCTGCATACAGTTGCAGGATAAACTAGATACCCCGTTAAATGTGAATTTCAGACAAACCACAAATAGATGTCTAGTATAAGTATGACCCATGCAATAGTTGGCATAGACTTATATTGAAAAAAATTTTTTCTTTGTGGTTTATCTGAAGTTCACATTTAACTGGGCAACCTGGATTATTTTTTTTAAGAGACAGGGTCTCGCTCTGTTGCCCAGGCTGGAGTGCAGTTGCGTCATGATAGCCTACCGCAGCCTCCAACTCCTGGGCTCATGTGATCCTCCTGCCTCAGCCTCCCAAGTAGCTGGGACTACTGGCATGTACCACCACGTCCAGCTAATTTTTCTGTTTTTTATAGAGATGGGGTCTCGTTATGTTGCCCAGGCTGGTCTCGAACTCCTGGGCTCAAGCAGTCCTCCCACCTCAGCCTCCCAAAGTGCTGGGATTGCGGGCGTGGGCCCCGCACCCAACCAGCATCCTGGAATTTTATCTGGCAAACGATCACTGGATTTCTGCATCTCTGAGTTTTGCAATGTCACAAAGCAGAGGGGACATCTTGGAGGTGGTGGGGGTTGGGGGGGAGCATTGGTGGCCCATCCCTCCCATCTACCCAAAAATGTAGGACTGAAGACGTGGCAGAGCCCCACTGCTCATGTGCAGGCTACCCACAGTGATATCCTTCCAAAGGGGACAGTATGCAAAGTGGGGAAAAGAGTCACTTTGCAGGAGAGATACCTGACAAACACACCTCAGCCAGGTGACCGGGGCCAGTGGGTCAGGTGGACATCCTGCACCCTTGATGCGCAACAGGATGGGACAAGAAGGGCCTTTGCCTCTGTGGCCTTCCTCCCCCAAAACCCACCACCCCAGCCTAATCGTAAGAAAAACGTCACACAAATCCCAGTGGGTGTACATTCTACAGGACACCTGACCAGCCCCCCCAAGATGGTCCATCAGAAACAACAAAAGTCTGAGAAACCATCACAGCGCGACGTGACGACTAAATGTCACATGGGATCCGGGACAGGGCCCTGGGACAGAAAGAGGATGCTAGGGGAATATAGAAAACCCGAATAAACACGGATGTCAGTTAAAGACGATGTAGTAACGCTGGTTCGCTAACAGTGACGGTCGCCCCGCGCTAACATACGACGTGAGCAACAGGGGCAGCTGGGTGTGGGGGGCATGGGACTCTCTGTTCTGTGTTCCCGTTTCTTTCTCTGAATCTCAAACTATTCTAAAATGAAAAGTTTATTTTAAAAAAAAAAGGAGGAGAGAGAGAGAGACGACAGGCAATTAGCTACTCATGCTGGAAAAATGCTCTAAAATGTGATTGAGGGAACATTAAGTCCCCGTGACAGCATCTAATAATGAGATGATTATGTAAAACCTAGAAAAGAAAGACGCTAAAAACGGGATATGCAAATCGGCAGGGGAAGTTTGCTCTTATGAAAGGGATGGGGGAGGGGAGCAGGTGGCTGAGTGACTCGTGCTGTCGGCTGCTCCCCCAGCTCGGAGGACCCCAACCCGGCTGGGCACGGGAGGCTGCAGGAAGGCCCTGGAACATCCGAGCCTGACCTTGGCGATGCACTGTTGAGGCTGCGGCACCCAGGTGGCACGCAATAAATGCCCACTGAGGGTGGCAGTTTTATGGATGGAAAGTTCTAGAACTTGTTAGACGTTTTCAGGTATACTGGGGTTTTTCCGCCTTGGTGCTGACATTTGGGGCCAGATAATTCTATTGTAGGGGGGCTGTCCTGGACACTGCAGGTGCTGAGCAGCATCCCTGGCCCTCACCCACTCCATGCCAGGAGCAGCCCTCACCCCCGTGTGACAACTGGAAATGTCTCCAAACATTGCCAAGTGTCCCCAAGTGAGAACCATTGTCCTAAAATATTCAAACTCAATCTGCCCAACCACTCCATAAAGGATCCATATTATCTTTACCCTACAGATGGGGACCCTTAGGCTCAGAGAGGTGATAAAACCAGCCCAAGGTCACCAACCTGGGAGGAAGTCCCAGAGAAGAAGGGGGTGGTTACCCATGTCAAATGCTACCTTAATATTGAGGGCCTCGGAGTTGGACAATGCTAATCTAACACAGCAGGGGGCAGAGGACCACAGCCTACCCACCACTTGTTTTTGTCAATAAAGTTTTATTGAAACACAGCCATACCCGTTTGCCTGATGATGGCAGAGTTGAGCAGCTGCGATAGAGACTGCCTGCCCCTCGGAGCTGGAAGTATTTAGCCTCTGGTGCTTTACAGAAGAGTTCTGTTGACTCGTCGCAGAGAGAGATCCTACCTCATCACTTTAAGTGCTTGACTGCTTTCCTGTCAAACGCGCCATTTGCGTCCTCCGTGAATGTTGTGTTAAAGGAACAAATGAAGCAGAGGCAGCCTCCCCGGACAGTGAAATGGATTCTTCCTGGTCTGGCCAAGGCCGGGCTGGCGGTTTGCACCCTCCCTGCTTGCCTAACCCCCAGCCTGGCGGGGGGTGTGCCCACTCCTGTCCCAGGAGCAGCGACTGGCAGCTCGCCCGCCTCTGAGGCCCCGTGCTTGGCCCTGCTGTCACCTCGACCCCGCTGTCACATGGGGCGGTGCTGAGGCTTTGCTCCCAGCTCTGGTATCTGCAGGGACACATGTCAACCTGACTCCACAAGGTCAGCCTTGCCACCTCCGCATGGCCAAAGTGACTAGCCTCATTTCCCAGGCCGGAACTGCCTCGGGCACGGCTCTGTGTCTGGGTGCCAAGCGTCACAGAACACCCTTTAATCTGAAGGTCACCTTGGCCTAGGGTCTCCCCCCGGACACTTGGACTTTGGGGCCGGATTGTTCTCTGGGGAGGGGCTGTCCTGGGCCCTGTAGGTGCTGAGCAGCGTCCCTGCCTCCACCCACCCCAGGCCGGGAGCTCCCCCCTCTCTCAGCTGTGACCACCACAGATCCGTCCCTGTCTGGGGGCTCAGCTCTGTCTGATCTCAGACAGCCACCTCCCCACTCCACAGAAGCCCATGAGCTGCTGACCTCTGATGGCCACTGGGGGTCTGGAGGAAGGACCCCCCCGCCACCAGGCTCCCCCCAGACACTGGTGGCTCTGAGGCCCGGGCTGGGCTCAGTTGTGTCCATACACCAACTGCAAGTACCAACCCCTGAGCGCTGCTGGAGTTAAAGTGAGGGAGGCTTCAAAGTCACCTTGTCCTCCTGCGTTTGCCTCCCTGAGTTATAGCCGCCTGGAATGAGCCGCGCAGGGGGACATTCGCCCTCGAGGGCCAAGGAGGAGGGCTGGCGGGGCTGGCCAATTGCCAGTCCAGGGGTCAGGAGTTTGAGGTCGGCCTGAGGCAGGCAGGTGTGGAGCTGTGGAACCTGCAGACAGGACACCTGGCTCACTCGAAGGGACACCGCTCCTGGCCCCAGGGGACGTGGCCCAATGTCGTCAGCTCTTCGAGTTATTCTGAGAGAAGCTGGAAGATTTCATAGTGTAAAATCTCCCGATGTTTAAACATCAGCAATAATTCAAAGTTTAAAACCACTGGGCTGGCCAGGTGATCGAGGTCGGCAGCTTGTGGAGAGCCCACACCCCTGCAGCGTCCCTCCCCAGAACCCTGAGCCTCGGACTGTTCAAGGGAAGACATCAGAGGAACTCACATCAGGGGATCTTTTATAACACTCCTGCCCAGGCCCCCTCAGACCACCTTGTCACCAAAAACGAGTCTGAGAAATGGCCCATTTCAGGAGATGCACCGAATAAATGTCACGAGGGAGCCTGGGTGGGGCCATGGCACAGAAAAAGGGCCTCAGTGCAAAAACTAAGAAAATCTAAATCAAGTATGAACTTTAGTTAATAACAGTGTATCGATATTGCTTCAATAATTGTGGCAGGCCGGGCACAATGACTCACACCTGTAATCCTGGCACTCTCGGAGGCTGAGGCAGGAGAAACGCTTGAGCCCAGGAGTTAGAGGTTGCTGTGAACTATGATGACGCCATGGCACTCTAGCCCAGGTGACAAAGCGAGACTCTCACCATCTCACTCTCTCTCTCATCCCATCCTAAGTCCCCCTCCAAACATGCAGAGGCTGGTCTCTAATTCTCCATGAATACTCAAGGTGACCAAAGACAAGTAAGCTGGGTAATTAACAGACACGATAGAATTACGTAGGCATTCTTCCCTTCAAAGAGTCACTTTGAAAAACGACTTCCAAGCAATATGCCATCTCATGACGTGGCAGCAAGCATCCTCTGAAACCACCTTCAAAGAGTAAAAATTGGATGATTAAGAAATATAGCCCCGCAACCTGGCGGTAATATCCTCGGTCCAACCAAAATCTACCCTGTTCCCATCGGGCCATCTGTCTTTCTGACCCTCGAGTGACCTGTGACAGTGTGCAAGACACCCTAAGATGGTTCCCCAGGGATCCCCAACTCCTGGTCTCCGTGCCTTTTGTAATCCCCTCCCCTTGAAAGTGGGCAGGACCTGTGACTTGTTTCTAACCAACAGAATATACAGAGGTGACGGGCTGTAGCTTCTGTGCGTATCTCCCATGGGGATGTGACTCCCGTCTTCCTAGCAAACTCCTTTCCTGGTTTGACGAAGCAAGTTTTCCGTGTTGGGGAGAGACTCATATGCCAACGGAGAACTGAGGGAGTCTCCATCGCACCAGCAGGAAACTAAAACCTGCCAACAGCCACATGAGCGAGCGTGGAAGCACACTCTTCCCCGGGTGAGTCTTCGGATGAGACCACAGCCTTGGCTGACACCTTGCCTGCAGCCTGTGAGAGCCCCTGAGTGGAAGACCCTGCTAAGCCACGCTGGATTCCCGACCCACAAGGAACTGAGAGACAACAAACACGTGTCATTTCAATCCACTGCGTTTGCGGTGATTCGTTACGCAGCATTAGCCGACTGACTCGGGCTTTTTCCAAAATTCAAACCTACCCTCCAAAGATAAAAGTCTAAAATACATTCAAAATATACAAATTTGTATGTTTGAAATATACAAGAGCAGCCGCAGCCCATTTTTAGAGGGAATCACAACTGCGCCACTGTTGGAAGTGCAAGGTCTCCGTTCTAAAACCGTGCGGGGACACCTGCTTCGATGCGAAATCTGGGGGCGTTGGGAGAAAACAGAGGTATCCTTATTTGATGTTCATAACTCTGATTTTCACACTCAATCACACATACTACATCTGGCAGTTTTTATACGTAACCAGGCTTGGTAACTGTGCTGTTGTGCGTCCCTGAACATTGACTGGATTGGAAAACAATGCTATATCGTTCTGTATACCGTACTAGTTTTCTTAAAACGGAACTGTTATAACGCCTCCCCCTCCGGCTGAGACTAGAATAGACAAAAAGTCCAGATTTTCACACACTTGGGACGGGTAATGTTTTAACACATGGAGAACGCTATGGGGTTACAGATTGCTTTAAATTCTGCAAACAAATGCGCAGCCGTGCCAACCACTCCTCACAGTTGGACATGTTCGTAAGTGAACCCAAACAGATCACACTCCCGGAGACAGATGCACGCCGGAAACTCACGTTGTCCCCCAAAAGAACTAAAGGGTCTCTCTGCGGCACAGGAGGATTGTCAAACCCCAGAACCATCCCGGGGCACGGCAGCCAGCATGAGGATCCCGTAACGGGGGTCTGGCTTTCAGGAGAACACGGGTAAGGGGCGGTTCAGTGGATAAACCCAGTGTCATTCACAGAAAACGTGCAATCACAAAACCCAGGAAATGCCACCAGGAGCAGGAGAGGTCGCTCGGGGGTAGAGAAGCCGGGAGTGTTATTTACCAAACCCGGCTGTTGAAAAGCTGGTGAAAATAGCTGATGTCACAGCCCCTCTGTGGAGGACAGTTCTGAAGGACAGTGATGACCTAAATCGGCTCATGTGAGGGACCTGTCACACAAAGAACTGCTGGGAAAAACATTCCCCCGGATCTTATAGGATACAAAGGAAAACACATAAAAGACACATTCCTTACACATGGGTAGGGGCAGAGGAGGGGAGGGGATTCTGTCCCCAGGGGACATTGGGCCATGTCTGGGGACATTTATGGCTGTCAGGGTGGGGCGGGGGGGGGAGCTCCTGGCATGGGGGGGGCCAGGGATGCTGCTCAGCACCTGCAGTGCCCAAGACAGCCCCACCCCAGAGAATGATCCGGGCCCAGTGTCCACAGTGCCCGGGGAGATAGACCCTGAGTTAATTACTTGGAAAAGAAAGTTTTGCGTCAGATGCCTCAGGACGGGGCCTTATTTGGAAACAGGGTTTTTGCAGATGTAATTAGTTAAGATGAAGTCACACAGGACTAGGGTGGGCCCTAAATCCAATAACTGATGTCCTTATAAGAGGAGGGAGATTTGGACACAGACATGCGCAGGGAAGGAGGCCATGTGAGGACGGAGGCAGAGACTGGAGTAGTGTCATGGCCAGGGCATGCCAAGGAAGGCTGGCCACACAGGGCGCTGAAGGAAGCATGAAGGGTCCTGCCCCCGGAGCCCCCAGAGGGAGCACAGCCCGGCCGGACTGTGGGCTGTGAGAAGGCCCGAGAGAAATGACTCACTTGCTCTGATCTGGCTTTCCCTCCCAGACAGGGTCGAGTCCCACCCAGGGCCTGGGGGCTCCTCATTTCCAGAGAATCTCAGAGCAAGTTCTCCGGGCCCTGATTGGACCCTCATCTCTCCGGAGACACCTCATCTTTATTACAGACCCAAATCTGTGTCAGCACCGTGGAGGGAAGACGCCACTTAATTACACTTCCGCGTGCCTGCCAAGAGTTCTTCCAGGGAATAGGATTTGGGGACATGCCCTGGAGATGGGACCTTCCAAGCAGTGCTGAGCTGGCATCAGAGCAAGGGGTCTGATTCTAATCTAGCAACAGGATATCACAGAGCAGCAGAAAATGCCAAACAAATTTGCTTTTGCTTTGATTCTTTTTCTTCTTTTTTTTGAGACAGAGTCTCACTCTGTCACCCAGGCTAGAGTGCAGTGGCATCATCATAGCTCACAGCAACCTCCAACCCCTGGGCTCAAGCGATCCTCCCACCTCAGCCCCCCAAGTAGCTGGGACTACAGGTGCCACCACCATGCCCAGCTAATTTTTCCATGGTCGTTAGTCTGGGCTTGGCAGCCTTATGAAGACAGTGTGCCCTTCCCTTGGTTGGGTCCACACCTGTGGTGTCGGTAGGGAAAAACAGTAATATAGTAGTAACGTATACTATAATATTAATATTAATATACAATATTTTGAGTAATGTTAACAGTGATTACAGCAATAACAGTGACAACCATGGCCACCACCAACCAACTTGTTCACAATCTCGACCCTTACGATGACCCTTAGGAAGTGATTCCTATCCTCTCTGGAACCTTCCTCGGGGCCCTTCCTCCCCCTCCAGAGCCAGCAGCGCAGCGTCTTCCAGTCTCTCTGCCTCCGACCCTCCTGCCCCCTCGTGGGAAGACCCTGTGCTGTCACTGGGCCCCCGGGTCATCAAGGATGATGTCCCATCTCAAGGTCCTTAATCCCATCTGTAGAGTCCCTTCTGCCACATAAGGTGACATATCCACCAGTTCCAGGGCTTAGGACAGGGACGTCTTTGGGGCCGTCAGTCTGTCTCCTACATCTTCCTCCAGGCCTTTACCTAAACCAAAGTCCATTTCTTGCCGCGCACCAAGCATCTGCTACATCCTGTGCATACATTTTGTGCGGGCTTCTCGGCTGCTCTTGAGGCAGGAGCCTCTTTTACAGGTAAAGCAAAGGAACAACCGAAACCCGACGTTCGGACTAGAGCATGTGCGAGGTCCTGCACGGATAGCAGCGGGGAGGTGGGTGGGAGCCCAGTGGCATGGAGGTGGCACCGGAGCACACGGTTAGACGGAGACAGGGAGACCAGACGGGCACAGAAGGCGAGAGTGCAGTGTTGTCAAAGCCCGAGAAGAGGGCATTCCAGGTGACACGGAGAACAGGACAGAGACCCGGTGGAAGGGGGAGAAGCGTGCACTGTGCCGTGAGCAACTGCCCGGGGCTGACCCACGCGGGAGGGACAGGCTTGCTGCCGGCAGGTGTCCGTGCAGAAATCAGGGGGCAGGGGGGGCTCATGCCAGGCCGGGAAGCTGATGGACACGATCGGCCGGAGGAACTCAAGTCCTTGCAGGGCCCCGAAGGGCTGAGCTGCAGAAGGAGCCGCAAATGGACAAAAACCCCACTGGGCACAGAAGCTCGGATCAACAAACACCGTGTGGGTTTAAAAATAGACGACCGGTCCTGAAATGCCACTCCTGGGTGTCTACCCTAGAGAAAGGAAAACCTGCGTCCACAGGGGAAACCTGTCCCCGATGTTCACAGCAGCGTGATTTGCAACAGCCAAAACGTGGACACAGCCCCTGAGGGGAGGGTGGCTGAACACAACGAGGTCCGTCCACACAATGGGATATTATTCAGCCTTAAAATACGAACACCAGTGAACCTTAAGGACATCATCGTGCTCAGGGAGAGAAGCCGGACACAGAAGGACAAATCCTGTGAGATTCCACTCACAGGAGGTCCCTAGAGTCGTCAGATCCACAGAGACAGGAAGTAGGATGGTGGGTGCCGGGGCTGGGGACGGGGTGGGGAGTGTTTCGTGGGGACAGAGTCAGTTTGGGAAGATGAGAAAGTTCTGCAGACGGAGGGTGGTGACGGCTGCACAACAGTGTGAATGTGCTTAATGTCGCCAAACTGTGCAATTAAAAATGGCTAAGATGGTACATTTAATGTTGTACGTAATTTACCACAATTAAAAACAAAACAAAGCAAAACAACAACAACAAAAACAAACAAAAAATAAAACAAAACCAGAGCAGGCAAGAGAGGAAGTGGATCTGGGAGGAGGGCGAGGGCAGGGCTGGGAAGTCACAGGGCCCAAGTCCGGTGTACGCCAAGTGCCCGGTGGGTCCAAGGTCACCTCCTAGCCCACCAGGTCTCCCTCTTCTGAGATGAGGCCCCGAGGGCAGGCACAGCCCTGCACACCCAGTGCCCAACAACACCCTGTCATTTGCCGAGTCAAAAGAGGCCATGAAGAAAAAAGCCTCCATGAGACAAAAGGCCCCATTCACTGTCCCCAGGAGCGGAGAGCCCATCCTCCTTCTCCCGGCCCAGTTTCACTTTTAAAGGGCAAGCCAAACACCCCGACATGCAGATATCCTGGTTTCCAGCAGTCCTCTCCTTTTGCCAGTCACGCCATCCATGAAAGAACTTGGACCCAGGGTGTGTCACCTTGGTCCCTGGAGGCTGGAGGGCAGAAACTGGCACTCGGTCAGGTAGTTCCCCGGCCTTGGGTGGTCTGTGTCTCAGATCCCCCTGCGGATCTACATCTCCCCCTTCCAGGCCCAGCGGTAGCTCACGCTGGTAATCCCAGCACAATGGGAGGCCAGGGGGGGAGGATCACTGGAGGGCAGGAATTTGAGACCAGCCTGGGCAACATAGCAAGACCCCATCTCTAAAAAAAAAAAAAAATTTAAAAATTAGCCAGGAATGGCGGTGCACACCTGTGGTCCCAGCTACTCAGAAGCCTGAGGGAGGAGGATCGCTTGAGCCCAGGAGTTGGAGGCTGCAGTGAGCTGTGATTACGCCACCGTATTCTAGCTTGGACAACAGAAGGAGACATTATATCTTAAAAGAAAAAATTTATAAATACATAAATCTCCCCCTTCCTTTTTAAAAAAGGTGGAAGAGCTGTGTGCAACACTCTAGGCCAGCTTATGCTTGTTTCAGTTTCCAACACTGGGATCCGGGCCAAGCCCCTCTCCCAACACATTTGGGACCAGCGGGACACATATGTCTCAAATCAGAAGGGAAATGTTTCTCCGAGATGTTCTTCAGCGTTTGCGGCCAAGACAGATAAGACGATGGGATTCTGAGGCCCCAAAACCATCTCAAGGAGCATAGCCTGTGTTGGGTGGGGTGGAAAGTAAGTTTAAACCGTGATTCGAAGATCGAAGACCAAGTTCTCGGGACAGAGGATGGAGCATGCCAGTGTCGGTATCGTGGGGAGGCCGGAGTTCCCACGGCGGGTTGTGGCCTCAGAGGCCCTGGCAGGTGGACAAAGGCTACCCGGGCAGGAGCTCATGGTTAATGTCACCAGTGGTGCGTCTCGAGGGTATCACGCGCCCCTGGCAGGGTGTAACCAAAAGGGCCCCTTGACTCTGTGCGTCTTCCTGAAACCCGGAACCCCGGTCTGACCGTGAGAAACACATCAGACAACCCCAGGCTGGAGGACGGTCTGCAAGGTGGCCGGCCAGTCCTCCTCGGGCCCGCCCAGGTCACGAGAGACCAGGAACGTCTGAGACACTGTCACCATGGACTGTCGTGGGATCCTAGATGGGTCCCCGAGGCAGAAAAAGGACATTAAGGGGAAAACGAATGAAATCTGAATAAAGTGTGGAGCTTGGTTCATAAAAATGTCCCCACATTAACTTCTCAGCATGACAAATGCACCAGGGCACCCTACGACGTTAACATGCAGGGAAGCGGGAGGAGGGCTTGACGGGACCTCTCTACACTCTCTCTGCAACTTTGCTAGAAATCTAAAATTATTCCAAAGCAAAAAATTTCTTTAAAAAATCAGGCCTTAGAGCTCAGTCCGGTATCTCTGTCAGAGACGACGTGCAGGCCAAGGGTGTCCTGTTCTGTTCCAGGGGCGAGGCTGCTCCGATCAACGGAGTGACAGTTATGAACATGACCTTACCGTAGGACCCATTTCCCAGCTGGGAAAACGCAGGCTGAGTGCAGACACAGAACCCAGACCAGAAGTGAGAGTTCTGGAATCCTGGTTCCCTGCCCTCATGTGCCCCAAACCTACAAACACGTGTCTGAGTTTTGCAACATGCAAACCGGCAGCCTTGGTTTTCTTTGCCCAGACTGAGCGCCTTCTGGAACCCAGAGAGACAGAGACAGAGACAGAAAAAAGCAGAGGAGACAGAGAGAGAGAGAGGTACAAGAAAAAACAGCCAAGCAATCCACAAAGTTCCACGGAGCCCCATGTCCTCCCATCTCCTCTTGCCTTTGGAGCATCGAAAATTCAAGTTGAAAACAACTGTACATTTTCATAAGCTGCAATCTGCAAAGAGAAAACCCCAAAATCATAAAAGCCAAACCACCATTTCTCTCCCCTGCCTCAAATATTTTTACATCGGCCTCCACTGCTAAGTGCTAACGGTTTGTCAGTTCTCAGCCTCGAGAGAATGGCGGGTCTGAGTTCAGCTGGTGTTGAAAGAGAAAACTGTCCAAACTGTCCTCTGCTCCCAAGCAGACAAAAGGAAACATTTGTTTTCACTTAAAGCCGTCACCGTTTTCAAATTTCACTATGGAAAATTTTGCCAGGCTAATTGCCAGGATTAAAATCATCATTCTTAAAAAACACCCACCCCATGACGTTAAAGTTGTTAATTTGACTAAGAGTTTGAATAACCATTGCTTCACCTGTTGCTGTTTTGATTTTACTTTATATACTTTTTTATGGTTTAGTATGATAGTTATAAGCTCAAGACATTTTACACAGTTTTGTGTTTGTACATTGTTGTTTTTTTTTTTAAGAGACAAGGTCTCACTCTGTCTCCCAGGCTGGAGTGCAGTGGTGCAATCATAGCTCACTGCAGCCTCCAACTCTTGGGCTCAAGTGATCGTCCTGCCTCAGCCTCCCAAAGTGCTGGGATTACAGGTGTGAGCCACCGCACCTAGCCTGTTTGTACATCTTTAAGTAACATAATAAAGATCATCTCAATTGAAAAATGTGATATATTTTTGAGCTACCAAATGTCACAGTTGATCAAATCTAAGAACCCATTATTTCTAAGCTGTACTGTTACATTTGGTGACACTAAAGGAAATATTTGTCAATTAAAAACAAATACATAAATAAGATAAAATAAGTTAAAAATAAAAACAATGTCAAAAAAATAAAAGAAATAAATAAAACAGAATGCCAATCATACTATATATGGTGTAATGCTATGGGGGAAAAAAATCATTCTATACATTTGTTCCAAAATCATTAAACCCTGCTCGTAAATGAGATAAAAGCTCCTCACAAGATTGTATTTGGGACAAGTTCTCTGAAGTTGACTATTAGGGTTCTACCAACACAGAGGCCTAAATGAAGTGATAAAAGCTAAACTATGAACTCCCGAGGGCAAGTCCCACCATAACCATTAACTCGTGAAACCTCCGGGCTTCAATTTTGTCACCTGTAAAGCACTCAAGCCAACGGGGCCAACAAACTTTTCCTGGACAAGGCCAGATCATCACTGCTTTGGGCTTTGCGGCACAGTCTCTATGGCCACTACTCGACTGCACCATTGTAGCAGAATGCATGAAGCTGTGTGCCAATAAAACTTTATTTCCAGAAACTGAGATCTGCACACCATATAATTTTAATGTGTCATGATCTTTTTTCCTTACCATTTAAAGATATGTGTCCTGGCGCCATGGCTCAGGCCTGTAATCCCAGCACTCTAGGAGGCCAAGGCAGGAGGATCACTTGAGGTCAGGAGTTCAAGACCAGCCTGACAAAGAGGGAGATCCCATCTCTACTAAAAATAGAAAAAATTAGCCGGGTGTAGTGGTGCAGGCTTATAGTCCCAGCTACTTGGGAGGCTGAGGCAGAAGGATCGCTTGAGCCCAGGAGGTTGAGGCTGCAGTGAGCTGTGATGACACCATTGCACTCTAGCCCAGGCAACAAAGCAAGACTCTGTCTCAAAAAAAAAAGTAAATAAAAATAATAATTAAAATAAAAATGTAATAACCACCTTAGCCCACGGGTCACATATAAAAACAGGCTGTGCGTCGGGGTGGCCCAGGGGCCGTGGTTTGCCGACCCCAGGACCAGACAATCTCCAGGGCCCTTGGTGAACTGATGTTCTGAGATTCTCTGATTCTAAATCCACATAAGTTTCTCAGCCCATGGGCTCAGTTCCGCCAGAACAAAGCTGCATGTTCCCTTGTGTTGACCTACACTCTGCCTCCAAAATAGCATCGATGTGCTTTTTATATTTAATGCACTGTAAATCTTTCAACCCTCATTTTAGCAAGCAATAAGTAGACTGGCTTTTTTCCCCTTTGGAAAGTCTTGACAAGTACTTTCTTGGCGTCCGGCACCATCCCTCAGCAAAGCAAACAGTTGAGTAGTTCCAAAAACGACCACTGCCGTGTCCAAATGTGAAGATGCGCGCACACGCCTTCAGACATGTTATTTTCTCCTGAGACTTTCCCTGTTTACTTCCCAGACCTGCGCTTCCAGCACGGCTGCCGCTGGCCTCAGGTGCCACCGAGCGCCTGAGATGTGGCTCCTCCACACTGAGATGGGCTCTGGGTGCAAAACACACACCTGACTTCCAAGACTTAGCAGGAAAGGAAGAATGGAAAAAAGCTTGTTCATGCTTTCTTTACATTGAACGACATGCTGGCATAATATTTTGGCACCCTCGGAGGCCGAGGCAGGAGGATCACTTGAGGCCAGGAGTTTGAGACCAGCCTGAGCAAGAGCGAGACCCCATCTCTACTAAAAATAGAAAAATTAGCGGGACATGATGGCACATGCCTGTAGTCCCAGCTACTTGGGAGGCTGAGGCAGGAGGATCACTTGAGTCCAGGAGTTGGAGGCTGCAGTAAGCTGTGATCGTGCCACTGCACTCCAGCCTGGGTGACAGAGCAAGACCCTGTCTGCAAAGCAAAAAAATATTTTGGATCTATGGAGTTAAGAAGAATGCATCATTAATATCAGTTTCACCTATTTTTGTTTTTTTTTTTTTTTGAGACAGAGTCTCACTCTGTTGCCCAGGCTAGAGTGAGTGCCGTGGCGTTAGCCTAGCTCACAGCAACCTCAAACTCCTGAGCTCAAGCAATCCTCCTGTCTCAGCCTCCCGAGTAGCTGGGACTACAGGCATGCACCACCATGCCCAGCTAATTTTTTCTATATATATATTTTTAGCTGTCCATATAATTTCTTTCTATTTTTTTTAGTAGAGATGGGGTCTCGCTCTTGCTCAGGCTGGTCTCGAACTCCTGAGCTCAAACGATCCGCCCACCTCGGCCTCCCAGAGTGCTGGGATTACAGGCGTGAGCCACCGCGCCCGGCCTTATTTTTGTTTTTTGAATATGGCCAGCAGAATGTTTAAAATTATCTGTGAAGCTCCTGGTTGTGTTTCTACTGGACTATTTATCAGAATGGGTAACACAGAAGATAATTCATATAAAACGCTGTAGTATACAAAGATACGTCCTTCCCAATAGGCATTCAAGGTTACTATGTTGGTCTTATCTCTTTGCCCATAAAAACAAAATATCAGGGAGGGAGAGGGATGAATACTAAGAGCACAGAGGATTTTTAGGGCAGTGAAATTATTCTTGTTTTGTTTTGCTTTTTTAAGAGACCAGGTCTTGCTCTGTCACCCAGGCTGGAGTGCCGTGGCGTCATCACAGCTCACTGCAGCCTCCAACTCTTGGGCTCAAGCGATTGTCCTGCCTCAGCCTCCCAGGTAACTGGGACTACAGGCACCACCATACCCAGCTGATTTTTCTATATTTTTAGTAGACACGGGGTCTCGCTCTCCCTCAGGCTGGTCTCGAACTCTTGACCTCAATTGATCCTCCCACCTCAGCCTCCCGCGTTGCTGGGATTACAGGTGTGAGCCACGGCGCCCAGCAATTCTGCAGCATACTCCAATGGTAGACACATGTCATTGCATATTTGTCCAAACCCATAGAATGTTCAACACCAAGAGTGAACCCCAATGTCAACTGTGCACTCGGGGTGACAAGGATATGTCACTGTAGGTTCACGGGCGGAGACTGTACCAAACATCCCACTCTGCTGCTGGAGGCTGACAGTGGGGGAGGCTGCGGTTTGGGAGGAGCAGGTGCATATGGGAACTCTCTGTACGAACCACTCAACTTTGCTGCGAACCGAAAACAGCTCGAAAAATAAGGTCTATTAAAAACCCAGACATATCTTTTTATTTAATGCAATCACTGAATCAGAAAATCCCATTAGAAATAGTTTAGTCCAGTGGCTCTCAACTAGGGGTGACTCTGCCCACAGGGGACACTGGGCGATGTCTGAGGACATTTGTGGTTGTCATGACTGGGGGGTGCTCCTGGCATGGAGCAGGTAGAAGCAGGGACAAGAGCAAGAGCGAGACCCCATCTCTACAAAAAAATAGAAAAATTGACCAGGTGTGGTGTTGCGAACCTGTAGTCCCAGCTACTCGGGAGACTGAGGCGGGAGGATCGCTTGAGCCCAGGAATTGGAGGCTGCAGTGAGCTGCGATGATGCCACCATATTCCAGCCTGGGCAACAGAGCAAGACCCAGCGTTTTAAAAAACAAAACAACACAAAAGAGGCCGGACGCGGTGGCTCACGCCTGTAATCCTAGCACTCTGGGAGGCCGAGGCGGGTGGATCGCTCGAGGTCAGGAGTTCGAGACCAGCCTGAGCAAGAGCAAGACCCCTGTCTCTACTAAAAATAGAAAGAAAGTATATGGACAACTAAAATATATATATACAAAAAATTAGCCGGGCATGGTGGCGCATGCCTGTAGTCCCAGCTACTCGGGAGGCTGAGACAGGAGGATCGCTTGAGCCCAGGAGTTTGAGGTTGCTGTGAGCTAGGCTGAAGCCACAGCACTCACTCTAGCCCGGGCAACAGAGTGAGACTCTGTCTCAAAAAAAAAAAAAACAAAAAAAAAAAACACAAAAGAATAATTTCACCCACCCAGAGAGTGATCTTGCCCCAGTGTTCAAGTCCAAGGGACCCTGGTTTATTCAAAGCCCAGCATTTTAACAGCAATCCTGCTAATATTTATAGAGCGTTTTAAAATTCCCACCACATCCTTCCGTGTGCTGCACATCACCAGAGGAGGACATGGTGGGCAGTTTTCAGGGGGCCCCTGGGGGCACCCAGTTCTCCATTTTGTGTGCAGTGCGGCGCGGTTTAGTTTCCGTGTTGTTGGGAAAGGCAGAAGGAGGAGGGAGAAGTAGGAAGGGGGCTCAGCACCCGGACCACAGTCTGGGGAAATCCTGAATCTCACCACACACAGGGGACCAACTGCTTTCTAGGTGTTAGGGGGTGCGCTGTGCCCCCGAAAAAGATCTGTCCACAACCTAACCCCCTATACACGGGAATGGAACTTTATTTGGAAATAGGGTCTTTGAAGATGTAACAAGTTAAGATGGGGTCACCCTGGAGTAGGGTGGGCCCCGATCCTGTGACAGGTGTCCTCGTAAGAGGACGGATAGACACACACACACACACACACACACACACACACACAGGGAGACTGCTGTGTGACGACAGAGGCAGAGATTAGGGCGATGTGGCCACAAGCCAAGGGGTGCCTGGGACCCCCGGGGATCTGGGGGAGGCAGGAAGGCTCCTCCCCGAGGCTCTGGAGGGAGCAGCCCTGCCACCCCTTCATCTCAGGCATCTGGCCTCCAGGACTGCAAGAGAGTACATTCCTTTTGTTTCAGCCACCCAGTTTGTGATCATCGGTGACGGCAGCCCCAGGAACCTCGTGCAATTCGTCGAAGACAAGGCCTGCAAGGGCCGGGCCTTAGCTGTGGGCCAAGGATGGCCCCAGCCCACAGGGACTCGGCATGTCACCGGTGTCCAGGCTGAGCACTACATGAAGGAAGAGACCCAGCCGCCTCTGTGCACACACGGAGATGGGGTGCTCTTCTCCCACGTGTTCAGCTCAAAGCTTCCTTTTGGCCTCTTCTCTGGACCTTCCTGGCCACAGACCTCACCCACCTCCTCACCTCCCCACCCCTGGGAGACTTCTTACTGTGCCTGCGGGGGTGAAGCTCACTCACAGAGTACCCAGGCTGAGCCCCTCTTCCTGCCACCCCCAGGGACCCTGCCTCCCGGTGCCAAGGCAGGCAGCAGGGCTCAGGCACCTCCGACCCTGGCTGCCACCTCCACGCCCCCTGCACCAGCACACAGGCGGCTCATTCACGTGGTGCTCCCAAGGCCTGGCACAAGTTCTGAGGCTTAAAATAGGCACACAACGGGCCTTTGTTGGACAGAGGAAGGAAGGAAGGAACGTTTCAGACAAAGGAGACAGCAACGGCGGCGTCCAGGAAACCCGGGGGGCAGCGGGGAGCTGGAGGGGTTGATGGGGTGTGGGGGCCTCAGAAGGGTCAGGTTGGGCCAGCACGAGGAGGGCCACGGAGGCCACATGAGGACCTGCGATTCCGGTGGGGACGATGAGCTGGTGGAGGTGGCAGGGAAGTCACCATCTGATTGGCAATGTAGGGAGCTTACTGGGGCCTTGCAGGGTCCACCCAGTGGAGTGACAGAGATGGGAATCTGCTCTTAGCTCAAGGGAGAATGTTGGGGTGGGAAAGAAAGCAGACAGAATTGAGGCAAAAACACCCCTTGATGAACACCCCAAGCTTCAGTCTAGTGGGCCACCTGTGCCCAGGAAAAGCCATTAACATAGCAGCTCTATGCTTCAACACCAAAGGTGGACATACCCAAATCCCATCCGCAAATGAATGGACACACACAATGTGGTCCATCCACACGATGGAATATCACTCAGCCAGGAAAAGGGACAAGGCTCTGACACAGGTCACAGCGTGGATGGACCCTGAGGACATCATGCTCAGTGAGAGACGCCAGACACAGAAGGACACACAGTGTGTGACTCCATTTATATGAAATGTCCAGAACAGGCAGATCCACAGAGACAGGACATGCATTCGTGGGTGCCAGGGGCTGAAGAGGGGGAGGGGGGTGACTGCTGATGGGGACGAAGAATCTTATTGGGGTGGTGGAAAGTTCTAAAAGGCGTTTATGGGGATGATTACACAACTCGATAAACTTAATAAAAAAAACTAAATGGTAGGCTTAAAAGAGTTGAATTTTATATGTAAATTATAGCCTTCACTTAAAACAACAAAAAGCAAAAAGACTTTCCTCTCTGCAAGTCTCTCGGGAAGAACCAGCAACCGTTTCTGGGTGAGTCTTGGAGTGGCCCACAAGCCCACCAGTGGCAAGACCAGGTGGGAGGTGAGGACCACACGGGGACATGGAGAGAAGGTGGCCCGCCCACGCCACAGGACAGGCGAGAAGAAGGACGGGTGTGACATGCTGGGGGCCAGTGTGCCACGGAGAACAAGTCACCCCATCTCCTGGGCTCTCACCTCAGGTCTGCAGCGCCAGGTCTCCTGGGTGACACAGACCATGAACGCTCTTCTCTAACCCTTAACGGACACAAGCCAGGCCAACGGGTGCAGCAGCAAGAGGCAGTGACAAGTGAGGTCGACAAATGTCAAAATGAACATCGCTGCTCAGAGGGAGGCGCCGTGACACGGCCAAGGACATGGCCACATTGCACAAGTCCACTGTGAAAGGACACAAGCGTGTGGCAGAGCCGAGACAAACCTTCCCGAGGACAGAAACCCAGCTCGGGCAGTCACCCCCAGGGCTGCCCATGTCATTTGAGACACAGCAGCCCGCAGGGAACGAGAAAGCTGCGCCACCCTGATCCATCGCACAACTGGGGTAGTAACCAGCCTCTCCGGAAAGCACCAGAAAGTTCCAAAGCCACAGAGGCCAGGCACGACCTTTTTGGAAGAAATCACGCCAGATCTTCAAAACTACGAATGACTTAGTTAATATGATTTTAAAGGCCATCCCTGTCTGCAGATGCAAATGAGAAAAATCTGCAGTAACACCTTGAATGGGGAAAAAAAGGGAGTTTTTCACACTGAGACAGGGTGGACGAGAAAAACGCCTCCATTCGGTAAACACAACGCCGCATTGTCTGCATGTGAGGACGGTTCGTGTTTACTTGCCTTTCCCTCCCACGGCAGGGCCCCAGGGTTTATTAAGTAAGAAACAAGAACAGAAAATAATGGCATCGGTCAAAGCATATGTTCTCAATAAAGCTCCTCTGTGGACCAGGACTCACCTGAGGAATTCATTCAAGCCACTGTCAGGACCTCACACTTGACGTTAAAACCAAGGAAGCAACTCACAAACTCGCCACCTTCCCGTGCCTGTGACTGGGAAGTGCATCCCATATTCAAAATCCATTTCAAGTGATCAAAAGACACAAAAGCCCCACCCAGAAATAAGTCAGCATTTCCAAAATTCTTTAAAAGGAGTGATTTTTTTCTTCTCTCCTCTCAAAACAAGAGCACTAAGTGATTTAAAGGACAATCCCTCGTTCGGAATGGCCATGGTTTCTAAGGCTCAAAGGTGAGAGGAGTGTCTTTAAATGAGAAAATAAATCAGTTTTGCCTATAACAATGGTTTTCAACTGGAGTGACTCTGCCCCTACAGGACACTGGGCGATGGCTGGGGACATCTGTGGCTGTCACAACTGATGGGTGCTCCTGGTGTGGGGTAGGTAGAAGCCAGGGACGCTGCTCAGCACCCTGCGGTGCCCCAGACACCCTCACCCCAGAAAACAACCCAGCCCCAGTGTCCACAGTGCCGGGGCGGGGGGGGGGGGGGGGGGGGTGCAGAGAAACCTGAATGCATCACATAAAGTCAAACTGTAAAGCTCATAAATTTAAAGAGCATAAAATTGGGCGTGGATGGTTCCTTATGGGGCAAACATCGGAATGGTTCCTGAGAGGGGACACCTAGGTCCCAACGACTCAGGCAACCTTCTCTCAAGAACATGGACTTGTCCCTTGACAAGCCTTCAGAAGCTCCTGGTGCCAGTTCCAGATAGATTCTACTTCCTTTTGAGTTTTCTGCTCACTTTTACTAATATGGAGACTTTTTTTTTTTTTTTTTGTAGATTGTCTTTTAAAGCTCCTAGGGTGACCCTTATGTGCACCCCAATGATTAGAGTTAAGTATCAACTGCTTTCTTTCCTCGCCTTTAGGCCAACCCAGTCATTCTACTCCCCCACCACCACCCCAGCACCCCAAGAAAAACTCCATTTAGAACATTATCCTCGATGCTTCATGAACCTTCAGGGCGTGCCAGGAAGTTGTATTTGGGGCAGGGATTCCCCCGTCGGATGTTGCAAGGACCCTACGAGGCACATGCTACTGTATTTATGATTCCCGCTTTTCCGGGGGGCAAACGACATCTCTGAGAGGTGACACTGCCAAGTTGGCAGCTCGAGGCAACCCATCTCCCTGAGCCCCTCGACGTTCCATCTTGGCGAGCCCAGACCGCAGCCCCCTACGGGCGTGAGTGTGTGAACCCGGCACTTGCCTCACCAACACCTAGCAACAGTTTCAAGACTCCTCCCTGGGGACCTGCTGCTTTTCTGCTGTCAAGCCTGTCTTCCACCGCCCACCTGCCAGCCCCTAGCAACCCCCGCTACCCAGGAAAAATAAAGTGCCTCCCACGCCCCTCAATATCATCGTCCCAAAAACTCCCACTTCAGTTCCTGAAAAATTCAGTCACCAACATGAGCCTTTCTGCTTCCTAAGACATCTCCTTTGCACCCTATATCCTAGAAATAGACCTCGGAAAGTATTTTGAACTCCCATCTCCTGCTGCTGCCTGCTCCCCGGGGACTTCTGCCCGGTGTCCTTTTCTGTGAAAAATGATTAGTCCCCCAAAAAAGTACAGGGGGTGATTCCAAATTCCTTATAACTGATTCCTACCTGAAACCCCCCCATTACCTCCTGAATAGTCAACCTCTAGCAAGACACCTGCCCCTGGGGTCTCTTGGCCCTTACCCTACACCTTTCTCACCACCCCGCCCTAATGTCCTCCACCCACCCCATGCACTTCAAGCTCTCCATTTCTCCCCATATCCCTGGGACCCCTTCTGGGACAAGCCTGACCCTGCCTCCATCCCCCAGCCCCTCCCTGGCCAGCCCCTGACTTTGTCCCTCTGGCCCTTCCCCAGACAACCCTAACCACAAGGTCCCTCCATGCCCCTTCTCAACAAACTATACCCCTCTGTCCCCTCCCCAGCTAAGCCCAGCCCCTAACTCTGTCTGCAGCCCCCTCCCCAGAGGAACACACTTCCAACTCCATCCCCGACCCCCTCCCTGGCTACCCACGACTCTCAACTCCACTCCGAAGTCCCTCCTCAAATAACCTCCACCCTCCACTCAACCCCAGCCCTCTCCCCAGCTAACTCAGACCTCCAACTCCACTCTCAAACCCCTCCCCAGCTAACCTCGACTTACAACTGCAGCCCCCTCCCCAGCTAACCTAGGCCCCCAAGTTCAGCCCCCTCCCCAGCTAACCTCAGCCCCCAAGTCCAGCCCCCTCCCCAGCTAACCTCAACTACAACTGCAGCCTCCTCCCCAGCTAACCTCAGCCCCCAAGTCCAGCCCCCTCCGCAGCTAACCTCAACTACAACTGCAGCCCCCTCCCCAGCTAACCTCAGTCCCCAAGTTCAGCCCCCTCCCCAGCTAACCTCAGTCCCCAAGTTCAGCCCCCTCCCCAGCTAACCTGGACCCCAACTCCAGTCCCCTCCCCAGCTAACCTGGACCCCAACTCCAGCCCCCTCCCCAGCTAACCTCGGCCCCCAAGTCTAGCCCCCTCCGTAGCTAACCTGGGCCCCCAACTCCAGCCTCCTCCCCAGCTAACCTCAACTACAACTGCAGCCCCCTCCCCAGCTAACCTCAGCCCCCAAGTTCAGCCTCCTCCCCAGCTAACCTGGGCCCCTAACTCCAGCCCCCTCCCCAGCTAACCTGGCCCGCAGCTCCAGCCCCAGCCCCCTCCTCAGCTGACCCCCGACCCCCAACTCATCCGCAGAGTCGGAGCCGTCCCAGCCCCCTCCCCGGGCCGCTGGCGCTGCCCTCAGACCCCGGCTGCGCTTCCCGGCCGGGATCGCGGCGTCCTTACCTGCGATCGGGCCCCGCGGCCGCCTCAGCCCCGCCGCGCAGCCGAACCCGCCGCCCCGGCCCGCGAGCGCTCGCTCCCCTCCAGGGGGCGGGGCCGGCGCGCGGGGGGGCGGGCCCTGGCGTTCCGGCGCGACCAATCACGGGCCCAGGCAGCGGGAGGCCAGCGCCGGGGGCGGGGCGAGGGGCAGGCAGCGGGGTAGGCTGCGCCCAGGAGAGCGGGGCGGGGCTCCGCGTGCGGGCGGGGCCGGAGGGCGGAGCGCTGAGTGGCACCGCCGCGGACCACTCGCGAGCCGGAGAGCGTACAGCAGGGGGCGGGGCAATGCTAATATGCAAATCAGCACGCTGCGGGGGACTCGGGGGCGGGGCGAGGAGCGGCTTTCCTGGGGCGACTTCATGACGTCAAGGAGGCGCGAGGCGCTTTGCAAGTTCCAATCCCGGGCATGGGCGCAGCGGATTCGAATTCCGGATCCTAACTCCGGGGGCTCATTTTCGAAGGAAGAATGTCAGTAACAATAAGAGCGACGCCGCTTTCTTGAACACTTCATGAGCTCCCTCTCGTGGAACCCTCTGCATAAAGCAGGGAGGCGAGATAATGATGAACCGCATTTTACAGAGGTGGAAACTGAGTCTCAGGGAGGTGAAACCCAGGGTCATTTGCCTAAGCCCATCTCGTAATTGCCAGGGTTTCCCAATTTCCTAACTCATGGGCCTGGATTTCAAAATGCAGATTCCTGGGCCCCCACCCAGATGTAATGAACCAGAATCTTGCAGGGAACTGGACCCTGGAATCTGCATTTTTGGCAAGCTTGCCTGGTGATGTTGGGAAACATTTGGTTTGTCTCCAAAACCAGCAAGGGGTCCCGAAAGGGAGCCGTTCCTATGTGGGAGGATGCAGCCACAATATTGTGTGAACTCAGGGACTTTAGCCAACACTGACACTTGGTGCCCGCCACCACCGCCTGGGCCCTGTGATGGGGCTGCTGGCCTCCCGGCTCTGCTCCCCCAGGGCTCCTGTCATCCCTGCAGGAAACTCCCTGCTCATCTCAGGCTCCAGCGGCTTCCCCTGCAGCGCACAGAGAAACCAGGGTACCCGGGCGGCAGCTCCCTTTTCCTATCTGCCCACCCCCGGCTCCCCCCAGCCCACATCCCCCAAGAGGAACGACTGTCTAAATAGGGGTTGCAAACTGGTGGCTTCTCCATGCTAGATGTGTCCAAAAAAAAATCCTTTAAAATTTTTAAATCTGTTGCCAATGTTTTTAAATCAGGATGGTTTGCAAAAAAAAAAAAAAAAAAAAATCCAGATTTCCAGGCGCTCTTAGGAAATCAGAAAGTCTAGAGATTTCCTGCAGCAACTGGGTGAAAATCAGCTGAGTGTGCTTCACTCAGCACGTCACTACTTGGCCCCAAAGGAAAATCAGGGCTGGGACAAGGGTGAGACCAGTGACGCATGTGTCTCAGATCCAAAATGTATTTTTTTAATTTTAGTATTTTAACTGACAAACAAAAACTGTTTATGGTGTACAACGTGATGTTTTGAAATATGTATACATTGGGGAATGGCAAAATCTGCAATTCAAATCCAACATTCAAATCCAAATTTTAAATAGAGGCAAAAACAAAAAACTCAAGTCGCCATCAAGATAAATACGATGTTCAGACAGTATTTTAAAAATTCAGAATAAATGCACAAATAATCCATGATGAACGAAACACCAGCATTTTTTAAAAAGACGAGATCTGATTGATGCTGCGCTTGTACGACTCACCTCGCTCACTCCCCACAGCCTACTCAGATCCTGTCTTTATTTAAAATGTTGATATTTGGTTCATCATGGCTTCCTTTGCATTAAACCTTGCATTAAAATAGCATGTAGCTTGATGACTGCAGTTTTGGGAACCTATATTCCTAGTGGCTGGCATAGTAGTTAGTACACAGTAGGAGCTCAATTAGTTCCTGGCAACTGGAAGGATGAAGGAAGGAACCTGGTGGGGTGAGTTTAAGACTGAAAAACAGGGAAATCATGGGGGTGAAACTGTCACCAAGCGACGTTGATAAAAATGATCTGAGAATGACGTGGACACGTTCAACCTTGCTCCGCACCCGAAGCCCCCTTGGGTCATCCTCTGGGAGTGACTGACACATCATGGGAGCTTTGCATAGCAGAGCCTCTAAAATCACAGTATCTGCTTCACCCAGGATAGCAGGTGATCTGAGATCAGCGCCATGTGACAAAAGCAAAGATATGGAACCCACTGGGCTTCCCCCATCTTCCCACCTGCCACGGAGGACAGGCCCTAACCACTGCCCTACTCTTCCTCCTAGGATCCTGGCAAGCCGGACTCCAACCATGCATTTCCATTATACAGATGGGGAAACCGAGGCCCCGCAGGCTCCTCCCTGTGTAAGATGGGAGTGCCTGCCCGGTCTCCTCAACTGGCTTCAACAGGTATGTGCAGTGCACATGCGACGGGGCCCTCTGGGTCTCTTGTGGGAACCACAAGGGGAAATGCTGACATGTTCCCATAATGCTCCCACTGTCCTTGTCATTAAAGTCCAAACTCTTCCCACAGCCCACCGGGTGCTGTCTGATGCTGGCTGACTGTCCTGACTTCACTGGCCACCATCCCTTCCTCCCTCCATGCCTGCCCCAGGGCCTTTGCACATGCGGCCCCCCCCCCCATGTTCATCTCAGATCCTCTCAGGCCTGGTCTCTCCCCTGCCTTCCCAGGTCAGCTCATATGTCACCTCCTGAGCCAGAGTGGCTTTCCTGGACACCTGGACCGCCACCCCTGCATCCCTTTTGCGGCGCAGGCTCATCTTCTTCCCACGTAGTAGTGCGCCTCTGAAGTGGACTGATCCAGTTCTTCTCGGGACAGCATCTCCCCCAAGAGGCAGAGATTCTGGGGTTTGTGTTGGTCACTGCCATGCCCCCAGCATCCAGGACAGGGCCAGGCACACAGTGGTGCCTACTACGTACTGGATGAACGAATGAATGAATGAAGGTACAGTGAGCCCATGAATAAATGAATGAATGGTGGCTCAGGTCTTCCTCCCACTCTGCCCCCGAATGAGGCCTTACCTCCTCTGCTGAGACCCCTGGCCCAGCCTGCCCTGGGTGGGTGGGTAGGATGGTATCTGGGTGGTGGATGGGACGTGTGCAGAGCGAATGGCGAAACTGAGGCCCGTGAGGGCCTGCAATGGAGATGGAAGCCCTGCAGCCCAGACCACTCCGGCCTCAACCTCCCCTGCTCCACGTCCTCACCCAGCCCCTCCCTCCCCACCCATCCAGACCCCCATCCTTTGGAGGTGGCGAGCAGACCCCCCCACCCCAAAGAAGGGGCACGGTGTGGGCGGGGACTACAGGATCCACTTTATTGCAGGAAGACTATGTCTACAGCGAATGCTACACAGACCCCACGCTGGGGGGTGGGGCGCCCACATGCGGAGGGGGGATGGGCGGGGTGACAGCAAGCACGGCCCGGCCAGCGTCCAGAGAGAACCCTTCTCTCTCCCTACGGTCGGGGCAGGGCCCGGGGCAGGAGAGGCCTGAAGCCGGCGGGGCCCCAGGGGGATTGTGCTATCAGGGTGTGTCCCTGAGAAAGGGCCCTGTCCAGCCTCACCCTCTCAGCACCTTCGAAGTCCAGAAGCCACTCCCAGGGCAGGGGAGGAGGCCCCAGGCCAGCCAAAGTTTCGGGGGCTCAGCTACGCTCAGACACGATGTGCGGCTCTCCTGGGGCCCCGTCCGCGTGCTGGGTGGTGATTCACACATGCACTTTCTCTCCCCCAGAGTGTGCCCAGTGAACATGTTGAGGGAACAGTCCACGAACACAGAGAAAAATAAACATGCTGACAGTAGGTCAGACATGAACAATCTGTCCTACCTTTAATGTCCACCTGACCATGTGACCCCAGAGTCACACGCGTGCAACCTCTCTGGCAGGGATCCTGGGACACTCTCTCTCCCTGGCTAGCCTAACCTCCCCATCCCAAGCCATTCCATGGAGATGTCACGTGGCAGCTTCAGCTGACAGCCAGCAAGGAACAGAGGCCAGACAGTCCTACACTGTGAGGATGTGAGTGCTGGGACAACCTCGTGAGTTCTGGAAGCATATCCTGCCCCCATCTAGCCTTCAGATGAGACCCCAGCCCAGCCAACACTTTGATCGCAGCCTCCGGAAACCCCAAAAGGACCCAGCTAACCTGCCCACAGAAATTGCAAGATAATAAATGTGTCTTGTTTGACGTTGCCACATGTGTGGTAACTTGTTCCTCGACAACAGCTGGCTGATACAGACTTAGGGCCGAGAGTCCCCTTGCTAAGAGTCCCCTCGCTAAGAGTCCCCTGATCAGAACCAGCAGGTTCACAGATACATGCTCTCAGATAAAACACGTCACCCACTCCTGAAAATACAGTCACGCTCACACGGGTACAAAGATTCACATGGACACGTCACAGAGACCCGGTCCTGTTGACAACCACACGCATGACGCTGCAGCTACCCACCTCTATGGACACCCTGCCCCGATCACTACATGCACAGACTGTTGCAAAAAGTGCACTATCCCAGTGCAGACACACAGACACAGACACACCTTTAGATACAAGCCACCCATCCACGCACCCCTAGCCACACGGGTACACGGTTCCACAGTCACCTCCATGTCTGCTGACACAGCCCCCTGGCGTCACGTAAGTGTGGAGTGACCCAGAACCTCATGGCTGCAGAGACACCCCCACTCCAGGACGTCACCTTCCTGGGCACGGCTGGTGGGAGGAAGTGGCTGAACAGGATTCTGCCTGGAGCCCCCCGATACTGCTGGTGCTGGTCCTGCCCCTGGAGGGGTGTGGCTTGTGTCTCTCATCGGAGGCCCAAGACCCCCCACCAGGGTACTGCCAACGTCTCTGTCTCGATGGAAGAGGCGGATCCCCAGGCGGGAGGTGTCCAGGAGGCCCGTCTGCTCACAGCGCCAGGTCTGCCTGTGCCTCTCCAGCGGGGCCACCCTTGCCGGACAGTCCCTGGAGTTGTGCTGTGGCTGTCGGCTGGTCCTGAGCCTCCCTTGGTCTCCACCCCTGTCCCAGGGGCGAGATCTGGGGCTGGCTGGTGGGGACGCTGCTGCAGGGCCTGTGGTTATTGCCTGGTGGCCTGAGGCCTATCCTGTGGGCCCCACCCCCACCCCAGTGTAAGGACAGGGATGAGAGGGGGTGCTTGGGGACCTGGGGAAGGGGCACAGGTCAGAAGTCACGATGGACAGAGTTGGGTATATGTTAAACACCAAATGGGAGGAAAGGAAAAAAAAATCTGAGGTCGAAGTGCATCTCCACTGGCCCCTCCCCCGGAAGGTCACAGTGATCAAATGTGGCGGGCAGGGCACAGGTCTGGCCGGGGGCACCGAGGGAAGGGGACAGAGACAGGGGTCCTTGGGAGGAGATGGAGGAAATGCACCTCCTCTGCACCCGGCTAGGACAAGCAGCCCCTCCTGCTGGCTCCCCGGTTTTCCCACACACAGGATGGGGGGCTGCCTCCGGCTCTTGGTTTTGGGGGCACAGGTGGAACGGGAGGGCGGGGGGTGGGGGGAAAGAGCCCAGCTCTGCCGCAGGCTGGCCAGGAGGGAGCCTCGGTTTCCCCAGCTGGAGGAGGGAGGAAGAGGAAGAGGAGGAGGCGGAGGAGGGTGTGGGTGTTGGGGAGGCAGCAGGGACCGGGGACGTCCCGGGCTCACATGAGGGTGCATTTGCCCTTGATGCGGTCTGTCCTCTTCTGCTTGCTGGAGCGCTTGCCGTCGATGCTCAGGCTCATGTTGCGGCGCGTCTCCAGCGTGAGCAGCTCCTGGAAGAGCTCCTTGACATTGTAGTTCATCTTGGCAGAGGTCTCCATGAAGGCGCACTTCCACTGCTGGGCCACCGCCTGGGCCTCGCGCGTGTCCACCTCCCGCTGCGTCTCGTCGCACTTGTTGCCCACCAGCATGACGGGGATGTCCTCCACGCTGCCTTTGATCTGCACGATGAGCTGGTAGATGGGCCCCAGTTCCTCGAGCGACTGCTTGCTGGTGATGGAGTACACCAGGATGAAGGCGTGGCCCTTGGAGATGGACAGCCGCTGCATGGCCGGGAACTGGTGGCTGCCCGTCGTGTCCGTGATCTGCAGCGTGCACACGCTCTTGTCGCAGCTGATCACCTGCCGGTAGGTGTCCTCGATGGTGGGGATGTAGGTGTCGCGGAACGTGCCCTTCACGAAGCGCAGCACCAGTGAGCTCTTGCCCACGCCGCCCGCCCCGAACACCACCACTCGGTAGTCGTTGCTTTGCTCGGGCATCTTCCCCGCGGCAGGTGGGGGACGGGGCCGGGAGGGCTGGTGCCAGCTGCTAGAACCCCAGACCGACCCTGTGCGGAGAACAGTGTCAGATGCAAAAGGCCACCTGGCCCTGGGAGGGGACAGCTGGGGGCCCTGCTGGGATGGGGTGGGAGGGGCGGCTTCTCAGGGTAGGTGGCGTTCCTTCCTTCTGCGTCCTGAGGCTGACTTTGCAGTTCTGCCCTGCCTGCGGGCTCACCGCCAGTCCCTGCTGCTTCCCCCTAACAAATCTGGGGCCCGACTTGCCCAGGGGACTCAGCGCTGGAAGAGGCATGGGAGACATGGGCGTGCACACCTAACTCCTGCCCTGGGTGCGTGTGCCTCTTCCAGGCTGCCCTGGCCTCCTCGCTCCCCCCAGCCGCACATCTGCCTGGCTCTGAGATCCCTGCCAGCCACCTCGCCACCCTGGGCCTTGGTTTAGTGGGTGAAACGGTGCCAATCCCCAAACACCATGGGCTCCCTACCCTTGCCCCAGCCCAGAGCTACCTAAACCTCGTGGGCCATTTAAAATGCAGATATCAGGGCTTCAGCCCCAGATGTGATGGATCAGTTGTCGGGGGGTGGGGGGGGGGAGGAGGGAACGGCCCCGGGAATGTGTATTTTAAAGCTGCTCCCCCCACCCTGCCCTGCTAAATGTGACCCTGATGCTAGGGGTCAGAGAACCACAATTTGCAAAACATGTTCATTCCCAAAAGCAGCCCAGGCTGGAGATGAGAAAACAAAAATGGGAACTGAATGGAAAAGTCTCTGCTCCCTAAACTCTGCACCCAAACTGCCAGGCCCGGCACGCCCTGGGACTCGTGCACAGGTCTGATGTATCCTAGGGAATAGAATCATCTCTCCCCTCTCCTGTGCTCAGAGAGGTCCAGCAGCCTGGGTAGGTCACACAGCACAACGATTCCTGAGATGATGGAGGTGGGTGGGGAAAAGAACCTTGGGCAGGGGGACAGGAGTCCTGTCTCTAGAATCAATGTCCTCGTTTATATAAAGCTGGGGAGACCCCTCCCCTTCCTTCTTCCCAGCCGTGTCTGAGGGTCCTGCAGCCAAGGGTTCTACAGTGGGAGAGAGGGGGCATCAGTGTCTACCTGCCTGGGTGTCACCTCCCTGCACACTTTGGAAAAGCCCCCTCCCCAGGTGTGTGTGTCTGGGGAGGGCGCAGGGGGTACCCTGGAGCCAGGCAGGAGCTGGTGGTGTGAACCAGAGCAAATCCGTGTCCCCAAGCCTCAGTTTTCTCATCTGTGAAATGTGAGCGGTCACAGTGGCCCCTGTGGTGACAAGGACTGTGATAAGGTAGAGAAAGCCCTTAGGCAGGTGCCTGGCACACAGGAGCCCCCACAGAGATGGACGATCATAACTGCCGTCCCCATCTCAAGGGCTCAGGGGACAAAGCACTTAGCCATGCTCGTTGGTTGCAAAGGCACGTTCTGAATTATCAAAGATAACAGATTTGCCAGGAAAAAAAAATAGAATGATAAAGCATCAGCCGACACATAGCCCCGTTGTTAGGTGCCAGCAAACTTCGGGGAGCCTCAGCCGTGCTACCTCACTGAACCAACTGCGGGGTGCGTGCCTGACATGCATAGTGAGTCTGGCACCCGGGAGGCCGGGGTGCAGACTCTGCCCCTTCCTGGGTGGGCACCTCGAGAAGCAGGCGCACTATGTATGTGGCCAGACCCTGCAGCAACTGGCCTGGGGACCGGATGGTGGTGGGATCTGTTGCCCCAGACCCAGCCCTCGCCCTACTATGGGTGCTGAGGGCCCCCCCAGCCCCCGGCAGCAGGAGGGTCCTCTCCCCACTGGGTCTGGGATTCCTGCCTAGGAGCCCCCAACTCAACACCCCCCACATTGGCAGCCACTTGGCTCTGTGGGAATCCCACCCCCACCTCCTGCGAGGAGTGGGGGGAAGAGGAGGGGAGGGGGGAGACTGGCTCAAGGTCACAGAGCAGAGGGGTGAGCAGAGCAGGACCTGGAGCTGGCCCTGGGTGGCCACCCTGGCGCGGGGTGTTTCTCTAGAGCCAGGCAGCCCAGCCCGAGATGCCCAGGCCAGGCGGGTCTGCACCAGTCCTGGGTCCCCGGAGCCCAGCGCCAGGCCAGGCACAGGGGGACCGAGGCAACCTCAGGTGCAGGGAAGCAGAGAGCGCCCTGACCCAGGGGAGGGTCTCGGGGAGGAGGCCTGGCCGAGGGTTGGGCGGGGGTCCGATCCCAGCTATCTGGCCAAGCAGGGGCTTGATTGAGGAAGGCCTGCTCCAGGGGCCTCGGAGAGATGGCACAATGGGGCGGCCCAGGGGCCCCCCCAGGCTAAAGGGAGCCCTAGGTGGAGGGGGAGGAGAACCCAGAGGGGACAGCTAGGTGAGCCCTTGGGAGGGGTCAGTGCGGAGGGGGTGTCCGCGGCGAGGAGCCGAGGGGACCCGGGCCCGGGGCCGAGGCGCGGAGGCCGGGAGGGTGGGGCCGGGGAGGGGCGCGCGGGAGGGCGGCCGGCGGGGCCTGGCCGTGGGGGCTGCCGGGGACCCCCGCCCCGCCCCGGGCCGCCTACCTGCGCCCGCTGGTCCCCGCGGCGCCGCGGCCGCTGCTCCTGCCGCTGCGTGTCCGCCGGCGCCGCCCCCCGCCCGCCCGAGCCGCCGCAGTCGCGCCCGCGCCGCCCCGCCCGCCGCTCGCGCCGCCCCGCCCCGCCCGGCCCCGCGCCAAGGTCGCCGCCCCGCGCGCCCCCCGCCCCGGCGCGCCCTGACCCCGGCCTCATGGCCTCCTGCGCACTCCGGCCGCGCGCGGGGAGTCTGCGTCCCGGGGAGCCGGCCCGGGTAGGGGGCAGAATGAGACACCCCCAGGCTGGCTGGGGACCCCCCCGGACGCACCCAGGGCTGGGCCCAGAGTGGGTGCATTGGCCGAACGAGCGAGTCGATAACAGATCGATCAGTAAGGGACACACGGGAAGGCAGAGGTGGCCCAGGGGCTCAGGGCCGCGAGGGCACAGCTGGTGGGGAGGGCGGGCAGGAACGTGCAGGCGGCATTGGCTGGGTTGTCGGAGTGGGGGGATGGCAGGTCGGCCCCTGGTGGGTCTGGGGGGCTACAGGAAAGAGGAGTGAACTAAGGGCCTGTTAGGAGAACAGTCTGTCTTCCCCTAGCAGGGGATGTGTCTGGGAATAAATGTCTTTGGGGAGCGTCTGTTCCTTTGAGTGTGACCCTGTGTCTGCCTTTAAGCTGACAGGAGACCATCACCCTTCTCCCTCCTGGCCTCATCCAGCGACCCCAGGACGCCAGACTTTAGGGTCCAGGGACCAGGCCAGAGGGCCCACCCGGGGCTGGACACGAGACAGTCCCAGGCCACAAGGCTGTCAGAGGAGGTGCCCCCCTATGAAGACGGTGCACAAGGAGAGGCTTTCTGGAGTCAGAGCAGTTGGAGAGTCATCTGGGAGGTGGTGAGGTCCCGGTCACAAGGTCTGTGAGCAGATGGTCAGCGGGAGCCCAGGGTCCCCCAGGACCTCAGCATCCGCACAGGCCTGGCTGAGGTGTGCCCTTCTCCCTTGACACTGGCACTGCCACCGAGACCACCCGCCCCTCTCCTGTTGCTGCCGAGGCTGGGACACGGGGCTTCATCCTGTTTTGGGGCTCAGAGTGCTCTACTTCTCCCTACTCCACCTGATCCTCCCTCCTGGCCTCCCAGGCTAACCCCTTCCAGGCCTCCTTCCACTCTGCCACTCAATGCTTGGCCTCCAACATGAGCCTCCCCTGCTCTAACACCACCCATGGCTCCCTTCTCCTCCCAGGTCAAGGTCCAACTTCTCGGCCTGGCATTCAGGCGCCTCTGTGACATGACCTGAGTGCCAGCCCCATCCATCCCAGGCTTATCTCGGGGTGCTCTTGGCTAGAGACGGAGAGAGCCCTGTGGGCAGAGAAAGCCCAGCTTCTGGTCTGTGTCGCTGCATCCCAGGGAAGTGCCCTCCAGCCTCAGTTTCCCCATCTGCCAATGAGGATCATAGTTGCCCTGCCAGTGGGGTTGCTAGGAACACGTGGGCAGGATGCCCACCCACGTGGGGCTGCCAGGCACAAAGTGCTCAGAGATGGCAGCCCTGCAACCTTCCCACTCTGCCTGCCTGCGTCTCCAGAGCGACCAGCCAGCACCGGGCCGGGGCTCTGCCCAGCTCCCTGGCTCCTCTGGGCTGCAGCCCAGGCCGGGCGGGCTGACTCATGCGTAGGAGAGTGGGCACGGCAGCAGTTCCACTCTGCGGCTGCTATTTATAGCGCCAGGCCAGGGTGCGGGCCTCGTGAGCCAGGGGAAGACAGGGCCTGAGTCCCTCCTCGCTCTCCCTGGGGCCCAGGGCTCCACCCCCACCCAGGCACCCTTGCCCCATGGCAGGGAGGGGAGCAGAGGGCTGGACCCCTCCTTGGCAAGCTCCACCGTCCAACAGTGAGGACAAGGGGACTCAGACACGGGGAGGCTGAGTGAGCCAGGGCTGGGACTCGTGTCTCCTAGGTTCCCTGCCGCCTCTCATCCCTGTTCCCTCTTCAGAGAGTCCCTGAGTGTCCCAAGCGGCACAGAGGTGGGTGAGGAAGGGCTCAGAGGCCAGCGCCTCCGTGGCAGGGACAGGAGGACCCATCAGTCCTTCTGGCTCTGAAGACTATTGGGTTCCACACGTGTTCACGCTAAAGCCTCACAGTGAACCCTGCCGGGCAGTGTGCACAAGAGAACCACTGGCACGTGCTGAGCTGCATACGGCATGCATGAGGCCACTGTCCCTGCCGTCATCCAAAAACAGGCTCAGAGAAGGGAAGCGACTTGCCTGAGGTGGCCCAGTGGGGAAGAGGATGGGTTGGGACTGGAATTCGGATCCATCAGGCTTTGAGGCCATAGCCCAGCCTGCTAGGGATGGGCGGCTGCCCCTTGGCGACCCCTTCTCCCTGCCCCTGGCTGTCTGGAGGCCATTCATCGGCAACCTGACCCTGGCTCCTCACCTGGCCTTGCAGCCCTGTGGGACCTCTCCCCACCCTGGTGCCCTGGCCAGGGCCACACCGACCTCATGTGTCCCCAGCTGGCTGTGGGAGGAGGGCAGCTGGGCCTGTCCTCTGCTGTCTCCTGTGCTCCTCGCACTAATGCGATTATGTGGGCAAAGAGAGGCTGCCCCGGCGGCCTCAGGAGACGAGGCCCCGAAGCAGCCCGGCCGGCAAAGATGGCGTCTTTGTAAGTTTAGCATCAATACTTTAAAATAAGAAGACTGTTTGTCAAAACCCAGTCTTCAAATGGGCCAGCTTCCTGGGCCCAATTTCTGCCTGTTAGCATCTGCGGAGCTGCCACTGCTGCTTCCTGGGCTCCCGGACCACCGTGGAAGATGTGTGGCTCATCGAGACCTCCTGCCTGGCCCCTGGAGGTGGCCTGGACTATCCCCCTAACATCAGGGTGCTGTTTCACGGCCCCCCAAGGAGGCACTGAAGCCTCCGTAGCCAGCAGGATAAACCCTGGTAACACTGGGCTTTTTGTACGAAAAACTGGGGCCACTTTGGTCATCAGAACAAGCTAAGATCTGCAGAGGCCCCAGGGCCTTTTTGCACAGACAGCTGCTGCTGCCAGAAAAGCTCTCCCTATCTCCTTTTAACTCGCTTCCTCTGTCCCCCCCAGATGTCACATCAGAGACCTCTCTGACCACGATGCTGAGATAGTCTCCCTTGCCGTCTCTCAGGGCATTTATTACTAGCTGATATACCCATGATATATCTTCATGTTACCTGTCTCCCTCAATACAATGGGAGCCGCCTGTCCTAGCGCAGTGCTGCTCACCTGGGGGGTGATCCTGCCCCCCAGGTGACCCTGGGTGGTATTTGGGGACACCTCTGGTTGTCACAACTGTGGGTGCTCGTGGCATGGAGTGGGTGGGTGCCAGGGACGCTGCTCAGCACCTGCAGTGCCCACGACGGCCCCAGCCCAGAGGACGATGCAGCCCCAGTGTCCACAAGGTGCCCCCCCAGCAGTGCCAGCCTCACCGGGGAGCTTGGCAGAAACAGTGTCTTGGGCCCGCCCCAGAGCCACAGATGCTGCTCAGCACCTGGGACACACGGGATGGCCCCAGGCGTCCACAGTGCCGGAAGCCCCGTGCTAGGGACCACCTCGCCTGGCCTGAGTCTGACTGGGCCCGAACTAACTCGGATGGAAGCCCAGCCAGTTCCTTGAGAGTCCCTGGCCAACCCAACACCCCCCTTCCTTGAGAAGTGGGATGGAGCGGTGGCTGTTCACGCCGCAGTACGTGTGGCACCTCGGCCGAGCCTCCGAGGCCCCTGGGACACAGGGGCCCTGAACCCCCCACCTGTCTAACCCGATTCTCACCCACGAGACTGGCACACCATGGTCACTTCCACCCTCAGCCAGAACACAGAGGCAGGCCGTGTCCCTCCCCTGAGGGGCTGCAGGTGCGGGGCCTGCAGAGGTGGGGGGGTTGGGGGGTGTGGGCAGGGACAGAGTTGGGGCATCTTCCCACCGCAGCCCAATCTGGCCTCAGCACCTGAGAATAGGGAGGATTCCAGGCTCTTCACAGACAAGACCCCAGGGACTGCAGCAGTCCTTGCTGGTGGGGGACAGGGAAGGACCCTCTTCTGCCCTTGGAGCCTCGGCCCCTCCCCCCCTGCAGGGAGGCCCTGGACAGGTCGGGACAGCCACGGATCACTGAGGGGAAAGCCAGGGAGTCTTTACTGGTGACAGGCTGGTCACTGCCTTGCCTGAAGCTGGTGCAGCTTAGGGCCCATGCTGGGTGCAGGATGGTGGCTGGGACAGGTGGGACACGGCCCCCCCCTCTTCTTGGCAGGGCAGAGGGCCCAGAGCAGGTGGCCAGGACAGTGTGACAGCGCTGTGGCCCGGGTGGGAGACACCATCCCATCTGCCGATGCTGGTTTTTCTGGGCCCCCAAAAGACATGGAGCAGCCCAGGGACCTGCGCTCCCGGTCCCCGCCCTACGCTAATAACTTCTGCAACAGAAACGCAAACACCAGACGGGGGAAGCCCGACATGCTGTTATTACGGCTGATTCAACCCGGAGGCTGGTGCCGCCTTGCCATTTTCTGCTCTTTTGTCTCCAGATCGGGGGCGGGGGGACGACTCCATCCAGCTGCCTCTGTGCCAAGAACCCCCACAGGGGCTCCGGAGGGAGGCTGCCCCCACCCTGCCCCAGGCAGAGGACCTGAGCCCAAGTCCTGAATTAACTCTCCAGTCCCAGGGCACTGAAGGGGGCTCCTCCCCATCCTGCCCTGAGACGGTACCCACCTGGGCGCTGGGCGAGGTCACGGGGCTGTGCTGGGGCCTAGGCAGTGCCTGGGCCTGACTTTGGTCCTTGCCTGTGACATGCCCAGGCCCAGACAAGAGCAGCCCTGGCCAAGCAAAGCAGTGTTGGGGATGGCTGAGACCCAGCCAGGGGCAACGCATTCAGATAACCGAGCTTAGAGTTTTGCTATTTTTTTTTTTTTTTTGAGACAGAGTCTCACTCTGTTGCCCAGGCTAGAGTGAGTGCCGTGGCGTCAGCCTAGCTCACAGCAACCTCAAACTCCTGGGCTTAAGCGATCCTACTGCCTCAGCCTCCCGAGTGGCAGGGACTACAGACATGTGCCACCATGCCCGGCTAATTTTTTGTATATATATATTTTAGTTGTCCATATAATTTCTTTCTATTTTTAGTAGAGATGGGGTCTCACTCTTGCTCAGGCTGGTCTCGAATGCTATTTTTTTTTTAAACAGAAACCTGTTTGTGCTATTAGGGAGTGAGCCGTCCAAGCTCCTGGTCCTTGCCTGTAGGTCAAACAGCAGGCACCTCCTGCACCCTCCCCTCTGTCAGTCCATCGCGGTCTCTGTCACGATCTGGCCCTTGTGCACAATCCATCGTCACTTGCGCTGGGTCTTCCTATGAGCTGGGGCTGGTCTCTGCCCCTGGGCACTGTAGACATTTGGGGGCCGGAGCGTTCCCTGTTGGGGAGGGCCCGTCCTGGGCGCTGCAGGGTGCTGAGCAGTGTCCCTGCCTCCACCCACCATGCCAGGAGCTGCCCCAGTTATGACAACCACAGATGTCCCCAGGCATAGCCTGGTGTCCCCTGGGGGGCAGAATCCCGAGTACCCCCCAACTGGGAATCACCGTCAGTGAGAGACACCCCTGAGAAGGAGGCCTCTGGGCTCCTGCAGGCCACGGGACACTTCCAAAGTGCCACAGAGATGGATGAGGCCTTCTGTGGCGGGTGCTGGCCCACCTGGCAGTACTTGTGACGTCCAGTTTCCAGGCAGGGGCCAGTCTGTGGCTGCCGGCAGTGACAAATCCACAGCCTTCCTCAATCAGAAGCTCCTGTTACCGGGTGACAGTGCGCTGTGGTCGCAGCCACTGGGCAGCCTCAGAGACCAGGCTCTGCCTCAGGAGTGGCCCTGCTTCTCCTGTCGGGTGGGCAAGCTGACCACTCCACTTCTCACCCCAACATGGAGCAGCTCTGATTTCCTCATTAAGAGTGGGGAAAGCGGACCAAAACCAGCCTGAGACACCGTGTGCCCTATGCGGCTGGCCGAGCCGGCCCTGTCCCCTGCAGCTCCCAGGGGATAAGAGGTCGGGCCTGCCCTGCTCCTCTGAGCACAGCAGCCGGGAGGCAGGACACAGGGGTGAGGGCCCAGCAGGCTGTGGCCCTGCTACACCAGCCCAGCCTTCCCCCAGACCTCTCTGGGGTCCCAGAGTACTCAGTGGGGCCTGGAAGTGGCTTTGCTGGGACCAGCGGGACCCTAATGAGAGAAACGCAGCCGGCCCAGCCACAGCCCTACAGACTGGGGAAGTAGCAGGCGGCAGGCACATGGGTGGCCAGGGAGGCCGAGACTGCTGGGCTGAGGTCCCCAGGGTGGCTCTGCCTAGGTCCCATGGTTTCTAATTGTGGCCCTTCAGGTGTGCAGGAGACTGGTGGGGCGGGCACTTGGGGCCTTTCCACACTGTGGGGCCCCTTGGTGGCCTGGTGGTGCCCTTGGAGGAGCGACATGGTCTCCGAGGCTCCTCTGGGGAGAAGGGGAGGAGGCAGCTTGGGGCCCTCAGGCCAGGGTCGGCAGGCTCACTGGTGTCCCCAGGGTACCCTGAAAGGCTGACAGCTGGTGGGAGGGTAAGACCCCATTTCCTGCTTTTGGCAGAGGTGGGGACCCTAGCAGACCGTGCTCTGCCCCCACGTGGGGCTCCGTGGGATTTGCGTGCAGCCTGCAGACCTCCTCTGGCAGGGGTCCAGGCCTCAGGCGGACCCACGCATCCAGGGCAAAGGCCAGTGGTGGAACCTTCTGGTTCTCGGGCATGGTTTCTGGGTGAAACGGCAGGCGGAGGTGGAAAACACTGTTTCGGACATGGCCACGCTGCTACCCCCATGGGGCCACTGTCTTGGCACAGGGACCGGGTCAGGCTACATGGAAGTCAGAGACGGTTCCGGGAAAAGATTCAGACAGAAGCTCCTAGGATTGGGCCCGATACTCCTGACAGCAACAGCAGGGACCCCCCTGAGTGGCAGTTGGGGGTCTCGGACCACGTCCCAGGCCCCCAGGAGTTGGGGGTGAACTCTGGTTTATTTCCTGAGACTTGCTAACAACTCCTAAGCGGACCAGGGCTGTCTCGAAGGTCACTTCTTCCTCGGCCTGGTGGCTGGAGGGGCTGAGCTGGCCACAGCAGACAAGTCATTCGCTGGGCCTGGAACCCCCCATTTGGCTGTAGTGGCAGGGGAGGCCCTGCCGAGCCCAGGGCCATGGGCAGATGGGGGCCCCCCCTTGTCGGGGGCCCAACTGGTGCTGCAGCTTGGTCTTCCGAGCATAGGATGGGAATCCAGATCCTGGGCCCTGATGCCAGCTGAGCGGATGAGGGAGGACGGGGGCACAGCCAGTTGCAAGGAGGCCCCGACAGGGCCCACAGCGACGGAGGCCCAGGCTGCCGGCTCGGCTTCCTCGCGCTGCGCCACGGGCACTTCGAGCCAGGCAGAGCCAAGTCCCTGGAGAATGGTATCTCACCGACGCCCATGTCCCATGACAGGCCGCTGGGGTTACCAGGACGACAGGCCAGGCGAGGGGAGGTTGCCATGGAGCCGGAGCCCAGGGCTTCCCTTGCCCACGCTCGCTCGGCGGTTTGTCTCTGGGGTGGTGACTGGTTTCACCGTGTGGCGTGTCTGGTGGGGGAATCGCACCACGGGGCCTGCCCCACGGCCGGTGGGGTCCGTCTTCCTCTAGAGATCCCGGGCATGTATGGAGCTGAGCACCAATGGCCAAGCGACGCTCACCGGCCTGGTGGTCCCAGTTCCTCCCTGTTCCAAGGGGCAAGGAGAGGGGCAGGGGCAGCGCCGGGGGCTCAGGGTGCATTCCCACTCTGGGGCACAACCTGGCGTGGCAGGAGGGGCGGGGCCTGGGCCGTCTAGGTGTGGAATGGGCGTCCCATGCTGAGGGGCTCCTTTTAGAAACCACCCATGGTGCCCCATCGCAGCAACTCGAACCTCAAATAAACCTTGGGACATTCTTGGGACCTGGGGGGAGGCTGGCGGTGGGGTCAGGTCTCAGCAATAGGGCAGGACAGACAACGAAAGCCTTGGAGCCTCCCAACTGGCGCCTGTGGTGCCCCCATCCTGTCAGCAGGCTGCAGGAGCCAGCCACCCAGCCCCGCCTCTGCCCCGCCTCTGCCCCACCTCCCACGAGTGACCAGACCCCCCTCACCCGAGGTTGACAAGCCATGCAGCTTCGCTGAATACTTTTAAGAGCAGTATTTCCAAAAGGGCAGTGCCGTGAGGCTCGGGGCGCGGGGTCTGGGGTGCAGCGGTCTGGAGGCCCCTCGTGCCCGGGCAGAGCCGGGCCGCGGCACTCCCTCTCGTGGGACACGGCCTGCGTGTGGCCGGGGCTCCGGGCTCCGGCAGTGAGGATGGGCGAGGACACTCACCACTTGAGGAAGACCATGCCGGCCAGGACGGCGTAGCCCAGCACCAGGAAGAGGACCTTGAGCAGGCGCTCGCCCTTCTCCTCCAGCTCCTTGGCCAGGATCTCGAGGAAGGCGACGAAGAGGAAGGTGCCGCCCGCCAGGCCCTGCAGCAGCGCGGACGCCACGCTGCCGGGTACACCTCGGCTGCTCTCGATGCCCAGGCCCACGCTCACGCCCAGCGGGATGGTGATGCTCACGGCCACCGCCAGCTTGGCCGCGTCCCTCAGGGGCATGGCGTTCCTGGCCATGCTGATGCCCAGGGCCACTGCCACCAGCGTCTCGTGGACGGCCACCCCCACGAACAGGCTCACGACCTTCTCGCCCTCCTCCTGCAGCCCCAGGGCCAGGCCCTCGAAGACCGAGTGGGCCGACAGGGCGAAGACCAGGCTGAGCAGGCGCACAGGGCTGGGCCGTGCCAGGCCCTGCACGCTCAGGCCAGGCCCATGGCCGTGGGGCTCCACGTAGAGTGCGTGGCCCCGCGAGGCCCCCATGAAGGGGCTCTCGTACTCCGAGTCACTGCCCATGTCCGAGCCGGCGTTGAAGGTCTCCAGGTCAATGAAGGATGGTTTCTCCTTGCGGAAGGTCAGGACCAGCTGCTCCAGGAAGACCGTCATGAAGAAGCCCAGCAGGAGCAGTGTCTCGGCCAGTGGGTAGTCGGTGCTGATGTGCGCAGTGCTGAGGACCTTCTGGAGCTGGGGTGGGGACACGCGAGGAACAGAGACACTTCACTGTTTGATCAGAAAAGCACAGAAACGCCTGATTCACACTGAGGTTTAAAAAGGAGCGGGAGAGGGAGGGCTTGCCCGTGATGGATTAAAAAACAACCATTGTAAGGAACTCTGAGGTCTTACGTCACATCGAACCAACGATTTTAAGGTACTGCAGTGGCTTAACTGGGGCCGCCAAAAGATACCTCCACGCAGAAGCTCAGGACAAGACCTCATTTGGAAAAACTGAGATGTGATTAAGGTGCTAGAGGCTGAATGGTGTCCTCCCCGTGGTTTATACATCGAAGTCCCTCAACACCCAGTAGCTCAGGCCAGGCGCAGTGGCTCACGCCTGTAATCCCACCACTCTGGGAGGCTGAGGTGGGAGGATCATTCGAGGTCAGGAGTTCCAGACCAGCCTGAGCAAGAGCGAGACCCCGTCTCTACTAAAAATAGAAAGAAATTATCTGGCCAACTAAAAATACATATAGAAAAAATTAGCTGGGCATGGTGGCGCATGCTTATAGTCCCAGCTACTCGAGAGGCTGAGGCAGGAGGATCGCTTGAGCCCAGGAGTCTGAAGTTGCTGTGAGCTAGGCTGACGCCATGGCACTCTAGCCAGGGCAAAAGAGCGAGACTCTGTCTCAAAAAAAACACCACACCCAGTAGGTCAAAATATAATCGTTGGAGATAAGGTCTTTAAAGAGGTGATTAAGTTAAAATGGGGTGTTGGGGTGAGGCCCTAATCTAATAGGACTGGGTTGTGGTTTTTTTTTTTGTAGAGACAGGGTCTCCCTCTGTTACCCAGGCTGGAGAGCAGTGGCATCATCACAGCTCACTGCAGCCTCCAACCCCTGGGCTCAAGCGTTCCTCCTGCCTCAGCCTCCCCAGTAGCTGGGACTACAGGTGTGTACCACCATGCCCAGTTAATTTTTAAACTTTTTGTAGAGGCAGAGTCTGACTATGTTGCCCAGGCTGGTCTCAAACTCCTGCCATGAGCGATCCTGCCACCTCTGCCTCCCAAAGTGCTGGGATTATAGGTGTGAGCCACCGCACCCGGCCCAGGACTAGTTTTCTTATAAGAAAAGGAAGACACACCAGGGACAACCGTGTGAAGAGGCGGCAAAGAGAGAGGCTTCAGAAGGAAGCAGCTCTGCCAGCTCCTTGATCTTAGACTGTGGTGTTTCACTGTAGTAGCCATAGGAGGCTAACACAGAAGGTAAGATGAGGTCACCCTGGGTTCCCCGTGACAGACGCCCTTACAAAAGGCAGAAAAGGAGAAGTCGGGACAGCAGGACAGCCTGGTGACTTCCCTCCATGGACCGGGCAGATATGCGCAAATGACCCTCTCTCAGTCACGGCGGGAACCCATGGAGCTGGCGCCTGCTAGCCCCAAACCAGCCAATTAGAACTCCCCGTGGGAAACCGGCTTAGGTAACGCCCTGGACCCAATTAAGGCTTCTGCGCACACGTCCCCTGAGCCACTTGCTTGCTCCTGCTCTCCCTCGCTCCCTCCACCCGCCAGCTGAGCTCACAGCCCAGATGCCCCCCCCCCCCAAGCTGCTGCCCTCCCCCTGGGATCTGTGACTGGTAGCGCTGCTCCTGCTGTCCCACAGGTTTCTTGTGCTGTCCCCCTGTGTCTCATCCAACTCTCTCCTGGTCAGGGCTCCCCTAGAGAGGGGCCATCGTAGTAGGAACAAACTGCACGTGGGTCAGACAAGAGCCGTGAAGGCGTCTGCACCACAAACAAGCTTCCTGTGAGAGGGATGCCTGGTCACTTAGGCACCAGGCCTTCAGGATAAAGAAGTGTCCCAAAGGGGCACACATACACACACACAGTGGTTCTCAACTGGGGTGATTCTGTGCCCCCAGGGGACACCTGATGATGCCTAGAAACATTTTTGGTTTTCATGACCAGGCTGGGGACAAGGTGCTGACATTTGAGGCCAGATTGTTCTCTGGGGTGGGGCCGTCCTGGGCCCTGCAGGGCACTGAGCAGCGTTCCTGCCTCCACCTACTCCGTGCCAGGAGCACCCCCAGTAATGACAACCACAAATGTCCCCAGACATGGCACAGGGTCCTCTGGGGGCAGGGTCACCCCTGGGTGAGAGCCCACCTGCAGCAGAAGGCTGTTTCTGTAGAGAAGCCATTTGATGTGCTCGCTAGGGATCTGCTAGAGGCCTCCTACGAGACTCGCCTGAGGACACGCAGCTCACAAGGAAGTCCAGGTACACCCAAAGGGACAAACTGATCAGGACAAATGAGACACACACAGAGAGCCTCAAGCCAGGTGCCCTTTTCCAAGGGGTGTCTGTGAGGCTGTGGAGCCCAGAGGAGGCACTACATCCTTAAGGGCAGGGGCGTGGCAGGGGGACAGTTTGGGGAGTCCTGAGAAGGCCATGTATGAGGAAGGGGACAGGGAAGAACACGGACTGGGGATGACATGATGGGTGTGTGGGACAAGGGGGGCTGGATGTGGCACTTGGGGTGCAGAACACATCAGAGACAACTAAGTTCTTTCATTTTTTGTAGAGACAGGGTCTCACCATGTTGCCCAGGCTGGATTGGAACTCCCGGGCTCAGCAATCCTCCCACCTCGGCCTCCCTCCCGAGTAGCTGGCATTGCAGGCGTGAGCCACCGTGCCTGGCACAACTGAGATTTTTATCCTCATTGGTCCCACTGTTAGCTTTCGATGCTTCATAACAAATGAACACAGACTTAGCGGCACCAAACAACTCAAATGCATCGTCCCAGTTCTGAACATCAGAAATCCAGGCACAGGTTGGCTGGGTCCCCTGCTCCGGGTCTTGCTGGGCTGAAACCTCATCTGAGGCCCTGGGTCCTCTTCCAAGCTCACCGGTGGTCGGCAGAATCCACTTCCTCAAGGCTGAGGTCCCCGTGTCCTTACTGGCTGTTGATGGGGACGGCTCTCAGCACTGAGAGGCCGCCCTTGGGTCCTTGCCCGTGTCTCCCCTCTTGTACACTGTGGCTTTTTGCTTCTCCAAGGCCAGCCTGATTAGGCCACACCTCCTAGTCACTCTCCCTTTGGATTACTCGATGTCAGCTGATTAGGGACTGTCATCACAGCTGCAAAATCCCTTTCGCTGGACGAAATGGTTGCAGGAGTGACACCCCACCATGGTCCCAGCCCCACCCAGAGGAGAGGGCTAGTAAACTTGGGGCTTCCGTACCTCGTGGGGCAGGGGGGAGAACAGGCGGTCCTCACATCCCCACCAAGCATGTAGTGCAACGCAAACCCAACCAGCACATCTGGCATTGGCTCAGAGAGAGGAAGCAGCTCACCTGGGGTTCCCCAGCAGGCATGGCAATGGCCTGTCCGGCTGTGACCCTACAAGGGCCCCTGATGTCATCGAGCTCAAGGACCAGGTCATTTTAGGAGTTGGGGCAGACAGACTCCAAGATGGAGACCCTGCAGGGTCCTCACCCCTTGAATGTAGGAGGGACCTGGAACTGGCTTCCAACCAGAAGAACACTAGGGCAGACGGGAAAGGACACCACTTCCGTCACTATGATACACAAGACTGTGAGGTCTGTCTTGCAGGCTGGCTCTCCTGTCTCCTCTGCTTACAGATGAAGCAACTGACCACCTGGGTGAGGCCCACGAGGGAAGGCACCAAGCGCTGCCCCTGGCTGACACGACAGTCAGTGAGAAACAAGGGCCCATGGTCTGAAAATCGGCAAGGAATTGAATCTGTCTTACAACCACGTGAGCTTGCAAGCCAACCCAGCCCTAGTCGAACGTTCAGATGAGACCACAGCCAGGAGATGCCTTGATTGCTGCCTTGAGAGATCCTGAAGCAGTGCCCAGACTCCTGACCCACAGAAACGGTGAGATAATAAACATTTCTTCTCTTAAGACGCTAAGTTTCTCATAACTCATTATGCAGCAATAGCTGACTAATATGGGAACGGAAGAAGAAAGGCCACACTTTCCAGCTTCTGGACAGAGTGTGTGCTACCTGGGGTGGGTGGTCTAGTTTGAAAATTTATCAGGTGACGACCGACAACCCCACCAGTTGGGAATCCCAGGCCTAATCCAAACCCTTTGTTTACCAGGTAAGGCACAGAGAGGGAGAGCAACCAATGCACAATCACACAGCAAATTCATTTTCTACCTCTCATCGCCCCCACTGCATCAAGGCCCCCACTGAACTTGGGATCAGTGTTGAAAACGGATCACAGCCCCTTGTCCATAAGGTGGCCACGGGCTAACACCACTCCCCAGGGAGCTCGTACCTTCTCCCGCACGGCAGGCAGCAGAGCATTGAAGCAGGTAGCCAGGAAGACCCCGCCTCCAAAGGTGTTGCAGAGAGAAAGGATCTTTTTCGAGCGATGGGCCTTCTCAAAGTCCGTCTCAATGATCTTCACGGGGACCAGAGAGCCCAGCAGCATCAGGAAGAACACGCCCACCATGCAAAGGATCTTGGCCACCAACAACTTCATCATGGTGGCGGCCTGGGCTGCTCCGGTCACCGCAGGGCCCAAACCATGTGCAGGCGCACACTCCGCCCCACACTGTGCTACCGGGTCAGGCCACTCGGCTGGAGGCTCATGCCTCAGTCCAGCAACTGTGAACACGAGGGGCAACCGCGTTAGCTGTCCGATTATCTAACCAGCTCAGGTGACCCAGGCTGTCACACCAAAGAACTTCACTCCATTCTCAGGCTTGGTACATGTCACTGCCTCCTACAGCAAATTCTCCAGTGCTGTGGCATCTACCTGTGTGTGTCTGTTCAAATTAATTAAAATTAAATAAAATCTAAAATTCAGCTCGTCGGTCTGGTGGGCCACCATTTAAGTGCTTGGTAGCCACGTGAGCTTAGTGGTTACTATGTTAGGCAGCACAGACAGAGAACATCTCCATGGCTACAGAATGTTCTACTGGATGGTGCCGCTCCAGTGGCTTCTCGCTCCAGTGGCTTCTCACCGCTCTGACATAAAATGCCAACTCTTTACCCTGAGGCTGGAGCTCTAGACAGTGAGAATGTGCCAAGCTTGTTTGTGCCTCAGGGCCTTTGCACGGGTTGTTCTCTGTCTGACTGGAACATTCCACACACCCCTCCCCCCACAATCCAGTGATATCTTCTTCTTATCTTTTGGTTCACTGCCTCTAGGACCCCTCAGAAGGGCCCCCTCCGGCTGACCTCGACTCTAAACCGTGTGCCTTGTACCTGCCACAGGAGAACAGAAGCTCAGCAACTGCTGGCTGAACAAATGGGCGAGCTGAGGTGTGTGGACACTGACCAGGGCTTCTTTATGTGAATCAATGGGCCAAAGTGGGGTATATTTCACCCTGGGCTCCAAAATGTCACCATTATTAGGAGGAATCTCGGCCCCTCCCCTGTCCTTGGAGTTTCTCCCCAACCCCAGCCCCCCTAGCCTTTCCCATAGCCCGCTCCCTCTCTTCATTCAGGTCTTGAGATCTCTGCTCTGAGGTCGCCGGTCAGAGAGGCTCCCTGCATTCCCTTCTCTGTCGTTATTTTCTTCCATCCTGTGCTACACGGGGAACTACATTATTTAAAGTCGTCCCTCCCTCTAGGCTGTAAGCTCCGCGGGGACAGGGTGGCTGCTCTGCTCAAGTCCGGCAGTACCCAGCGCAAAGCCACAGAGGCACACAGTAGGCGCCCAATAAACGCGTCCGATAGCTGGATGACCCAGTCTGTAGAGTAGGCGTGAGGAAGGCCTGGACGCTCTCAAACTGGAGGCTGATCGGGCCGAGCCGCGGAGAGGACGGGCTCATTCATTCATTCAGCACTTATTGAGCGCCTCCTGTGTGCCTCGCGCCGTCGGACGCCGGAGCCGGGCCTCGGCTAACGGGCCGACGGAGTCCGCCAGGCCACCGGCAGCCCGGCTGCGCCCCGCCGCCCCGGCCCCCCACTCCCCGGTCCGCACCTACCGCCGCCGGGCCCCTAGCCCGCGGTCCAGCGCCGCCCGCCGCCCAACCGCCCGGCGGTCCAGACCCCACAGCCGCGGCCTCCGCAATACCAGCACGGCGCGCCGCTGCCCATGACCCGCCCATGCCCCTACCCATTGGCCGCTCCGAGCGCCTCCAGCCTAACTCTCCGCGCTATTGGCTACTGAGGCTGCCACTCCCCCTGCGACTCCACCTCTCCTATCCGCACGGGAAAGTAGTTTCCTCCCGCGGAGCCGCGGGTGCAGCCACCAAGAGGCTCCGGTGGGAAACGCGAACCTCCAAGTAATAGTTCCTGCAAGGGTTTGGCTCCCAGAGCTGTCCAGGGGCTCCTGGTGCTGAATCCCGCTGCCAGGGACGCTTGGCGGGGGACGAGAGGCGATTTCCTACACGGGAGAGGACTCCTCTCCGAGCGTCCTCGCTGCTGATGCCCTTCCCCACGGCTAAGAAGCAGATTCCTTTATTTATATTATTTATTTATTTATTTTTATATATCCATGGGGTATAAGTACAACTTTGCTACATTGCTACATTTGCTATATTGCATTGTGGTGCAGTTGGGACCTTCAGTGCATCCGTCACTAAATGCACATTGTACCCACCAGGCACCTCTCATTGCCCACCCCTCTGAGTCTCCACTGTCTGTTGTTCCACACTCGGCTCCCACGCGTGCACATGACGAGCTCCCACTTGCAAGTGAGAACATGCAGTTTCACTTAAGATAATGGCCTCCAGTTCCACCCATGTGGCTGCAAAATACATAATTTTGTTCTTTTTTATGGCTGAATAGTATTCCATCGTGTATATATACACCACATTTTCATGATCCAATCCTCTATTGATGGACACAGGTTGATCCCAAATCTTCGTTATTGTGAATAGTGCTGCAATTAACATACAAGTACAGGTATGTTTTTAATATATTGATTTCTTTTCCTTTGGGTAGATATCCAGTAGGAGGATTGCTGCGTCGTAGGGTAATTCTATTTTTAATTCTTTGAAAAATCTCCATTCTGTTAAGAAGCAGATTTAGCCGGGTACAGTGGCTCACACCTGTAATCCTAGCACTCTGGGAGGCCAAGGCAGGAGGATCACTTGAGGTCAGGAGTTTGAGACCAGCCTGAGCAAGAGTGAGACCCCGTCTCTACTAAAAATAGAAAAATTAGCTGGGCATGGTGATGCCTGTAGTACCAGCTACTTGGGAGGCTGAGGCAGGAGGGTCACTTGAGCCCAGAGTTTGAGGTTGCAGTGAGCTATGATCACAGCACTGCACTCTAGCCAGAGCTACAGAGCGAGACTTCATCTCAAAAAAAAAAAAAAAAAAGAGTGCCAGCTAGTGAGTTCTTATTTTAAATAAGATGCTCATATAGATCTCATTGAGAGATAATTGAGAAAAGACTTGAACATGGAGAAGTTAGTCAAGTGAGTATATGAAGGTAAAGCATTACACACAGAAGGAACTGCAAGTGTAAAGGCTCTGAGGCCAGGAGTGTACAAGGCCACCATGGCCAAAACAAAGTGAAGTGGGGAAGCATAGTTGGAGATCAGGGAGACAGAGCGTGAAGGGCCTTAGAAAGCATTGAGAGACCTTTGGGGGAAATAGAAAGCCATTGCAGAATTTTGATCGGAGATGTGATAAATCCAACTTATTTTAATGGAATCATTTTGGTGGTTGTGTTAATGCTGCTGATAGGTCAAGTAAAGTCAAGGCTGATTATTAACAATTAATCTTTTTTAGATCAATTAAAAAAACTGATTGCTCCACAGCCCCATCAAAGCAACCAGACTTATGGAGGAGAAGACAGGACTCCTTTGTTAGCCAAAATCTTTTCACTGGCCGACCATGAACTTGGCATGAGAAGGGTCGCTCAGTGAAACAAGCCAGTCAGAGAAGGGCAAACCCTGTGTGGTTCTACTCACAAAAGGTCCCTAGAGTCATCCAATCCACAGAGACAGGGAGTAGGATGGTGGGTGCCAGGGGCTGGGGAGGGGGTGGGGAGTGAGTGTTTCATGGGGACAGAGTGTCAGTTTGGGAGGATGAGAATGTTCTGGAGATGGAGGGTGGTGATGGTTGCACAGCCATGAGAATGCGCTTAATGCCACTGAGTTGTGCTCTAAAAATGGTTAAGATGGTAGATTTTATGCTATGTCTATGTCACCACAATTTTTAAAAATCAATTTTAAAAATTTAAGATAAAATGGAAGAAAAAGCAAAGCCCCTGCCCTCATAAGTTATGCTGCAGCGAGGGAGACAGGTATGAATGAAGTAATAACATACTGTGGCAGGCAGACTTCTAAGATGCCCCAAATGATCCCTACCTCCTGGTATTCCTGCCCTTGTGTAATTCATTCCCTCTCTTTGGGTGTGTGCTGGACCTAATGAAGAAGAAGACTCAGCTAAACTGTACCTGCATTCCTGCCCCACAGAAACTGAGATGATACATGCCATTTCAAGCCACTCAGTTTTGGGGTCATTTGTCATGCAGCAATAGGTAACTAATACACACACGGAATAGGAAAACTATAGGTTGGACTTAAGCACCATGAAGAAAAAAAAAGAGAGAGAGGCCAGGGGGGTGCTCACACCTGTAATCCTAGCACCCTGGGAGGCCGAGGTGGGAGGATTGCTTGAGCTCAGGAGTTCGAGACCAGCCTGAGCAAGAGTGAGACCCTGTCTCTACTAAAAATGGAAAGAAATTAGCCAAACAACAAAAAATAGAAAAAATTAGCTGGGCATGGTGGTATGTGCCTGTAGTCCCACCTACCTGGGAGGCTGAGGCAGGAGGATCGCTTGAGCCCAGGAGTTTGAGGTTGCTGTGAGCTAGGGTGACACCATGGCACTCTAGCCCAGGCAAGAGAGTGAGACTCTATCTCAAAAAAAAAAAAAAAAAAAAGAGAGAGAGAGAGTTCTTTGTGGGAATTAATGAAGTCAAGTGTGCTGAGAAGTGGGGACAACAGAGAGAACAGTTGGTGAAAAGGTGGAAAAGGGTTTGCCATGTTTGGAGAACTGGGAAACCAGGCTGGCCAAATGTTCTGGGAGAGGAGAGATAAGGGCAGGGCTCATAGACTATGTTGCAGAATTTGGATTTTATCGTAAGTGCAGTGTGATTCACTGAAGGGTTTTAAGCAGGTGAGGGTTGTAATCTAATTTATGTTTTAAGATTATTTTGAGTCTTGTGTAAAGAAAGGCTGAATTATAGGGAAGCAAGCATAGAAGTAGAGAGGCTAGTTAAAAACCACTTCAGCAAGAATCAATGGCAGTTTCGATGAGGGAATTGGCAGGGGAGATGATGGAGAGTGGGTGAATTTGAGAAATATTTTGGAAGGTGAGTAATTGACAGGACTTGGCACTGGTTTGCCTGTGTGGGCTGCAGGGGGGAGGAGGTGTCAGGGATGACTTCTAGCCTTCTGGTTTGAGCAATCTGATGGATTTGGTGTTGTTGCCTAAAATAGGAAAGCCTGGAGGAGGCACAGAAATTGAAGGTGTCAAAAGACTGAGTTCAGTTTCGCAGAGGTTATGCAGGAGATGTCTATGAGCTCTTAGCATTTAATGCCATGTTCCACCTGCACGGCACTTGCTTCATCATGCGCAACACATAATACGTGGGTAGCTATTTTTATTAGGAGACACCAAGTGACTTGATTCTGTTTCTGTTTTTCATAATTCACAATAAGAAAGATGCCTTGTAATACCAGCACACCAGGGATGATTCCTTCCTATGGAAGAATTCATAGCGTGCAATGTTTATTCATAACTATTTGGAGAATGAGGCTGCTCAAAGAAGGAGCTGCATACGCTGTGGGCTTTTATTCATTCAATACATGTTTCTGAAAACCTCCTAGGCACCAGGACCTATGTATGAGCAAGTATGTTGAGAGTGAGATAGAAAAAAAAAATACTAACAAATTTGACTGCATCAAACCGTTCCAAAATTTTCAATAGTAAAAGACACTGTGAATGGGTTTAAAATACAAGTGACAGGCTGGGAGGAAATGTTGATAATCTATGAAAGCACTTGAGACAGAACAAGTGTCTTGAAATAAAAATGGGAAGAGAGATGAAATGGACAATTCACAGGAGAACAAATATAAGAGACAAATAAATATAAGAAAAGATGTTCAACCCATGAAGATGATCACGGAAATACAAAATGAAACAATGTGAAATAGGCCCAGAGTGGTGGCTCACCCCTGTAATCCCAGCACTTTGGGAGGCCGTGGTGGGAGGATGGCTTGAGCCCAGGAGTTGGGCTGAGGTTGGTCAGCTGCGTACACACTTGTGGCCTCGTGGGAGCAGGACATCGCTGCTCAGGGGCACGTTTCCTCTGTGTCATTGTGAAAGGAGAGCCAGTTCTGAGGTCTGCACCTGGGCTCCAGCCTGGGTTGTTGTGGGACCAGCCGCCACACCCTTCACCCTCGCCTGGATGCTCCAACCCGCAGGTGCAGGCGCAGGCTGGTCCGGCAGGACAGGCCGCAGCGCGCCTCCTGGTGGCCCCGAGTGGCATTGCCCCAGCTCCTCGTCTACTGGGGCCACCTCCCGCTGCTTGCCCTCCGCTCAGATTTTGAAATAACAGTTTGAAATGACAGATTTTGCTAGATGGGGAAGTGGACTTAGTTTTGGGTTCTCAAGTTACCCAGTTTGGCGTGAAATATTTTCCTTCAAAGATAAAGGGACACTCCAGAGCCAGTGAACAAATTTTTTGGTGGCAAATTGGTTTGGGACATTCATTTACTGGACATGTGTATCTGGGGGCTACTGCGGGCCAGTAATACTGCACGGCAGGGTCTCTCGCCCCGGGTGCTGCGGACACCGGGCTGGGTCATCCTCTGGGGAGGGGCGTCCTGGGCACTGCAAGTGCTGAGCAGCGTCCCTGCCTCCACCCACCCCATGCCAGGAGCTCCCCCTCTTCCCAGCTGTGACAATCAAAAATGTCCCCAGACATTGCCAAGTGTCCCTGGCGAAGAAAACTGCCCCCAGCTGAGAACCTCTGCTCCCGTGAAAGACACAATTTGTTTCCTCCTGGTGTGTCATGGGACTTAGTCTGGTGGGGTTTGCAACCCCGGTGGGCTTGGGCTGCCGGGGAATCGCACACCCTGAGTGCAGAGGCAGCAGAGCCTCCTAATCCCTGATTTCAGATGGTGGCAGCTGCTTTCTGCCTCAAGGCTCAACGTTCTCCTGGAAGCCCAAGTCACGACTTAAACTCGAGCCCCGCCTAGTTGCCGTCCCTTTGTTCAGCACACCTCTGACGGGAATATGCAGAAAGATCCTATTTCTGACGCGTGTGGGATAGGGCGGTAATTATCTCCGACACGGTTCCCATCAAGTCACAGAGAGGAGCCGCTGGCTTCTGGGATGAGATGTTGACAGCTCCTCCTCCCCGCCCCCGTGATTCCAGAACAGAAAGTTCCTGGATGCGTCCTCAGCACTTGGGCTGGGTTTGGGGTGAACTTGGAAGAGGCTGTGCGGGTTCCCCTGGCGGTGGACAAAGCAAGGTGGGGGCAATGAACCGACGTACCTGGGAGGACCTAACACGGACGTGCAGGCTGTTGTGGGATACGCAACGCAGTGTAGCGCCCACTGGTGTTTCTCAAAGTAGGGTTCTCCAAGCAGGTGTGCCGAAGTCACCTGGGCTGCTTGCTTAAATGATCCAACAGGGAGCTGGACTAGGGGAACCCACGGACCGGACCAGGGCTTCTCACGCTCTGGTGTGCGTTAGAACCACCCAGAGGGAACCATGAACACACCCGACCGGCTCCACCTCCAGAGCAGGTCTAAGGTGGGACCAAGACTTTGCCTTTCTACTGAGGTCCCATGTGACACTGACACTGCTGGGCTGGGCACAGTTTGAAACTCACGGCCCTACCCTAGGTGCTCTGCTCCTCAGCAGTGTGGACACTGGGCCGACCTGGGCACTGCAGATGCTGAGCAGCGATCCCGGCCTCCACTCACTCCATGCCAGGAGCTCTCCCCTGCAGTTGTGACAGCCACAAGTGTCCCTAGACACTGCTGAGTGTGCCCTTGCCGCCCAGGTGAGACCCATTGCCTTAACCTGAAGAACCCTGCCCACCTTCCAGCCGTGGCCCAGGCCTCACCTCCGGACTGTGATTTTTGGGGTGTGATTTCTGGGAGCTGACAGTGGATAATGGCTGAACCTGAACTTCACCCCTACAAACCTCGGTTCTTCCTGACTGGAAGGGTAAAGGCCGGGCACCTAAGGAAGGGCTGACACAGGCGGTCTCACGCTCCGGGCACTGAGGTGACTAACTCACAACAGCCTGGGTGGTCCGCAAACTCCGTGCTGGTGGGGGGGGGCAGTTCCTGGAAGTTTGGGATTGAGGGGGTGTCGGTGGTGCCCAGAGGCCAACACAGAGACGGACAGAGATCGCGACGTCTATTTATTCCCACGTCACGCTCTGCACCACGGTTAGCATGGGAGTCAGCACACGTCTGGCTGCCGTGGCCAGTGGTGACCCTTCTTCCTACTGGTTACCTACGACACATGGTACTGCGTCTACATGGCCCGAGACTGCCAGGGAGCCTCAGGACGCGCCAGCTGACAAAACTGCTGCCGGGACAGCTCACCTCCCTCCCCAGCCCTCAGGAGCCAAGGCCACGCTTCCTAGCTCCGGTGGCTGTTTCAGGCCCATGAGGACCCCGGGCCTGTGCCACACAGGGGCAGAACAGCGGAATGGGACACACAAAGGCGGACCTCTGCCCGAGACAACAGGCCACGATCACGCCACTGGCTGTCAGCCATGAGGACTGGAGCGGGGGCAGGAATGGAACGCGTGTCTGTCAACATGCTCGGCTGGAAAAGAAGTCACAGACGCTGGTCCTGGGCACTGAGGATGGCTCCCGGGCTGGGGAGGCATGGGTGACAGCAGTCGTCTCTCAGGTGTCTGCGGCTAAAGAGTTCCTCATGCAAAGACACCAGGCCCATGGGTCACCGGCGGACCCTGGCGCCCAGGCCTTGGCTGGCAGTGAGCTCTCCCGGGCAGGCAGGTGGCCAGGGTGGCCGGGTGAGCAGAGAGGTCGACTTAGAAGGTGGCTTCTCACAGGACAGGAGAGTTCTTGAAAACAGACCCAAGGATGAGGGGCAGGGGTGCGGGGGACTATAAAAAGGGCTCCCGGAGCCACGGGAATGTACCACGTGGCTCAACCCCAAACCTGCCACTTCTCCAAGGGCAGCCTGAGACACACCCCCAGAGTTCTAGAAAATACTTTAGTGACTGGGCTTCCTGGAGGCGGAGGGGAGACGGTTGCTGGTCTGCGTTCGGCTTGCTGGCTCTTGTTTCGAGAGGGGTCTGGGGGCCATAAGGGAGTATAAAAAGGGAGGGGCAAAGGAAAAACAGGGAGAAAAATCCATCTTAACATGCACATCCGATTTCTTCTTCTCTCTCGAGCGGCCCAGCAGGAGGAAGTGGCGAAACATGAGAATGCTTCTGGTCGGCCGGGAGGACACGGTTGGGGCACCTGGAGGGAGAGACACGCAGGCTCAGGGCCCAGGTGGGAGCCCAGGATACGGAGCACCGTCTGGGGGGAGCGATTCCAGGGCAGATGGGCCACGTTCACGCGGTGGCCACATGTGGCTGGGGGCATCGTATCAGCACAGAGAGAGAACATGGACACTATCTAGAAGGTTCTACTAGTATAGACATGAAAGTGTTGGTGAAGCTACTTTGGATATAAGGTTACAACAGTGTAAAATTGATCTGGAATATGTTTTAAAAAAAACAAAAATGTAAAAGCTTATTAAAAAGAAGAAGGGCCAGGTGTGGTGGTTCACATCTGTAATCCCAGCACCGAGGCCAAGGAGGGAGGATCACTTGAGCCCAGGAGTTCGAGACCAGCCTGGACAACATAGCGAGACCCCCTTCTCTAAAAAAAAAAAAAAAAAAAAAAATTAGCAGGGCATGGTGGTAGTGCCTGTAGTCCCAGCTACTCGGGAGGCTGAGGCAGGAGGATCACTTGAGCTCAGGTGTTAGAGGCTGCAGTGAGCTGTGATACCACTGTACTCCAGCCTGGGCAACAGAGTGAGATCCTATCTCAACAAAAAAAAAAAAAAAAAAGAGAGAGAGAGAGGAGAAAAAATGGTGCCCAAAATATTAATGCTGGCTGCTGCTCTGGGCAGAAAGATAAAAGGTTACTCTTAATGCTTTTTAATGTTCTGTCCTTTAAAATTTTCTAGAGTGAGCATGGTTAAAACATTTAAAAAGTGTGGGTATGTGTGTGAGGGGAGATGATGGCGAAATAACAATAGGTCTCATCAAAGCAGAATAAAACGTCTCCTGGGGAAGACAGGGGGCTACTTGCCACCCACCCCAGGGAGTCAGCATTGGCTGGAGATGAGACAGAGGCCAGGAGCCCCTGGGGATGGAGTACAGCCACGGGGCCCTGAACCCACCTGGGACGTCTGGGCATGTTTTTAGGCAATTGTAAACATAACACCTGTTCACAGTGAGAAAACAGCAACAAAAGAACCCCACAAAACACAGGCAGACCACTCGGGAGTGGATGCAAAAGCAGGTCCTTGGCCCTGGCTTCACCACTGCCCGGGCAACCTCATTGCCACCTCTATAGTGGCTGTCCTAACACTTGTGCACAGGGCCCGTGGGGATCAGCCCCAGCCCCCCACAGCTCCGACCCAAGGGAGGGTCCTGAGATCGGAGACCTACCCCTGGCCTCCGTGACTCAGGGAGGCCCTCCCGAGCATGGCTCCCGTGCCTCCTGCTGCCCCGCTGGGGACTCACGTGGCAGGTCATTCCTGCTGGTCGTCGTTGCTGGCACTGGGGGTCCGACTTCGGATCTGACTCCTGAGCTGCTCTATCAACTCCGGGTTCTGCTGCTGCATCTGCTGAGCAAACTGCTGGCCGCTGTGGGGAGGTGTCAGGGCTCAGCCAGGCCCGAGGAGGAGGGGACACACCTCCCCACCTGGCCCCGCTGACCCTTCAAGTGGTTCTGGCTGCCCAGAGGACGCCGGGTCCTTCTGTGTCCCCGCTTCCCCCCGCCCTGCCGCCCACCCATGTCCTCCCCGAGGGGACCACTCACGCCTGGATGAGGCTGGCCAGGTCGTTCTGCGAAGGGCTGGTGCCTGGCGTTCCCAAGGGGTTGTGGCCGCCCGAAATCATCCCGGACATGCTGCAAATAGAGAGCCTGTGACGCGCAGACAGGACAGCAGCTGCCCAGCCCCACTGCGGCCCCTCACTGATGGCCCGGGAGAGAATTCCTTCTCACCCCTTCCCCTGCCACCTGTCGGACCCCGCAGGTCCCAAACCCACCCTCCTCAGGCCCTGTGAATTTTGTCAGCTTTCCCAGGAACATCCTTTTTTGGCAAAGACAGCAGTTCCCAGCCAGGGTGATCCTATCCCCAGAGGACACTTGGCAATGTCAGCATTTAACTGTCATTACTGGGGCAGAGGAGCTCCTGGCATCTGCTGAGTGGAGGCAGGGAGGCTGCTCAGCACCTGCAGGGGCCAGCACGGCCCCATGTGCCCGCAGTGCTGTGGCTGGGCAACTGTGCTTTACGATCTCACCGTGGAAACAGGCTGGCGGTTCCCCAGGAAGTTAAACAGTTACCTGTGAGCCAGCAATTCATTCGCAGGGACACATCCCAGATAACTAAAAACAGGGACTCAAAGAACAACTTGTGCCCCAACATGCCCGGCAGCGCCATTCACAAAAGGTGGAAACAGCACGTGAGCACTGAGGGATGAGGACATACAAAACAGTCCGTCCACACGTGGAACATCACTCGGCCACGGAAAGGGACGAGGCTCTGTCACAGGCCACAGGGTGGATGGACCTTGAGGACATCGTGCTCAGTGAGAGACGCCTGACACAGAAGGACACACAGTGTGTGACTCCGTTTACGTGACAGTCCAGAACAGGCAGCTCCACGGAGACGGGACGTGGATTCGTGGGTGCCAGGGGCTGGGGAGGGGGTGGGAGTGACTGCTGATGGGGACGGGGCTTCCTTTTGGAAGTGATGAAAATGTTTTGGTGCTAAAAATACTGGTGACAGCTGCACGACATTGTGAATGTACTTGATGCACTATGTTGTACACTTTCAAAGGTTAAAATGTTGACTTTTATGTTACGTGTATCTTGCCACAGTAAAAAGACATTTAGGCGCAAGCAGATACAAAGGAGAATGGTTGTCACTTACAGCTGTTGAACTTGGGGATTGTTCATTAGGTTTGATGCCTGAAAAAAAGAACAGCTTTGTCAGAAAAAGCAAGCTTCCACACACATTATTTTCTTTAATTACAAATCTTTATCTTGCAGGCTGTGCTCAGGGCTCGAATGCCTCGGTGAGGCATGCATCTCCTCCAGCGCTCCTCCAGCTTGTGCTGGCTGACTTCAGGGTTATAACAAAAATAAAAGAATCTTCAACTTAATCAAGCACATGCACACCAGCAGGAGCTGGGCATTTGGTCTTTCCCACCCTTTTCCCATGTTCTGCCTCTCCTTCCTCATGAGCTGGGACCTCACATTTACCACTGACGTCCTGTTTGGACACCTGTTTTGAGCAAGATCCCACAGCGCCACGTCACGTTTCCACCGGCAGCTCAGGGTGGGCTGTGCGGATGCCTTTCCGTTCCTGACACTAGGGGGCTTGTCTGGTTTCCGGCTTTGCTCTATCAGGTGAGAGTGCTGTCCTGGGCATTTCCTTGTACTAACTTGCCCATTAGGATTACTCCTTGGGATCTACTTAAAGTGGACAAGTAGGAACTTAGCAGGGGTCACCAGCTACAGGGTCTCTGACCCCACTCAGCTCTGTATTGTGTATCTGTACCATATACCTGAGCCGAGTGTGAATGGGCGTGGCCATGCCAATAGAACTCTGTTAACAAACCCTGCAGTGGGCTGTAACCTGCCCACCCTGCGTGCCTGACGTCAGAAGCAGTCGGGCCGAGATGCCCTTTGAAGGGCCAGCGCCCGCCCACCCTCCCGTTTCTCATGGAGACAGACAGGTCTCTGGGCGGCCTGGCCAGTGGCCTAGGCCACAGTGAACATGGCAGTCCCTGCTGATTTACGTGGCTACACGCTCCCTGCTCTGGCGAGAACACTCCTCTGACTGCCAGTGAGGGTGGAGGCTTTTCTCTTCCTACCTGTTTTAGGGGAGTCCTTGCATCTCGAGGCCGTGGTAGCCAGCAGATCAGCTGGAGGGTGGGAAAGACCACCCAGGAAATGGACATGTGCGGGGACGGCCCTCTGAGGGCCCCAGCCAAACGATGTCCCTTCTGTGGCACCAGGATCCTGGCATCGGGAGGGGGCCTGGGCACCTGGTGCTGAGTTATCTCATCTGCACCTCAGGAAGGGGACGTGGCTGTGCCGTCACCACTGGCCCCACGTTGCAAGGGGGAAGCAGGCTGGTTGAGGGTGGGGCGCGGTTTTTCATTTTCCTGGTTATTCAGCCGGGAGGGGAAGGATACTGTTTGTTCTCCGTGCTCACTACTGGTGGGCTTTGCTTCGGGGTAGTCCTGGGGACATGTGACATCAACATCTGGCACATTTTTGATCATCACAACTGAGGTGGGGGAGCCCCTGGCACAGAGTGGCTGGAGGCCGGGGATGCAGCTCAGCTCCCTGCAGCACCCAGGACACCCCCAGCAAGTGAGAATCATCTGGTACTAAAGGCCGACAGCGGGAAGCCCTGGCCCAGGCAGAGCCACGACTCGGCAGGTGAGCACCTGCATCGTGTGGGGACGCAGAGGGGCGGGAAGGGGGGCCCCGTGGAAGGTGGGGGGCTGTTACCAACCATGCTCATGAAGCTCGGGTTGTTCAGCAGGCCGGCAATGTCGAAGCTGCCAACGCCTCCCGTCTGCGGGTGAGAACAGCACTGGTTAGTGACGCTTGGACACGGACCGTGACGGGCAGGCCCCTGGGAACTGAGAAACAACGTCCCCTACAGGGCTCGACGTTCTGTCCACCTGAGCCAGTCCCCACGGCCAGAGAGGGCTGTGAACTACAAGGCTCGAGCCACAGGGCTGATCGCTTTGGGAAAAGCGTGGTATGTTATCTACAGCCTTTTTTTCTGTGTTCTGATGTTTTGACACCTTAGGGCCTTGCAGACCTGGGAGAGCTGGCCGCTCCCAGGGGTGGCCGATTCCTAGATAGCAAAGGGCCGGCCCAGAAGTGCACCCTTCGGATGCAAACCAGCCGGCCCACAGCCCACACCCCACACTTCCTTCACTGGGAGCCCACGCTGGGGGCCAAGATCTGTCTGCCTTAATCACCAGGGCCAGGTACCAGATGCCCAGGGGTGGCCCTTACACCCAGGGCCCGCTGACGTGATTCACACGAGCCAATCCGAGTCTGCTCATGCTGCCTTGCCTGCAAAGCCACAGTGAAGGCTCCTGCCCACGTGTGCCCCTAGCCCGGCCTTCCCGGGTGGCCCTGCCTGCCTCCTGCTTCTAGGGACCTATAGGCATGAATGGCTTCCCTACGACAGTCATTCCCACTCTGGGTGTCTCACCACACCCAACTGAAACACTCCCAGGGACCCTTACAATACACAGGCCAAGCCTCGGGCTAGGGAGAACACCCTTGGGCCGCCCTCGCCTCCCCGTCAGACTCACGGGACTCGGGGCCTCTCGCAGCTTCAGCTCTGCGATCTTGAGATTCGACTTGTACGTCTCATTGTCGGGGTCCAGCTCCAAGGCCTTCTTGTAGTAGGCCACAGCCTCCGCATGCTTGTTCAGACTGGACAGCGCCAGGCTGCGGGACAGAGATGGCCCCAGGAGGCGGCCTGTCCCTGTCACCGCAACTCCACTGGGCCACTCTCCAAGCCCTGGTCCCTGTGGGCCCCAGCAACCCCCAAACCGCCAGGGATGGCATCACCCCTGCCTGCTCATGGCGCCACACACAAAAGTACTTCCCAAGCCCGAAGGTGGGGCTGAGCGGAGGGAGGGGGGTGTGTGAGTTAGCGAGAAATGTGCGTTTGGTCTCCACCCTGGCTCCCCGCACAGGGTTCCTAGAACCCCTGGAACTTCCTGAACCACAGGAGTATCTCTTGTCTCGCAGCAGCAGCCCTGGAAACCCTCACCTGAGTTGTGTGAGAGGTGACTGGTGGGGCAGAACCCTGGATGGAGCTGGTCCCCAGAGGAGCAGATGTGGAGCAGAGAGTGGACTCCCAGCCCACCCTCCCCGACCCGCAAGGAGATTCGGTCATAAAAACCCTCGAGTGATGCAATCCGGAGAAATCCCACAGGGACCAAGCTCACTCTGAAGTTAGTGTCAGGACTGCACTAGGGGCGGAGAATCGGTCTCAGGGGTGGAAAAACCACACAAAGTGGGGGCGGCCCAGACTGAGAAGAAGGGTGGGACAGGCGCTGGGCAGCACTCACCCCATCCTGCCATAGGCCTTGCTGTAGGCCGGGTCTATGCAGATGGCCCTCTCGCAGTCCTGCACCGCCCCCGCGTAGTTCCCGAGCTTGCTGTAGGCCGCAGCTCTGAGGAGACAGGGACAGGGTGGGCCCCTCACCAGCGGCTCTGCGCCACGCAGGCAGCAGGAGGGAAGTCAGCCGTGTTCCTCCCGCGCTACCTGAGAGGCGCAACCTGGGCTGTGAGCCTCAGTTTCCCCATGGAGATGGGGCTGATACTGGGCTGCTGAGAGGTGATGGGCTCAAAACACCACAGGCCGCTCAGAACGGCGACTCTGAACTTTTTTATCTGTTTGTGACGGTGTTTAGGTTTGTGGTTGGACGAGAGCAGCGAGCAGGATCCTGGTTTATACTGCCAAATAGCGAGTTACAAAAAACTGATCCAGCGCCACTGAGAGGCTGACGTCAAAGCTACCAGCTTACGACATATGAGCCATTTTCCCAAGTTTTAGTATTTCACTTAACGTTCCTCCTCGTTTCCCAGGCACAGAGAGGCGTTAAGGAGAAACCACCTGGTGACCAGCAGCCACGTGGAGGGCAGGGCAGGCCGGAGCGCGCTGCACAATCCCTGCAACTTTCCCCTAAGCTAGGAGTAGACGCAAACCACAAGGTGAGAGAGAAACAAAACCCCAGGGCGCTGCACCCGAGGCGGGGTGGGTCACGCCGTGGCCGCCCAGGGGAGCGCGCGATCCTCTGCTTCCCACTCCTCCCCCTGGCCGCTGCCAGCCCGCGAGCATGGCTCCACATGGGAGGCTCCGCGGGTCACCCGCCTTTCACAAGCGGAGGCCAGACGCGGCTCTCCGCTATTATTAGTCACACTACCGCGAACAGATGCACAGATGCTCTCACATTCTCGGCTATTTTCTTGGCGTGACGTCCTGTGTGGAGCACGGAGCCTCCTGATTTCAGCGTCACTACCGACTCTCCCCAACCCCCTCGCTGTGCCTGACACCTGACCACGTGCAGAACTGCCCCCAACGACCCCTCACTGGCAGAGGCCTCCCCCGTCTCAGGCCCTTGCGGAGCATCTCGGAGGACAAGGACGTGCCGCCGCCTGGCCGCCCCGCCCAGGCAGGCCCGAGCTGGTACCTGTTGCAGAAGTAGACGGCGTTGGCAGGGTTCAGCTCGATGGCTCTGCCGTAGAGGTGCACGGCGGCCTCGAAGTTCTCCACTTTCATCTGCTCGTTCCCTGAAGAGGAATAAAAGAACGTTTAGCCAGGTCATCCACGCCTGACTCAGGGGTCTAGACGACATCGCTCTTGGCTCTTCTGGCGTGTACTCAAGGGGATTAACTCTCAGTCTCGGCTACGGGGGCATCTGGACCTGCTGGGGTCCAGCCACGAGCTCTGGTCTCCGCACCCGCTAAGGTGTGGGGGTGGGCGGTAGGGCCTGACCTGTGCCAGCCATGGCAGCCATCACTGCATGGGTCGTGACCCCGGCTCAGGGACCAACACTGTCCTTTTTCTTTTCCTTCAGAAACAGCCCAGGCAGGGGCCCGTGTGCCAGAATACTCAGCAACGGGACTTTTCTCTAAGGCACGGGTCCTGGCTGGCGGGAGGAGAAAGGCTGGCCCAGACCCAGCTCTGAAGACACAAACCCAAGCTTCCCGCTCCCACCCCATGACCCCAGTTAAGGGTCAGGCATTGGGGAGATGGGCTCTGCCTGTGTTTTTAAAAACAGTTTTGCTGATATGATTTACGTACCATAAAGCTCACCCTAAAGTATAATTCAGTGGATTTTAGTATATTTACTATGTTGTACCACCATCATTGCTATCGAATTCTAGAACATTCCATCACCTCAAAAGGAAGCCCTGTCCCCATCAGCAGTCATTCCCCCTCCCCTTGAAACCACAAATTCACGTCCTGTCTCTGTGGATCTGCCTGTTCTGGACATTCATATAAATGCAGTCACACACTGTGTGTCCTTCTGTGTCTGGCGTCTCTCACTGAGCACGACGTCCTCAAAGTCCATCCACACTGTGGCCTTTTCCTGGCTGAGTGATACTCCAGTGCGTGGATGGACCACCTTGGGTTTATCCATCACCCATCTGTGGACACTTATGTTGTTTTCACCTTTGACTGTTGTGAACGATGCTGCTGTGAATGTTCGTGGTTAAGCTGTTGTGGGAACACATTCCCAGGTCTCTTGGGGGTGGATCTAGGAGTGGGATTGCTGGGCCCCATGGAAACTCTGTTCAACCCTTTGAGGAACCACCAGCTGCGTACGAGGGCAGAATCTCTCCACGTCGTGCATCTGTGTTCTCACAATCGCCTCCCCCAGCGCCAGCGACCAGCTTGCTGCCCTTGAGAGACGTCCCCAGGCTGGTCTGGACCAGGTGGCTTCCCCCTCTCCCACGGCCCCCTGCATCCAGGCAGTTACTACTGCAGGGACAGGGAGCCCCTCCCTCACCTTCAGTCTTGAGGCGCTCTGCCTCCGCCGAGTCCTCCTCGGAAGGCGGGGTCCGCTCGGGGCTCCTCAGGTCCTGCGGCATCTCCTGGCCCCAGGGCAAAGACGACCTCTGTCCTCTCTCTCCAGCCCAGTGCCCTCTGACTTCCAGGGCCGCCTGAGAGGGCAGCCAGGCTCCGAGGGACCCAGAGGCTCTGCAGGGCACTCCTGGCCCCTGTGCCTCAGGCCCCACCTCTAGGACGAGGACAGCCAATCGCTCCTTGTGGCCCGAGGTTCCCAGCCCCCGAGATGATGCAGGCAGAGCACCCAGGCCCTGCGGATGTCACCCACTGTTGCTGCTCTTAACTGGGGGGCAGGGGCTGGGGGAAGCCTAGGGGCTCACCTTATTGGCAGCAGCCGCTTCAAATATCTCCGGCAGGGTCTGAGGGAGTGCAAGGTCACTGTCTTCCACTGTCACCCCAAAAGCGGTCTCCAGGCACTGGATTGCAACTGGAAGGGGGGAAAAGTCACCCACAGGTGTCAAAGGCAATCCCGAGCTTACTTTTCAGGGCCCAGAGGGCAGGGCTGAGGGTATTCTTCTCCAGCCACGCTTGTTCTCAAAGACCCCGGGACACACTGGGCACGTCTGTGCCCCCCAGGGCCCCTGCTTGGAATTCTCCTCCTTCCCAAGCCTCAGAAACTGGAGACAGACGGACACGCCCTGCACACCCTGCGACGGCGGGGGAGGCCATGGGCAGAGTGGGGCCCACGTGGTGACCTCGGGCCTCTGTGGGGTCACAATGCTGGGGCCACCTGGCTAGGGGGCGGTGGGGGCTCAGGCTGTCCGTGTGTGTTGGGGGGAAGGTCCCCGGGGACACTGTCAGATCTCCAAGGGAACCCGGCTGGAGGAAGAGCTTGAAGCCAGCCCCAAGGCAAGTCCTGCATTACTAGGTTTGTCCCAGGGGCATCAGTCCCAGACAGGAGCCCACTAGCCTCTTGAGGGCACCTCCAGAGCTTCCTCTCCCTGAGACCTGGGATGGGGGGACAGGGGGAGGGTGGCGGGCGCCCACCTACCCTCCAAGCTCTCCTGGGCGTCGGACGAGAGCCCCCCGTGCCGCAGCTGGTCGTGGAGGAACCGGATGATGGCGTAGGCCAGGCGCTTCTTGTTGTCCATCCTGAGCCGGGAGGAGCAACGCTGGGGGGTCCTCAGGATCTTCGGGGCCAAGTTTGGAGCCTGAGTGCTGGGGGCACAGGCAAGTCCCTTGCCCCACTGTGCCCCTTCACACCCCACCAGACACCCCAGACCTGTCCCCTAACTCGCCCTGATAGAGCCGCTCTGCTGGCGCTGGCTCGTCTCACTTGAGGTGGAAATGTCTAACTGTGCCCGTTCGCAGACGGACCCGAGGCTCCGGAGTTCCCAGATCCACCCATGCACAGGGCCGGAAGCGATCGCGGTCAGCAGGTACCTGGGGGCTGCCCGCCGCACTCCCAGTTCTCCTTACTGCTCCTCCTGCAGCACCGAGGCCTCGTGGGAGCCCAGCCCTGCGACGCCTTCATTTCAGACTCTGGCCCCATAGCCAGGAGAGAACCAATCTCTGTGGCTTTAAGCCACCAGACTGTGGTCATTCAATGGCAGCCCCAGACCTGACTAAGGCACAGCCCTTGCATTTGAGAGGGGGCCGGGGACGTTTTGGGTCGTGGATCACAGCAGCGTGACTCGAGAAGCAGAGGCCAAGGAGCCGGGTGACCGCCCTCTGAGCTCCCAGGACTCTTGGGTGGGTGACTTCGCCTGTCTGAGCCTCGGCCCTCATGTCTGAAAGGTGGGAAATGCCCACTAGGGCCGCTGTCGGGACCACGGCTCTCGGGGGCCCCCCGGCATCTGCTGTTAATATCACAATTCCTCAGGGTAAGTCGTGCAGCACAGACCTGGGTTGGCCGTTTTTGACTGTGTGATCTCAGGAAAGCAACTCTGAGCCTCAGTTTCCTCCTCTGTCACCCGGGAAGGTGACAGCAGATCCCCACGGGGTGGGTGTGAGGAGGAGGAAGACACGGAGTACACAACGCTGGGTGTGCAGCCCCGTCCTGGCAGGCGCTGCTTGGTTTTAGGAAATTTAAGCCTTGGGTGGTGGCTCTTCTTGAACATGTGCCAGAAGTGCCCAGATCAACACTCGCTGTGGCTACGCCAGAAAGACTCCTGGACTGAGCAGTTCTGCTGGCAGCAGTGGAGGGTTCTCCTGGCCGAAGGAGGCAGTGGAAGGGCTGCGCTGGCATCAAGGTGTGGCAGGGCAGCATGCCCAGGGAGGCCCTGTGCAGGGACGGGGGCCCCCGCCCTCTGAAGCCACCACAGTCCCCTCGGCCGGGCCTCCCGCCTTTCCTGGAGGCCCTCCCCACCCAGGGCCCCGGGTGTCTCCCTGAGAGGGGCCGCTTCCTTCGCCGCTGGACGGCGCACAGGGAGAGAGAGGCGTAGCTCAGCAGGCCACCTTTTTGGCTGTGGCCTGTGCCCTGGGCGACCAGACGTAGAGGGAAAGGGAGAGGCAGCCCTAGGTCTCTGGAGTGGGGACCTGCTGGGATCAGGTACAGGGGCTGAGCTCGCCCCCCAGAGGGGTTCCGTGGGGAGATCCTGAAACGCAGGCTGGGTAGCACGGGGCCTGGCCGAGCGGACCGCCAGCCTGGGGCTGAATGAGGGAAAACACCGGGCTAGAACGAATTTCACATCTGCTTGTGACAGCTGCTTCGTAATAACTTGTTAATCTTCTGTGCTTTGTGCCCTGATCCGATTTCCAAAAAGCGACTGAAATAACAAACACCTAGACGGAGAAACGCTGTCCCAGGACCCAGGTGGCTGACGTTCTCCTCTTGAGCTAACGCAGCACAGAAACAGCACACCCGGGGGTCTTGCCTGCCAGATTCTACCCCTAGCTGAGCGCCAACGACCCTCTGCGCACACACAGTCACACAGACAGGAGGCTCCATTCGATGAATGCTGTTACGGGCTGTGTCCCCCAAAATCCATATACTGAAGTCCTAACTCCTGGGACCTCAGAATGTGACCTTATTTGGAAATAGGGTCTTTCCAGATGGAATCAGTTAAGATGATGTCATACCAGAGTAGGGTGGGACCCCAGTGCCATAACCAGTGTCTTTATAAAACGGGGAAATTTGGGCCAGATGCAGCAGCTCACGCCTATAATCCCAGCACTTTGAGAGGCCAAGGCAGGAGGAGCCCTTGAGGCCAGGAGTTCGAGACCAGCCTGGGCAACATAGTGAGACCCTAATGTCTACAAAAATAGAAAAAATTAGCCGGGCATGGTTGTGCGCCTATAGTCATAGCTATTCAGGAGGCTGAAGCAGGAGGATAGCTTGAGTCCAGAAGCTCCAGGCTGCAGTGAGCTATGATGAGGCCACCGCACTCCAAGCCTGGGTGACTGAGTGAGCCCCTGTCGCAGAAAAAAAGGGGAGGAGAGGGACACAGACAGGAACACAGGAGGATGCCGTGTGGACGAGGGCAGATGTTGGGTGAGCACCCACAAGCCAAGCAATGCCAAAGATCAACAGCTCCCACCAGAAGCTGGGAGAGCCCTGGGAGGGTCCTCCCCACGGCCTCAGGGGGAACCAGCACCACTGACACCTAATCTCCGACTTCTGTCCTTCAGAACTGTGAGTCCACACGTTTCTGCTGTTTAAGCCGCGGGCCGGTGGCACCTTGTTCTGGCAGCCCTGGCCCATAAACAAGCGCGCTGTGAGGCAGGCCTGTAGTAGAGAACCACCTCTACCCTTAAAACACCCCAGCGGGCAGGCTGCTCCTGTTTTTAGATGCGCTGACTCAGGCAGAAGGGCTTGGTAGTCTGCCCAGGGCTGAGCGGCCATGAGGAGGACCGGGCTGTCACAACACAACACGGAAAGAAGCAATGACTGCTGTGTCCACCGCAAGGGACAGTGCCAAGGGACAGAGGAAAGAGCAACCAGCTGTGCTTCGCCACTGTGCTGGGGACCGGGAGCCGGCAGCCAGAGGGGCAGCTCCTCCTTCCACAAGAAAAGGAAGCTTTGTATCCTTTCTACACGAATGTCCATTTGAGCCGTAAGCGCCCAGATGTCTGATGGCCCAAGACACACAGGTTAACACACATGTGCGCACACGGAGGCCGTCTGGATACCACCACCCACGCACAGGCCCCATTCGGGTGAAACTGGAAGCAGAGCCCCAAGGACCGAGAACACAAAGACCACCTGTCTGATCTGCTTCCTGCAGACCTAGAACATCGACGCTGTGAAATACCTGCATGGCTACCTTGGCAAAGGAGGGGGCACCTCCGGAGAATTTTTAACAAACTGATCTCCCCTAAAACGCAGCCTTCACGTTCTAGGCGGGCACACTGCAGGAGCCCCGTGGATGCTACTCACCCACGGCCACCTCCTTCTAGACTGTTTAATGCCCACAACGTTAGTGCTCAGTGGGTGTGATGCCCCAGGGGACACCTGGTGCAGTCTAGAGATACACTCCTGGCGCAGAGTGGGCAGAGGCCAGGGTCGCTGCTCAGCACCCTACAGTGCCCAGGACCCTCCCCGCCCCCATTAGGAATGACCTGGCCAATGTCCAGGGTGGAGGGGACAGACTCTGGACTAGAATAATAATAGGACAGCATGAAGAGCCTGTGGGTCCCTCTGCACGGTGACCTACACGGTAGGCACTGTGACCCTTTGAGAAAGGACGCAGGCTCAGACTGGGGATGGCGGTGTCTGCCCAAGGCCACGCAGGCAGTGACGGGTGGGGCTGGGGCCCAAACTCAGCAGCTGCCTGACCTGCCCCCATACCCCATGAGAAATCGGGGCTGTTTAGCGTCTTAGTCCCCTTAAGGTGCCCCAGAGGGGGTGAGGAGCCTGTGCCCCAAAGAAAACGAGGAGTGGGCCCCCTGACCACATCCTCGTTACCTGACACTCGCCAGAGGCAGGCAGGTCAGTGACCCTCCAGGCTTTAAACGCCGCTGGCATCAGACTCAGCTTATGGAGGCCACTCGGTGCTTAGAAGTCATGGCACGCAGGGTGTGCTTGAAGTTGTTTCCATTTCAGGGAAAACGACAACCATCGATAATTATTTAAAAAAAAAAAAAAAAAAGGGAATGAAAGAAGCCAGACACAAAAGGCCACATGGTATATAATTCCATTTACATGAAATGTCAGAAGGGGCAGATCCACAGAGACGGGAAGTGGATTCGTGGTTGCCAGGGGCTGGGGAGGGGGCGGAGAGTGACAGCTGATGGGGACGGGGCTTCTTTATGGGGTGATGCAATATTCCAGAATACGACGGTGATGATTGCACAAGTCTGTGAATGTACTAAAAGCCACTGAATTTTATGCCATGTGAACTATATTCTCAATTTTTTAAAAGAGAAAGGCCTAAAAGAGCTGTGTTTCATGCAGCTGGACAGGAAGTTAGGGTCTCCCAGAAAGCTCCGTGGGGATGAGTTTTCTGCCCCCATCTCTGCACACAGGGGAGAGCCCACACCTCCGAGTTCTGGGATCGGGACAGACCAGAGCCCGGCAGACCAACAGCTGGCCCAGAATCTGAGGGTTTCCTGTGAGACACAGCAGGGTCCACTGCACACAGGAAAGTGCAGCCGCAACGGTGAAGTCACCTGCCCCGGCTAATGGGGTTCAGAGAGCAAACTAGTCAGGTCTGCTGACCCCCAAACCCAAGGAAAACAGACAAATGCCACCCAAGATATTTTTGACTTACAGAGTTTTTTTTAAAACAGATATTTGTTTTGACAGAAGCATGATTCGCAACAGCCAAAAGGTGGAAACAACCCAAGCGTCCACGGACAGGTAAGTAGACAAACACACCTGGACCATCCATGCCCTGGAATATCACTCGGCCATGAAAAGGGACGAGGCTCTGACACAGGCCACAGCGTGGATGCACCCTGAGGACATCGTGCTCAGTGAGAGACGCCAGACACAGAGGGACAAATCCTGTGTGGTTCCACTCACAGGAGGTCCGTGGAGTCATCCGATCCACAGAGACAGGCAGTGGAGTGGTGGGTGCCAGGGGCCGGGGAGGGGGCGGGGAGTGAGTATTTCATGGGGACAGAGCTTCAGTTTGGGGAGATGAGAAAGTTCTGGAGCTGGAGGGTGCTGATAGTTGTGCAACCATGTGAATGTGCTTAACATTGCTAAACTGCACACTGAAAAATGGTTAACATGGTAAATTCTACGTATTTAGAAAAAAGTTTCTTTTCAAAGTCTGGGGTCCTTTGGAAAAGACCCTCTGTGACCTGTGCAGCTTGATTCTTTTGTACATTGTGTTCTAAATCAGGCTTGAAGGTCACAGGCCAGGCGTCCATTTAGTGCACAAAGGTTTCTGCATTTCTTAGGAGGTCACACTTTAAATGATTACACGACAGGTTGAACCAGGTAAGGCTCCCATGAGGCTGTACCTGACTTACCTACTTCAGGTCTGGAACAAAGCAACAGCAAGTCACAGAAACCGGTCCTGCCTAAGTCCTCCCACAAACCTACAAGACTGGGGGTCACCACCACATCTTACAGAGGGGGGGTGACAGGTCCAGAGGAGTGGCGAGTGCAAGATCATACAGTTAACAGCTAGAGCTTCGAGTTCAGGCACCACTTCTGAGGACTGTTCCTCTGTCCGACACCCGGGGCCCAGCAAGACCCACGCTGGGCTGCGTGTGTGTGTGTGTGTGTGTGTGTGTGTGTGTGCGCGCGCGCGCGCGCGCGCGCAGCAGGGGTATCTGTATTGCGTCCTTGGGAGCTAACATAGAACAAAGAAATCTGTGAGAATTGAAGAAGGCAGCTACTGACCTCCTGAAGGGATCACTGAGGGATCAGAAAATCGAAAGAAGTCAGACTCATTTCTGGTGCTCTCTGTTCTTCCAATCTTTCTCCTGTCCACGCCTGACATCAGGGCCTTTGCACATGCTGCCCCTCCTGCTGGAACACCCCTGCCCCCAGTGAACTTGTCAGCCCCAGTGGGGCAGACTGGGTGGTCTCTGCCCGCTCCCCTCTTCTCCTCATTCCCCTGGGGCAGGGACAAACTACTACCAGTCGCCTGTTTTTGTAAATAACGTTTTCCTGGCCCACAGCCACACCCATTCGTTGCTGTTTTCATGTCTCCGGCAGAGTTGAGCAGAATTGCCCTTAGGTGAGACCCCCTCCTGGTTCAGCGGAGTCCACTGACCCCCAAGAGACTCTTTAAGTCCCATGACCATCTACGCATTTAAATGCATAAACTAGGCAGGAACCTTCAGGCCTGGGCAACATAGTGAGTCCCTGACTCTAAAAACAATAATTCACACACTGAGTGGGGAGGGAGGGAGGTGGGGAGTCCCAGGAACTGGGGGGTCACCTGGTCTGTACTGTCTGCCCCATCGGGAGTTTATTCTGGTGTCCACTGTGAGCAGGAAGAAGACTTAATTTTTTCCCAAATAATTAATTCGGGGTGTCTCCACCTTGGCACTGTTGACATCTTGGGTGGATAATCCTCTGTCCTGGCCACTGCAGGTGCTGAGCAGTGTCCCTGGCCTCCACCCTCTCCGTGCCGGGAGCACCCTCAGTCGTGACAATAACAAATGTCCCCAGACATCGCCAATTGCCCCAGTTGAAAATTACTGACAGCCACTAAATGGGAAAACGAAGGTTCCAGTCAGTACAAGTCAGCTTTTTCTGGCCAAATAACTCTGCTGTGAACTTTTGGAAAATCTGTTTGCAGAGTATTCTGGGTTTCAGAGCTGCAGAAGAGGGACAGTGGATCTGTGGCTGAGGGCCACTTACCTAAGGTAAGTACAGGGCCTAGCCTGGTAAGTGATGTGGGTCTGTGGTTCTAGAACCTGCTACTTCTCTCCCCTCACCAAGCCGGGAGGACACAAGATGGTTCTCAGATCTTCCTTCAACACCTGGATTTTCACATAGAAAGTTTTCTGCTCTTTGGAGCCAGATGCAGCAAACACGGGCAGGCACGCTCCTTCCTCAACTGCGACGAGGCACGCCCAGTGTCTTTTGAACAATCACAACTTGTGGGGTTCTGGCTGCGGGACAACATTCCCAGAGAAGGCCCACTCTTTCTCTGAACAGTGAGGGCTTTATGAGCGCTCAGACACCATCACCGGGCCTGGTGTGAGAGGCGGAGGACGCTGGTCCCAGCGCCAGCTCCGCTCGGTGGGCTTCAGGATCCCTTTCAGCTCTGAGTCTATGACTATATATCACCTTTTCATTTTCTCACTACCATAAAAATAAAATGAAAACAACAGAGCCTTTATTCCTGTCTTATTTCCCTGCCCAGAACAGATCACTGAAAGGGAAAAATGGCTCACCCTACCAACAAGAGGTCATTTTGCTTCCCTACACGCTGGGAAGGAGAGGTACCCCCTGCCCACTCCCGTCCTCAACCCACAGCAAAGTCAGGAAAGCTGTCTGCTCCGTCTCCATTCCTGCCGCCATCTTGGGACATGTGAGTTCTACCTCAGTCCTGTCCACTCCCAACATGAAAGCCCTGTTTTCTTCTAAAATGCCACCAGGATGTCATCATGCACATAAAAATCCTCCACTGCTCCCTGGAACCTCACAAGCGTGCAAGGAGGCCCCTCGCCAGCCGGCGTCATCTGCAGGGCCCACTCAAACTCAAGCGCTCACCGCTCCTCCAACTCCTCTGGGAAAGAAACTCACTACTGCAAACCCTGAGTCTTCGTCCTACCTCTGTCTGGCATGTCTTACCAGGTTCTGTACCCCTTTATGGGGCCTGTCCTTCCTTTGAACCCCTGTACCTGGCAGTGTCTAACCTGTGCAAACTAAGGGACACATTAGATCATTGGCAAATTCAGAGTCAAATGATAGAGTTCTGTGGGGATGTCACTCCTCTCTGGGTCTTGGCTTCTTTCTGGGTAAAAAACAAACTGTCCTGCCCACCTACCAAAAATTCCTTCAGCTTTTACTGAGCATTTCCTACCAGGGCCAGCACTGGGTCTTGGCAAAAAAACAAAAAAAACGTAGAACTGAGTAGACTACAGCTCTCAAAGATTCTATGATCTGGGAGAGAGCTTACGCCTGTCTGGAGTCATTCTCGCTTCTAGGAAGATTTAATCATAAAACCTCTGCTCAAATCCTTGGCGTGCTCAGGACTTTCCAGGCATCCAGCTAAGTGCTGTGCATGCACCGGCTTATTTCAGGGGCCAGCACAGGTTTTCTGGAAAGCACCAGAGGAAAAACTTTCACCTCTGCAGGCCATAGGTTTTTTGTGGCAACTACTCAACTGTGCCCTTGTAGCTCAAAATCAGCCACAATGTGTAAATGAAGGAACGTGGCCGTGCTCCCAGAAAACTTCATTCACAAAACAGGCCGCAGCTGGATTTGACCTTCTGCTCACAGGTTTGGGTTGGTTTGTTTTTCTCTCGTTCTGTGGCCCAGGCTGGAGTGCAATGGCACAATCACAGCGTACTGTAGCCTGGAACCCCTGGGCTCAAGGGATCCACCCGCCTCAGCCTCCTGAGTAGCTGTGACTACAGACGTGAGCCTTCGCACTGGGCTTCTCTAGTCAGTTTGCTGAGACCTTGGGTAGTTTCATCCTCATACACCTGAGGTGGTTACTATTATTGTCCCCATTCTACGAAAGAAGAAAACCGAGGCATAGAAAGATGGGGGCCATCCAAGTTCACCCAGCTGTGACAGTGCAAATCAGGAGTTCTGAACCCAGGCAGGATGGCCCTAGAGCCTAAAATCCAAAGTGCCCTTTCCTCTCCCTACACAATTAGGCACACACACAAAACCCTGCACACAATTTCCTGGGCTCACACACCCCCTGCTGCCCACACTGGCAAAGAATCCCTGGTCTAGGGTAGGATTTTTAACAGCAGCATTATTGACATTCTGGGAGCATCATTTTCTGTGGAGCGGGGGGCCTCCTGGGCACTGCAGGTGCTGAGTAGCGTCCCTGACCTCCACCCACCCCATGCCAGGAGCACCACCCAACCCAGTCATGACAACCAGAAGTGTCTGAAGACATTGCCAAGTGTCCCTGGGGGAGAGAACTGTCCCCAGCTGAGAACCACTGGTCAACGGAGAGGAAAGACAAACAAAACAATCAAAACAAAACAACAATCAAAAACCAAATAACCAAAAGAAAACAGGAAAATTATTCAGCCTAAGGGATGCACATGACACACGTATTTTCCAACACCTAAGAACAAAAGTAGTGATTCTCAAGCGAGCTATTATCAAGTTCCAAGCACCTGATTAAAAAATTTTTACAGTACCCTCCAAGGCGTATACTTTTACAACTCCTATTCAGAGAGAAGGAATGGGATGCTCAGAGAGGGAAAGCGACTTGCCCAGCTTTACACAGCGGGCGCGACGTGGTGGGCCGGTCCTCAACCCCGTATTTCCCCCCACCTCGAGTACGATATGCCAAAGACCCTAAACGCGAAATAAGAGAAGCGACTGCAAACCCTCTGCAGTTTTCACTTTGCGCCGGGCCCTGCGGCTCTCAGCCTGGGAGGCAGGGACTTTGACAACGCCCGTTTTACCGAGGAAGAAACTGAGGTTCCAAGAGGCTGGCCACGGTCACCCAGGCAATGACTGGCGGCCCTGGGACAAGAGCCCCGACTTGAGTCCCCACAACCGGGGGTCCCCGAGTCAAAGGGCAGTGTCTCCCGGCAGCTAATAAGAACGAGGGCAGCAGCGAACACTCAACTGCATGCGTGGCGCTTTCGCCTCCTATCGACCTCGCCGCCAGCCTGCGGACCAGCGATTCCAGGGGCCGGGAGACGAGGACCCGCCAGGGCCTGCCCGACGCTGCCCGGCCTCAGTTTCCCCTCCGCGCTGCCTACTCACAGGACGTGGCGGGTCGTAGCGACCGCAGCCCCTGACCAACCTCCTCTTATGAGCTCCGGCACCCCGTGAGCCCCAAGCCATAGACCCCAAGCCCACCCGGCCCAGCACAGAGCCCCTCACTCACCTCTCAGGCGACCGAGCCCCGACCCACCGACGGCTGCGCCTGCGCACCACGGCGCCGCCCGGCCCCGCCCCCTGGGCGCGACGCCTGCGCAGAATGAGGCCGCTGCTGGTTGCCTTCATTCTGCGCAGGCGTGCCAATGAACAAGGCGGGCTTGGAAGGAAGTGACGCACTGTAGAGGCGGGAACAAGCTGGTCGTTAGGGCAACTGACCTCTGTGACTAAACGGAGGCCGGAAATCAAGGCTCGCTTGCCCGCTAGAGTGAGGTGCAGTGGTGCATGGTGGGACAGTGGCGGACTGGAGCGAGCTAGCAGAGCCGACCACGTGGTTGAGAGCCGACCACGTGGTGCTACTGCCTTTGGGCACCTGGCGCCCCGAGCATCACAGGCTCGCAGAGAATGGGAATGTCTGTTATCCACTCACTCTCTTTATTTACTCACCCACTCATCCACCCACTCACCCACAAATGCATTCTTTCAGTCGATCTGTGAGAGGGGAAGGAATACAGAGTTATTTGTAGACAGCAGGTGCCTAAGCTTCCATTCAACAAATATGTATTTCAAACCAACCGTAAAGACCAGCAAAGTGTCTGCTCTCATTACCTGGTATTAGGGTAGCCGGACTGTAAACTAGTCCATAAATAAATAGGAAATTGCACGTCATGGCAAGCACTATGAAGAAAAATTGAGCCGACGCGGTTGTGACTGGGAGCCACGTCACATGGGATGGTTAGGGCAGCCCCCTCCCCCAGATGTGGACTTGAAGGATGTGAAAATCCCGAAAGGAGAGCAACTCAGGCCCAGGGGACAGGGAAAATGAAGACTGATGTAAGATTAAGCCTGATGTGCTCAAGAGACAGAGATCAAGTGATGTGAAATTCCCTAGGACCACGGAAAACTGATCACCTTCAGAGTTAAAGTTGCCAGAAATGTCCTCCCAATTGATTTTCATCCTCTTTCAAGGACATCCCTGCACCATTAATGCCTGGATTATTTTAATTTATTTACAGAAAGAAAGGATGTGGGTTGTGGGTTTTTGTTGTTGTTGTTTGGTCAGTTTAATTCTAGTCATTTTTTTTTCTGGGTACCTTCGAAGGTTCAAGTTTTTTTGTTTGTTTAACCGACGACTGGATGTAGGTCAGGCTCCTGCCCTGCACCCAAACACCTGTTATCATCTGAAGTCATGGGTCCGTTTACTGAAGGTTTCTTTCTTTTTTTTTTATTTCAGCTTATTATGGGGGTACCGAAGGTTTCTTGATTGTACTAACCGGCTTACGTTTCTGGGTTTTTTCTTGTTCTTTTCTTTCTTTCTTTCTTTCTTTTTTTTTTTTTTTTGCAAAGCTGTGGTCAATTTAATCGATTTACCGGATCTAACTCTCACATGTGGAGCACCTACTGTATGCATGAGATGCTAGAAGCCAGGCAGGATGCTGGGGAGGAAATAACCTACAAAAAGAGCTTCGGATACAGTAAGCGATCGCTACTTGAGGCCCCTAAGTGAGGGAGAAAACCTGTAAAACTAGCCCAATACACAATTATAAGAAAGGAGGCGCGTGCACGTTAACACGGTAGCCTGAAATCCCGGCAAAAAGAGCCGCAGACACGGGAACTCAGAGGTGTCAGCGGTGTGCAAGTTACCGTGGAAACGGTCCTTCCAGTCTCCCCCTCCCACCCCGGCTCTCGAGGGGTGGAGCCCCATAGCTCCGCCCACCCGCCGCTGAGAGCCAATGACGGAATGGGAGGGTTGCAGCGCGTGCGCAGAGGGTGTCAACCGCCCGGCCTGCTTGCCCCCGGCGTGGGCGGAGCTTGGGAGCGCTTGCGCCCCGTCCTCCCTGCGCACGCGCACTCCCAGCATGCCCAGGGCGCGCGGGCGGCGGGCCCCTTATTCTGCGGGCGGCGGCGGCTGAGACCCAGCAGGGCGGTCGCGGTCGCGGCGGCGGCGGAGGCGGCTTGACGTGGACCGGGTGGAAGGAGAGAGCGGGCCGCGGGTGCACAGCCGCCCGTCATGAAGCCCCCCGCAGGTATCGACCGCCCTTCGGTGCGACCCCGCTGGCTGGACCCGGGCGTCCCCTCACCCTCAAGCCTCCCGGGGTCGCGCTTTGGGCCTCAGACCGGAGCTCAGTGACCCTCGAGTGACCCTGGGCCTGGGCGGGGAGCGGTGGGGCGCGTGGAAGACTACGCCTCCTCGTCTGCGGAATGAATGGTCCAGATTTTTCAGCACTTCATTCATTCAGCAAACTTGATGGCGCTTCCCCTACGGACGGGTCGGGCCCTGGGGTGCACTCTGGGGAGACTGATTTAAGGACCCTGGTCCTCCCGGAGTTATAGAGCCGGAGAGAGACGTTCGGCAAGTAAATCAGCGAGGATTTTAGATAGGGGTCGGTGCAGGGGGAGCAGAGACACGAACAGGGCAATCTTAGAGACCCCTCTTTGGAGAGGGTGGCCCTGGACGGCTTCTCCGAGGAGGTGAGCCGAGACTTGATCGGGAGAAACAGGTGTCCTGCCCAGACCTGGGGGAGGAGCATCCCAGGGGGAGGGAAGCGGGAGGAGGCAGGAACACGTGTAACCTGTTTGGAGAGCAAAAAGTCTAGAACGTTGTCAGCTGGGGGACCTTTTTATTTTAAGGGCAAAGGGACGCTGTGGAAGGGTTTTCATGAGGGGAATGATGTGACCTGTGTACTGTATTTTAGAAAATTCCTCGGGTTCTTGTGTGGTGCCTCCTTGCTCCTTATCTTTGAATTCTCTATCTGGCAATTTTCTCTTTCCCATTCTCCCTCCCCCCGAAGTTCTTTGTCCAGAACATTGCAGTGAGGATGATAATTAGGGTTGTTCAAGCTTCAGGAAGACAGGAATGTTGTCCACCTTGTTTGCTGCTGGGCCATAGGTGGAAATCAGTAATATGGAGCGAACTGTTGGAGCGAACTATTGGCCACAAGTTTTTCAAATCCTGCTCAGAACTTTCTGACAATTCCACCTCCCACGGGTCTCCCTCTTTCCTGAACTCCTGAAGCCCTTCTTTAGCGCAAGGCTTAATGTAGAGCGACAGTCCTTTTATTTATTTATTTATTTTGCAGTTCTGAAATCCAAAATACTCTGCCAATGGGAGGATTTGCTTTAAGTTTGCAGCAAAGTCATTTGGCCAGAAAAATCCGACCTGTACTGACTGACTTAGAGCCTTTCTTTTTTCTACTTAGGGCATGTCAGTGGTTCCCAGTTGGGGTGATTGTGCTACCTTGGGGAACACTGGGTGATATCTGGGGACATTTTTGGTTGTGACAATTGGAAGGTGCTCCTGGCATGGAGTGGGTGGAGGCAGGGACACTGCTCAGCACTCTGCAGTGCCCAGGACGGCCCCACCCCAGAGAATGATCTGGCCCCAGATGTCAGCAGTACTGAAGGGGAGAAACCCTGGTTATATTCCGACATTTCACTGCAGAAAGAGTAATTTGACTACAGGGTGCTGCCTCGACCACCCTTGATGTTATATGATACATGGCATTTGTACTGTATTACCTTTCCAAAGTAGGGGAAAATTCTGAATGTTAAAGCATCCCTGGCCCCAGGTGTTTTTGGATGACTGTGGTCTACAATAACATCTCCACTAGAAAACTTGCTGTCTGATGGTATTCAGCATGCAAGATATTTTGCACTTATTCCCTCATTGAATTCTTAGTTGTGTACTCAGATTGTGGCTGCCATTTTACAGATGGGAGTCCTTGGGTTTGGAGAGTTAAAGTTTCTTGTGAGATCCCACAGCTAGCGACTGGCAGAGGAGGGCTTCAAACTGGGCGGTCTGACATTAGCGTCTGCGTTCTGAACTAGCATCCTTGCCCCCACCTCTGTGCCAATGTACATCTGGTTGTCAGGCCGCCTGTCGCACCCCTGTCCTGGTCCCCTTCCAGGGCTCCACCTTGCACTTGGGATTAAAGTTCAGATTTTTATCATAGTCTACAGCAGGGGTTGGCAAACTACGGCCTATTTTTGTATAGCTCATGAGCTAAAACTGATTTCTGGGTGCGACAGAGACCATATGTGGCCTTCAAAGCCTGAAATATTTGGCCCTTTGCAGAAGCGTTGACTGACTTTGGTCTACACTGTACAGACTCCACTGGGTCCCGCCCAGTCAGGTGTTGCTGGGTGGTTTTGCCAACTTCTCTGGGCTGAGGCCGCACTGATTTTTTCCAAGAAGTGGCCCTTCCAGCAGGTAGTTCTGCCTGCCGGGAGCCCCCACCTGCCAGTTTTCCTTCACAGCTGCGTTTACTCACCCCCTTCTCTGAGCAGCCCTAGAGTGGTCGGGCCAGGCCCTCATCACACTCCCATAGCACCCATGAGTCTTAGACGGCCACGCCCTGTCCCAAATCGCATGCCGAGTTAGTGAATGGGGCCTCTGTGTTCCCTGGGTAGGCATCGGGATGGATTAAGCCGGTAGAAAAGGGGGCTTCTCTTGGACACCCCGCCGTGCCTCACTTTTTTCACTTCCCCGCTGTGGCATAGCAGGATTTGAGCAGTGCCAGAGTGGACTCCTCCTCTTTGTGAACGCAGGGCTCTTTGCAGGGTCCTGCTGCCAAGGGGACCTGCTTGGTGTCTCTAGGGCAGGGTGTATTTTGAACAGCAGCATTATCTACATTGAGGACTGGATTGCTCTCTAGGGCGGGCTGTCCTGGGCGCTTCAGGGCATTCCATGCTGGGTGCAGTCCCCACCTCGAGTTGTGACAACCACAGATGTCCCCAGACATTGCCCAGGATCACCTCCTGCTCTACAGGGTTCATCAGTGTCGTCCTGCCAGGTGCCCGGAGCTCGTGTACCTGGGTAGGGAAGCAGGCGATCCGCTCCTGCCCCTGCCCCTGCCCCCAAGTGACTCTCACCCTAACTCAGGGTATGACACAGACCAGGTCACATCATGCTCTGTCTTCTCCCTGCCCAGCATGTGCAGGAGATGTCCTGGACACGGCGTCTCCGTGCTCTGTCATGAACTACCTGCGATGGGACCTGCGCGCCCAGCAGATAGAGGAGCTCACCAAGGAGCTCATCGAGCAGACCAAGCGCGTGTACGACCAGGTGGGATCCCAGAAGTTTGAGGAAGTGTCGTACGAGAGCACGCTCAAGGCTCTGGCTGACGTGGAGGTCACCTACACGGGTATGTCCAGGTCAGGGTGAGGGTGGCTGTGCGGCAGGTCAGACCCCTTTATCCTGGGCTCGGGGCACCACCACCCACTCCCCCGGGGTGGTGGCCATGGGCGGGCGTGATGACCTGGGCAGAGGCACCAACAGGTGCTGGTCGTCGGAAGCAGCCAGGGGAGGCGGCTCCCTCTCCCTGCCTGCCTGTTCAGAGCGCTCACGAGTTCCGTCATCTGAGAGCCTGAGACAGGACACATGTCTGTGCAGCACACCTCTCCGGGAGCCAACTCGGGTGACGGCCTTGAAACCTGAGTCCCTTCTGACCTCTTTCCCAGTCCCAGAGGATATTTGTTTTCTCTCTAGTGACTGAACTTGACCCCTTTGGTTTCCTCCTCCCACCTGCCACTTTGGCCTCTGCCCTCCGGTTTGGGTTGTGTCCTCAAGCATCCTCCCAGCCCCCAGCCAGGCCCTTCTCTTCCCGAAGGTCTCCCTGCTCACTGTGGGGTATGAGGTGCTGGTCAAACAGATCATGGCCACTGCTTCCCAGAGCTGCCCCTGGAGAGGGTGACAGTGTGCACATGTGCCCAAAAGGCCAGAGAAGTCCCGCGGCAGAGAACTCCGAGCAGGGACACTCTGTCCTGCAAGTCTCTAGCAGAAGGCTTTTGTTCTGGAAACCACCGAGAATCCTTGAATTCAAGCTGAGGGCTTGTGTGTCTCCAAGGTGTCACCCCAGTGGGCTGGCCAACCCCTGACCTATGCCGTTCAGACTCCAGAGGGTCTGCTACTGCTGAGGAGTGGGTGGGCAGGCCTGGGGCTGGGAGCGAGGCTGCAGCTCAGAGAGTGGCCCTGCATCTGCACACCTGGCTTTGACTCCCAGGTCTGCCTCCCGCTGAGCCAGGGCCTCAGTTTCCCCCTCCTGCCAAGCGGTGGCTCTTCTCTCTCTCCTCTCTCTCACAGGAGTTTCATGAGGCTGGAATGACACTAATTCCCTCTTAACCGGTGTGACTATGCCAGGTGTCATTCAGCCTCTCCCAGTCCCCGCCTCTCCCTGCTATGGCCTTTTATTTCCTCCTCCACATGGCAACCAGGGTGCTTTTAAAGAAAACTAAAATCGGGCCTGGTGCTGCCCCCGTGTCCCCCTCAGTGCCTTTCCACTGCCCACAGGACGACAACCAGTACCCTTGGTGCCCTATGCTGTCTGTGCCCTGCCAGGTGGCCACCTCACACCTCCTGGAGCCTGGCACGCTCCCCCATCTCGGGCCTTCCTGCTGGCCCTGTGTTCCCACTTCATTGTGCAGAACGCCAGGCTGCTGTCTGATTTCAGGTTAAGCCCACTGCACCCAGGGGCCCTTCCTGTCCCTCCTGCCACACCAACGCCTGGATTTGTCCACACACCTATGTGCAGCTGGTTGTCACACTTGGTGCCATTACAGTCGCTTGTGTAATCGGTAGCCTGTAAATCCCAGGAGCACAGGCCCATTTCCTGTTCCCTCTTCAGCGCCAGCACCCGCCGCTGTGTTTGCTACAGCCGGACTGCAGGGCAGGTCCCCTCCAGGCCTGACGGGGAGGGTCTCCACTGCACGATTCCACACACCGAAGCCTGGGGACATTTTCATTGGCCCAGAATTGTGCCAGTGACCAAACCGTGATTTGAATTCAGGTGTCTCTGACACAGAGTATATGCTTTGTTCTGTTTAAATGGCTGTGTTGAGAGATAATTTGCATAGCACGCTATGCACCCATTTAAAGCATATCTCAGTAGTTTTTAGAAAATTTGCAGAGTTGTCCCACCATCACCACTCTTTAATTTTAGAGCATTTTCATCACCCCAGAAAGAAACTCTGCCATTTAACAGCCACTCCCCATTTCTCCTGCTCCCAGCCCCTGGTACCTGCGAACCCACGTCCCGTCTCTGTGGATCTGCTTGTTCTAGACATTTTATATAAATGGAGTCACACACTGTGTGTTCTTCTGTGTCTGGCATCTCTCACTGAGCACGATGTCCTCAGGGTCCATCCATGCTGTGGCCTGTGTCAGAGCCTCGTCCCTTTTCGTGGCTGAGCGATATTCCCGTGTGTGGATGGATAACACTGTGTGTGTCCGTTTGTTATTATTTCCACTTTGTGGCTGTTGTGAATCGTGCCGCTGTGAACGTGTGTGTCCAGGTTTCTGTGTGGACGTGTGTGTTCATTTTTCTTGGCCAGATGCCTAATAGTGGAGTTTTGGGGTCATGGCGTGACTTCACCTTAAAGCTTATGTGTTTAGAGCCACTGACACTTCCTCTATCAACAGAGGGGATGTGCTCTGGGAATTACAAAGTGGCTTTAAGATATAGCCATCACTGGCCGTGGCTCTCTTTCTACGATGGGGTTCTGTCATCCCCTCTGTCTCGTCATACCTCTTCCCATTAGGGTCCTTCCTGGCTTGGAGTATCGTGAGTTGAATCTATGTTTTCATTGGGACTGTGAGATCCCCGAGGACACTGGTGACAGGTCCTTGTGTCTGCATCTCGACACCCAGCCCGGACCTGGCGCGGTGCGTGTTCACGGAAGGATTCAGCAGATACGCCTGGGCTGGGGGCCTGGTTGGCACTTGCCAGTTGCACCGGGGGGGGGGGCCCATTTTCACGTCTGTCTCATTGTCTCGCCTGTTGCAGTTCAGAGGAACATCCTTGACTTCCCCCAGCACGTGTCCCCCTGCAAGGACATTCGCACGGCCAGCACAGAAGCCGACAAGAAGCTGTCCGAGTTTGACGTGGAGATGAGCATGCGGCAGGACGTGTACCAGCGGATTGTGTGGCTCCAGGTGAGGGGAGACAGCGGGGAACACGGTATCCAGGCTGGCTGGGACACAGCTGACGTGGCGCAGGACTGGGCAGGCTGGAGGTGGGAGACCTGGCGGGGCTGAGACTCCCCGGAGGAGCAGCAGGGCCGGAACCTCTTCAGAACTGGTGACTCTGCTCTGGGTTCTAAACCGTGTAAAGAGAACAGAGTTGGAAGTAGATGGTGGCGATGGTTGCACAACAATGTGAATGTGCTTAATGCCACTGAATTCTATGCTAAAAACAGTTAAAATGGTAAATATTATGTTACGTATGTTTTACAACAGTTTTTTTAAAAAGCCATTAAAAAACAACAAAGGCAGATGGAGAACGACACCAACAAAGTATAAAACACAGGGGCTTCTGGATCCTTCCTTACACGCACAGCTCCATTCCACCTCCCAGCCACCCTGGGCATACACGTGGGGTCAGAGAGGCCAGTGACAGGGACAGAGTGGTATGGCCTCTGCCTGGGCTCCTGCCTCCCCCTGGACACTCCTCCCGGGCCTTTGCTGTGACATCATGTGGTCAGGAGGGGAGGACCAGAAACACTTGTCCTGCTGTGTCCATCCTCTTAGGCGGGGACCCCCAGGAACACATGAGTGCCCTGCGGTGTCAGAGCACAGCCGGGTACTTTCTTACACAGGTTGGGAGAGCAGTTGGATTTTCTTTTCTGACTGAAATCTTTTATTGTGACAGTTGTAAGAAGCAATCAGAGCGTGCCCTGGTGCGCTTTGCCTGGTTTCCCCAAATGATGGTATTTTGCAAAACTGCAGGATAATCTAACGACTGGCCTTAGTACAGTCCAGAGATCTCATCCTGTTTAACCTTCGCCCTGTTAGAGGCCTCTTGGCTGGTTCCAGTTTGGGGCTGTTCAAACAGAGGGAGCGTCTGCACACAGGTGTAGTGTGGACAAAGGTCATCATTTCTGTGAGACGGTGCCTGGGAGTGTCATTGCTGGGCCACAGGGGGTTGAATGGTTGGGGTTTTTTTTTGTTGTTTTTTTTTTTTTTTTTTTTTTTGTGACAGAGTCTCACTCTGTTGCCCAGGCTAGAGTGCTGTGGCATCAGCCTAGCTCACAGCAACTTCAAACTCCTGGGCTCAAGCGATCCTTCTGCCTCAGCCTCCCGAGTAGCTGGGACTATAAGCATATGCCACCATGCCCGGCTAATTTTTTATATATATTTTTAGTTCAGCTAATTTCTTTCTATTTTTAGTAGAGATGGGGTCTCGCTCTTGCTCAGGCTGGTCTTGAACTCATGAGCTCAAACGATCCCCCGCCTCGGCCTCCCAGAGTGCTAGGATTACAGGCTTGATCCACCGCGCCCAGCCGAATGGTCGGGTTTTTAAGAAGCTGCTACACTGCTCTCTGGAGCGGGTGCGTCATCCCACGTTGTCACCCAAGATGTATGAGTGATCCAGGCTTTCCACACCCTGCCCGGCGTGTGGCACCATCCCTATTTCTCACATAAACAATGTTTCGATTGTGTTTTCCAGGAGAAAGTTCCGAAGGACTCGCTGAGGCCAGAGGCGGCGCGCTACCTGGAGCGGCTCATCAAGCTGGGCAGGAGGAACGGGCTGCACCTCCCCAGAGAGACGCAGGAAGTGAGTGCCCAGCTCGGCCTCGCGGGGAGCAGTCCCCGGGTCCCCGTGCCCCTGCCGCCTCAGAAATGTCCTCGGTTCAGGGCCGAGTCCGCCCGTCTTTCTGCTGCCAGAGCATCTATACTCCGGGGAGGTGGATCTGTCCAAAGTGGGATTCTCTGGAGTCAGGGCCCCCTCAGCTCGAAAGACAGCGAGAGACCTCACAGGTGGCAACTGGGCCCTTCCTCACCCATCGTGTCAGCCCTCTTTATGGCCTGGTGTGAGGGTGTCACCCATTGTCGGGCTGGGAACTGGGGCTGGGGGAGGGCGGCCACCCACTCAGGTCCTGTGGTTCAAAGTCAGGATGTCAGTGTTTGTGCCCATGTCCCTCTTCTCTTTGCTGTGCCGGGTGCGGAGCTACAGGGACAAGGCAGCCCTCCCCACCCTGTGCCTTCCGCTCAGTGTCCATGGCGCATGTGGTCTTGACGGTAACGTAAGACAGCTTGCGCAGAGCTCAGCGCGGTGCTGGAGTCTTGTGTGGTGTGTTGGTAGGAAACTGAGGTTCATCGAGCCTGAGAGGGCAGGGGACAGCCACTGCTGGAAAGATGTTTGTCACAGTTCCCAAGAGGAGGAGGCAGTGCCTGGCCAGTCGCATGGCCCTGTGGGGAAGAGCAGGCCCTGGGTACAGGGCTGCTGGGTTGTGTGGTACCACCCTGGAGTGATCGTGGGCGCTGGTGGCCCAGAGTGTGGTTTGCAGGGGAGGGTGTGCCTGTGCTCACGGTTCACTGTCTCTAGGACCTGGTCCCCCGGGAGACCCCAGGCACCCAGGCACCAGAACACACACAGGCTCCTACTTAACATGGTTACAGAGGTGCGAAGGTGATGTGCATTCACTAGAAACCGCACTTGAAAGTTTGCATTTTGCTCTTTTCCTGGGCTAGCGACATATGTTGGACTTCCCTGTGGTGCTAGTGGCAGTTGGAGGGTGACCCACCATACCACACAGTGGCATGCTGAGTTCAGTGAATCTCGTAAGGGAGTCAGCATTTCACTGTGCGTTAAGCTTTGTGTTAGGTGACTTTGCTCAACCGTGGGCTGATGTGGTGTCTGAGCACGTGTGGCTCAGCCATGATGTGCCTTTGGAGCATTAAAGACATTTTTGACTTAATGACGTTTTCAATTTACAACGGGTTCGTTGGGATGTGCCTCCCATCCCAGGTCGAGGATCGTCTGTGCAGGAAATAGGAGGCATGGTTGGCACAGTGGCCAGGGCTCCGTGGCTGTGGCTGCCGTGGTTAGGTGGGCATTGCCACCTTTTGGTTGAAGAATCCAAGATGTGGAGAGGGGAGGCGTGTTTGTCCCTTCAGGCCAGTGCTGGTGGTGCAGGGTTGGGTTCCATCTCAGGACTCTGATACCCCTGAACCCCGAGAGTGGGCTCCCAGGAGGGGTGGGTGCAGGTTCCAGCTCAGCCACAGCTGACAAGAGTCACAACTATTTTTAAAATTCCCTGAGATTGTTGGAAGCTCAGTGGCCGTGTGCACGGGAGAAGCTAGGAGACTGTCCCTTGCAGACCTGTGAGCGAGGAGGGAGCAAGGGCAGGCCCACTCGGAGGACACTAGCGGGTGGGGTGTTCTAGCACCTTCCCTTGGGCGCCTCGGGCTGCCACTGTCTCACTCTGTCTCTAGAGCCTCACCTGGTGCGGCTGGGCTGGCTGGTGTGAGGCGCCAGTGAGGGAAGGGGACCTTCGGAAGCGCCCTGTGTGGGGCCTGCTCCCAGGAGAGACCGAGCGCCCCTGGTCGAGACCACAGTCCTGCCTGCCGCCGCCCACCCCTCTGTCCTTCCGACAGGCACTTGTGCTCCAGCCCCGGGGAGCAGCAGCATCCTTATGCTGGGGGGCGGGGAGGCAGGGACCCTCGTCTGAGGGCTCCAGACCAGCCTGGGGCAGGTGGGTCGGTGGCTCCCTGCACCTCCCTGCAGCGGGAGGTTCTAAGTTGAAGCCCAGCTCTGCTGCCAGCCTGTCATGCGGCCCTGAGCGAGGTCCTCATCATGCCGTGGTCACCTCCCCTGGATGGCAAAGGGGCCTCTCAGGAGTCACTTCCTGAGCTGGGACCTCACGTTGCCAGGGCTGGTTTTTAACTTTCTAAAAACCAGATTTACCAAATAAAGGGTGAAAAAACGTGTCTCCGTTAAAATGTCCAAAAGCAGAGGCGGTTCCTGAGCGCAGGGGCTCGGGCCTGCTGGGCCCTGCCTGGCCGGTGGGCTCAGCCCTGAGGCTCCCAGCGCAGCAGACAGAGTCACGTTTAGATCCACGCTGCGAAGCGTCTGTCTTTAGTTTGTTTTCTTTCTGTCTCGATTTTTTTTTTTTTTTTTTTTTTGCTGTTTCCACCCGTCTTGTCTCTTCTCCCTGCCGGGGTCACGGGAGGAAACCCTCAGCCACGGCTTTGGGGGGAACGGCATCTTCCCGCTGCTGTTGTGGCACACGCTGCTCCCGTCTCTCCCTCCTCCCACCACTGTCGTCTTTCCCTCAGAAAATCAAAAGCATCAAGAAGAAGCTCAGTCTCTTGTGCATCGACTTCAACAAGAACCTGAACGAGGACACAACCTTCCTGCCGTTCACGCGTGAGGAGCTAGGTATGGGCCTGGGCCTGCCATTCCTGGGGTTCCGCCATAGTCCTGGCAGGCCCTCGGGGGCCGCTGCTTCCTGCCGGGGGCTTCTGCAGAGGATGGCGGGAGGCATGGCGGAGACGGAGACAAGGATGTCTTCACCTGGAGCACTCAGGGCGTTTTAGAGCTGAGAGCTCCAGATCTTGCCTTGGGGAGGGCCGTGGTCTGTCCCACCAAGGTTCCACCCCGGACAGATACATCCCAGACAGCAGCAGGAGGCCCGGGCTAGGATGGGCAGTTACGGGGCTCTCAGCCCCAACTGCCAGGTTAGCTGGAATCTCCCCTCAGAGACCCCACACGCCCGCCACCTTTTTACTCTTGAAAAAACGAATGGGGTAGACCGAGTCCGGAGTGCGTGTTGGAGTGCAGAGAGCTCGAGATGAGGTGTCTTTCTTTTTTCCCCCTCTTTCCCTACTCCTGCTTTCCTGAATGTTTGGTTTTGCAAGTTACAGGCACAATGTGATGGAGAGAGAGGCCCTGTGCGTGTGGCCTCGGCGCCCGTTAGCGACCTGCTCTGGCTTTGTCTGCAGAGACACTTGCGTGTGTGGGGTTTTTCCTGAGCCATTTGAGAGTTACTCAGGGGCTTTGTGACACTTCGCCAAGAGTACAGCCACCCTCCCACGTGACCTTGGTGCGGCTCTCGCCTTGGGAAGCAGCGTTGAACCTGGTGGTGTCTGAGACACAGGCAGGTCCCCTTTGTCCGGTGACGGGCTTGACGACTGTGCTTCCCTCCTCACCGGCACCCACTGGGCTGCAGCATCTCTGGCCTCCATAGGGTCCTTCTGTCCTTTGGTCTTTCCCGTCGTGAATGTTCTTGAAGCGCCCAGGCCTCGTGCTCCGCAGCCGTCGGCCGCCTTCACGGCTCCACCGGGGGATTCAGACGGGGCCCAGGTACTCCAACTAGCTATAGCCGTGATCTCTGGCTCTGGCATTCTGACTGCGGTTGCCTCTGAGGAGGCAGGGGGGTGGCAGGCGAGGCAGGCGGCGGGCAGGAGGCAGGCGAGGAGGGGTGGTCCTCGGCCGACGCCTCCCAGAGCGGCTTGCTTGTGCAGCCTCCCGGGTGCGTGTTTCCCTGTGTGCCCACCCATCGGACACTGCTAAGCTGTCCTTGCCTCCTGCTCAGCCATCCCGCGTCTCGGGCAGCACGTCCCACCACTCAGCCCCCAATACCTAGGAGAGACGGTGGCCTTCAGTTTGCTCTAAAGCTCCCTGTCCCCAGCCAAAGGGGGCCTGGCCTCCCACGCAGGCAGCTGGGAGCCCCTGAGGAACTGACGGTTGTGCTCCGTGGGTTAGGCGGTGGCCCTCTCTGCTGCAAAGCGACTCGGTTTCTCTTTGTGGTCACCAATTTGTCAGTAGGTGCTTTGAGACTTTCAGTCTGTTTCCTGTTGCTTACAACAAGAGTACCTGAAACTGAGCAGTTTAGAAAGAAAAGGAATTTATTTCTTACAGCTCTGGAGGCTGAGAAGCCCAAGGTCAAGGGGCCGTATCTGGTGAGGGCCTTGGTGGTGGGGGACTCTCTGCAGAGTCCCCGGTGGCACAGGCACAGGTGCTGAGCATGCTAAGATGCTCACTCAGGTCTCTTCCTCATCTTACAGAGCCGCCGTCCCACTGCCGGGATCACCCCTTGATCCAGGAACACATTAATCCTCGAATCCACCCATGGGGGCAGAGCCCTCGTGACTCAGTCACCTCGTAAAGCCCTGCCTCTCAGTCCTGCCACACAGGCTTAACTCTGAGCATGTGTCTCGGAGGGACAGACGCTCAAACCACAGTGAGGCCAGGCAGTGTCTGTCACTTGTCATGGCAGTTGCCATGTTGTAGCTACGCAGTTGTTGCGTCCACAGATCTAGGTTCCCCTTGTGTTGTCCTCTCCACGTGCATTAGTTCTACTGTAAGTCAGAGCTCTGCCTCCTCCGGTCACTTATCGGTGTGTATCCATGTGGACCCAGAGGCTCCTGTGGGCTATGATGTGTCACTGTTGTTACTTATCTCAATGCTCAAACTGTTGCACTCTGACTGTTGGAGTCCCTTCCAGCTGTCCCTGTGTCCTTTGGACGTGTGTGTTGCTCTCTGAGTGCTCTCTAACTGTTGGACACATGCTCCAGGCTGGTCCCTCACGTTTCCTGGCCCAGCCCTGACATCGGCCGTCTCTGCAAGGGGCTGGGTCCCTGGAGTGGGGAGTGATGTGTAGCAACCAAGATCCAGGTGCCAGGTGTGCACGTTGCTACCAGGGAGCTGCTATTCCTGGGCACCCTCAATAGACAGCTGGGAAACAGATGCGTGTCTCCGGGTCGCACACACGCTTTCATCTGTGGTGATAATCCACATGTGCACATCGACACCCGCGACCAGTCCAGCACTGCGGGGCTCCCCCCACCAGGTCCCTCACTGGGTTTCACCTCAGCTAGGCACCGTCGGCACCCAGGGGATGAGCACCTTCCAGGTGGGGAGGTGCCGTGCCAAGGCATGCAGAACCCCATGGGGGGACGTTCTTGTACTGCTCCTGCTGCCTCCCAGCCCACAGACCCCAGCCGGGTGTGCGCAGCTGGGTGCTGCCCCTGCCAAGGCATCAGCCGACGGTTGTCGGGCCTGCGCCAGTACCGAGGGGGGTGCCGCGGGCCACAGGCCGCGGGAATCTTGGCTCCTCCCTCACCGCCCACACCCCGCAGGCCTCCTGAAGCGTCCCCATCCGTTACTGCCCCCCACATTTCATCTCTTCTCACCTTGCCTTCCTGGAGGTCCCAGGGCACCAGTCTTTGAGGGGCGGCAGCCTTGGCGTCTGCCAAGCTGACAGCGATTTCAGTCCAAGGCGGTGCTGCCCAGCTACACCTGGCCACTGTTTTTATGTTTGACGAGAACTCCTGTCCTTGAGTTCATTTTACCTCTCGGCTCCCGAGGGTGTCTGTGCGTGGTGGCCTGGCCACCCTGCCCACTGCCCTCCTCGCACACTTGGGGCAGAAGCTCCTGGAAGCCACGCTGTTGGAGGCTTGAGCTGGATTTAGCTTTTCGTCCCCGAGGGTCCAGATGAGAGCAGAGAGCCCACTTGGGGCCCCGAGGGTTTCCTCGTGGGGTAGAGAGGAGGAAAGTGAGTGGGGCAGAGCTGCAGAGGGTGGTGGAAGGCTGTGGCTGCTCCCTGCACCCCCCCCCCGCCCCCCGGCCTCCCACATGAAGGGGAAGCCCACCCCCTTCCCACCCGCACCGTGTGCTGGCCTCTGGGGTCCTTTCAGAGCTGCCCTGGCCTTGTCCCCGTAGGAGGGCTCCCGGAGGACTTCCTAAACTCGCTGGAGAAGACAGAGGATGACAAGCTGAAGGTCACCCTCAAGTACCCTCATTACTTCCCCCTGCTGAAGAAGTGCCACGTGCCCGAGACCCGGCGGAAGGTGGAGGCGGCCTTCAACTGCCGCTGCAAGGAGGTGAGGCCTGCCGGAGCCCTGGGCCGGCTCTCCCGGGCTTGGAGCCACCTCCAGCTCTGCCCACACAGGGTCTTGCGGTCGCACCTGGCCGAGTTCAGTGACTGGCAGAGCGGTCCGTGCCTGGCCTGGCCCTGCCCCTGGGGCCACTACCTGGCATCTGGTCCCTCCTCCCCAGGCTCTGTAAGTGATGGACCCTGAGCATGTCTCCTCCCTCCCTCTTCCCAAGCCAAGGGAGGCCCCTCACGCGACTCCGCCTGGGCCGATCTTTCTCTAAGACGGTAGAGCCTGGACCCGAGCCTGGATCCACACTCGCCCCTGTAGCCTCGGCCTCAGACATCCACTTGCACACAGACGCATATGGTGTCCCCACCCCCACCGTGCGGCCAGGATGGCCTCTGCGCTTTCCCCGTCCAGCATGTTGGGAAGGTGGGGGCATGGGTTGGGGCCCCCCGGTCTTCCTGACAACACCAGGTGGGCTCACACGGCTGGCAAAGGAGCCACCAGCCAGAGGCCTGTAGCAGGTGGCACCATAGGAGCAGGTGGTGGAGTGCTGTGTTTTCTGCTTCCGTGGGCCGAAGCAGACACCTCAGTCTCGTGTAACCCAGGGTTCCAGGGGAAGCCCCACTGCAGGGCCTGGGGTGTGGCCCTGGAGGTGGCTGTGTACCCGGGCAAGAGCTCTGATCACTCAGAGACTGGGGCCTCGGGTTCAGGTGGGGCACGTTCTGCCCTCCAGCCCGTAGCTGTGGATTCCTATCGCTGAAGGCCTTTAGTGGGCAGCTCCGTTGGCTGGTCGGGTCTCGACCTCCCCAATGCCCTCTGAAGGTTGAGGGGGCAGGCGTCAGGGCCCTGGGGGAGTGAGTCATCCTGAATCCCACCCAGTCCCTAGGCAGGTGTCACAGGAAGGTGTGTAGCCAAGAGGCAGGGCATTGCAGCCCGAGGGGACACGGAGGAGGCCAGGCCACACCTTCCCGGTTCCAGTCGGGTTTTCTGTGGGCCCTTCATGCTGAGGGTGCGTCTGTCCCGAAGGGGCCTCAGCATCTCCCTGTAAACGAGTCAGATGGGTTTTGTGTGGCGCTCAGCCCTGTACGCCCAGCGTGGTCTGTGTTTTGTGTGCCAGCAGAGCTGGGCAGGGCCCCTGAGGCTGGGGACCAGGTCCTGGATGGTGGGGCGTCCCCAAGTGCAGCAGGGATGCCCTCGGAGGCTCCCCCAGCAGCCCCTACCCCCCACTCCACTTTCTTTTCAAAGCCTCGGAAGCACTCGAGCCTCACGCCCTCTCTGGTCCCGAGCAGGAATCAAGCCCACGTGGTGTGACTGGGCGGGGTGTGGAGACCTGCCAGGAGGGGCAGGAGGCCAGGCTGAGCCCCTGGCTGACCGCGTGGTGCTGTTTACAGGAGAACTGCGCCATCCTCAAGGAGCTGGTGGCCCTGCGGGCCCAGAAGTCCAGCCTGCTGGGGTTCAGCACACACGCGGACTATGTACTGGAGATGAACATGGCGAAGACCAGCCAGGCCGTGGCCACGTTTCTAGGTAACCGCCGCTGCCCTCCACTGGGGACCCTGCAAGGGGACTGTGCTCGTCCGTGACATGGGGTTATCTCGAGTGGGACTTTGGAGCCCCCCGACTCCTGGTCTTGGCTGCAGGCCCCCAATGTGCCTGGCCCCTCAGGGTGCCGGGAGGTGCCTCTAGCACCTGCCACAAAGTCCGGGACACTGAGAGGCCCCGGTGGCTCCAGCCTTCCTTCCGGGCACGCGTCGGGAGCCTGCCTCAGCGAGGTGGCCCCACCTTTCTGCCTCCCCGCAGACGAGCTGGCGCAGAAGCTGAAGCCGCTGGGGGAGCAGGAGCGGGCTGCGATCCTGGAGCTGAAGAAGGCAGAGTGCGAGCGGCGGGGGCTGGAGTTCGACGGGCGCATCCACGCCTGGGACATGCGCTACTACATGAACCAGGTGGAAGAGACGCGCTACCACGTGGACCAGAACCTGCTCAAGGAGTACTTCCCCATGCAGGTGGTCACCCAGGGGCTGCTGGGCATCTACCAGGAGCTCCTGGGGCTGACCTTCGACCTGGAGGAGGGGGCCAGCGTATGGCACGAGGACGTGAGGCTGTACTCGGTGCGGGACGCAGCCTCGGGGGAGGTGATCGGCAAGTTCTACCTGGACCTGTACCCGCGGTGGGTGTGGGCAGGGCCTGGCGGGGGGAGGGATGCGCTCAGGCCCCAGGGCTTCTGTGCGCCCAGCTCTGCCTCCACGGACGGGGAGGAGGTCTGCCGCCTGCCACGCTGCAGGCATTAAATATGCGGTGGTCACTGTTGCTGCCCTCTGTGGCTCAGCCACACTGACAGGGATACCAGAGATGGGAGCCGTGACCTGGTCCGTGGCTCTCACGCTGCCCTGCAGAGCCAGGCACCTCAGGAGCTCTGCCCGAGGAGCGGGGGCCGCGGGGCAGCACAGGGGTCCCTCAGACCCCCACACCAGCTGCTCCTCTGTTGGGAGGGAAGTTTAGAACCTGAAATGTGTTGAGCGGTCTCGGCTCTCAGGTGGGCTAAGGGATGTGGCATTGGGGAGCGTCATTGTGTCTCTAGTCCCAGGTAGGGCCTGACCCCGCCTCCCTCCACAGGGAAGGGAAGTACGGGCACGCGGCCTGTTTTGGCCTGCAGCCCGGCTGCCTGCGGCAGGACGGGAGCCGCCAGATTGCCATCGCGGCCATGGTGGCCAACTTCACCAAGCCCACCCCTGACACCCCGTCCCTGCTGCAGCACGACGAGGTGGAGACCTACTTCCATGAGTTCGGACACGTGATGCACCAGCTCTGCTCCCAGGTGGGTGCCGCTGCGGCTCCGCCAGGCCCCGGGAGGGGCTGGAGTCGGGTGCCTGGGTACTGCCTGTTGCCGCCTTCACGTGATACAGAGGTGATGATGCTCCCTGGTGTCAGTGTCCTTGGACTGCTGCAGGAAAGCACCACAGGGTGTGGGCTTAGGCAACAGGCGTTGATTTCCTCATGGTCCTGGGGCAAAAGCCTGAGACCAATGTGTGGGGAGGTGGTTTCTCCTGGGCCTCTCTCCTTGGCGTGTAGACGCCGTGTTCTCCCTGCGTCCCCATGGGGCCATCCCCTTGTGCCTGTCTGTGTCCTCATCTCCTCTTCGTATGAGGACCTGTCGTGCTGGCCCAGAGACCCACCCTAATGAACTCTTAAAGACCCTGTCTCCAAACACAGCCACCTCCTGAGGGACTGGGGTTCGGGACCCCAGTGTCTGAACTTTAGGGGGACCTGTGTCAGCCCATAACACCTCTCAGAGCTGTTGGGCAGAGGGAGTGGAAGAGGCACGTGTCACTTGCGGGGGACGGTGCTTGGCGCAGAGGCCCTGTGCCCTGTTGGTGGCAGTTGAGCCATGTGGCCCGATGACCCTGTGAAAGTCAATGGTGGGCGTAGGGTGAGGGCTCCAGGGGGCTCTTACTGGCCAGGACAGGCCTCAGCCTCATGTCCGTGTCCCGGGATCCCGGCTGTGTACATGGACCTGCTCTCGGCCTCCCGCTGGCGCTCAGGACGCCACGCCCGCTCTCCTGGTGGTGGGAACGTTCTTGGAGCCTCACCAGGCGTGTGCAGGCCCCGGGTGCTCATTGATTTTAGTAAATTAGCCAAGTTGTGTGACTGTCACCACAGTCCAGCTTCAGAACATTCCCATCGCCCTGAAAAGATCCTCCATGTCCCGTCAGCGGTCGCTGCCCCCTCTGCCGCCCCGGCAGCCGCTAATCCGCTTCCCATCTCTCCGGATTTGCCCGCTCTGGACATGTCGCATACGGGAGCCCCTCGTCTGGAACCACAGGCAGTGCCGAGCCACGCAGCTGCGGTTCTCCTAAATGTGCACCCTGTGATGAAGTTTAACTCATCAGTTACGCACAGGAAGAGATTAACAGCAATAACTAATAATAACATAGGACCGTTATAACAGCATAAGTTACATAATTGTGGTCAGGGTGTGTGTGTCTCTCTCTCTCTCTCTGTCTCTCTCTCAATACCCTGTTCTGTACTCACCTTTCCTGTGATCTGTGGGTTTGATAACCGAGGTGGCCGTTTAGTGCCTGGCAGCTGTTGGCGGCCACCGTGTGGATGTGATGGACAAAGGGGTGGTTTGTGTCCCAGGTGTGATGGAACAGCACGGCATAAGTGTGCGTCACATGACTCAGAATGGCACATGATTTAAAACTTAGGAATTGTTATCTCTGGAGTTTTTCATTTCATTTTTCCGGACTGTGGGTAATTGAAACCACAGAGGGCGAGACTGTGGGTGAAGAGGCCTCGTGTAAATGGAGTCACACACTGTGTGTCTGTCTGTGCCTGGCGTCTGTCACCGAGCACGATGTCCTCAAGGTCCATCCACGTGTGCTTCTGTTGAGCGACGCCTTGTGGAGGGCATGTCGTTGCTTCGTGAACCCTGAACTCAACACCAGCAGCCCTGTCCCTGGGGCCCGAGTGGAGCGTCTCCCGCACACGCATTTCCTCCATGAGGCTCGTCGCGGCCTCCTGGTGCCCAGGGACCCCAGATAGAACTTCAGCACCATGCAGGGCGGCATTTTAAACAGCAAAATTGCCAACAGGCACAAAAATGCAAAAACCGTGGCTCTCAGTGGAACGAAAAAAGGACCCTTGTTCACAGAATGAGCTGAGAGGGCGCGGAGCGGAGCGTCGCTGGGTTGCTAAGAAAGTGCCACAGGTGATGATGTGACTGTTGTTACAGTGAGTTGGCGAATTGGAAAATCTGGAATTCAAAAACGAGGGCCTGTGTGTGTCCTGCCGGTTTCCCTGCCGTGCGTGCTCCGTTTCCGTAGTGCTCGCCCTTGGCACGTGTGCCTGTGCACACACATGCACACACGTGGGTCTGCCATGCCCCCCTGACTCCCCTGAGCACAAGTGCTGCTGTTTGAGCGTTGGGGTGGCAAGTGCAGCCGTTACGAAGTGCTACTTGCCACGAGTCCCCTGCACCCAGAACAGCGCCCAGCGCAGGTGCCTCCGTGCCCATCTGCTGTTGGGACAGGAGCACAGTTGCACGGTCCTTGGCGTGGAAGAGCCTCTGTGCTGTTGAGAGGACTCTGCAAGGTCACTCACGAGGCCGTTTGGCCCACGGGCTGCCAGACGTGGCTCTGGCCAGACTGGATCAAGGGCTGTGCTTTGCGGGGAAGATTCCAGACACAAGTAGGGAGACGCAGCATGCCTTCTGAGGTCGGCACCCAAGGTCACCCAGACCCAACGGTCCCGGGCCCCTTCCACACTGCCTCTGGCTCTTTGGGGCACAGAGCTTTTGGGGAGCACTGGCTCCATGGACAGGGCAGAGGAATGTGGATGGCCGGCAGGGACAGGTGCGTGTGGTGGGCATCTTAGGGCATGTCCTGCTGGGACAGGTTACCCAGCGGCAGCCCAGGGGCCGCCCCCGTCCCCGTCACTTTCCAGGCTTCACAGTTGGGGGCTCGGGTGGTGGGACTGGCACGTTACCTGCCAGCCCAGGTGTGCTGGGGAGGGTGGCCCCGGTAAGGCCAGGCTCTGGGCACTGGCGAGGCTCTCCGCCCCCTGCTCGCAGGCAGAGTTTGCCATGTTCAGTGGGACCCATGTGGAGCGGGACTTCGTGGAGGCGCCTTCGCAGATGCTAGAGAACTGGGTGTGGGAGGAGGAGCCGCTGCTCAGGATGTCGCGGCACTACCGCACGGGCGGCACCGTGCCCCAGGCACTGCTGGAGAAGCTCATCATGTCCCGGCAGGCCAACACAGGTACGGCATCCCCTGCCCACCTGCGTGCTATCCGGTCACCATGGTGGGGAAGGGGGTGTCCGTGGTTCTCGGGGCCCTGTTGCCCCAGCAAGTGCCTGGCGTGTGTCTGGGGGTGTGGGGACGCCATGTGGGAGCCCAGAGGCCAGCTGCTTCCCTCCTTCCCAGGTCTCTTCAACCTGCGCCAGATCGTCCTCGCCAAGGTGGACCAGGCCCTGCACACGCAGACGGACGCAGACCCGGCTGAAGAGTATGCCCGGCTCTGTAGGGACATCCTCGGGGTCCCCGCAACACCAGGTAGCTGCTCCGAGCCGGGGCCACCTTAAAACTGGGGCCAGCTGTTCTCCTGGGAACTCAGAGGGAGCCCGTGCAGACGTTTTACTTCATGAGTACAGAAGTCTCTGCTGGGGGGGCCACAGAGTGTGTCGGGGCTTCTCGGGGGGGGGCAACAGGACAGCAGCCCTGGCTGGGACGCGGCTGCAGGCCAAAGTCGTGGTGGGCATGGGACCCCGGCCTCCAAGGAGGAATGTGTTCTCTGAAGCCTTCACTTCAAATAGACAAGCAGAACTAGTGTTTTCTTGATCCAAAATTATAATGTGTGCTTTGTAGAAAGCCTGGGAAAGTGGAGAAAAGACTAGTAATCGCAGATCCTGAAGGTGACACGTCAGTGACACCCTTTACTTGTGTGTAGACATGTAGGTGTGCTAACGTAACTGGGATCTTAACATGTCATGTCATACTGGTTTGATATTTCATGAGTACTTAAAAAATCTTTCCAGTAGTCTTTTACGCAGCACATAACATCCCGTCGTGTAGGCGGGCAGTCTCCTCGTTGGGGGTTAGAGCTGCAGCAGCTGGTGCCACCTTTAACTGTGCCCCCGTCCTTGTGCGGTGGGTGGAGCCGTGTCCCCTAGCCCTGCCTTCGCCACTCGCCTCCAGGCCTGTTCTGGCCAGGGTCGGGGTGGGTCACTGTCCCCTGGGGGAGGAGTGTGGGTGACGGGGCTGGGGCACTGACCTCATCGTGTGTCTGTCCCAGGAACCAACATGCCTGCTACCTTCGGCCACCTGGCAGGCGGCTACGACGCGCAGTACTACGGCTACCTGTGGAGCGAGGTGTACTCCATGGACATGTTTCACACGCGCTTCAAGCAGGAGGGTGTCCTGAACAGCAAGGTGAGGAGTCCGGGGGCTCACGGGAAAGGATGTGGCGCCAGCCACTGGCGGCCGAGTGACTCTTCCACTGTCCAGGACCAAGAACAGCGCGTCCTTGGCCTCAGGCCCCCGTGTGTGTGGCCAACCCTGAGCCAAGCACCTGCTGCTCTCCTGGGCGCTGCAGACGGCCCCTCCCACCTTGCAGGAGGCTCCTCCCTGTGGGGCCCGAGGGTGGGTGCTGGGAGCCACATGTCTCCCCTGACCGGGCTTCAGAGCCTCGGGTACTCAGTGGGGACAAGGCCATTTCTTCCCGTCTCTGACCCTCAGCTTGTTCCCCTGTGACGTGGGGACGTTAACACCCACCCCAGGCTCGTGCCTCCCGCTGGCCCGGTGCATTCCCAGGCTCGGGGGCAGCTGCCAGCGTCTGTCACAAGAGACAGACGGATCCCGGCTGCACCGAGGAGCCTGCCCCGGCCCAGGGGGTCCCTGAGGGGCCTGGGCAGCACTGCCTCCGGCAGGCTGCGGGTGCCTCAGGCCTCCAAGACCAGCTCATGGCCACCCCTTGTACAGACATGGGAGGCTGGGGCCTGGAGATGTGACCCCCTGGCCCGGCAGGCCCCTTGGCGAAGCTGGGAGCCGTTTGCTTCCTGCACCAGCCCCTGGCAGCCACAGCTGCACTTGGGGCCCCCTTTGAGGACAGGACGGCTGTCATGCCCTGTAAATTGGCTGTGAGGGGCTAGAGGAGCAGAGTGAGCCCCCAAGGGCATGGGGTTGGCTGGGGACAGTGGCCACCTGGCTTTGGAGCCTGCAGTTGGTGTAGGGACCAGTGACGCTTGAGGGTGTCCTGAACTCCTTTGTGGCTGGGACTGTGCTGGGTCCCTCGACTCCTTGCAGCCAGTGCCAGCCGCCTCTTGTCCCGTCCGTGCTGTGCCCAAGCCGTGAACAGACCCGGGTGTGCCACTGGCCAGCACTTGCCCAGGGTCCTGCAGCTGTTTCGGGGAAGGGGCAGGATGGAGCCCAGAGTGTCTCCGCCTCTGCCGCTTCTGTCTTTGGCTTGGCCTGGGATTCCAGTCCCCTGTGCAGGGAGGAGCCGCCCGGGGGTTTGTGAGGACCCCGGCTCCTGCATACGCACACAGGGCCCTGAGATGGGGGTCCCAGGCGTCGCACCACCCCTACGTGATGTGATGTGGGCGGCCTGCGCTAGGGAAGGGGTTGCTCCCAGGACCACGCAGGAGGGGCCCTGCAGACTCCCTGCCTTCTCCCCCACCTCCCCGGTGCCCTCTCAGCCCCAGCCCCTGCGTCCCCTCACAGGTTGGCATGGACTACAGAAGCTGCATCCTGAGACCTGGCGGCTCTGAGGATGCCAGCGCCATGCTGAAGCGCTTCCTGGGCCGCGACCCCAAGCAGGACGCCTTCCTCCTGAGCAAGGGGCTGCGGGTGGGGGGCTGCGAGCCACAGGCCTGCTGACGCCCAGTCCCCGACTACCCTGGTGCCTCAGCCTCCAGCTGGGACAGGGCGGGCTCCAGCACAGCGCCAGGCGGGACACACGTGCGGGAGGGGCCCTCTCTTGCCCCTGTGGTCCTCACGCCCCACTGAGGTGGCCCTGTCAGGTCTCCTGCTCCAGGTGTCTGGAGAGCCCAGGCGTCTGCCCAGGGCCTCATCTCTGTTGCACTAACACGTCCCCTCCCTGGGAAATTTTCCATGTTCAAATGTATTCATTAAAAAAACAAAAACAAAAAAACAAAAACAGGAGAGCCCAGCCTGGTCTGTGGCTCCCACCCGTTCTGTCCTATGGTGTTGGAATGTGGTTTGCTACACATGGACTGGAACGTTGCGTTTCCGTTGAACCCTGGGCTTTGTCAGGGCCCAGCCCTTGGACTTCACCAGCCTGCGACCCCAGCCTCTGCATCGCAACGTGCTTGGGTCCCTGGGGATGGCTGAGCTGTCGGAGGGAGTGAAACCCCAGGGGTTCGGGAACCCTAGGAGTTCCCCTGTTCTGTCCGACCAGGCTGGGGTGCTCACAAGAGAGTTCTGCTTCCCGAGCACATCTCACCAAAATGCCTCCCCCTCCCTGTTCAGCTCTGGAGCGCCAGGACCAGGACAGAGAGTCTGGGGAGCCGAGGCAGCCCCATCTGTGTGCGCGAGCAGCCGAACCCGCAGCTGCCGCCCTTGCGCCCCGGGGAGCTCTCCCTCCTGGGCGTGTGCAGGGAAACCCGGCTGCTCTGGCTTCGTGGCCAAAGACTCTGGGTTTACTTGACACAAGCTGGCTGCTGACTGACCAGTGCAGCTGCTGGGAGCTCCACCGTGGCCTCTGGCCAGGTGACTAGGCCGGCTTCGGCCTAGAGACGCCCAATGCCCTGTCCTCGCCTGGCCCTTAGGAACGCAGCAAAGCCTTGGCCAGGCGTGGACTTCCTGGATCCTCGGATAAGTCCTCAAAAATGCCTCGGTGAGCTGCTGGGTTGGGTCCCTAAGCCCTTGACCAGGGCGGGAGGGGCCCCCTTCTGTCTGTGTGAACACTGACGTTCCCTCCCCTGCTGTGAGCCAACTCCCCTCCCTCCCCCCGAAGTCCTCTGCAGAGGAAGCTGGGCAGTGGGACTAGTGACATTCGTCACCCCAATCCTTTTTCCCAAGGTCAGAGCAGGTGGCCAAACGGCCACCTATGCTCATCACCTCGATGGGGACGGGATTCCTGGGTCTGTACCGCCTGCCCCATCCCCTTTTCCCTGAGCCCGGGCCGGCCCAGTACCCTCCTGTGCACCCGGCTCTGCTTTCTGCACCCACTTCTGTCTCTTAAACTCGGGGGACAAAGGTGAGTGTTCTCTTGGCAGAGCTGGTGGGCTCACCGTGGGGCCAGGACAGTGTCCTGGAATTGACAGTCACAACAGCTGTTGCTGAAAATACCTGGGGCTGGAAAGACAAGACAGAAAGCAAGAAACCACAGCAGGGCTCCCTGCGACAGACAAGGGGCAGAGGCCTCGCTTGGTGCAGGGAGGCGGCAAGCCTGGCGGTGCCCTAACCCTCCCCTGCGCCAGGTCTGCAGACAGCCTCCACCTCCTCCCCGCGCAAGACGCAGATGTGCCGGAGCACCCCCCGTGTGGTGCCCTGGGCAGTTGGGATGGGGTCACGGCCTCAGGCGGATGGACCACCTGTCCCCCCGAGCTGCCTGGCCCTTAGCCCCTCGGCCCCACGCCTGTCCAGGGTGCCAGCTGTGGGCCCAGAGGACAGCCTGGTGTGAGGCTCCCCTGCCGGTCCAGCCTGTCATTCTCCTCCCATCCCCCGCCACTCTCCTGAGAGAAAAAAAAAAAAGGAAAAAAATAAAAATTAGAAAGAGGTCTGCACGTGTATGTCTCCCAATCTTTGCAATGTTTATAAACTCGTTCGTTGCAGTTTCTCCCACAGTCACCTGCCACCTGTCCAGCCCTGGGGCCACCTGGGGGGGCTCTGGCTCTTGCCCCTGGGATTCCATCCCTGCCTCAGGCCCCCACCAGCGTTAGCAAGTTATTTCTCACCGAGAAGAGCTCTGGGGTCTCTCTGCCTGTGGCCCCGGGCAGACTTCCGGGCTGCTGTGGACTCTTACCAGCAGCAGGTGTGCCTGGCTTCCAGCCCGGGCAGGCGCTGCTGCCTCCTCACCGCCCCACAGGGTTGGTGTCACCGTCCCTGTGTCTCAGAGGGGGTCTCAGGCTCCCCACGTCCACCTCCCGATGAGCAACACCCGCTGAAGGCCACGGCCTCTTGAGGAACAGCCCATGGGGGCCTCAGCATCTAGGGCCTTCGCTAGTTCAGGGGACAAAGGGTCCATTCGTGAAACTCAAGTTCGATTCAGACACATGGGCAGCTTGAGGGTTGGGCGAACCCTGAGCTGGGGGTGGGAGGCCTGGGTCCAGCTCTTAGGGTAGGGGGAGCTGGGGTGGAGGTTCCAGCATGGGCAGGGGCCAGGTGGCTGCCTGAGCAGCTTCCTGGGGCCTGAGCTCACCGTGGCTGTGCACCGAGCGTGGCCCTTCCAGGCTGAGCCCTTTCAGGCTGTCACGGGTCAATGTCACGCCGTCCACACCCGGAATTTCCCTCGGGCACTCCCACCTGCCCCGTTCTCAGCCTGCAGCGTCAGGGAGGTGCGGCTCTGTCCTAAAGGGGGTCATGTGCCCCCAACTGAAGGCAGGTAGAGTGGGCCATCCACCCCCACCCCCCCAGCACTGTTACTGCTTCGTGGATGGGTAGTGATCCATTTGGGATCATGTGAATTCAGTGCAGTCTGAGCTGTGACTTTTGTTGAGCCCATTAGAGAAAGGAATTTTGTTTTCCCCTGAACTTGAACCGGGAGGGAATAAGCTGTTGGCACATGGAGCCACTTGGAGTTGGGAGCCGACTGACACAAGGACACCAGGGCTGTGGCGGGGGCCTGCCCTTCAATGTCACCCGAGTGCTGCGATCCCAGCCCACATGGGGGGCCAATCCTGCCCCCAAACTTTGCAGTTATGTGAACCAACAAATTCCCGTGTTTTTGCTTAAGCCAGTTGGAGCAGTATTTGGTCACTCACAACCAAAAGAGTTCTGTCCTTCACCACGTCCCGCCCGACCCCACCTGAGATATTCAGTAGCTGAAGCTGAACTTGTCAGAATGGACCAAACCTGGGAGCCCCCAAGGACTGGCTATCACTGCTCTCTGAGATTGGGGATGTGGAAGCCATGGAGGCTGGGGCAGATCGGGGTCCTGGGGAATGTCATGTTAGTTCTGAGAGGAGGCTCAGACCAGCCATTGCTGGTGTCTTGTGCCTACTTTCCCGGCTGTGCCAACCCTGATCTCACCCCACAATGATTGCTAAGTCTGGGAGAGATTCTGCAGCCACCAGCCCTCCTTAGCAGGGAACACAGGTCAGCAGAGGGGACATGCCTGAGACTACAGCACGGCAGGACCGGGGCTGGACAAGGAACCCAGGGCTCCTGGTTCCTTGGGCAGACTTTTGTCACAGAATCTCAGAACAATTACTAGGTCAGGAGGTGGGTGAGTGAGGATATATATTTTTAACAACTTTATTGAGGTCAAATTGCCATAAAATAAACTACACATATTTAAACTATGGACAGGTGTACACACTCATCACACACCACTACTGTCCCTCCCAGCCCTCCATGTCCCCTGTCCCCACCCAACCATTGATCTGCTGTCACTATAGATTCATTTTCATTTTCTGAAGTTTTACATAAATGAAATCATATAGGATATACTCTTATTATATATTATATTATATTTTCTTTTATTTTTTAGAGATAGGGTCTTGCTTTGTGGCCCAGGCTAGAATGCAGTGGAATCATCACAGCTTGCTGCAGCTTCCAAACTCCTGAGCTCAAGCAGTCCTCCCCCGTCACCCTCCCAAAATGCTAGGATTACAAGCAAAAGCCACCAGGCCCAGCCTTACGTCTAACTTTTTTTATCTGCCAATCTCTGACTTTTAATTGAGATATTTATGCCACTAACATTTTTTTTTTTTTTTTTGAGACAGAGTCTCACTCTGTTGCCCGGGCTAGAGTGCCGTGGCATCAAGCTCACAGCAACCTCAAACTCCTGGCTGGGCTCAAGCGATCCTCCTGCCTCAGCCTCCCGAGTAGCTGGGACTACAGGCATGCGCCACTATGCCCGACTAATTTTTTCTATATATATTTTTAGTTGGCCAGATAATTTCTTTCTATTTTTAGTAGAGACAGGGTCTCGCTCTTGCTCAGGCTGGTATGCCACTAACATTTAACGTGATTTTAATATGGTTATGTTTGAGTCTATCATCTTGTTGTTTATTTTCTATTCACTCCATTTTCCCCTTTTCCTTCTTTTTCTGTTTTCTTTTGTAGTGATCAATTTTTTTTCTGAGACAGAGTCTCACTCTGTTGCCCAGGCTAGAGTGCTGTGGCGTCAGCCTAGCTCACAGCAACCTCAAACTCCTGGGCTCAAATGATCCCCCTGCCTCAGCCTCCTGAGTAGCTTGGACTACGCATGCGTCACCATGCCCGGCTAATTTTTTTTCTATATATTTTTAGTTGTCCAGCTAATTTCTTTCTATTTTAGTGGAGATGGGGTCTTGCTCTTGCTTGGGCTGGTCTGGAACTTCTGGGCTCAAACGATCCACCCCCCTCGGCCTCCCAGAGTGCTAGGATTACAGGCGTGAGCCACCCCGCCCAGCCTGATCAAACATTTTTAAGACTCCCTTTTATTTCCTGTTAACTTCTTAGCTTTAACTCTTTGTTTTGCCATTGGGTTTGTTAGCTACTTTAAGGTTTATAGCATGGATCTCTAACTCATTAGTTTATCCCTATGTGATACGATACCACTTTGTGCACAGTATAAGAACTCTTCAATAGTGTATGTCCATTCTACCCTTCCAGAATATATTATGAATCTTTGTGCAATTGTTGCCATGGCTTTTACTTTGACATTTGTTACAAACCCCTCAACACACTGCTGTTATTTTGGATTAAGCTGAGGACTGTCAGTCTGTGGGATTAGGTCCTTCCGTCCAGAAGCGGCGAGGGGGGGGTGGGGCGCTGGGCAGCACAGCACATCGGCCACATCACAGACTAGGACGGAAAAAAACGGGTTGAACAGGTTGGGTTGGAACATTGTTCAACACGTGTTTATTACTGAGCTGTGCTTGGGCCACACATGCCACAGCTTCATCCACACACCGGAGCCTCCTACCTGATCTGCATTCAAGACTAGATCCCCGATCTAGGCTTGCAACAAACAGGATGTAACTCTGGAGAAAGGGTCCCGTTCATTTTGCCTGAGCATCTGTTGATCATATGACAGAGTCACATTCACAATGTTTATAATTATACATCACACAGCACATCATCTCAGGTGTCAAAAGACCATTAGTGGATGTTGAACTGTAACGGGGAAATCACTGTCGGTCCCTGCGTTTCCCTCGGGTCCTGGTTCTTCTCTGCTAGAAAACACGCCATGGAGGGTTTGGGCCCCCACATAGACAGCATGATATATAGAGAAAACTAGTGAGAAAGAGAAAGAAATAGTACCGTAGGAGAGAGGTAACACATATCATGGTTTCGTCCAATAATAATAACTTAAATATATATAATTTGTTATGTATTTATATAATTTATCACCAGGTGTGGTGACCTATGTCTATAATTCTAGTTACACAGCAGCCTCAGGCAGGAGGATCACTGGAGCCCAGGAGTTGGAGGCTGCAGTGAGCTGTGATGATGCCACCGCACTCCAGCCTGGGTGACAGAGTGAGACCCCATCTCTCAAAAAAATAAATAAATATAATTTATCAATAAATAACTTTATTTAATAAATAATTATTAAATATAATTATATAATTATATTTATCATGTTATATATTAAATATCATTTAATAAACAGTATGTTAATATATAATATATAAACATATATTGATATATGCCTAATATATAATGTATCACATGTTAATATATTCCATAATGAATATATTAATATATAGCTAAATATAAATATATTTTATATTTATTATGGTATTATAACATTATATATAATACATATGAATATATTACATATAAATTGCATATGTAGTGTTATGTATAAAATTATTATGTTACTAAGAATATATTATAAATCTATTATATATACTATTAATAATTTATCATTAATAACATCAGTTAATATGTTAATATTATTAAAGAATAATTATTTCTGGTCATGTCAAACTTCTGAAAAAAGGATAATTATTAAAACAATAATCTTAACAGGTATAAATGCGTCATATTTATATAATTTGTTAGTACATAATAATAAATGTTTAATGGCAAACCTTTGTGTGCCAGGCTTCGTGCTAAATAAATGACTCGCGTTTTCTCGCTTATTTTCCACAGCAGCCGGTGTAACTGGGTACCCGGCTGCACGCGTCTGGCAGTCGCGGCCGGGCCAGGCGTGAAAGGGTTGCGCAGCCAGTTCAGCCCTGGGAGCTGCGGGTTTAGGATTAAGGCTCTGCCGAACTCAGAACGCCCCAGGCAGGTGCGGGCACTGGGGCTCGCGGTCCTGCGAAGACACCGCCCGGCCGCAGGGGGCGCTGTGAGCTAGCTCGCGGTCCCGGAGTCCTAGGAGCCCAGCGCCGCGCCCCGGGGCCTGCTGGGACTTGTAGTTCATGGGCTCGCGGTGCGCAGGCGCATTGCTGATCCGCGGCCACGCGCGTCCGCGAGCGACGGCGGGAGTTCACACGGGCGCGGCGGGGGCCGTCGCTCGGAGCGCGAGGGGCCGAGCGGAACGGGGGTCCAGGGACGCGCGGGGAAGGCCGTCGGCCTACGCAGGTCGCTTCCGCCGCGGGGCAGCTGCGCGGCGCCCCCGACAGTCACCCGCGCGCACGTGGGGCCCGCAGCGCCGTGAGTGGCCGGGCCGAGCTCGAGGGCAGCGCCGGGCGGGCCGGGCGGCGGGGACGGTCCCGGGTTCAGGGTCGGGTCTGGGACGGCGCAGGCGAGGCCGGCCGGCTAGCGCACGACCCCTGGCCCGCGTGGCCAAGTGGGCGACAGACCCTCGAGGATCTTTTATCGTGAAGCCTTCAAGTATAGATTGAGTTGGGCTCCTTTTTGGGGTAGGGGTTCTCAAGTGGGGATGATCTGCCTCCCGGGGACGCTGAGAGATGTCTGGGGACATCTGTGGTTGTCACACTGGGGGCTGCTCCTCGCATGGGGTGGGTGGAGGCAGGGACGCTGCTCAGCACCTGTAGTGTCCAGGACGCTCCACCCCAGAGAATGATCAGCCTCAAATGTTCAAAGTACCGAGGTTAAGAAATCTTGCGATCGTTATTTGGGGGAAAAAAATTGAATTTGATCTGTCTTCACACTAGACATTGGAATAATCTCCCGAGAGCGCAGACGGTACAGACCAGGGGACCCCCAGCTCCAGGGACTCCCCTCCTTTCTCCCTCCCCACTCGGGGTGTGGATTTAATGTGTGCAGCCTCCTAGGACCTCAGCAGGGCAGGGGACCATGGGACACGGAGTGTCTTAGGGGTCCATGGAATCCCCTAGCCTAGGGGATCTCACCTGGGGCAGCTCTGCCCTCCTATCCCCAGGGACTCTGGGAGACATCTGGGGACATTTGTTGTTGTCGCAACTGGGGAAGGGGTGCTCCTGGCATGGGGTGGGTGGAGGCCAGGGATGCTGCTCAGCACCCTGCAGTGTCCAGGACGGCCCCACCCCAGAGAACGATCCCGTCCCAATGTCCACAGTGCCCCAGGGAGAGACCTGGCTTACTCCTCAGTGTTGTGGTCCCGGTGACAAGGTACCAAGGGCCCATTCTGTTTGTCCCCATGCACACCTGCTGAGGAGTGAAGAGGCAGCTGGTCTCCCAACACCAGGTTCCGTGCCTCTTCCCTGCCTGGGCTTGATTTCATGTTTCTCTTCAGGGAAGTCCTCATCCGGCCTTTCTTGTGGAGCAAGCCTGAGTCTCAGGGGTCAGACCTTGGAAGGGATGCTCCTGGTCCGGGTGCCCAGGTCTGGGAGAATGAGGGGGTCTGACGGGGCTGCTGACGTCAGCCAGGAGGGAGGAGGGTCCGGTGAAGCACAGGACGGTGGGAGGGAATTGGTCTGCAGGAGCTAAGGGGCCAGAGGTCCTGTACCCATTGCCATGAGCTGCAATTTAAGGTCCCACAAGCAAAGAAGGAACCTTACCCTGAGTGGGAGGCAGAGGGGAGCCTAGCAGGTTGCAAATCCTCAAAGGCACTTGAAAGCATCCCCTGGGGGCAGCTCCGCGGTGGCCAGGCTGAGGGGTGAGCAGGGAGCAGTGTCTCCATTTGCCTTTGGTCCTTGTATGAGTGTCCTGCAGCTGATGTCACAGCTTACCACAAACTAGATGGCTTAAAGCAACAGAAACTTATTCTCTCCCGAGTCTGGGGGCCCGAAGCCCAGATTCAAGGTATGACAGGAGGGCCGTGCTCCCTCCAGGTCTCCAGGGTAGGATCCTTCCTGCCTCGCGCAGCTTCTGGTGGTGACCGGCAGTGGCTGTCATTCCTTGGCTTGCAGCTGTGTCACTCCAGTCTCTGCCTTCGTTACCACACGACCTCCCCTGTGTCTGTCTCTCTCTCTGAGAAGCACGCCACTCCTGTCACCAGAAGCCGAGAGGAGTAGGAAAGAACACCCCTTGCTTTGGGAGGAACGTGGCCCTGCTGACGCCCTAGTCTCGGACTTCTGGCCTCCAGAACTGAGAGAGGACAAATTCCTGTTGTTTGAGGCCGTTGGGTCTGTGGTCCCTTGTTAAGGCAGCACAGGAAACTCACAGGGTGTTTTACTTCACGGTAGAGCTCGTATGTTTTGTAAACTCCAGTAAGTCGGTTGCTTGCAAGGGCTTCTGTACCTCTGTCCATCAAATGGAGCCTTTAAGGCCCCTGGCCTCGGTCCTGGCTTCAACTCTACCTCTCTCTGCATCTGGGGGTCGCCCCAGGTGGTGCAGGGGTCTCTAGCCAAGGATTCTGGGACCTGGGGACTGGCCTGGGTCTGGTCTTCACGGCGCCTCTCTCCTTGCTGCGGCTCTGCTGGCCCTGGAACCTGCTTTCCCAGAGGAGAGAATGGCAGCTGGGTACCTGCCCCCCTGGTCGCAGGTGAGACATCCTCATTCTCCTGAAAGGTGCCCAGGATATGTGGAGGGAACAAACTCGTCAGAATGTCAGTCACTGTTAGAGAAGGAGCCCCCCGCTATGTGGGAAACGCAGGAGAGTCCCCGTGAGTGTTTGGTTCTAGTACTCGTGCTTCGCCCGAGTATAAGGAGCAGAGCCCCTGGCCCTAGGATAGAGGTGGGCTCTAGCACGGTCCCCCATAGAGCAGGGAGAGCTGCCCAGAAAAGCATCCTTTTTATTGAGGGGTGGGGTGGGGTGGGCCTTCCTGCCACCCTCTCTCCCCTGAGAGAGACTGAGGGGCAGGCAGGGCCCTCACGGCAGCCTCAAACTTCTGGGCCCAAGCGATCCTCCTACCTTAGCCTCCCGAGTAGCTGGGAGTACAAGTGTGCACCACCACGCCTGGGTAACTTTTCTATTTTTTGTAGAGTCAGGGTCTCGCTATGTTGTCCAGGCTGGTCTTGAACCCCCAGGTTCAAGTGATCCTCCTGCCTGGGCTTCCCAAAGTGCTGGGATTACAGGTGTGAGCCACCGCACCTGGCCCCCACAGCAGGAGATTCCCAAGTGGGAATGTCATATCCGCAGATCTAGAAGTTAGAATAGCCAGTCCAATAAGAAATAGGTAAAATATTTCATTCGGACCTGTGCACGGGTCCTCCTTGCTGTGTTTACGGCGGGCCGAGAGTCTGTATGGTCCTCTGATTGTAAACCACGGACAGGTACCCACAGGGCAGCTGGTAGAACTCGATGTCAGCACTTCGCTGACTTTTCTGAACTTCCCTGGTGCCACCATCCTCACCTCTCCTCTTGGGAACGTGCGTGGGGACGGACGCATCTTGAACAGAACTGCTGTGATATTTTAGGAATTAGTGACCTTCGAGGATGTGGCCGTGGACTTCTCCCCAGAGGAGTGGGAGTTCCTGGACCCTGCTCAGAGGAAGCTGTACAAAGAGGTGACACTGGAGAACTACAGGAACTTGGCCTCCCTGGGTAAGACAGGCACCATTAATCCTGGGCTCATAGATGCCACATTTATCTCACATCCACTGTTGTCAGGCACCATGCCAGGACACGGGGATTTACCAGTGAGTAAGACAGATGTTGTTCCTGGCCTTGTGGCTTTCACAGTCTCCTGGTTTCTCCGACAGATCAGATGATCTTATTCCCTCAGTACGAGATAGCTAGAGTGGCCATTCAATTGCATGTCCTAGTTCAGCCACAGATAACATCTCTGATTCCTCCTGGGTATGGAGTTGGAGTATTTGTAACTCTCTCTGCTTATGTAAAGAGCCATAATTTTTTTTTTTTTTTTTTGAGACAGAGTCTCACTCTGTTGCCCGGGCTAGAGTGAGTGCCGTGGCGTCAGCCTAGCTCACAGCAACCTCAAACTCCTGGGCTTAAGCGATCCTACTGCCTCAGCCTCCCGAGTAGCTGGGACTACAAGCATGTGCCACCATGCCCGGCTCATTTTTTGTATATATATATTTTAGTTGTCCATATAATTTCTTTCTATTTTTAGTAGAGACGGGGTCTCACTCTTGCTCAGGCTGGTCTCAAACTCCTGACCTCGAGCAATCCACCCGCCTCGGCCTCCCAGAGTGCTAGGATTACAGGCGTGAGCCACCACGCCCGGCCAAGAGCCATAATTTTTTAAAAAATTTTTTCTATTGTAAAATATATATAACATAAAATTTGCCTTTTGAGTACACAGTTGGGTGGCCTTAAGCACATTTATGATGGTATGCAACCAGCACAACTATCCGTTAACAGAACTTTTTTATCCTCCTAAACTGAAACTGTGTACCCATTATACACTGACTTCCCATTCCCCGCCTGCCCCCCAGCCCCTGGAAACCACTAATCCACTCTCTGTCTGTGTGGATCTGCCTGTTCCGGATGTTTTGTATGAATGGAATCATATAATATGTGCCCTTTTGTGTCTGGCTTCTCTCACTGGGCACGATGTTTTCCAGACTCCCCATGTTATATCCTGTGTCAGAGCTTTGTCCGTGGATGAATAAGATTCCCTTGTATGTATATAACATATTTTATTTATCCGCCAGTTGATGGACACTTGTGTCGTTTCCACCTTGTGGCTGTCTTGAATAATGCTGCCGTGAACATTAGCGAACAAGTATCTGTTTCAGTCCCTGTTTTTGGTTCTTTGGGTAAATGCCTAAGAGCGGAATTGCTGGGTCGTATGGTAATTCAACGTTTAGAGTTTAGCTTTTTGAGAAACTGCCACACTGTTTCTCACCAAAGCTATGTCCATTTTCCATTCCCACCAGCAGTGTAAACTCATTTCTCCACGTCCTTGCCAGCACTTATTTTTTTTAATTATCCCACTGCACAGTGGTATCTCACTGTAGTTTTGATGTGTGTTTCCCTTGTGTTTAATGACATTGAGCATCTTTTCATGTGTTTATTTACCATTTGCATATTTTCTTTGGGGGAAATGTAGCATCCAAATGGAATCCAAAATTTTTTTTAATTAGGAAAATAAAATCTCTAGCTCGAGCAATGTGCTGCCTCTCAAATGTACTCTTGTCTCTTTCAGAAGCCCTGAAGAACCAAAGTACTGATGCAGGTATCGAGGATGGTCCCTTTTCCCCAGCACACACCCCTCAAGTCACCAGACTTTCTCCGTGGACCGGGTATTCACTCTTTCGGACAGTGGAGCCTTTCCATTTGCAGCAAAGAGAAGCCCTGTGGGTGGAGGAAAAAGGAATTCCCCGAGCCTCCTGTTCAGGTGAGATTTTTCTTTAGAGGCAGGGTCTTGCTGTGTTGCTCAGGCTGGAGTGCAGTGGTGTGATCATAGCTCACTGCAACTTTGAACTCCTGGGCTCAAGCGATCCTCCTGTCTCAGCCTTCCCAATAGCTGGTACAGGCACCACCACCACCATGCTCGGCTAATTTTTAAAAAAAAATTTTTGTAGAGACAAGGTCTTGCTCTATTGCCCAGGCTGGTCTCAAACTCCCAGGCTGGGCTCAAGCGATCCTCCTGCCTCAGCCTCCCAAGTAGCTGGAACTACAGGTGTGCACCACCATGCTGAATAATTTTTCTGTTTTTGTAGAGACAGAGTCTCACTATGTTGGCCAGGCTGGTCTCAAACTCCTGGGCTCAAGTGAGCCTCCCACCTCAGCCTCCCAAAGTGCTGGGAATACAGGTGTGAGCCTCTGCACCCGGCCCCATTTTCTTCTTGAAGCCATTCTGCCTTTTTTTCTAGTTACATCTCTTCTCTTTTTGCTGTCTTGATGCTTCTCTCTGCCGTCCTTATTCTCCCATTGTTATTGAGTAATTGCTTCTGTGCTTCCAGTTCCCGTTTTCTCTGTCATTGTCAAATTTCTCATGCTGTGTCCTGTGCTCAGCATTGTCTTTACTGACCCATCTCTCTTTCTCATCCTTCCCCTGTGTCGAAAGCTGATATTTGACCATCAGTCCACATGGGTTTTGTATATGTTGGAAGTGCTTTTGTCACCCTGTTCTTAAGGTAGCAGTTTCTTCCTCCAAAAATATTTTTTTTCCCTCCAATGTATTCCAGATTGGGAGTCAAGACTGAAAATCCAAGAATCAACTTACAAGAAGGTGGTTTTGGGGGAAGAACCATCCAGTGGTGTGAATATCATAAGGCTTACCGTAGAAGACTGGGGATGTGACCAATTCAAGGAGAACCACGATGACTCCCAGAGGCTTTTGAGGCAAATGGCATCCATCCAAATAAAGGCAGTTGCTCAGCAGAAAGCAACTGCATGGTGTGGATTTGGGGACAGCAGTAATCTGAGCTCAGACCTTGTTCTATCTCGGGGAAGCTCAGTAGGAAAATGTGTCCGTGACAATGAGCTAGCTATTGAGAGTTTGGCATCTGATTCAACCTTAAAGCGCCATCAGATGGGATATGTAGCTCAGAGACCCTGTGAAAGTAATGAATATGGAAATGCCCTCAGCCAAAACAGTCACCTTATTCAACACGAAAGAACTCAAACAGGGGGGAAAACGTCTGTGTATGCAGAAAATGGGAAACCACTGAATCATAGTATGGCTCTTACCGTACACAACAAAATTAATACAGCAGAGAAACCGTTTGAATGTCACCAGTGCGGGAAGATGTTTAACCGGAGACATTCTTTGAGTGAACATCAGAGAATTCATACGGGAGAGAAACCATACGAGTGTCAGGAATGTGGGAGAGCCTTCACACACAGCTCAACCCTTACGCGCCATCTGAGGACTCATACTGGAGAGAAGCCCTACGCCTGCAGCGAATGCGGGAAAGCCTTCAACAGGATTTCATCTCTGACTCAACATCAGAGGATTCACACAGGGGAGAAGCCTTATAAATGTGAAGACTGTGGAAAATCCTTCTGCCAGAGCTCCTACCTGATTTTGCACAAGAGAACGCACACTGGTGAGAAGCCCTATGAATGTAACGAATGTGGAAAAGCCTTCAGTGATCGTTCCTCTCTCAACCAGCACGAGCGAACTCACACTGGGGAGAACCCCTATGAGTGTAACCAGTGTAGAAGAGCCTTCAGCCAGAGGTCTTCCCTTGTAAGGCATGAGAGAACTCACACTGGAGAGAAACCTTATAGCTGTAATGAATGTGGGAAAGCCTTCAGCCAGAGCTCTTCCCTTATCACACATCAGAAAACTCACACTAGCCAGAAAACCTATAAAATCATAGACTGTGCAAAGGCATTCTATCAGAGCAGCCACCTTATTGGATTTTAGCAATTGCATACTGCCTCGTAAAACACCTCTTAGCACTCTGACATATAAACGTGACTAGACTTTGCCCTGGGGTGATGTACTGTTTGACAGGAAGTAGGTTCATGTCACATTTTTGAAAGACAGCTCTGAGGTATAGAACTGAGAAGGAGCCTTGTCATGGGAGAAATCACCATTAAGCGATACCCAGTGAGCTCCACCCTCTTAGAAAAGGTTGGCCAATGGGAATGCTAACATGGAATGGGATTTTGCTGAAAACTATCACATGTTAATTTAGTTGGTGAAACAAAAGGTATTCTGTTTTAACTTCCAACTTATTAATCCAACATTCAATATATTGTTTCAATATTTTACTTAGTCATTCCACCCCTGTTGGTCACTTAGCTAGTTCTTAATTTTTCTCATGCACTACGATGGCAAAGCAGAGTGTGTGCTAAGACGACAAGTGCTTTGGATGTGAAATAAAAAAATAATAAAGGATGCAAAATAGTGTGTGCAATTTGATCTAATGAAGTCTATAAGTTTGTGTGTGTGTATGTATATATATGTATATATACATACACCAAAGGACAAAAGCTGGACAGAGATGTAAAATGAATAGGTTATCTGATTATGTATAATTTTGTGTCATTGGCCATTTAATTTTGTATTGCTATAATCATTTTGACAATGAATAAAAATCAAACAGCACCAACAATCTGATGGGATGTGGAACCTCATCGATGCATTGGAGTAGATTGTGGATACCAAGATGGCAAAGATACAGTAGAGTAGGTTTTGGAAAATAGGAAAGTTTAGCAACCTTGGTGGACTGGGAAAAGTCCCAACTGTGAGATGTGCTTGGCAGAGTAAGGACCAAGTGTGCAGTTGTACGTAATCATTAAAATTTATTGAGTGCTTACTGTATGCCCGGCACCAGTCCAATGCTTACATGTGGTTCCTCATTTAACCTTCACAACAGCCCCATGAGAGAATTGCTAGTCATACTCCATATTACAGAAGGGGATGCCGAAATAAAGTAATTTGCTTAAGGTCACGCAATTAGGAAATAGTAGAATCTGGATTTGAATCCAGCAACCTGTACAAATCAATGCCTCATTTGCCATGCAGCCAATCATGGAGGACACAGGGGAGTTTGTGTTTTTCAGATTTCCCCATGAGAGTCACCTAACTTTTCTCTGAGTCTTCCCTTTTCCTCAGAGCCAGTGAGGAAGGTTTCAGCTCTCCTTTCATCCCAATGGGACCTGTTCGTTCATAGGAATTTTGTTACCTTTCTTTAATGTAGAGATCCTTTATCTGGGGTCTATGTAGGCTTAACTTGGTTGATGGGTAAGTTTCTTAAGAGCTCCATGAACAAGCTTGAACTGTATGCCAACTGTGTGTTGGTGCATAGATGTGTTTTCTGGGGAAAGCATCTGTAGCTTTTAGCATATTCTTGATCTCGAACTCCTGGCCTCAAGCGATCCTCCTGCCTTGGCCTCCCAGAGTGCTGGGATTACAGGCGTGAGCCCCCATGCCCAGCCTATATTCTTGAGAAAAGTTGACTTAGAGGTATCATGAGTACAGTTTTCAGTCTTGATATCCCCTTCCCTCCAACAATTATTCGTAGAGAACCTAAACTCTTTGGTGACTGCATATAAGGCAGACAGTGTTGCTGCCCTCACTGGACATGTATTCCAGTGTCGAAGGAGCAGGACTAGCTTTATGGGCATGTGACCCCTGCAGTCACACAAGGCTCAACTGTGTCCTGTGATTGGCCTAAAACCCCCACCTTTATATTCTTAATCATTTTGAGAAACAATAATGAGATATTATCAAATCATTATAATTTTAGTAATAAGCCCCTACCCACTTGCATGTTGCTGTGAGCCCTGTACATTCAGTAGCCTGTCCTGTACAGGAGTGAGGGGTAGGGACAGATGTTAAGCAAGTAACTGAATACTTTAATTAAGTAATTACAGATTTGGGGAGATGCTATGGAGGACATGCACACGATGCTGCTGTGACAGATAATAGCATAGGGACCAGCCTCAGGTAGGACCTTTCTGAGATGAGTCATCAGAGCATCCGAGATGAAGAATTTACTCGGAGGAGAGCTCCAGTATAGCTTTGTTTTCACATGTGAAATGTTAAGTATTTTCTAAATATACAAATTTTTGGTTCAATATGTCTAACTCAAAAGTCTTTTGAGAAAGAATATATTTTTTAAGGTTCTGGTGTTTAAGTACATTTTTTTCCTTTCTTAAATCTTTTTCTTACTGCACTGGCTTGGTCCTCTGGTGTCCTGTGGGGCAGGACTGGCAAGAGTGAATCCCCCTTGCTTTGTTCCTGGTCTTAGAGAAAAGCATTCAGTCGTTCACCATTAAGTATGATGTGAACTGTGGGATTTTCATAGACACTTTTGATGTTTTTCTTTCATTAAATTTCTTCTTTTATTGCACTATGGTCTGAGAATGTGTTTACTGTTTTGAATCTTTGGAATTTATTGAAGCTTGCTTTGCAGTTTGCGATGTGATCAGGTTTTAGAAGTTTTCCGTAGATGCTAGAGAAGAAGGTGGGTTTTCTGTTTCTATCATTCAGAATCTGGCTTGTTCTATTACTTTAGCCATATTAATTGGTTTTCCATTTCATTTCCAAATCAACTGTCCATTATTATGTCTTGCTAATGGATACTTACGGTTTGGGATAAAATTTGTAGATGGAAATTATCCTGGATGATCTATCCAGAAACAGTATATTTCGAACACAAAGATGCAAAGATGTTGTTCTCTGAAAAACTGTCAGATCCGTTTTCTGTAGTATGAGCAGAGTGATGTTGAAGAAGGTGCTCATGAAAGGTTCAAAATCTCAAGAAATATGAGATTGGAAACAGGAGTTGTTTGTGCCATGTACTAAGCCATTGTCTCTGTGCTTCAGCCCCACTATATGAGTTTTCTGTTGCTGCTGCAACAAATACCACAAATTTAGTGGCACAAGACGACAGATTTATTCTCTTAACAGTCCTGGAGGTCACAAGTCTAAAATCGAGGTGTGCAGGGGTATGTTTTCTGGAAGTCTAGGGGAGACCCTGTTCTTTGACTTTTCTAGTTTCTAGAAGCTGCCCATGTTCCACAGCTAATGGCCTTTTATCACCCCAGTCTCTGCTAATGTTGTCCCATCTCTCCTGCCCCTCTTTTCTAAGGACCCTTGTGATTATGTTTAGGGTCCACCCAATAATCCAGGATAGTGTCTCCATCTCAGATCCTTAATAATATCCCATCCCTTGTGTATAAGGTAACATATTCACAGGTTCCTGGGATTAGGATGTGGACATCTTTGGGGGCCATGATCCTGCATGTCAAAGCTACCCTTTTACACTTGACTTTGTGATGTGCAAAGGAAATGCCGCAACCTACATTTCTACCTTGCCAGTGGCTTCCCATTAGGCTGTGCTAACCGGAGACTTCGGAGGTAGGATGGAAGGCTGGAGAAAAGAGAAAGGATCTGCTCCATACTGTAGACTTCCTGTCCCTGGCACTCCTTGCATGTTGAGAATGTCTTTGTTACCTTTATCCTCGAATAACATCCCGACATGCTCTAAATATCCTTAACTTCTTTCCGCTCAAACAACCATAGTTATTACTCTTCTCTCTTGTGGTAGTCAATGTTGTGTGAAGAATTCAGAGATCAGCCTAATTTCTCACCCTAATAAATGAAACAACATGTTCTCTATGGGTGATGTTACCAAGATATGAAGACATATGTCTGTGAAGACATTATGGGAAGCACACAGGAGACCTAGAGTTACATGCCAAGAGCCATAAGGCAGACTTCTAAATTTCATGCCAATTTTTTGAAACTTAGCATTCACTATTAATGCATAATAAACAAAAATGTATATGGCAATATTTTATATTTTAATAGTTTATACATCCAGTGATTAATTTGCTTTTAACTGGAAACTGCTTGTCTATGTGTGAATCCTCTAAACACTAATTTTTATAAAAGTGTTTAGAACCTTTTTGCAAACGATAGGAAATGAATGTTTGTAAATGAAATGACAAATGATATCAGAGTTTGTGTGTTCTCTTAAGCTAGACAATATTTTCTGAATTGAGTAGCCGTTAAATGCACTAGGTGTTCAGCCTCAATCTATCAACTGTATGAAGAGTTTTCAGGTCCATCTCAAAATTTATATAAGATTTTGTTTGTTTTGTGTTATTATCAGTTAAAATAGGAATTCAATTGCGTAGGGATATCATAGCCATTTTTTAAAAATACAACTTTAAATAAATAAGTTTATATAAATAAACACATATACAATTTATCATCTTAACTTTTTTTTTTTAGACAGACAGAGCTTACTCTGTTGCCCTGGGTAGAGTGCAGTGGTGTCATCATAGCTCACTGCAACCTCAAACTCCTGGGCTCAAGCAATCCTCTCGCCTTGGCCTCCCAGTTTTAAGTGTATAGTTTAGTGGTATTAGGTACACTCATATTGTGCAATATAGCCTTTAATTTTCAAAATCAACTGGGGATACACTAAGAAGCTGATGTGAAATAAATTCCCTTGCAGTGTAAAATGAATTTGAAGATTTTAATGAACATCTCATATCTCGTGGTTTTGAGAAGAGGTCCTGCGCCCCTGTGGGGCTGCAGCTCCTGTCTTCCCTGGGGCAGAGGTCTCCGGTCTCCAGCCCCAGCGCCCAGTCTGGGCAGGACCTCCGCAGCGTGCGCGGTCAGACATCCGCGCGGAGCCGACGTGGTGACGTCACGCTCAGGGTCTTGTCTGAGTCGCGGGGCACCGTCCTGGGGGCCTAGCGGTCCAGGCCCGCCTGTCTCGCAGGACCCCAGGCTGCCCCATCCCGCCCTGGCCCCTCCTGCCCCGGACTAGGGTTGCTTGGTGGGGAAACTGAGTCTGGAGTTCCCACCCTCGTCCGGGAGGGGCCGCCGACTGCGGGGAGAGGCCGGTGTCCGCCCCGGGCCGGAGCGAGTTTGCCCAGATGCGAAGGTCCCCGGACCGCGGGGTCAGCCACGGGTGTTCGCGACGCGCCTGTCACTCAGGCTGCCGGGGGCGGGTCGTAGAGAACTATCCAATCAGGGGACACATGGGCGGTGCCTAAGGGGTATTGCCCAATCAAGAGCGCCAGAGGGATGAGGGGCGAGGAACTCTCCAATAAGGGGCGCAGAAAAGGGCAGCACTGTTCAATCAGGGGCGCCGCTGCCCCGACCAGCGTCCAATCAGGCCCCGGGGACGGGCCGTCGCTGTCCGCCGGGCCGCGCGCGCCCGCCGCGCCTGTCCCCGAGCGGCGCAGGCGTCCCAGTCCCCGGCGCGCTCCCCTGCACGGGCCGCGGAGCTGTCCCGGAGCGCCTAGGAGCCGGCGGGACATGGTGAGTGCGCGGGGCCGGGGAGGCCGGCGCGCGGGCGAGACCCCCGGGGAGGCTCCAGGACCCCGTCAGGCGGTCGCAGGGGGTCCGGGGCCCGCCCGGCTCCCCGGGGCCTCCGGGACAAGGGAAGCCGGTGTCCCGAGGCCGCGGGTCCTGCCCATTGTTCATGCGCAGCGCGGCCGACGTCTCTCTCCAGGGCTTTGGTTCCCGCGTCCCTCTGCTCGGCAGTAGCGGGAGGCCGGGCCCCCAGCCCCGCGGGGACAGTCCTGGACCCTCCCCCAGGGCCTTCGCGGGATGGGCATCCGGGAGCCGCGGCTGGTCGGGGCCCGGGCTGGTGTCCTCTCAGCTGCCCGCGCTCGGGGACCCGCCGGGCTGCCCCGCAGGTCAGCGCGGGGTGCGGGGGTCCCCGGGGAGCTGCCGGGTACCCCGGGCTGGGAGGAATCGCCAGGAACCCCCCATGTGACCAGCCCACCGCTGAGGCACGCGGAGACGTGCTTCCCCAAGTCCCAGTGTCCTTCTTGGGAACACGGTGGTTAGTCTCCTCTCACCTGCAAGGTGCTGGTAGTAAAGGGGGAAGACAGGTGACTCCTGGCCCTGGGCTGTCACACACAAGGAGGAAAAAGACACGAGAGAAACCCAAACCTGGGAGGGAGTGTAACGACCCGAAAAGCAAAGTGCACTTCAGACACACAGCGGGGACACAAGCCAGTGTCCTTTGTTCAGGGAACACTTCCATGAGCAGGTGGGGTGTAGATATTCCTCATGGTAGGTTGGCCAGACACGACCCCTCCCGGGTTTGTCCCCATGAAAAGATTTTTTCACTCATTGGAGCCTCACTTTTCAGTAAGTATAACACACATTTAGTTAATAGAGCTTGAAAGATAAGCTTAAATATTTCCAAAGGGGTGAATATCAGGAAAAAAAAATAATGTTTCCGTCTTACATTCCATTTGTTAAACATTACTTTTATTTTTTATTTATCTGATTTTTTTTCTAGTGTCAAACCAGTTTGAGATTTGTTAAACATTCTTCTTTACCTTTTATTTTTTGCCCTGAAAAGTGTGTAGTAAGTTTCTGAGATCTCTTCCTTTCTGTTGAGTGATAACTAGTGGGAATCCAGGGCTTAGCCTTGACGATGTTCCTGGGGAAAAGAATCTCAGAGAAATAGAGAAAATCTCCCCTCCGTTATGGCTGCAGGAAAGTAAATATATTTCCACAAACACGTGTCGCAGGTAAATTGGCGAATTATAAAGATTCACCGAAATGTCAGTTGTTCTCCTCTGCATGGTGGGGAATTTGTGGCAGTGTATGATTTCTGTTCTGATTCCAACGATCTGCAATACTCTTTCCTTAAATCTGTAATAAATTCTTTGTTGGCCATGAAGTAGGTGGGAATACAAGACATTTTTCTCATTTAGATAACAATTTGTCACTGCCCCATGTATTAACGTGTGTGTCATGTCTGCGACTGCTCTGCGGTGACTGCCCTGACATTAACCACATTTCCCCACATACGAGGGCTGGGGCAGGACGCTCTTCCTTTCCTTCAAACTAGTTGACTGTTCTGCAAATGCCATGACGTCAGGATGACTACGCTTTAGAAATCTTGCTGAATGTTAAGAAAGTCCGCACTTTGTTCTTTAGGACGTTTTTAGCTAATTTTGGGCATTTGTTCTATTAGGTTTGTAAACTTAGCATTTATCAAGTCTTTAAAAAATATGGTTCAGGGATTTGATGGAATTTTATTAAGATCATAGGTCTCTTTTGGGGGGGTTGATATCTAGGTAACACTGAGTTCTTTCTGGGAACCTTTGCAATCTATCGATGTATTTCCTTTTGCTTTGATATTATCCAATATTGTTTGTGAATTTTTCCATTGGGTTCTTTTTATATCTTTCATTAGACTTTAGTACTCATTTAAATTTGTTTTTTACCATGGTGTTATCATTTTAAAGATTAGTTTTCTAACTTGCTGTTGCTATTAATTAGAAAGGTAATGAAAATTTTTTTTGTTTGTTTTTAGACAGAGTCTTGCTCTTTCTCCCAGGCTGGAGTGCAGTGGTATCAGCCTAGCTCACTGCTAAAACTCAGGGCTCAGGCAATCTTCCTGCCTCAGCCTCCCAAGTAGCCGGGACTACAGTCGCAAGCCACAATGCCGTCTAGAAATTTATTTTTATATTGAGTTTTTATATTAGAATCTTGCTAAACTCTTTTTCCATATTATGTTTTTATTTTGTTGGGGTCCTACACGCAAACTTGTTAGAGCTATGCATAAAGACAATTTTTTTTTCTTTTATAGTTCTTGTACATTTGTTTATTTTCTGGTGATATTGGATTGGATCTCCCATATAATGTTCACTAGGAGTGAGGGTCTAGGCACACTTGATTTGTACCTAATTGTTTTGGGGCAAGCAATGACCTTCACACCATTTATATGTTCTTAGTTCTTTTTTGAACATTCTTTTATCAGTCCTTTGTCCAGTTATGCACATTACCACCTTTTCCCCAATGGTAAGAGGTTTTTTAAAAATATATCCCTGTTTGATATTATAAGTGGTTTATAAAATAGTTTTCAGCAATTCTTAAGTCACCCAAGCTGAAGTACATTGGTGCAATCTTAGCTCATTGTAGCCTTTAACTCATGGGCTCAAATGATCCTCCCGCCTCAGCCTACCAAAGAGCTGGGACTGCAGGCGTACTACCATCCCTGGGTAATTGAAAAGATTTTTTGTTTGTTTGTTTTGTAGAGACAGGGGTCTTGCTGTGTTGCCCAGGCTGGTTTCCAACCTCTGGCCTCAAGCAATCCTCCTGCCTCGGCCTGCCATAGTATTTGGATTACAGGCACGAACCACTGCCCAGCCTGATTTTAGAGCTTTCTATTGCACAGTATGACATCAATGCATAAAAATACGTGTAACATATGTAAGTTAACAAAAAAATATTAAAAAATAATCCTCTGTGAAATGAAAGCCAGCCTTAGATGTAGAACAAGCTTTCACCCCGACACCCCGCTTTTAATGAATCCCAGTTGAGGCCCCCTTATCCTCCAGATGTAACCAGTATTTTGAATTATGATTCATATATGTAATTCACATATGAATTATGGTATATAATATATTTAGTTATATAATTACATATAGTTATGCACATATATGTGTATTGTTATAAATGTGTGTGTACAATTTTTAAAAACAATTTGGTATCATTTTGCAGTGTTTTCTCACATGGTTACATTACTGTTCTCCTTTAGCCTGCTCTACAACCAGTCACACATACAAACACAGTCTCAGGTACCAGGGGTCAGGATATGGACTTGTCTTTCTGGGGACAACCTACAAAAAAGGCCTGGTTGTCTGTTCAGCACTTGCAGGGATAAGATCACAGCTGACGGGGAAGATCTTGGCTGGTCAGGAGGCTCTGGCAGCCCCAGCAGCAGGTTGAAAATAGGCTAGAATGTCTCCGCACCCGTTCCCCATTGTCCATCTAAAATTTTGCTCCAGCCCTGGGAATTGATTTAACATTTTTTCCTCTCCCAATGCAATGGAAACTTTTAACATTTCTTGCCCATCCAAAGCTCACCTTTGGGAACATGGGAGCCCTTTCTCCTACCTGGAGGAGGGAACAAAACCAAAGGCTGCACTTCTTCTTCTGCCGCTTAGCCTGTATGGCCAAAAGCAGGTAGGACATCCTGTGAGCCCACCCTCCTGCAGTTCGATCTATATCGTCTTCCCCTATGTGAACTTTTAATTCTCACAGCAGACAGTAGCTCAGCTGCTGTTTCCTACCCTGGATGACTCCACAGCCACCCAGGCACCAAAGGCTTACCATCCTCTACCCGTTCATCCTTCCTTTTCCAAATGATGGTTTTGCCATATTTCAGTGAGTCAAGGTTATTCTAGAAAATCCCACCTCTGATGCCGGCTGTATCAGGTGTCCCCAAGACCACCCCTATGTCCTGCTAGTAGGATTCCCAAGACTCGGCATACAGTCCCCATACTCACAACTATGATTTGTTACAACAAAGGGGCACACAGCAAAATCAGCAAAGGGAAAAGGGCACGTAGGAAGAAGTCCACAAGAAACCAGATGCAAGCATGTAAAAGTACTCTCCCAGTGGAGCCACCGCATCTGACTCCCCTAGCAATGAGTTATGACAACACATGTGAAATGTCTACCAGGGAAGCTCATTAAAAACTCAGCGCCCAGGATTTTTATTGCTGGTAGATCCCATAAACATCCTCTGCCTAGCATGTAGCATCCTCTGCCTAGCATGGTACCCAAATTCCAGACTTCCAGGTGTTCAGCATTAACAGTGCTCTTTGCACAGTGAGTAATATTAATTAGGGTGGTGTGAATCCTCCTAAAATCCAAGTTCTCAGTCACCAGCCAAGGCCATCGTTACCAGCAAGCCTTTCTAAAGGTAAAGCCTCAGGCCTGCAGCATTAACTCTTTTCTGCACACTAGGTCGGGGAACTTCATTATGAGAAAGTAGTACAGATACCCTATACTGAGAACAATGAATGCTGACCCAGGGAGCTCATATCATTCTGTGTACCAATAACACAATACCATAGGCATGATTCTGTTGCTTTGTTAAGTAGGTAAATGTGAGCATCAGAATTTTGCATGACAGTATTTTCTCTGAATCCTGCTCGTGGATGTGAGTGAGTTGATGATCTTTTTCAGAAACCAGGGTTTAAAGGAACCATGTATCTCAGTGGTTCCTATGGTCAGGGTTTGGGCTGTCATGCTCATGTGCCCAATATGGGATATGGAAATGAGAAATTGAGAGTGCAGCCTCTAGGGTGATATGTGGGAAACCTCTTCCTCCTGGAATTTGAGACAAGGGAATGTTTTGTTGGAAGACACTGCTGAATCCTTTATATCTTTTATATCCATGGCAAATTTATTCTCAGATAAGTTTTGGACTTCAGTTAATTTCTTTGCAAAGTGGGGCTCTTAACCTTATTTGTAAGGTTAGCAGGAATCTTTATGGCTCTGGTGAAAAGAGCTGTTTGGGGATTGCATTACCTCACTATGTGCATACTTTGTGTGTGTGTTTGTATATGGGCGGGGAGGATCAAAGTTGTAAGGCTTCAGTACCGAGGCTCTGGAGTGTATGGAATATGTAGAGGTCTAAGTTCTCCCGTCTTTTTCCTCTTTTCTGAGCTATAATTTCTCAGTAACTTTGTTTCCATGAAAATGCACAGAGAAAAATAGAAACTGAGCCTATAATAATTGTTACACACATAAGTTAGAATGAATACTTCTCTAAAAGTATGTTTTCATTCAGCCCATTGGACCTGTAGTTTTTTAAGACACTATGGCTCCCTGGCCCTTGTTGCAAGTTGGGTCCGCTCAGGTCCCTTGGCCTCACGTTTGGTGAAGGTAACAGAAAGGAAAGTTCCCAGTCCTAAAACTTCATTTAAGTTTGCCCCTGTGCTGGATGTAGTGCTGAGTGGTGTGTGGTGTGCAGCAGGGGAGGACCGAGATATTTTGTATCACAAGGGATTGAAGGTAAAACACAAATCTCTGTCATTTGTGTAGCATTTGTTTTATATTTCCCGTGTGGTCTGAACCCTTTTCATAGGAGTAATTCTTGAATTGGTCACAGTAAAAATGTAGAAATATGTTCAGGGTATTAATGGTGCTGTTAAATCTATGAGGAAGTGCGTGTAAACACACAGGAAGAAGTTGGACAACCGAATCACAGAGATGTTGGGAGAACACAGAATCTTGTATGAACTATATGTGAATTGAACACAGTGCTCCCATGCTGTCAGTCTCAACCATCCTCCTGTAAACATGTTTGATGTTTTAGGATTCAGTGGTCTTTGAGGATGTAGCTGTGGAGTTCACCCTGGAGGAATGGGCTTTGCTGGATTCAGCTCAGAGGGACCTCTACAGAGATGTGATGCTAGAAACCTTTCAGAACCTGGCCTCAGTAGGTAAGGATGACATCATTCCTTCACTTAGTTATTTAGAGAACAAGTATTTCTTATACATCAAACCTGTTTCAAAATTTGGAACGTGGAAAGGGAAAACATTGGCAAGTAAGACAGGCATGGTCACAGCTGTCATAGTGATAGAATCTAATAGTTTTCCTATGAGAATGAGAATCTATGTATTAAACTCATTTTTTCTTTCTGTAAAGAAAGCTCCCTTTGTGTCATCATTGTGGATATAGGCTTCATGGGCCCAGTGAAGTTTGTTTTTGCAACCCAGTGAAAATTTTGTTGTGTTTATTAAATTGCTTGCCATTTTGACACCTTGTGCTTGATGAAGTCCTGAAATAGCTAAACTCCTCAGTGTCTTTTTTTGGCTAATAGGTGCCTTTTTTCTTATAAGATTGTTCACTTTTTGGTTACAGATGATGAAACTCAATTTAAGGCCAATGGATCAGTTTCTAAGCAGGATGTTTATGGAGAAAAAATACTCAAGGAACCTAAAATAGCAAAATTCATCAGAAATGTTTCCTGGGCCTCTATTTTAGGAAAAATTTGGGACGACCTTACCCCCGAAGATCAGCACACAAACCAGGGAAGAAATCTGAGGTGAGTTGTACTTACAAGATAAAGTAGTATTCCAGAAAAGAATCTTAGTATATCAAGAAATTTAAAAAGCAAGCAAACAGAAAACTCATATATCCCTAGTTCCAAATTTGTTTATTCACAGCAGAATTTTTACAAAAAATATTTCTTTAAATGTGACTTAGACATTGAGCATTAGAAACATAATTCAGTTGGAAACAATTATCAAGAAACCCCCTATGTAAGAAAAACCTTTAATAATGGCAATGGTCAAACCCTCTTCCAGAGCATCGTGTTTATTCTATTTTGAAACAATTCAGAAAGGGGAGAAAACCTATACTTTCACTGAAAATGGTTAAAATGCAATTCTAATAAATATTAATAGATCATTATTAATCAAACTGTTAATAGCATGCTTCTCATTTTTAATAGAAATGATATGGTGGAGAGACTTGGCGAAAGTAAAGATCAATGTGGAGAAGCCTTCAGCCAGATTCCAAATCTTAATCTCCACAAGAAAATTCCTACTGGAGTAAAACAGTATGATTACAATGCATATGGAAAAGTCTTCATGCACTGTTCGCCCCTCAAGAGTCACATCACAGTTCACACTGGACACAAACCACATCAGTGCCAGGAATGTGGGCAAACCTACAGTTGTCGTTCACACCTAAGAATGCATGTGAGAACCCATAATGGAGAGAGACCCTATGTGTGTAAATTATGCGGGAAAACCTTTCCTCGTACTTCTTCCCTCAATCGACATATGAGGATTCACACTGCTGAGAAAACCTATGAGTGTGAGCAATGTGGGAAGGCTTTCATTGATTTTTCAAGTCTTACTAGTCATGTGAGAAGTCACACTGGAGAGAAGCCATATAAATGTAAGGAATGTGGGAAAGCTTTCAGTTATTCCTCAACTTTTCGAAGACACATGATAACACACACTGGAGAGAAGCCATATAAATGTAAGGAATGTGGGGAAGCCTTTAGTTATTCCTCAACATTTCGAAGACATATGATATCACACACTGGAGAGAAGCCACATAAATGTAAGGAATGTGGAGAAGCTTTCAGTTATTCGTCAGCTTTTCGAAGACACATGATAACACACACTGGAGAGAAACCTTATGAATGTAAACAATGTGGGAAAACCTTCATTTATCTCCAATCCTTTCGAAGACATGAAAGGATTCACACTGGAGAGAAACCCTATGAATGCAAACAGTGTGGAAAAACCTTCATTTATCCCCAGTCCTTTCGAAGACATGAAAGGACTCATGGTGGAGAGAAACCCTATGAATGTAACCAATGTGGGAAAACATTCAGTCACCCCTCATCCTTTCGAGGACATATGAGAGTGCACACTGGAGAGAAACCCTATGAGTGCAAGCAATGTGGGAAAACTTTCAACTGGCCAATATCCTTACGGAAACATATGAGAACACACACTAGAGAGAAACCCTATGAATGTAAGCAATGTGGGAAAGCCTTCAGTTTATCTGCTTGCTTTCGAGAACACGTGAGAATACATCCTGAAGACAAATCATATGAATGCAGGCTATGTGGGAAAGCTTTCTATTGCCACATATCCTTACAAAAACATATGAGAAGGCATACAGCAGAGAAACTCTATGAATGCAAGCAATGTGGGAAGGCCTTCAGTTGGCCTGAACTTTTGCAACAACATGTACGAACACACACTGTGGAGAAACCTTACGAATGTAAGGAATGTGGGAAAGTCTTTAAATGGCCATCATCTCTACCAATACATATGAGACTGCACACTGGAGAGAAACCTTACATATGTAAGCACTGTGGGAAAGCCTTTAATTGTTCTTCATCTTTAAGAAGACACATGAGAATACACACAACAGAAAAACACTATAAGTGTAATATGGGACCTCCCCCTGCAAATGAATTAATGTACAATGCTTCAGAAAATTCACACCAGGAAAAAGAGCTTATAGAAGTTGTAAATATGGTATTGCCTTTATGAGTACCTCATCCTTAAAGTGAACATATAAGGAGTGTATTTATAGTCTATTTACAAGTAAATAGGTGAAAAATAATTCTCTAAATACTGTTAGCTGTAATACATATATGTGGGCAGGTAGTTTTTTTCTCTTATAATTTGGTAAATAAAACTTTTATCTTTACAGTTTGTTGGACTCATGGATGATTTGAAGTGTATTTTAAATATGCAAGTAAGTTTAATTTTTACTTAGTTTCTTAAATTGTTCTCTAAGTAAGGAGTTATTGGCACAAAGACACTTTGGTATTTGTTGGAATTTTTTTTTTCTGACTTAGTGTAGCAGATATTTGATATAACTTACCTATTATATTTTCAACCTTTCTTATTGGGAGAATCTTTATTTTATTTATTTTTATTTTATCTTTTTATTCCATTTTCCTCCTAAGAAGTAGTTAGCAGAAATTTATAATTATGCAAAATTCTTCAAAGAGTATAGTCTCAAGTGAATTGTTATTTTCAACATTTGCCATTTACTGTTTGTCCTTGCTTGTGATTGTGAAGTGGACAATAGGCATTGACTTAAGAGACACCTGTGATATGACAATGAAATCTAGAGTTGGAGATAGTTCTGCTGGCTTGTGGTATGTAAGTGTGGGTAATGTTAGGAACTGCATTTGTCAGAATCCCTTCCCTTTGTGGTTCTATCTTTAAATTTACCAATAGCCTAACTTGCATGAGATTTATAAGGAAGATGTAAAGAAGTCACTACTGAGTTTCTGAGGGCCACAATAAATGGAGACAGATAGATGCATAGCGGCATTGTGGACACCAGCCTTCAGCTTATTTTCCAGATTCTTGGCCCTGCCAACCAAAGGGTATCATCAAGACAAACACTAAGTGCTTGATTTCCTTTTTGTCAGAGGTGTCTGACAAAGGTGTCTTCCACAGACATCTCCATGAGCTTGGTATCAAGGGTACACCTGTGTGGTCAGGCACCCACAGTTTGGATTTTCCTGCAAAACCTACATGACCTCCAGACCACTGATTCAGACTGTTATGGTTGGCAATCTCTGATGTTCTGATTCTCATTTTCTCTAGATCTTAACACGTTTGTATAATGTCTAATTTGTATAGTGAACCCCTTGTTCTCTTAATACTTCTAGTGGCTCTGTGATCCTGGTTCCACCACAAGGCTAAAATGTTGCAGCAAAATAATAAAACAACACATGGACTTTGTTACCCTTTTGCATTTTTATGTGTGCTTAACTAGTCCTATGTGAGAACAAATACCTTCCTCATCTATTAGATTTGGGGAAATTCATGTTACTCAAAGCTGAATGCAGTTCCTTGATATGCCTTTAATTATTGTTTGATTGCGTGTCATTAAAAATAATGTGCTTTTTTTTTTTTTCAAGGAAAACCTTCTAGAGATACTTCTTAGAAATATTCTATTTACTGTGTTTTCAAATCAGTTTTTATATTGACTGTACTAGTTTCCCAGGGTTGCCATAACAGAGAACAAAGACTGGGTGGGCTAGGACAACAGAGATTTTCTGTTTCACAGTTCTGGAGCCAGAAGTCCAAAACCAAGGTGTTGGCAGGTCCATTCTCCTTCTGAAGATGCTAGAGAGGGATCTATTTCAGGCCTCACCTAGCTTCTGGTAGTCTCTTGACTTGTAGCAGCATAACTCTGATTTTCACCTGGCAGTCTCCCTGGTCTATCTCTTCAGATGGTGTTCTTTTTATATGTATATCACTCATATTGTGCCCCACCCAACTTCAGTATGACCTCATCTTAACTAATTATAACTGAAAAAAAATTCTATTTCCAAATAAGTTCCCATACTGAGGTACTGAGGGCTTCAACATATAAATTTCAACCTGTAACAGTAACAAATGTTATCTTTATTTTTCATTTACTGAATTATTAATTATGGATTTCAAATCAACTTTGTAATTTTGTTAATTTAAGCATTATACATTCCAAATCAATATCACCAGGAGTATACAAGTATTTTTTTGTCATGTAAATTTTATTTCTTGTTATATACCTATATTTACCCTTGAACTGATTTTTTATTCATTGTTAAAAATAATAAAGAGCCTAAATAATGGTGTTGTCAGTGCGCTTTTGGCAAAATCCCACCAGGATCAGACTAGTAGTCAAAGAAAATTGGTTGTATTGAGTTAAAGCAATTTGAACACATGATGAAGAACTGTGGGTTTTTTAAAGGGTTTATTATCAGATTTGGTCTTGTCTTTGGTGATTTTGGTGAGAGTTCAAGGAATTCAGGTTTTGGTCTGGATTGGATACTCTTAAGTCATGAATATAATTCTCTCTGGGAATCCTAAATATTCCTCTCTAGAAGGCAGAAAATGTTAAGTGGAGTTGAAAACTAATTGGTAAATCAGCAGCAGTCAGTCATATTGGGGAGAAGAAGGGGATGCTTGGTCATTTTTGTGGTTTGAAGGTGAGTTCCAGAACGTAAAGTATCAATTTGAGTAAAATTTCATAGAAAAGAAGACATTTTTGACATCCTGAAGCAGGAAAAAATTTAATGTGTTTTACAGGAGAACAAAGTAGAAGCGTTTTGTTTTGTTTTGTTCTGTTTTTACTCCTATGCTAACGAGGAGCTTTTTCTTTTAATGATCCACAAAGCCCCCAAAGCCCATTTAACTTTTCACAGATATCATTTCCACTTCTGTAGACTTCCAGCACTAGCTAGGGAAGAGAAAAAAATGTAACACCTTGGTGTTTTATTAAAGAGCAAACAATACTGAATCTTTCTCCATCATTTTCCAGCTAACTTAGATTTTCGTAGCCCCCAAGCTCATTATCTGCCTCCTCCCAACGCTCCAGGGCAGGTATTACCAAACGCCTCACCATGGTACATGCCCACTTCCCGGGAGGCGCCCCGCCGTGCAGTGCCCGAGCCCGTTGGCCTGTGGGAAAGGTAGTTCCCAAGAGAAGCCCCTCCTCCACCGGGAGCCCCGCCCTGCAGATTGTTCCCAGGATGCAACACGGTTCGCGTCTAAAAGAGCTGTGCCGGGGAGGCGGGGGAGGGGGGAGCGGTTTCCACCTTCGCTGAAGTACGCAGGCGCACTTACCGGAAGTGGAGACCTTGAGGAGACAAGAGCAAGACCGGTACCGGAAGTATGCATTATGATCCTGAAATAATGAACCATGCCAGGTGTGGTGGCTCATGCCTTAAATCCCAGCACTCTGGGAGGCTGAGGTGGGAGGATCACTTGAGCTTAGGAGTTCGAGACCAACCTGGGCAAATACCAAGACCCCATGTCTACAAAAAATAGAAGAATTAACTGAGCATGGTGGCGCATGCCTGTAGTCCCAGCTACTAGGGAGACTGAGGCAGGAGGATCGTTTTAGCCCAGGGGTTTGAGGCTGCAGTGAGGTATCATGACGCCACTGCACTCCAGCCTGGGAAACACAGCGAGATCCTGTCTCAAAAAGAAAAAAAAAGAGCCCAGTGTTTTGTAGTTTGAGAAATGAATTAAGTGCCTTGGTCACTGTCAGAAACACCTGGAACCCCAAGGAGTAAGGAGTGTCTTGGTGAAGCCTTGTGGCTTCAGTAGCCTGTCTTGTGGGATGGGTAAGTAATATGCTCATTTCAGTGTCTACCATGATCAGGGTATAGGGGAAAGACTCTGTAAAGGTGGACAGGGACACTATAAATTCTATTTGCCATCTGCCTTAGGGACAGACCCCGGGGACTATGCTCCCTCTGTTATATGTTGGTATGCATCTCAGAAACTCTGGCCATTTTATCTGCCTGCACATTGAACTGAGCCTCTGGAGTTGAGCGTTAGTAGGTACAGAGATATGAGTGACGTTCATTTGTGTTGGGGTAACTGAAGCAAGGTATGCCTAGAGTTCTTTACCTCAAAGTGTTGACCTAGGATAAGGAGTTGCTGCCACCGTGAGGACCATATGGCTAGACCACAGTTGATGGCTTCAGGAATTTGCACAAACGTTCAGATGAAGCTGGTAGTTGGCCAGGGCATCCTCTGGGGGTAGGAAGTTCAGGCAATTGTGCTGGCCCCAGTTAGGGGATGCAAAAGCTTGCTTTGATCACTCACTTGATCCCAAGGGTTTCACCGGGTGCCTGGCTACTGGTCGGGAGAGAGGAGACCTCCTCCAGCTTAATGCATCTGGCAACAGACTGAGGACAGAGGAGGCTGCTTCTTCCAGTGGGTGGGGGACCCCGAAAGGTCCCAGTTTGCCTCTAGGTAAGTACTATTTTCATTTCAGGAAGGAGACCACAGGATGGGCTAGCCCTGAGAGCAGTCCAATCAGGGGAGCTGGCGCGGGGCCTGAGAACTGTCCAATCATGGGAGCTGAGGTGGGGCCAGAGAAATGTCCAATCAGGGGAGCTGGGCCGGGGCTGGTGTAGTCTCCAAAGGGCGGGGCGTGCAGGGTAGGGGTCAATACATCCAATCAGGGCCCCAGGGACGGTGCTCAGAGTGCTGTCCAATCAGAGGCACCGCCGAAGCCTGGTGCACTACCAATAGCGTGCCGGGGGTGGAGAGTGCCCAGAGCACCCAATCAGCGCCCGGGGCCGGGGTGTCGCTGTCCTCCAGGCAGCGCACGCGTTCCCCTCGCCCGGCTCGGCCCCAGACGTCGCAGTTCCCCGGAGCGTTCGCCTGCGCTGGCCGCGGGGCCGCAGTGAACCTGCCCGGGAAAGCCCAGGAGCGGGTCCAGGACATGGTGAGCGCACAGGGCAGGTCAGGATCTCAGGGTCAGGGGCGGGGTCAGGGCCACAGTTAGGGTCAGGAGAGTCCCGCGAACGGCAGCCCGGGGTCATCCCCCCCGGGAGGGCGGGACAGCCTGCGGGCTGGGCGCGCTGGAGACCCCGGGTGCAGCCTCTGTCCCCATCTGGTCCCGGGGGCGCACGGAGAGTCCGTCCAGGCGTCGGTTTTCTTGCAGAGACGTTGCCGGCTGACGGGATGCTGGTCCCGAGGGGGGACACGGAAATCGTTCCTGCCCCTGGGCCGGGGAGAAAAACTAACTTGGAGCAAAGCGAAACGCACTGTGGTTTCGCGGCGGGGGACAACAGCCAGCGTCCCTAGGCCTGCGCTTCGGGAACAGGTGCCGGGTGGCCGGACCTGACCCTGGAGTCCGTGTCCTCTCAGCCCTGCCCCTCCCTGGCTTTGTCCCTTCAAAAGATTTATTTGGTGACTCAGCCTCATATTTTTTTCCCCAGTAAATATAACATATATATAATGAATAGAGCTTGGAAGATACACTATTTCCAAAGAGGCAACTTAAAGGTGAATTTCAGAAAAAATAAAGTTCTAGTCTTACATTGCATTTGTTAAAAATACATCTGTATCTTTTTTCTTTTTCTTTTTCTTTTTAATTCTCCTGTTGTCCCTTTTGGCCCTTGTCGTTAAGTTTCTCACATCTGTTGTTTTCCTTTCCGTGACGACAAGTGGGATTCCAGGGCTTAGCCTTGAAAATGCTCCCGGGGAAAGGAATCTCAGAGAAATAGAATAAATCCCTCTTTCGTTATGACGCCCCCAAAATCAATGCATTTCTACAAGAAAAAAACATATTTGGCGCATCAATTGGTGAATTACAAAAACACACTGAACCATCAGTTATTCACCTTTTGCAGGGTGGAGCATTTGTGACAATGGATAATTCTGTTCTCTTCTATTATCCGAACTTCAGAGATGAATACAAAATGCTATGTCCTGAAACCTGCACCGCCTGGAAGTTTTGAAATCGGATTGTTTACAAAGTATTTTGTTATCACAGAAATAATTGAGTGACCGCTTTATTTTCTGAAAGGAATAGAAGCCTATGGGTTTCCTTCTTGAACTACAAGAAGTACTTACATTTTCTTCCCTCCTTGAATTCTTTTCTTCCGTCAAACGCTGGGTTTGAGTGATTTGCTGGATTCTTCAAACACTGAGTTCGTCTTGTTTAAAATACCCAAGGGAGTCCAAGCAGCATGGGTCTGGGGCCAGTGACTCCAAGCCAAGGCCAGTGGGGAGCTTCCAAAGAGGGAAAAATTAAGTTGGTTCTTCCTGGGGCGCCTCCCCTTGCAGGTGTCCCAGCCTCTCACACTCTCTGCAGAAGCAGCTGGTTACACCGGGAACAGATGTAGAGAGTTGGGAAGCTGGGGACCCACAGGCAGATGGGGGGGGGGGGGGGGCGATGTCCTTTCTGAGGTCATAATTGCCATGGTCTTGGGCTGTTTCCTGCTAGTAGGTTTGGTTTGGCGTCTGCAGCGTTCGTGGGGTCTGAGTGTCATTTGTGCAAACTGAGACAGTCTATCAAGGTCAGACTGAGAGAAAGACTCCTTTGGGTTCTGGCTTCTGGAAAAAGGCATGAAGTTGAGTTTTTTGGGGTCAGAATTTTGCAGCTAAGAGTTTCCTCGTTAGTGGGAATTGAAGTCCTGCGGGAGGGAGTGTTTCCACACGGTGAGGAGGGGAGAAGGCCCTGAGTTCCTTCCTGTGGCTGCTCAGGTCCCCCTACCCTCAATCACTGGGGACTGACCCACTCTAGGGGTTATATTTTTGCAGCGAGAGTCTGGGTGCCAATGTTGGGAATGTGTTTCAGCTTCTGAATGTGGGTTTTCCTTGCAAACTGTGGGTGAAGCTGGTTGCTTCGTCTGAGCTGATGGAAATGTTTATTTTCTTCCCTTTTCATTCCTGTGTCAAATATTGCTGCCAACTAACTCCAGTTTCCCTAAGCACTTGGTAATTTTATCTCCTTGTTTGAATGTGTAAGATTTTTATTTTTGTGGGCGAAAATTTAAGTGGATTGAGAGATAAAATGTAAGATGATAATTCTGGAATTATTGTTCCTTTTTGGCAAGAGAACCTTCAGATATGATAGGGTGTATTTAAATTCTCAGGTTCATTTTTCATGTTTTTACATCAATAATAGTCCCTAGAGAGTTCTGAGGTTTAAAAGGCTGTACTATTCCTAAGACAATTCCATTTTAGCTGACATGAAGACACATATCCTTTTAGGATATGTAAAGCCTTGAAAATTGGAGTTCCTTTAATGGGTTATGCCTAGACCCCTGAGGCATTAAATATGTTACTCATTTCTGAAAATACTCCTCAGAGAAAGAGTAGAAACACAAACTATGATGTCACTTGTCATTTTAGTTAACAAGAGATTTGAAAATATTTCATTTCTTATTGTTTGTACTTTTATAAACTTTAGTGTTTAGAGAATTGAATCTTAAAATGGTTTCCTATGTAGAAAAGTGGCTTCGAAATAAAAATAAACACAATTAAAATTAAAAATATGATTTATGTAAATTTCTCTCAATTTAAAGTAAATAATGCATGCAAAGTTAAAAAAAATCCATAAAGTGTTTTCAGTTTAACTTAGCCCAGCATAGCCTGGTCTGCTTCAGTGTCTTGCCTCAGCCATCTCGGACAACCAGTTTTAATTATTTCTTGCACGTTATGTTAGTGTTTCTTTATATTAAAACTAGCCATTATGAGTACGTATTTTTCTTTCACCCCTTTGTTAAAGGAAAGGTAACATTCACAGTATACTGTGCTTATTTGTTCTCTTGGTAACTCTTGCAGATCTTTTCATATTGATACCTGCTGGTATAGATTTTCATAAAGGTGCTTATGATGAATTTACATAACCAATTCTCTCTATTAGACACTTGGTCTGTTTCCAGTCTTTTGCTACAAAAGACTGAGAACAAAAGCTGACATAGTCACATTACATGGTGCAACAAACACATAAAAATTATATTTTTTCAACCTTAATTTATGCTTTACATTTTTATGTGAAATCTATCGTAGTCACAAAAGAAGGTAGAAAATGTTTCATGGGAGCTTTGAAAAAAGTAATAACTACAATAACATCTGTGCACTGTCCGTCAAGATTCACAAATGGCCCTGGGTAGTTGGTAGGGTCTCTGGAGGTGCCTTTCCCTGCACTCACCGCCATCTTGCCACATCAGTGACCACTGATTCTTTGCTTATTCTTCACACCTTGACCTTCTACTATTTTTCTCTAAGCAGAGTTCTGTTTAGTTTTGCCTTTTTAGAGCTTTCAATGAGTGAATATTCTGTGAATTCTTTGCACATGCTGGTTTCTGAGGCTGTGGGCCATCCCGTTTGCTCTTCCAATGTGTATGGCACTTGGGTTTTTCAAGTTTTTTTTTTTTTTTACTCTTGTGAAAAAGCTGCTTCTATGATTCTGGTTTCAGTCTCCAATTGCAATTACAAATGCACAGTAAATTCTCCACCTATTGGAGAAAAGTTGCTGGGTTCTAGATCATGGCCAAGTCCAAATTTACCAGGAAGCTCCAATAGAGTGTACTAGTTGCTTGTTCAAACACCTGATCATAACTGCTTATTTGTTCAACAGAGTCACCAACATGGGATTATCTAATTTACTAATTTTTGCCCTTTTTTGGTTTGTAATGGTATCTACTTGAGATGTTGCTATTTGTTCATTACCAGTGAGGTTGGCTTTTTTCATATATGATCTTTCATATTTTGTGAGATACGTATGGGTCATTTTCCCATTTTTTGAAATTCATTTGTCTGATCATTCAATTTTAATCTACACATTTATATACATATATAAAATATCTTTATCTAAGTTTGTGGTTTATCTTTTCAGTCTCTTAATTTTTAATAAGGTTGAATTTGTCCATCTCTTCCTTTATAGCTAATACTTTTTTTCTTATATAAGAAACATCTCCCTATTCTTATGTTGTAAAAATATTTGCCTGTACCTTCTGAAAGTGTTCTAGTTTTGTCTTTTGTATTTAAATTTACAATAAGTTGGTTCTTATCCATGGAATAAGTGGGAATTCAATGCATTTTTTGCAGTTAGATACCAATTTCTGCCTTCTCTGTTTTTTTTTGTTGTTGTTTGTTTTTTTGAGACAGAGTCTCACTCTGTTGCCCAGGCTAGAGTGAGTGCCGTGGCGTCAGCCTAGCTCACAGCAACCTCAAACTCCTGAGCTCTAGGGATCCTCCTGCCTCAGCCTCCCGAGTAGCTGGGACTACAGGCATGCGCCACCATGCCCGGCTAATTTTTTGTATATATATTTTTAGCTGTCCATATAATTCCTTTCTATTTTTAGTAGAGATGGAGTCTCGCTCTTGCTCGGGCTGGTCTTGAACTCCTGAGCTCAAACGATCCACCCACCTCGGCCTCCCAGAGTGCTAGGATTACAAGCGTGAGCCACCACACCCGGCCTTGCCTTCCCTGTTGTAGTAAAGTATACACGATTCTGAAAAGCCTTCTGTGTCAGATTTCCATATGCAAGGGTCTATCCAGGGCTCTTTACTTTTCCATTAACCTATTTGTTTGCCCCTCTGCTAATACTCTCCTGTCTGGACTTTCATAATTTTAAATTCCTTGCTGCATGTTATTCAAGCTCCCATTTTGTCCTTCAGAACATTTTGGCTTTTTTTTTTTTTTGACATTAGTTTTTCCTACTAAGTTTGGAAAAAATAGTTTTTATGATGTCATAGAAAGTCAGGTTTGGGGATTTGATGCAATTTTATAATGTCTACAGGTCTCTTTTGGGGGAGCTGCCATCTTAGTGTTATTGAATTTTTTTTATTTATTTATTTCTGCTTTTATATTATCCAATAAAGTCAAATTCTTTTCTAAAAGTTATGATTCTTTTATATCCTTCAATAAATTTATTTATTATGTGTTAGCTTTTAACAACACAGCTTTATTGAGATACCATACAATTCACATTCACACACCATACAATTCATCAATTTAAAGTGTGTAATTCAATGGCTTCAGTTTATTCACAGGTATGTGTAACCATCTCCACAATCAATTCTAGAATATTTTCATCACTTCAAAAAAAAACTTTGTACCCTTTAACTATCACCCCTGTTGCCCCTCCCAGCCATAAATAACTATTAATGTACATTCTTTTTCTATAGATTTCCTTATCCTGGACATTTCATATGTGTGGAATAACATAACTTGTAGTTCTGTCTTCCCCTAGTTCAGATCTACTGTTGAGCCTCTCTCGTGACTTTTTCATTTCAGTTGTCGTGTTTTTCAACACCAGAATTTTTACTTGGTTCTTTTTAAAAATATATATAATTCTATCTCTTTTTTGGTTTTCTTTATGTGATGCAACGTTGTCATCAAACCATCTTTTACTTCTTTAATTATGGCTTTTTAAGTTTTTGAACATTACTATGGTTACTTTGAAGGCTTTTTCTTTAAATCTGACTTCTATTTGCTCTCACGAGCAGTTTCTATTGCCTGCTTTTTTTTCCTGATGTAAGGAGTACATTTTCCTGTTTCTTTGTGCATCTTGTCATTTTTTATTCAAAACTGGGCATTTTATGTAATATATTTTAACAACTCTGGGAACTAGCCCTTCCCTTCTGGACTTGCTATTATTATCTGTTTGTATTTGTTTGGTGACTGCCTAAATTATTTTAGTTAAGTCTGTTTTACTTCCCACTCTAACTGGTGATGTGTACAAGTGACTATGGACAGAAAGGAAGAGGCCTGACAAGTGAGTCATAAGTAGACGTGGGGAGACCATAGGATCTTGTGGGAACTTCCTATCAGTTGAATCCAGTTGCCCAGTGCCGTGAGTTTCATGCATACTCCTGCACATATACGTGGCTTGTTTTAGGGCTCAGTGGACTTGGAAGATGTGGCTGTGGACTTCACAGTGGAGGAGTGGGACTTGCTGAGTCCTGTTCAGAGTCAACTCTACAGAGATGTGATGCTGGAAACTTTTAAGAACCTGGCCTCAGTGGGTAAGGATGGCATAATTTCTTCACTTAGTTATTTAAAGAATAAGTATTTCTTGCTCATTGATCCTATTCTTAGATTTGGAGTGTGGTAGGGGAATACATTGGTTAATAGGACAGTTATAATCATTGTTGTATTGGACCTATAATTTAATAGTTTCTCTGTGATAATAAAAAACATATATATTAATCTATGTTTTCTTTCTGTCTTGTTTAAAAGGCTTAGGTTCCTTTAGTGTCATTAGTGTGGGTACATATTCGTGGGTCATTTGGGGAGCACAGAGAGATTTATTGTTTGAAACCTTGTGATTTTTTTTGTGAATTTTAAATTGCCTACCATTGTGACCTCTTGTGCCTGTTTATAATGAAGTCATGAAACAGCTAAACTCCCAAACGTATTTATTTGCTCACAGGTGACTTCTAATAAGATTTGTTCACTTTTTTGTTTCAGATAATGAGACTCAACTTAAAACCAATGGGTTAATTTCTCAGCAGGATATTTTTGGAGAAAAATTATCCATTGAACAGAAAATAGCAAGGTTCAAAAGAAATGATGCCTGGGCCGCCCTTTTAGGAAAAAATTGGGAAGACCATAGTATTAAAGATAAGCACAAAAACCAGGGGAGACACTTGAGGTGAGTTGTGCTTAAAACAAAAAGTAGTATCCCGCTACAGAATCAGTATTTCATGAAATTTTTCAAAACCCTCGTAAACCTTGCTCCAAATTTATTTATTCACAGAGAATTCCACCCCACTTTTTTTCTTTATATGACTTATACATTTCTTTATATGACTTATACATTTCTTTATATGACTTATACACAAAGTGTTTGAAAGATAATTCAGTTGGAAACAATTTTGAGGGAACCCCATATATTACTATTATTGTAGTAATAGGCTATAGTTGAAACTTATTCTGTAGCATATAGTTTATTCTACTTTGAATTCAAATAAGACAGAAAACCTTACATAGAAAATGGTAAAAATGTAATCTTAATACTCATTATTAAATATTAAGAAATTATTAACACATAAACTATTAATAATGTGCCTTCTATTTTTTGCAGAATTGAAATGGTGGCAAGACCATGTAAAAATAGTAAAGATAATGAGCATGGCAGAACCTTCAGCAAGATTCCAAATCGTAAGCTGTACAAGAAACGTCCTATGGGAGTAAAGCGGTATGAATGCAGTCAGTGTGGAAATGTCTTTACTCATTCTTCATCCCTTATGAGACACAAAAGAAGTCACAGTGGACAAAAACTACATCGATGTGAGGAATGTGGGAAAGCCTTCGGTCGTCCTTCATACCTATGGATTCACGTGAAAACCCACAGTGGAGAGAAACCCTATGCATGTAAATTTTGTGGGAAAACATTTCTTCGTTCCCATTCTCTCACTGAACATATAAGGACTCACACTGGAGAGAAACCCTATGAATGTAAGCAGTGCGGGAAAGCCTTTAGTTGCCCCAAATCTTTTCGATCACATGTGATGATGCACAGTGGAGGGAAACCCTATGAATGCAAGCCATGTGGGAAAGCCTTCAGCTGCCAAAAGTCCTTCAGAGTACATATGATAATGCACACTGGAGAGAGACCATATGAATGTAAGCAGTGTAGGAAAGCCTACTGTTGGCTTACATCCTTTCAAAGACATGTGAGAATTCACAATGGAGAGAAACCCTATAAATGTGAAAAATGTGGGAAAGCATTTGGTTGGCCTTCATCCTTACACAAACATGTGAGAATGCACACTGGAAAGAAACCTACAAATGTAAACAGTGTGGAAAAGCCTTCAGTTGGGCCTCATCCTTCCAAAAATGTAGGAAAGCAGACTGGAGAGAACGTCTATAAATGTGCAAAATGTGGGAAAACATTTGGTTGGTCCTCATCTTTACACAAACATATGAGAAAGCACCCTGGAGAGAAACCTGTAAATGTGAACAATATGGGAAAGCCTTCAGTTGGGCCTCATTCCTCCAAAAATGTAAGACTTCAGACTGAAGAGAAGCCCTATAAATGTGAAAAATGTGGGAAAGCTTTCAATTGTCCCAAATCCTTTCAAGGTCATATGAGAAATCACACTAGAAAGAAACCCTATAAATCTAAGTAGTGTGGGAAATCCTATGCAAATTAATGTATAATGATTTAGATAATTCACACCAGGAGAGAAATCTTATAAAGATTATAAATATAGTATTGCCTGTATCACTAAGACATACCAAAAGTAGACCTCTAGCAAATGAATTTCCAGTTCTCTGGTAGATAAAGATTGAGGTGAGAATTCTCTAAGTACTCTTTCATCTATAGTACATAAATTTTGATAAAAATGTTTTTCCTTACGAATTCAGTTAATAATTTTTCTCTTTTCATTTAGAAGTGTGTTGTACCCCTGCGTGGTATGAAGTGTATTTTTAATTTTCATTAAGTTTAATTTTTACATAGTTCTTTGGCTGTTCTGTAAGTATGAGGCCATTAGACAATGAAACATTGATATTTGTTGGCATTTTCTGACTGGCCCTATGTGTTCCAAACTGGATATCACTTACCCATTACTTATACCCCCCCTTTCTATTTTACTAGAAATCCAACAATTTTTAATATTAAAACATTTACGTAAACTATGTATTCTCAGTGACTTAAATTTTTTGGTCAGAGGATCCTTCTTCTATTTTGCTGGCTGGCTAGTAAATAGGTGGTAGAAATTTGTAAGTATGCAAAAGTCTTGAAAGAGTATAGTCTCCTATGAACTATTATTTTCATCAGTTGCTGTTTACTCTTCATCAGTTGCTGCTTCTGGCTGGGAATTGTATAATAGGTTTGAGTTACGAAGAGAGGCCTGTTATATGGCAGTGAAATCTAGAGGAGGAGATGGTTCTGCTGGATTGTGTTATATCAACATAGGTGAGACTACAAAGTACAATTCCCAGGATGCCTTCTCTATATGGTTCCATGTTAGAATTCCATAATATCCCAAATTGCATGGGAGTTGGAAGAAGCAATTATTCAGTTTATGGAGCCACCACCATACAGGATAGATGGATGCATAGGGACTGTGAAAACCAGGGTCTAGATTACACATATCAACTGCTTGACTTCCATGTTTTCAGAGGTGTAGGCTTCCACAGACATCCCCACCAGATTTGCCATCATGGATGCACCACAGTGCATGGTCAGACATCCACAGTTTGGATTTTCCTGTAAGCCCTACACTGTCCACCAGGCCACTGAGTCAGGATGCCATGATGGTTGATCTTATCTGATGTTCTGACTCCCCTTTACTCTAGTGTTACCATATGTATGGAAAGTCTAGTTTGTATGGTGAATACCTCATTCTCTTAACACTTATGCTTCTGTGTTCCTGATTCCACCATGACAAATAGAATGGTGCAGCCGTAAAAACACATGGGATTGCTTCCCTACTGTATCATTGAGAGACTACCTTGACCCGGTATTCCATTAGATAAATAAATACATTACTGACATACTGGGCATATGGTGGGGGTTTTCTGCTATTCAGAGCTGAACACAATCTCTCAGTATGTGTTCAATTATTATGTTTGATTATGTATGATTAAAACAAAAGCTTCTGTTTTTAAGAAATATGTTAACTGTGTTTTCAAATAAATTGTATACTATGTAACTGTATAAAATGTGTCTGAGAAATAGCCTATTAACTGTGTTTTCAAATAAGTTGTGTACTAACAAATGTCAGTTTCTATTTTTCATTTACTCAAAGCTGAATGAAATATTGAAAGTATGAATTGTCAAATCAACTTTGTAACTTTGTGAATTTAAGCATTATACATTGTGAATCAATATTATCAGGTACATTCAGTGGCCAGCAGACACTGTTGCTATTTCAAATGTGGGTAGACAACCCTTCGCTTTCTACAGATCAAGTGGATGTGAATCTGTGAGTGTGGATAAATGGAAAAAGTCCCCACACAGGGCGTCTGTGTATACATGTGCCAGTCTTGCAATAAGCATTTATTACTATATGTGTAATAGGTTTTGTACTAGGTGCTGTTGATTTATGTGTGATCAGAACAGAGGAAATACTCCTCTTAAAGCTGAAATTCTACAAAGGAAAAATAGATACATTAAGTAAAATATGTGGCTATAGTGGTAAGTCTGAGGGAGAAAAATAAGCCAAGGGAGGTGTACAGAGAGTCTGTGCTGTGTTTGCATCACATGGAAATCTGTTAGTTTCTCTGAGACCATTATTTCTAAGAGTGTCTACCTGTGTGTCCCAAGTGCCAATGTCTGGGTGATTACATTTTTACTGCACCATCCATAAATCTTGGCTTTATCCAGTCCGAAAGAAAATTAAACCCAAGTCACAAAAGGACAAGTTTATTCTTTTGACTGTGCTCTAAAAACTACAAGTCATTGACCTTTACCGTCTTGTAAACAACACCCTCTCATCAATTAGTTGTTTTAGGGAGTGTGCATTTTCATTAGTTATCACTAGGTGGTAGCAGAGAGCACGTGTCAGAATGTAATAGAAAGTTAAGCCGGTTCAAGCAAGTGCAGCCATTGACTGCAGAGACTGTGTGTGTAATATTTCGGATGCTGCTCAGGCCAAAGCTGTAAGTGAGGCAGCCCACTCCCTCTACACACACATGGAGCCCAAGAATCTTGGCAAAGTCCTCTACCTATGAACCTTGAGTCCTGTCAAATCGCTGGTATCGGCTGACATTTAGTGCTGTCTAGCCTTATTTTCCTCACTTCTGCACCACCCTCCAACCATAGGGACTCGTAGGGAGGGGCCTATGCGGATATAAACTGGGCTAACCTGGTGGCTTCTCCCCCTTTGTCTGTGATCATTCGTAGCCATGAACATTGAGTCATATTCTTGCCTCTCCTCCTTAGCCAGGAACTTCACACAAAAAGAAAATGTATCTAGACCTCTAAATCAGGCCATGCATACAAACTCTTTCTGGACGGACTGAAGATAAATGTAAAAATTAAACAACTTAAGAAGAAAACATAATAGATCATTTTCATGAATTGGAATAGGCAAACATTTCTTGAAACACCAAAACACCAACCATAAGAAATAGAATTCACTGATATTAAGAACTAGTCAACAAAGGCACCATGAGGAAAGTGCAAAGACAGCATATATCAGGGAAGAAGGAACTTGCAATGTATATATTACTAAGGACCTACATCCAGAGTATGAGCTCCTACAAATTAATGCAGCAGGCAGTGCAGCAGAAAAGTAAAATAGAAACAGATTTAATGAATCATTCACAAAGGAAGCTATCCACATGGCTAATACATACTTCAATTATGGTCAATGTTGTAATAAGGGAAATGTAAATTAGAAGCACAATGAGATACCACTACGTCCTCACCATAATAATGGCTAAAATAAGAAAATCAACACCCAGGAAAGTGCCAGGTGTTGGTGAAGATGTGGAGCAACAGGAATACACAATCTCTTTGGAAAGCTGTACCTTTTCTGTGCCTGGGTATGTTCAGATACACAAAGTACCATTGTGGTAAATGCCTCCCTTTCTGGGCCTTCGAGAAAAACCAGCCTCACAGCTTTCCACCGCTCCCCCACCCCCAGGAAAACTCTCTTCCACCTGCGCACGCGGCAGAGGTCTGAACTCCCAGCAGCCCCTGGGGCACATCCGCCTTGGAGGACGGGCTGCACTGCATGCTGGGAGCAATCTGGGGACAGAGATTTTTAGCGCCTAAGGGCTGTCTTTTTTTTTTTAACTGCATTTCCCAAAGGGCTTGAGGTTCCTTCGGTGGTGTCTCCAGCAGTGGGCCAGCAGGGGACAGGAAGGAAAGTGCTCAACAGGCCCCCTGCATGATGCCTGAGGATGAGCAGGAAGCCAGAGGTGCAGAGGCCATGGGTGTGGACTGCGCATGTGTGGCCCCAAGCCACCCCAGAGTTCAGGACTGAGTCAGGTGACTGCAACCCAGGGGCCCGTGCGCGCGTGCGTGCCCCAGCGACTGCGGGTGGAGCATCCTCTCCCGGAAGTGAGGTGCATGACGACTGCAAGTTGGAGTCCTCAGGAGAGGGGGCGGAAGCGCCGGGTTCCTGTGGCCCAGGGGTGAAGGTGCCTGTGTCCAGAGGCCGGGTTACCCCCATTTTCTACTTCTCTTCACCACATTGCTAAGATTTCTTTCCCGGGGCTCCAGGGAAATATTCTCAAGACGAGGACAGCTATGGATCTCGAAAGAAGATTCCCAGCAGAAAGAACTGGATGTGGAATAGGCGTTTTAGGATTGAAAGGGCCCAATACAAGCTTTGGGAAGACATGAGGCAGACGGCTAAGCATCGGAATTCCGCCCAGGAGGAACCTCAAAAGGGAACTTTACATTTCAGACCTACTGTATTTCTAGAACTCGGACCCCAGGAACCTCTCACTGCCCTGCAGATACGTGTCTGAGGTGAGAGAGACATGGCCTTAGGGGGCGTGTCCTAATTTCATGCTGGGTCCCAAGAAAGGACGGGTAACTCCAGATGTCTTCTTTCCCACATCCTCCATCCTCTGTAAGATTGCGAAGGAGATGGAAAGAACTGGCTTTGCTTACCTACAAACCAAGGTTCAGGTGAGTTTAAGTTTCCTCTTAGTTCACAGGTGTGTGCGTTTTTGATTATTTATGAATGTGCATAATGGTAACAGTCTTTTTAATGAAGTTCTGTGAGTTTTCACAGGTGCATACAGTGGTATGAACAATTATGACACAGACTAGTCCACCACCCCAAATAATTACTCTAGAGCTGCCCAACTTGTAGTCAAGCTCTCCCCCACCCTTAGACCATTATCTGTTATAGATTCCTAAACCTTAGCTTTTTCCAAAAGCTTATTGCCATATAAATGCAGTCATTGTAGCATTTGAGTCAGATTTATAATGTCTGATCTCATTTCTGTAAGACAGGGTAATTAATTATACTTTCCTTTTAGTGATGTTCTGAGTTTTAGGTTTTTACAGTGCCTAGTATGCATCGTGAAACGAAGTAAGTCTTAACACCTGCCATTCTATTCTTTTATTATTATTATAAGTTCCTTAAGTTTATGCAAGACTGTGCTCCTTATGCTTAACTTTCTTCTTTGGAAGGTGGTAGCGATGGGCAGGGCGAATATCAAATGAGACAGTAATTGTTGAATTACACTGAAATATCTGCTGCGCGATAAAAATGTTAATATTGGGAAAATGGACACAGATTTGCCTTCCTTTGCTGTTTAAGCAAAAAGATAATTACATTTTTTCTTTCCTCTAACATGTACTGGAAGACTAAGCATGTGGAAATAATCTGTGAAGAGCAAAATGTGCTCCCCTTTGGGCTTTATGCATCACTAAAACAAAAATCTTCCATCTTCTATAAAAGGGTATTGAAACTTTCCATATTTGAGAATGCCCAATATACTTTCTTTGATACTAAACTGGAATGGTACTCAAAATGACACACTATGTCTTCACCTCACCTTTATTATTTCTAGAATTCCCCTCACCCTCCGCGGTGCTTCCGCTTGCATCTACCAAATCACCAAGAGCTTACAGAGATGTCATTCTGCTTATAGGAAAGGCCACATGCTGGAGTAAAACTGTATAGATGACCTTATACCTTTTCTAACATAGGGGCAACTCTATGGTCTTTTAAACTATAAATTCTGTCAGAATATATTAGTAGCAAAATAATCATGCTGCCTATTTAATAAAAGTTACAGTTCATTCAAAAGGACTATTAATATAAACAGCCACACTCAGTGGCCCTAATAAATGATGGGACTCTGGTGACAGAAACCTTTTCCCATTCGTAAATACATATCCCATGACCTAAAGCTTTTGACCATTGCAAAAATAAACCTGAACCATGAGGATTTTATTTTGTAGAAAATCATGGACTGTGTGTCACTCCTCACTATTTACAAACACCCTGGAGCAGTCCCTGTAACAGTGTTTACTTAAGACACACTAGATGATGGAAATATAAATTAATGAATACATCCTCATTTTCTGATACCCTCCACAGAAAAAATACAGACTACACATCCTCCTGCTTTCCCTATTATCTTCCTTGGTGTGGATTTTTCCCCTCCAATATCTTTTATACCAAATTTCTACTTTTTATGTTAAAATCTTCATTTTTTAAAAACATCTCTTTTCCCACAAAAATACATGCAGTGGAACTGCAAAGACTTATTTATTGCTTCTAAGCTGAGAGCCTACCATGCCTTGATTAATTTTGAGGCTATTGTTTTTGTTTTGAGCTTACAATGCCTGGTACATGACAGAGGCTCAAACATTAGTAAGGAGCAGAGCATGGTAGGCTAGAAGGACTTGTCTTGAATCCTGATCCTGTCTTATATCACTTCCAAACTTCGTCATGGGCAGGACTCAGTTAACTCACAAAAGGAAATGATAAAAGTGTCTACGTTATAGTTTTGGAGAGTTCACTGAATTTATGTATGTTAACTGAATTTATGGGAAACAATGAAAACAGTGGCAGATTTATAGTAAGCAATATTCAGCTGTTTACATAGAAAAGTCAGCTCCTGAGAACCGCAACCTGGCCTGGCATTCACTCCTTAGTCATGGTGTTCTGTTGAACAGAAATAATTTTTCATGACACCAACATCACAGAGGGCCAGTAGGTGATCATGATGGAGTGAGGCAAAAGCAAGAGTGCAGGACTGTTCTCCCTTCTCTCGCTTGCAGTTCTCAAAAATAACCAGAATGTACTGGGAGTGCAACATCCTGAGATAAGGGTGGAGCTGGCTGGAATACTTGAGTTCTACTCCATTCCCCCCACCCACCCCCAAAAAACACAGGATGTCATTTAATGCTTTAGCCCAGCGTGTCACGTTTCCCCTGAGGTATATGGCCTGGGACCAGCCACCTTTTGGGGTCCTTAGGTGTGGTATAAGTGAGGCATGTGTGGTTGAGGCTGCATCTGCTAGAGAGAGCCTTCTGAGCCTTGAGGAATCAGCTCACCATGAATCCTAGGCCTCCCTAGTCCCTTTCTGCCTATCGATATGTAATAAACCTGCTCCATGTAACTTACTACATGCATGGGTGTCCTCACTGCACTCAGACAAGCACAGTGAACCCGCTTCACCAGTGCTATGTAATTGTGTCATTGCACAGAACAAAAGGAATTATGCAAACCACAAAATGATGAACTATTCCCCCACTCTAGCTAATAAAACTGGCTTCTGCTTCTTTACAAATCAGTTTTAGCTCAAGTCTATGCTTCCTGGCTTCTAGACAAGAACTATTAAAATTTCCAATCATAAAATTATATTCACTTCCTGTATCAGAAGTTCCTAAAGTGCATCCTCGGGCTCAATGATTCAGTAGGTTTGACGGATCAGAAAAGCTGTTAGACTCATGATTATGATGAAAGGACACAGATCACAATCCGTAAAAGGAAAGGCCATTAAGGTGAAGTTTAGGAGAAATGAGGCAAAAGCTTCCAGTTGTCCTCTCAGTGGAGTCAAGAGGCACTCCTGGCAATGTGTGACAACTTGTGAAGTGTTGCCAATCAGAGAAGTTCATCTGAGGCTAGGTGTCTGGGGATTTTATTGGCGGTCAGTCATGTAGCCATGCAGCATCCAAATGACTGACATTAGCTAGTCTCCAGCTTGTCTCAGATCAAACACATACCGCATTGTCTATGGCCTCAGGCATATTAAAACAGGCATTTACCATAAGTCACATTGCTAGGATAATCTATCTGGTCAAGGACCAGTGCTTTCTATGGAAAATGCAGGGTTTCATCAACCAAAGCCTGCTGAATTAACTTTAATGTAAACTTCCTGACAACATCCAACCTAGTGCAAAGCCTGCTTCCTTGAAGCCACCCCAAGTCACCTAAGGAAAGTCCAACGTAACATGCAGTTTCTGAGATGTCCTGTTGTTCCCCATGCTATGCAGTCACATTGAAATAAGCCAACAAACCCAACTTTGTTCATCTGCAAGTGTGTTTCTCATGGTTTCTATCTGGTGGGCATTGACATAACCAATATGTAATCTTTTCTTTTTATGAATAAGTCATTTTAATGAGAAAATTGTTTAACATTAAAAGAATTTTTAAAATCACATAAAAAATTCAAAAACATTTAGCACTATGGCCTCAGACCTAACATGTTGTAAAACATAAAATTACAAAATTGATTTGACAATTCATAATTGTATTGGAACACTTTGACATATCCTTTCTCAGTACATGAATAATAATGTTAAAAATTTAAGTACAGAGCAAGTATAAAAACAGTTCTGGGATTTTTCTAAGAAATATATACAGAACCTTGTGTTTGGCATATAAAATGTAGATTATTTTCCAAATTTAAAAATGGTAATTACTTAACACATATCGAGTTTATTGTTCAGAGATGGCATTCAGCTCTGAATAACAGAAAACTCCTACAATCTGCTTCATATATCTACAAGATGTCTATTACTCATATGGAATTGTCCAGAAACAAAAAGTACACGGTAAATACAACCACTCAACATTGCAATCAGGAAACAAAGTCCTACGTGTTTTCTGATGCTACAAGTGTAACTTTGAGGGTGGAGCCAAGAACACAGGGCCACTAGACACATGGAAGAAGATATTCAATGCACAGATTAGACCTATAACAAATTTGGTAAGAACTAGACAAAGGGGAGTCAGAGCAACAGTGATAGTCACCAATCACAAAAGTACAAACAAGTGGCTTGTGTGGGCATTGTGGAAGGATGAGCATGGAAGTAGATCTATGTCAGAAGAGTTACTGGAAATGTCTGTCGAAGTCACCAACAATGGAGGTATGATGTTTGGTTTGTGGACATCCTTTATTGGTGGGCCCAGAAAGCAGAAAAACAGCTGGAAATGGGCACCTGTCAAGCCCTTATGCACCTTGTATGTTTATCTCCCTGTATGGTAGCTCCAAAAACTAAGTATGATATAGTATTCATTTCTGCTTTCCAGATCTCATGCAAGTTTTGCCACTGGTCAACTTGCAACAATATAGGGAAGAGAGTCTGTGAAATGTGGAATATGTACCCATGTTGAAAGGGTAATCTTGCACCATACATCTACTCTAGATTTTATCATCTTCAAGCAACAAGTTCTATGTTTTTAATACAAAACTTTGTGTCCAATTCTCAGCCAGGAGCTAGGATAAACAGACAACAGCAAAAGAGGAAAATAAGTCAGACGAGGGTGTCCTCATTCAACAGCCTGGTGTTTAGCAGTTCTTCCCAGGACAATGAAATATTGTGCCTAGTAACTAGAAAAAAATACTGAATATACATTTTTTAATACTAAAGACTAAAAGCGTCACAAATAGTGTGTTAGAAAGGAGGAAAGAGAGGATAAGTATCAGATATATAAATTCCAGTATCTGTGATGTTAGGCCAGAAATAAAATCCTAATGATACTGAAGTATCATTAACATAATAATTACATGTGTGGAACATAATGAAAATTAGAAGTAAATAATCCCAACAGTTGCATATTAGCAACACACTTCCAAAAGACGAGTCTGAAAAACTTTATATAGCAAATAGGACAATTTTTGTGTAAGTAATTCATAATTAAAACTATATATACCAAAAGTTATATAATTTGACCAGGTATGTAATAGAATGGTGCCCCCCAAAAGATATATCTATCAAGAACCTGTGAATGCAACCTTATTTGGAAAAAGCATCTTTGCAGATGTAGTAATTAAAGTTCTCAAGATCATGATGGATTAGGGTGGACCCTGAATCCAATGCCTTATAAGAGAAGGGAATAAAACTCTTAGAGGAGAAGGATATGGGAAGATGGAGGCAGAGATTAGAATGATGCATCTACAAGCCAAGGAACACCAAGCATTGATGGTAGCCACCAGAAGCTTGGAGAGATCAGAGTCTCCCTGGGACTGTCCAAAACAAACCAAACTTAATGACACCTTGATTTCAGACTTCTAGCCTCTAGAATTATAAGAGAATAAATTTGTCATTAAGCCACCAATGTAGTGGCAATTTGTTATAGCAGCCCTTGCAAAGTAATTCTTAAAGGAATACTTATCTCCTAAGTGTTTTTCTCAAACAAAATCGGAAATAATGTGCTATTAGAGGCCTACTTTAAGCATAAGGCACTAATAAAGCCAACGCTATATTTAAGACCTTTACAAAAATTTTCTAACCATATGAAATTTGTTGTGTACATTAAGTAATCTTCATGAAAGCTTTCCCACATTACTTACTAACATAGGGATTTCCCTCCTGTGTAAGTTCTTATGTGTTTTCTTAAGGTTGGGGACTACAGAAGGCTTTTCCACGTTGCTTACATTTAGATAGTTTCTCTCCATTGTGAATTCTTACGTGTCTTTGTAAGGATGAGAGTCTACTGAAGGTTTTTGTACATTCCTTACATTCATAAGGTTTCTCTCTACTGTGAGTTCTCAAATGTCCTCGAAAAGATGACGACCAACTGAAGGCCTTCCCACATTGTTTACATGTATAGGGTTTCTCTCCAGTGTGAATTCTCACATGTGTTCTAAAGTATGAAGGACTACTGAAGGCCTTCCCACATTGGTTACATGCATATGGTTTCTCTCCAGTGTGAGTTCTCACGTGTCCCTTAAAGGATGAGGGAGAACTGAAGGATTTTCCACATTGTTTACACTCATAAGGCTTTTCTCCAGAGTGCGTTCTCATGTGAATCCTAAGGTCTGAGGGCCAACTGTAGGCCTTCCCACATTCCACACATTTATATGCTTTCTCTCCAGTGTGCATTCTTGCATGTATGATCAGGTAAAAAGAATGAAGAAAGGCTTTCCCACATTCCTTACATTCATAGGCTTTCTCTGCACTATGAACTTTCATGTGTTTTCTAAGGGAAGAAGGAGAAGAGAAGGATTTCTCACATTCTTTACAAGAATAAGGTTTCTCAACAGTATGAGTTTCTCTATGGGTCCAAAGGTTTGAGGGAGATCTGAAGGTCTTCCCACACTTTTCACATTCGTAAGGTTTCTCTCCAGTGTGCGTTCTTATGTGTACTCTAAGTTTGGAGAAGTATATAAAGGCTTTTCCACATTCTTTACATGCATAGGGTTTCTCTTCAGTGTGAGCTCTTACATGTGCCCTAAAGGATGAGTAACAAATAAAAGTTCTCCCACACTCCTTACATTGATAGGGTTTTTGTCCATGTTGAGATGATGCTACGTGACTCTTTAGGGATGAAGTATTTACGATGGCTTTTTCAAACTTATTGTTTTCGTGGGATTTTACTCCAGTAGAAAGTCTCTTATGCACATTAAGTTTTGGAATCTGGTTGAAGGTTTCTCCGCATTGATTTCTTTCATTATTTTTTAGGGCTATCTCCACCACGTGACTTCTGTTGAAAAGAGGAAACATATCAATTTTTTGTTAATGATTTGTTGATGGCTATTAATGATTAATATGATTACATTCACCATTTCCAGTGAATGTGTGTATCTTTAGACCTCTTGGAATTGTTTCAAAGTGGTATGAGCTGAATACTCTGACAGAGGGCTCAACCACAGGTATCATTTTCAGTGTTTTCTTAAATTGGTTTTTTTTTTCTTAGTAATTAATTACAACTGAACTATGTCTCAATCCACATCTGCATCACTTTTATAAAACTGATGAAAATTTTCTGTGAATGCTTAATAGCCGACATATGAACATGCACACACACACACACACACACACACACACAAATGGCATGCCAATACTCTCTCCTGAGACATTACTTTCTCTTACACCTTACATTTCTCTTTGAGGTGAATGTCACTCACCTCAAATGTGTCCCCTGGTTCTTTTGCTGTTCTTCAATGCCATAACATTTCCAGTTTTCTCCTAAAATGAAGAACCAGGAATCATTTTTTATGAATCATAGTATATTCTGTTCACTTCGTATTTCTTTCCCAAATATACAGTGCAGAGGATTTTACCCATTAATTTTAAGTTCTGTGTTATATATAAAACAAATGGTAACAAAATTTACTTTCTTTGGAAAGAACTAGTAGGATGAAGGCAAGAAAATAAGTAGGGAACATGTACATTCCTTTTCAAATAGTGATCCAAAAATAAATTTTATAAGGAAGAATGCACTTTCCAGCAAAAAAGACTTTGAGGAGTTTTGGCTGTTTCAGGAATTTAACAGTAATAAGAACTAGAAGACAAAATGGTAGACAATGTACTGAAAATACTTCCAAGAACAGTGAGACAAATGGGAATACGTATGCCTTGTTGTCAGGAAAGCAACTAGAAAGGAAATGGACAAATGCATCTGCCCAGATCCTAACTTTAGACAAAGAAATACAGGGATGGTCTTTCCCTTGCAACAAGGACATTTTGAGAGAATAGATGAAAATCAAACAATGAAGCCAAGGAATCTGCCAAATTCACCTTCCTTGGCAAGAAGATTCATTTATTTTGTTCATTAATATTTCCAAATGTAATGTTCCTCAACAAGGACTGTTCCTCTAAGGCACAGATTTATAACCTTTCAGGAGGCTAAAGGCATTTAAGAGAAAACGTAGGCTTATGTATTAGTAGTCCATGAGAAAAACTATTAGATGATGTGTTCCATAAGTAACGTGACCCCGTCTGTCTTACTTAGCAGTAAATTCCCATTGTTCAGCCCAAGTTTTGGAACAAGCTCAGTAGCTAGGGGATACTTGTACTCTAAATGACCAAATGAAGGGATGGTGTCATCCTTACCTACTGAGGCCAGGTTCCTGAAGGTCTCCAGCATCACATCTCGGTAGAGGTTCCTCTGAGCATGATCCAGCAAAGCCCACTCCTCTGGGGTGAAGTCCACAGCCACATCCTCAAAGACTAATGAGTCCTAAAACATTGAACAAATTCTGGTTCAGTGAGAAACCATTCTCCGGCAGTATGTGCATGAGGGAGGATGAGCCTGTCAGCACTGGAGGATTGAGAATCACATCATAGCAAGTTCCCACATGGTTCTGTGGCCTCCCGTCTATTCTAAGGCTCCATCATCTTGTTATTTCCCCCTATTTCAGCACCCTCTTCGCAGTGATCCCATCCTGCCTCAGAGATTTACCAGCACCTCTGATGAACTTATCTCTCTGCAGTTTGGCTGTGACTACTTCCACTCTTCCACACTTCCTCCCCATCTGAAGGGTCCAGAAAAGACCACAATACACTGGAGAAATGAAGGAAATGCTGTACAAATGAAAGTTATTTCTTTTCAAAACATCAGTTCCTTGTGACGAAAATGATTTCACCTTCTTCATTTGCCCACGATAGCTCTCACCATGACAGGCAACAAGGGTCAGGCCTGAATGAGGTTTTAATGAATGAAAACACATTGAGGGCCTGGGAGCATTTCTTTCCTTATACCTCCACCAACAACTGGATTCCCAGAGGCCTGATTACGCCCAACCTTCAACCCAGGCTCTGAGATAGATATATTTCCTTGAAGAACCCCAATCCTTATCAACTGACAGGCCTATCTGGTGGAATATTCTTCATGAGAAGCATTAATATTTACTTACTTATGACATTTTTCTATAAAACAGCAACTCTCCTTTTTCTACATCCTCTTCCAGGAGACGGGCAATGTATTGGTAAGTTGGAGTCCAACAAGAGAAAGGAAGCACAAAGATTCAGACCTCACCACAATCCCACATTCAGGGGCCTGGGTGCTGCTAGCCACCAGTTACAGGTGACAGCTCCCTCAGCACACAGACTGTGGCCATGAGATCCCAGAACAGCCCTGTCTCCTGCAGAAAAGAGTGCTCCTCCGTGCCTGGGAAGAAAATGTCATAAGTCCTACTGTAGAAGTAAGTTAATTGAAGTCCAGAAAAGTTTGTGAATTTGCTAAGATTAGAAATTCATAAAGGGATCAGGTAACACTTTCCTCGAAAAGAACATCCACTCCCACCGTCTGAAAATTCAGAAGTATGACTTATATACCAGGCTCCTGGGAGCTCTACACACAGTAACCGTTTCCAAACCCCTTGGCATGCAGATAAGCATAACTCCCCCACTGCTGAGCATGGAATCCGATAGCAGGATCCCCAGAAACCTGGTCCCTTAGAAAACACATCATCCCCTTGGCTTCTATATGAAGGGGTGCCAATACAGGCTGCCACACTGCAACACGGGTGCTGCAATTTGCCTGCAGAATAAACAACCAGTAGAACTAGAATGCTCCAGAATGGGGACTCTGCTTGTGTGGTCAGATGCCTGGGCATCCTTTAGTTACTCTTGGTACACTGGAATCCAAAAGTTGTCTAACAACTTTCTCTCTACAGACAAGATTCAACCAGCTCCTCCACTGCTGTGCGTCAGGTGACATTTTAAAGCCATGAAACCCATAACAATCTCTATCACAACAACAGTAATAAAATGTGCTGTTGAGCACCCCTGTGTGAGATGTTTTGCACATAAATTCCCACACGTTAGCTTATTCATTTATCCTCATAAATCTTCCAAGTATACATATTGTTACAATCTATATGGCAGAAGAAACTTAAGACACCGTGAATTATTAACATGCTCAGTGTTACCCAATTAGAATGTTGCAGGTCTGCTTGCCTTCAAAGTTTAAACTCCTAATAGCTGCGTTTCTGCACATACCTTACAGTATTTTTACAGCTACTACTCCTCAGCATGAATTACAGATAATCTAGGGCAAAAGTCGGCAGACTTTATAAAGGGATAATGCATGTTTAAGATTCTTCTGCCATGTGGTCTCTGTCGCTACTGCTCAACTCTGTAGCACAAAAGCAGCCACAGACAACATGTAGAGGAATGGATGTGGCTGTGTGTCAATAAAACTTTATTGACATAAATAGGTGTCAGGGTGAAATTGACCTGTGGATGATAATTTGCCAATCTTTAATCTAGAGAAATCCCATCCAATAAGAATACAATGCAGGCCACATATGTAATCCATATTATCAAAAGGAGTATTGGAATTAACTTATTTATATTTATACTAACGTTATATGTAATGGTATATTTTATTTATCCATTAAATACAAATGTCATTTCAACATGTACCAAATAATTCTTGAGATAGTTTATATTCTTTTCATTATACTAAGTCCTACACGTCTGGTATGTGTTTTGCACATAGAACCCAGGCCAGTTTTGACTAGCTGTATTTCAATTGCTCAACAGCCACATGTAGTCAGTGGTTGCTGTCCTGGACAGTGCAGATCTAGACCCTGTGGAGACTAGAAAAATGAAACTTCTCTTCAGACATCCCTAGGCTCCTTCTACTGGAGCCCTGTGTCCCAAGCAAGTTGTTTCTCCATGCCTATAACTCTCTGGCTCATTCATTTGTTAAAACCGATTTAGGTGACATTCAGACAGTTCCTACTATGTACACATGCTATAGAGATACAGCACTTAAAAGGAAAAATTTCTGAACCATATGATTCTTAAATCCTTAGGGGAAGGGCAGTAAATCAGATATAATACAGGTAATGGGGTAAGCAGTATAAATAAAACAAAAGAGGGCCTGTAGAGTGAGAAACATATGAGCAAATAGATGTAGTACGGAGTAAAATAAAAACAGTAAAACAACCAGCTGAAGTCACACTGGAAATGGATACTTGAATTTGTTTTTGTTTTTATTAAATGTGACTGCATTTTTCAATTCTAAAGAATTAGAAACAGAGCGTCATAATTCCACAGAAATTCCAGGAAAGGTCTCAAGTGTTTGTCAATTTCACCAAGTCCCAACTGAGAGGCAACAGAATCAAAGGAGATAGCCATTATCCCTTAGGCCAGCCAAGAGCAGAAATATCATTGACTCCCAAAAGGAAGGATGGGCAGTATGGACAGGCTAAAAATGAACTCAAGATTTTGGAAAATGAACAGTAGCATAAAGGAAAAAAGTGTAGAAAGAAAAGTGGAGGGCAAAATTAATGATATAAAAATAGGCTAAATAAATACATATATCTTTTGAAAACAAATTGACAAACCTTTGGCAACTTTCTTCAAGAAAAACAAAGCAGGAACTAATAAAGTTACTAATGAAAAGTATGCTAATTAGGATGTTGCAGGCATTAAACATGACAGGAGAGGAATGATCTAAAATAAAATGTTAAAATCTGAGGACTGCCATAGTATTCAGTAGTTGAAAGAAAATAAAAGAGTGTTTTAAAATATTCACACACAGGAAACAAAAATCTCAAATTGTTTTACAGGCCAGTTTTACTAATTATTAAAGAGATTGATAATTATAAATGTAGGAAGTAATTACGTTTTTAGAGATATGCCAAGAGCTTAATGGTGTAACTTTAAAAAATTAAACATAATATCATTAACAAACATTTAAGTGCAAAATTCTATAAAAGACATTAGTACCCTAAATGGGTAATGAAGAATATGCATAATAAAGAACAACCAGGAGTGTATATTCAGCACAACTTGAATCTATGCTCTTGGGTAAAAAAATAAAATAAAATATTTAAAAAGCACAACAAAGCCCATTTTATTCCAGGAATGCAAAAGTGTTTAGAAATTGATTCAGAAATTACATTTTACCACATTAATGAAAAACCATAATTCATGTCCTTGGACCCAAAAATATGAATGTTATGTCACTATCATTAATAGATATCAAAATTTAATACATTACAACAAGAAGGAATTGGGCTAGTTGGGGGAGAGGGTGCATAAAAAATCTGCAGTGTTAAATGAAAATTTTGAAATAGTAAACAGTTTCTTGTCAAGAAGACAAGGATGGATGCAATGTGTTTATGTTTATGCTACTTTAGGACCCTGAGTTCTGAGGTCCTAGTGAGTAAACTAAAGAAAGTAAAAGAAATGAAAGGTAAAATGAACAGGAGAAGTGTTGAAATTCTGCAGATATTTTGCATGTAGATTTGGAGAACTTACAGATGAATAATTAAAATTTATTTTGCATTTAATGAGGACACTGGTTAAAAGAACAATGCTCAAGAATCCACTTATTTCTATGTATTAGTAAAAGTATTTTAAAAGATACCACTTCAATCAATATCAATATTAAATGCAGAGTCAGAAGTCTAACAAAGGTTTTGTAAAACATTTATGAAGAAAACAATAAAACATTACTGGGAGAAATTAAGGAAGATCAAAATTAATACAGAGACATACCAAGTTCACGGATGGGAAAGCTCTGTATTGTAAGCATATAAATCCACCTACAGATTCAAAGTAATCCCAGCTCATGTTTTCTCAAAGTGCTGATTCTATTCCTAGCTTTTTACATTTGAGAAACTCAATGCCAGGGCACCAGAGTCCCTCCATTTCATCAAAAAGAACTTGAGTGCATAGTATGTGCCAAACACTTGGATGCAGTAAAATGATGAGAAGTAAAAAGCTCTCCTCTTTTAAGGCCTTATGATCTGAGACACTTGGTAAGTCAGACGCTCAAAACAAAATGAAATCATGTATTTTCTGTGGAGGGGATATGTCCTCTGGGGAGGAGGGAGGACAGCAGGAATGAAATATGCAAAATTAATTATGGTGTTTAGAGTAAACTTCATAGAAAAGCAAAGTCTTGGCCCAGAGTTGCAGCGCGTGAAAAGATCCTTCCAGATGAAGGCAAGAGCCAAAGCATGGGCCCTAAAGTGGGAATGGGCCTTGGATGCATGATGCCAGCTAGTTATTATTTCCATTCTACCAAATTATTCCTAAACAATCATATTTGCACACGTCTAGTGTTACAAGTCTCATCTCCTGGGATTCAGCATTTATTTCTGAAATCGAGATAACAGGACACAGAAAATTCCAAATTCTTCCCTCTGCACAGGAAAGTAACTGATATTTTTGTGAATCTTTGTAATTCACCAATCTATCTCCCTCACTCTTTTTGTAAACTTGTATTCATTTTTTCTGCAGCCACATTGGAAGGGACATTTTCTTTATTTTTTTCCCAAGATTCTTTCCCCCAGTGGTGTTCTCAAGGATAAATCCTGGAATCCCATCGGTTCGCTCTCAAAAGACAAGACCAGGTCTCAGAAAGTTAAGCCCCAGAGAACCGTGAAAAAGTAAATTTCTGTTCTTTCAAGCCACCCAATTTGTGGCCATTTGTTACAAGAGTCCCAAGACACAAAGTCACCAACCTCCCAACTGATCGTGTCCCCGCTGTGTGTCTGAAGTGCACTTTGCTTTTCGGGTCGTTACACTCCCTCCCAGGTTTGGGGTCCTCTCGTGTCTTGGTTACTGTTTCCTCCTTGTGTGTGAAAGCCCAGGGCCGGCAGTCACCCCTTACTACCAGCACCTTGCAGGTGAGAGGAGACTAACCACCGTGTCTCAAGAAGGACAATGGGACTTAGGGGAGCACGTTTCCGCGTGCCCCAGCGTTGGGCTGTTCACATGGGGGAGGGGCCTGGCGATTCCTCCCAGCCCCGAGGACCCCCACCAGCCCCGCGCTGTCCTGCGGGGCAGCCCGGCGGGTCCCCGAACTCCGGCAGCTGAGATCAGGACACCAGCCCGGGCCCCGACCCGCCGCGGCTCCGGGATGCCCATCCCGAGAAGGCCCTGAGGGAGGGCCCGGGACTGTCCCCACGGGGCTGGGGGCCCGGCCGCCTGCTCCTGCCGAGCGGAGGGATGCGGGCACCAAAGCCCTGGAGAGAGACGTCGGCCGCGCTGCGCACGAACAATGGGCGGGACCCGAGGCCTCGGGAGCCCGGGGGGGCGGCCCGTGAGGAGCGGGGAGGGTCCGGGGTCCCGGGAGGAGGCCGGACCCGCAGGCCGAACGGTGAGATTCGGGGTCGGGCTCGGGGCACCGGCTTCCCCAGCCCTGGAGGCCTCGGGGAGCCGGGCGGGCCCCGGACCACCCTGCGGCCGCCTGACCGGTCCCGGAGCCTCCCCGGGGGTCTTTCCGGCCCGCGACCTCCCCGGCCCCGCGACTCACCATGTCCCGCCCGCTCCTGGGCGTTCTGGATCAGCTCCGCGGCTCTTGAGGGGAGCGCGCCGAGGACCTACACGCCTGCGCCGCTCGGGGACTGGCAGAGCGCGCGCGGCCCCGGGGGACAGCGACTGCCCGCCCTCGGAGCCTGATTGGACAGTGTTCCAGGCACTCCCCGCCCCCCGAACGCTGATTGGACAGTGCTCCAGGCTTGGACACCTCTGATTGCGCAGTGTTTCGCCGAGTGACAGACGGGCGTGAGATCACGTGGCTAAGCCGGGCGGAAATGCAGCGTCTGGGTTTCTGCCCTTACCCACCCGGCTTCCTCTCCAGGACGCGGACAGTCAGAGGACTTTCCACTCTAGGTAGAACTCGGTCAGGCCACGGGGCGGACAGCGGGGCATCTACCCCTCCGTCGTCCTCCGGGACGCAGGTGTGCACGGAATTCCAGACTCAGTTTCCCCACGGAGTGACCCCTTGTCCAGGGCAGGAGGGGCCAGGGCGGGACTGGACAGGCCACGAGGGCCTGGGGTCCTGCAGGGCCAGGTGTGGGCCTGGGGCTTTGGGGACCTCGGGGACAGCTGCAGGCCCTCCCAGGGACCTTTGCCTACAATATATCAACACCTACACTAAGAATCGATGTTATTGTGCCTTAATGTTTCAGGGAAAATGTGTATTTTCTAGTTTGGTCTCAGAATTTGTTGGTTTTTGTTGTTGTTAGGTGGACTTAAAAGAAATCTGATTCTGCCTTGCTTCTTTAAGATTTATATTATTTTCCTGTATGATCAGGACCTTTTCTGTCAATGTTACGATTTAAATTCCTTTACCTTCCCTCAGTTAGTTTGTTATTTCCTGTATGTGGCACCCCGACTCCCTGTTTGGAAAGTCTTCCGTCAGAGGTCTGGATAGATCTGCTACAACCCTCTGTCTCACCCTCAGATGTGAGATTACAAAATCAATGAGGTTTTCCATGTAAGGATACATCTCCTCCTCCCTTTCCACGGCACTTCCACTTTTACCCCTTGGTCTCAGTCTTAAGGTCTGTCTTCACACTGCCTTTTGAAGAGAGGCCCCAGAAGCAATATCTTTACTTTTATTAATGGCTCTATTAGGAATCTCTAGGATAGGCGCAGTGGCTCATGCTTGTAATCCTAGCATGCTGGGAGGGTGAGGCGGGAGGATCGCTTGAGGTCAGGAGTTCGAGACCAGCCTGAGCAAGAGGGAGGCCCTGTCTCCACTAAAAATAGAAAAAAATTGGCTGGGTTTTGTGGCGCATGTCTGTAGTCCGAGCTACTGGCGAGGCTGAGGCAGGAGGATCACTTGAGCCCAGGAGTCTGAGGTTGCAGTGAGCTATGATGACGCCACTGCACTCTATCCAGGACGACAGAGTGAGACTCTGTCTCAAACAAACAAACAAAAAACAAAACAAAGAAACCCAGGAATCTCTTCTTCGAATTCACATCCTCATCATTTTCTATGTGCTCATGTGGTGTTGTCTGTCTCCCTGACCTAATTTAAGCACCACTGGGAAAGAAACCTGTGGCCATTATTTTACCATCTTAGCTACAAGACACACTGCCCTCTAATCAGAAACTAGAACAAATAGTTCGTTTACTGGGATGGCCTTCTTGGTGTGAATCAGAAACAACTTTATTTTTCTTGATACCCCTATTAAACTCCCCACTGGGGAATAGGTCTTTCCTTACACGTGGGTAAAGTCTTATGTAGACACCATCATTTTGTCAATCACTTTCAAGTGCTGAAATTTCTCTATTTCTATTGTGTTAATTGATTCATCCCAAATTTATATAAGCTTTTATTGTTGTTTTTTTTTTAATCAGCAAAAGTGTCAATTCAGTTGCCTTAGAGATAGTATTGCTTTGTACATATCAAAGTTCTCTAGGGACACATTCAAAAAGTGATCTAAAATTTCTTTCCAGTGCACCTGGAAATTTTAGTAAACACATCTATCTTTTGGTTGTTCTGAGCAGACTAGGGCTGCAGGGGTCCAACTTCTCGCGAGCACTCGGCACCCAGGGAGTCGGGGGATTGCCTGATCTGAAGTATGTCAAGCAAAAAGCAAAGTCTGGAGTTCCCGCGCGCGTCTGGGAGGGGCCGCCGCCTGCGGGGAGAGGCCGGTGTCCGCCCTGGGCCGGACCGAGTTCCCCCAGATGTGAAGGTCACCTGCGGGGTCAGCCACGGGTGGTCGCAGCGCGCCTGTAGCGCAGACTGCAGAGGGCGGTGCGGAGTCGGAAGTTATCGTCCAATCAGAGATTACGGGTTGGGGGCTGGAAGAGCTACCCAATCAGAGGCCCCAGAGCCTGACAACTGTCCAATCAAGGCGCTGGGGCGGGGCGGAACCGTTATTTAGGTCTGAAGCAGTGTCCAATCAAAGGCTTTGCCAGGGGTGCTCGAGCCCAACTTGCCCTGGGCTGCCCAGGTGTCCCCGACCGCGGCGCGCTCACCTGCACGGGCCGCGGAGCTCGCCCGGGAGAGCCCAGGAGCCGGCGGGACGTGGTGAGTGCGTGGGGCCGGGGGCGGCGGGGGCGATGGGACCGGGGCAGTGCGGGGGACAGCCCGGGCGAGTGGGCTTTGGGGGCGGTTTGCGGGGCCAGCCTCGGGAGCGGGAGTGCCCTGCTCTGGTCCCACCTGGTCCCACACCTGGGGACTGTCAGGTGTGTCCAGCGCAGCCCTGAGGATTCCTTTACTGGGGCGGCAAGTTTGAGTAAATGTAAAGCAACGTCTTCTGCCGGCCTTGGTCCTTCTGCTCAGCGGGAACAGGAAGTTTCCCAGGTCTGCCCTTCGCCCCCCGGTGCTGCCTCCGGTTTCTCTGGAGCGCAACTAGATGCCACGGGGGAATCACTCGGGAATGTTCCCTGTCCCACTACAACCGTGGGGAAACAGCACGTCCGTGGTTACATGCCTAAAAGCAGATGAAGAGATGGATTGAAATGTTCCTAAAAACCGTAGTTACTCTTTCACACAAGGGCAGATTTTGTGACAGTGTGTGACTCTGTTCCATTTCTGTTCATCTGGGCGTCACTACTGCAAATTTTCCAAAATGTGACCCGTACAACTGAGGAGTGTGCGAGTCTGAGTAACTTACAGTTTGTTGTCGTGAGGGCAGTAATTATGCAGTATCTGTTTTCTGAGAGGGGTAAGCATTTTCCAGTGACTTCATGCTATAAAAAATGCCTTTGAATTTCCTGAATTCCTGAATTTCCTTTCCTTACTTGAGCACAGGATGAAAGTCGTGATTCTCTTGCCTTGGACACTGGGAGGGGGGTCTTTGTGTCATTTAACACATTGATAGCCACGAAAGTTGTATTTAATTCCCTCTAGTTTTGACCCCGGGGCCATGTGAAGCATATATAAAATCTTACTTGTTGATGTTCTTATTGTTACAATTAGTATTGATAATTTAATTCTGTAAACGTGGATTCAATAAATAGAGGTCAATAGATTTCGTTTTTCTATTTACGTTTACCTTTAAATTACACTCAAAAGTTTTTATTCTATTTTCATAGTAAAACACTGTGGCCCCAAAGAAAAGTTTCTGATTTTTGTGTGTGTGTGGCAGTCAGTGTGTTAAAGTGAAGCAGGTGTCTGTAGCACCTGGGGTAGGGAGGCGAGGCCTGCGCTCAGTGACTCCAGCTGCGTCTCCGCGAGCCCGCTACCAGGGCAAAGAAGGCGCAGTTGGGCCTTGCTCCAGCGCCTTCCCGGGCAGGGGCCCTTCAGATGCTCAGAACAGCCACAGCAGGAGCTGTTTGTGCCCAGAGAGGCTACAGATCTTTGCAAGGGCCATCAGCCTGGAGATGTGCTTGGGGGCACTTTGTCCCTTCTGAGGTTGCACTTGCAGTTGCCCCGGGGCTGTTTCTACACAGCTGGTTTGGTTTTTGCATTAAGGTTTAATAATATGAACACAAGCGGCCTCACCATTCTGATAAGCAAATAGGCCTTGGCTATTTGTTAATATTTGTTCATCTCTCTCCTGCCCCCAGGGTGACCACCATCCACATTCTAACTTTACCATCTATTATTTATCACCAAGTAGGGCTTTGTTTAATTTTGCCTCCTTTTAAATTTCAACCAGAATATTACTGTCACTACCCCCCTTTGCCCCCCCCCCCCCAAAGGCTTTCCCGTGGTTTTGTTGCCTTGGTCCTGTGCACACGCTGGCATCCGAGGCTGTGGGTGCCCAGTTAGCTCATCCATCCGGGGCTTCTGGGGCTTGGGTTATTTCGAGTTGATTTTTTGATGTACTCAACAATGCTACGATGGTCATCCTTGCTTCTGTCTCCAAGTGCAAAATGCATCCTAACTTTCTACACTTGAGAGGAAAACTGTGGCGTTGTAGATTATGAGTAAGTTTAACTTTAGTAGAAAATGCTGGTGGAGGGTGTGAACTGACCGCCCCGCCCCCTCGTGACTATGTGTTTATTCCTTCCACGTGATCACCGGCACTTGCAATTATCTAACTTCCGTCCATCTAGTGTATGAAATAGGATCTGCTTGTGATTATATATTGCTTTTTACTGGTTACCATTGAATGTGAGCATTTTTCCTATGTGGTATTTCATCATCTGTGAAATAGTCTGTACATTTCCTCACCTTTAATTCATCTGTCTGCGTATTGCTTTCTTATGTTTCTTCTCATGCCTTTTCATTTGCAGGTACTGCAAATACTCTCTCTCTCTGTTTGTGGTTTACCTTTTCATTCCCTTTATTCTGTGCTGGTGAGGGGACTCTTCTTAATTTGAATAGAACTGAATTTGTCAGTCTCTTCCTTTGTAGCTTATTGTTTTGTGTGTGTATATACATGTGTATATATGAACACTCTCTGTACTTAGAAGTCATAACACTTGACTTTAACTTCTGCTGAGTGTTCCCTTTTGTCGTTCACAGTGAGATCTGCATTATATTATTGTACATGGGGTTGACGTGAACATCCCTTATTCCCCCACTGATAACCAGCTGTTCTTGCCCCAGGTGTTCAAATGTCCCTCATTTCCACCACTGTGGGTGACACCTGCTGTTACAGGTTCAGGCACCATGAATAGATGGTCCCGTTTCAGAGATTTCTGTTCCTTTTTATTGACGGATTTGTCCATCCTGCTGCTGCTAATACCATCCTCTCCTAATTACTATTGTGTTTTAAATGCCTTGATGTGTTTTAGGAAAGTCCCTCCATCTTGTTCTGTGGAAAACTTGGCTATTCTTGGATATTTGTCTTTCATTTCAATTCTTAGAAGTAGTTTTTCATAAATTAAAAAGCAGAACAGGCTGTTTTCTGTTGCTCTGAGAGACAGCTGCTGCTCTGCCTGTAGAGCAAACCTTCCTGTTTGTTACTTCAATAAACTTGTTTTTGCTCCAAAAAATAAATAAATAAATTTGGTTTTGGATTTAATGGAGTTTTGTTAAAATCCTAGATCTATTTGAGAGCTCTGCAGTCATGGTGGCGTAAAGTTTTCTTTCTGAGAACGTGTGCCCTCTTTCCATTCTACTTTGATGTCATTCAGTGTTTTATAATTTTTCCATGATGATCATTTTATATCCTTCATTAGACACACTGTAACACTTAAAATTTGTAATACATTGAAAAGTTGTAATTTAAGGTAGTTTTTATAGTCTATGTTCTAAAAAGTTTTTTAAACTGCTTATTGCTAGTAATTCAAATCCTAATATACTGAGGTTTATTTTTATATTGCATTTGCACTCTGGAAGCTTGCTAAATTGCAGCTCTGGTTTTCTTCATGTTTCTATGGGGCTCGCATATATCATACTTTGAGCTATGAACAGAGGCAACTTTTTTCTTCTGTTATAATTCTTATGTTTTCTCTGGCTCTGGATGGGACCTCTAGTGCAATGCTAGTAGGAAGGAGGTCATAGGATTCCTTTTGTACTTAATTTTATTGGTAATGGGTTGTACTTTATGTCATTTGTATGTTCTTTAAGGAACACTGCCTTTCATTATGCCTTCTGTCAAGCTGTGCTCGTCCTAACCCGCTAAGAGATTTTACATGGGTGCATTGGGACTAATACATCTTTTTCTTCATCTGTTCAGATGATTTTTCCTTTAATGTGGCATTGGGATAAATTATAAAAACCGGGCGTGGTGGCTCACGCCTGTAATCCTAGTACTCTGGGAGGCCGAGGCGGGTGGATCGCTCAGGGTCAGGAGTTTGAGACCAGCCTGAGCAAGAGCGAGACCCTGTCTCTACTAAAAATAGAAAGAAATTATCTGGACAACTAAAAATATATAGAGAAAAAATTAGCTGGGCATGGTGGCGCATGCCTGTAGTCCCAGCTACTTGAGGGGCTGAGGCAGGAGGATCGCTTAGGCCCAGGAGTTTGAGGTTGCTGTGAGCTGGGCTGACGCCATGGCACTCACTCTAGCCCGGGCAACAGAGTGAGACTCTGTCTCAAAAACAAACAAACAAACAAACAAAAAACGGATTTCATAATATTTCATTGTATAGTATAATATATAGAAAAATGTGTAAACAATTGCAGAATCAAGCAAAACATTCTAGAGTGAGATTCTGTGTAAGGCAAGCCAGACCAAGACTCGGAGAAGCCTTCACGCAGACACCCCGCTGGAGAGCACCGCCCGGGCCAGGCCTCTCTGGGTGAGTTGAGTGCCTGCACCCCGGAGTCCATATGTGTGATTTCCGCAGGGCTGATTTTGAACGCAGGAGGCGGAGTACTGTGTGTACCACCGTGTGTCGGGTTTCTTGTTCTCACGGTGATAGTCGTTTTCCATGGAATGCTGGTTCAGTCACTCTCGTCGCCCAGTATTGCCCCCCTATGGGACCACACCACTGTCACCTGGGGATCCCAGTGCCTGTAGCCACTGAGTAGCAGCAGCGGGGTTCTCTCCCCCATCACGACCGGCGCTTCTGCAAACGCTATGTAGGTGTCTTAAGCATCAGATGTCTTAGCCTCGTTACTGTCGTCCCTGGCTTCTTGGGACGTCCCAGGATAGGAATCAAGAGAGACCACCAGACGTAGCAACAAAGAAAAAAGTTTACAAAGTTTACTCAGCTGTGCACAAGGGAGCTGGCACTGGGGAAGGAAAAGTTTGGGCTGCTCCGCAAGGACAGTGTGGGGGTTGGTTTTATAGGGCTCTTCTGAGGGGGTTGGGACAAAGCGTGTGTGTGGCGGGGGTTTCTAGCACCTGCGCAGTAGCTTTACAAACTGCTTCATGCATTGTATGTAGCATTAGCATTTTAAGTCTGCACCCCGGGGGGGGGGGGGGGGGGGGCGATTTTTACTATTAAAATGAGGAAAAGGTTACCGTAAGTTGGAGCTTAACCTCACTGTGCCTGCGGGGACCTCCGGGTGAGTCCCCGGCCCTCTAAAGCAGGTTTTTGGTCTCCTGCTTCTAGTTGGCTAGGAATTCAGCCGCAGCTAGAGCAAGGGCATCTCCCCTCCTCTGGACACCAAAGCAGGAAACCGGCCAGTCTGCCTGTCTCATGATTTTGCTTCATGGTTGCCCTTTTAGGGGTGCCAACCCCCACCCCACTCAAAATGGATTCAGTGTCAAGACCCACCCATCGAGAGGGGAACAAAATATTCAGTAATCTGGGCAGATCAGGGCGGGTCGGCTGGTCCAGGTGGCGCAAGGGGAGCAGGGATGGGGTGAGGCCCCTGTGGTAGCTGGGAGTGAGGCTGGGGGTTCTTGCACCTTGACCTTAATGCTCACAGCATCGCAGGATGAGTGGCCCTTGGGGACCTCCTTGTCTGGTTACCTGACGTGGGGCAGGGGAGGAGGAGGGTGGGGTTTGAAAAGCTGTTAACAAACAACACAGATGGATCCGGTCTCTCTATTCTAATTCACAATGACGGAATTGCGTCTTATCCCATTCAATGTGAATTTGAGTGTGAAGTTCGGAAGCCAAATGCCCAAGCGACACACTTTAGTTAAGACAAGTGGCCTTGGAAGAGCCTGCACCTCAGTCCTCTCAGGGCACTCGGGAGAGCCAGGAGGAAGTGAGAGTGGGGTTCTGGGGCTCAGTGCAAAGAGTCAAGCAACGTTATTGATTATTTTAACGTCCTGTCTCTCAGCCTTGCCACTGTTGTCCACCCACGTGCAACAAGCAGCCCCTTTAAGGAAACCACGCTGTCCGTGGCTGGCCAAGAAATAGTCCAAAGCCAAGTGTCATCAGCTGCCGTGGCTGCCAGGGAGTGTCATCCTTCCTGTAAAGCTCCTGAGCAGTAGCTGTCACTGTTTGTGGTTAGAGTGTTTTGGACAGTTCCTGGGTGCCATCGTGTCCTGCATCCACAGGACTGTCCTCGGGTGGGATGGGCCTAGAGCCAAGGTTTGCCTCTGCCTGTAGATACCACTGTCGTGTCGGCAAAGAGGCCTCTGGATGTGCGAGCCCGCCTGGCCCCAGACATCGGGGCGGCTGGGTGCAGAGGCGCAGGCTCGGGACCTGGGAGAGCCACGTTCTCCTGCGGGGCCCGGCGTGTGGCCAGCAGCGACTGCTCTAGGGATGCGTAGCACTGGGTGGCAGTGTCTTGCAGCAGATGCCCCCGGGCAATCCACTGTCATCAGGGTGCTCTCAGACTCTCGGAGGCATCAGTAGCCTCCACAGAGCAGGAGTCTGGGGCGGGGAGACGCAGTGGAGTCCTGTTGTCAGTGCACTTTGGACGGAATCTAGAACCTCTCGTTGCCCATCCAGAGTGGCCTGGTTTGGGACAGCACAGATGGGTTAGACTAAAGTTTGTAAATAAGGACTATGTTGCCTTCAAAGCCCAAACACACCTAGTAAGGACGAGGCTTGCTCTAAACTCGTGGGTGCTGGCAAATGAGGCATGGTTCCTCCCTGGCGGGTTCTTAAAAAATAGTGACCTGAAATGTGAATGACGCGGTGGGGCCTTCAGTTTTACGTGACACAGTGGCTCAACTCCGTATGGAAAGTTCTGTCACAGATCCCCCAGCCTGTCCTCTCCTAAGGCTGGAATTAAATCCCTAAAATCCAAAATCCCTCTCTGGCACCCAAAGCCAGCTACCCTCCTCCACCTCCTAACATCATTATCACTTATTTGTCCCCTGTCTTCTGTTTCTAAAAGCTACAGTATTTTAATTGTTTATGATTATTTCACAGATATGTCCATTTTCCCATTGTTTTATTTGTCTGTTCTGCTGCTAATACTGTCTCTCGCTCAGACTAATAGTTTTAAAATCCTTGCCCTGTATTAGGTAAGCTTGTTCTTCAGAAAAGTTTGGCTATTTTTAGACATTTTTTCTTCCCATTAGGTTTGGAAAGTACATTTTTTTTTTAAGTACTAAAAAGTCTCATTTGAAGATATGATGGAATTTTATAAAGACTGTAAGTCTTGTGGGAGATCCAACATTTTGGTGACATAGAATTATACTAAGAACTTGCACCATCTTTCCATGTTTGATATTACCCAGTTCTTATTGCCCAATAATGTTTTAATTTCTCCATTGGGATCTTCTTTTTAATTTTTTTTTGTAGAGTCAGGGTCTTTCTATACTGTCCAGGCTGGTCTCAAACTCCTGGGCTCAAGCAATCCTCCCATCTCAGCCTCCCAAGTACCTAGGACTACAGGCCCAGCTGGGGATTTTTCTATCCTTCACTAGACTTGCTAAGTACTTATTTAACTTTGGATCTTTCCCTACATATATTAGTTTTTAAACATTAATTTTCCAGCTATTGCTATTAAGTAAAAACATAATGCAGCTTCTTGGAATCTTGCTAAAAATCTTATTCTGTGATTATCTTTTTGTTCTGTTGGGGTTTTACATGCATAATTCTTAAGAGGTATGCATAAAGGCAAGTTTTTCTTTTATAATTCTTATCAATTTGTATTCTAGTGGCAGTGGATCTAATATGTTGATCAGGGGTGAGGTAATGGGCATCTTCATTTTGTATCTAATGTTTTTGAGGAAGACAATGAACTCCATGCTATTTATATGTTCTTTTCTTTTAAAAAAGCTTTATTGATGTGTAATTTACATATCATACAATTCACCCATATGAAGTGTACATTTCAATGGTTTTTTAGTATATTCACAGAATGGTGTGACCAAGACCACGGCCAACTTTAGAATATTTTCATCACCTCAAAAAGAAACCCCATACTGTTTAGCTATCACCTTCCTATTCCCCCATATTCCCTTCCCCAGCCCTAAGAAATGATTCATCCACTTTCTGTCTGTGGATTTGCGGTTCTGTCTCACATAAATGGAATCACACACCATGTATTCTTTTGTGTCTGGCTTCTCTCACTGAGCACAATGTTTTCCAAGGGTCTTCCGTGTTGTACCATCTGTCAGTGCTTCATTCCTTACGTGGCTGAGTGATTACTGTGTAAACACACCACCCTTCGTTCACCCATTTATCAGGTGACGGACATTTGGGTTGTTTCCACCTTTTGACTATCATGAATAGTGATATGAACATTTGGGTACAAATATTTCTTTGAATATCTGTTTTCAGATTTCTTCAGTCTATATCTAGGAGTGGAATTGCTGGGCCATTTGATAACGCCATGTTTATCTCTTTCTTTTTTAATAGACTTTATTTTTTAGAGCAGTTTAGGTTCAGGGCAAAATTAAACAAAAAGTAGAGAAAGTTCCCATATGCCTCCTGCCCCTATATGCACAGCCTTCCCCACTGTCAACGTCCCACACCAGAGTGGTGCACTGGTTACAACTGGTGAACCTCCACTGACACATCCGTGTCACCCAAAGTTCACAGTTTACGTTGGGGTTCCCTCTTGGTTGTATATTGTGAGAGTGTTCACAAATGTGAATGACGCGTATCCACCATTGTAGTGTCATATAGGGTGATTTCACTGTCGTAAAAAATCCTTGCTGCTCTCCCTGTTCCTCCCTCCCTGCCCTGCTAACCCTGACAACCACCTTTATCTTTCTCCTGTCTCCATAGTTTTACCTTTTTGAGAACGTCATGCAGTTGGAATCAAACTGTATGTAGCCTTTTCAGTCTGGCTTCTGTCACTTAGTAACACACATTTCAATGTCTCTGTCTTTTCATGGCTTGGTAGCTCATCTCCTTTTAACACCAGTTAACATTCAGTTGTCTTGATGTACCAGTTTATTAATCCATTCACCTACTGAAGGATGTCTTCATTGTCCCTGTGTTTTGACAGTTATGAACAAATCTGCTGTAAATATATCTGTGTACAGGATTTTATGTAGACATAAGTTTTCAACCCCTTTGGGTAAATATCAAGGAGTGCAATTGCTGGAATGGATCGTAAAAGTATGTTTAGTTTTATAAGAAACCACCAAACTCTTCCAAAACGCCATTTTGCATTCCCACTAGCAATTAATTAGAGTTCCTGTGGCTGTACATCCTGGCCAGCATTTGGTACTGTGAGTATTCTGGATTTTGGTGTTCTAATAGGTGCATAGTGGTATCTCATTGTTTTAATTTGCGTTTCCCCTGTAACATCCGATGTGGAACATTTTTTTCATATGCTTATTTTTCATCTATTTTCTTTAGTGAGGTGTCTTAAGGTTTTTAGCTCATTTTTAAAAAGTTGTTTTCTTAATGTTGAGTTTTTAAAGCATTCTTTGTGTCCTGTATTTTGGATAACAATCCTTGATCAGGTATGTCTTTTGCAAATATTTTCTTCTAATCCGTGGTTGGTCTTCTCATTCTCTTGACAGTATCTTTTGCAGAACAGAAGTGCAGCTTAATTATTTCTTTCATGGACCACGCTTTGTTGTTATATTTGGCAAGTCATTGCCAAACCCAAGGTCATCTGGATGTTCTCCTAAGTTATCTTCTGGGAGTTTTATAGTTTTGTTTTACCTTTCGGTCTGTGATCCATTTGAATTAATTTTTGTGAAGAGCTTAAAGTCTGTGTATAGATTCATTTTTTTGCATGTGATAGCCAGTTGTCTGGCACCATTTATTGAAAAGACTATCTTTTCTCCATTGTATTGCCAAGATCAGTTGACTCTATGTTTCTATCTGGGAGCTCTCTAATCTGTTACACTCATCTATTTGTACATTCTTTAACCAATATCACACTGTCCTGATTACTGTAACTTTACAGTATGTCTTGAAGGTGAATAGTGTCAGTCCCCCAACTTTGATCTTTCACTTCAGTGTTGCGTTGGTATTTTGTAATGTAAACTCCATGTAAACTTTAGAATCAGTGTGAAGCAGCCTATAGATAATTACATCCAATTGATTGGTGGTGCTATTAATTAGTCTATAGATGTTAATCACACCCAGTTGATTAGCAGTATTGAGTCCAACTATGCCCTTAATGATTTTCTGCCTACTCTATCTGTTCATTTCTAATAGAGGGGTGTTGAATTATTCAACTATAATGGTGGATTCATATGTTTTTCCTTGCAGTTCTAGCAGTTTTTACCTACTCTGACATTAGTATATGTACTCCAGCTTTCTTTTGAATGGTGTTAACGTGGTTTTATCTTTTTCTATCCTGTTACTTTTAATCTATATGTGTCTTTAAGTGGGTTTCTTGTAGACAACATATAGTTGGGTCTAGTTTTTTTGATCCACTCTGACAATCTGCTAAGTGACTGTTGATATAGCTGGATTAATATCTACCATATGTGTTACTGTTTTCTTTTTTTTTTCTTTTTTTTTTTTTTTTTTGTTGAGACAGAGTCTCACTTTGTTGCCCAGGCTAGAGTGAGTGCCGTGGCGTCAGCCTAGCTCACAGCAACCTCAAACTCCTGGGCTTAAGCGATCCTACTGCCTCAGCCTCCCGAGTAGCTGGGACTACAGGCATGCGCCACCATGCCCGGCTAATTTTTTTTTTTTTTGTATATATATATTTTAGTTGTCCATATAATGTCTTTCTATTTTTAGTAGAGACGGGGTCTCGCTCTTGCTCAGGCTGGTCTCGAACTCCTGACCTCGAGCGATCCACCCGCCTCGGCCTCCCAGAGTGCTAGGATTACAGGCGTGAGCCACCGCGCCCGGCCTGTTACTGTTTTCTACTTGCTGCCCTTGTTCTTTGTTCCTGGTTTTCTCATCTCTTTTTTGCTTTTTGTGGTTTTAATTGAGCATTTTATATAATTCCATTTCCTCTCCTTTCTTTTCAATTATACTTTTTCCTTTTCTAAGTGATTGCCCTAAAGTTTTCAATATACACTTACAGCCAATCCAAATCCACTTTCAGATAACACTATACTGTTTCACAGTTAGTGCAAATAACCTTGTAATAATTATTCTGTATTTCTCTTTCCTTTCCCTTGTATCATTGCTGTCATTTATTTCACTTATAGGTATAGGTATTGAATACACTGTTGCTATTATTATTTTGAACAATATGTTATAGATCACTTAGGAACAATAAAAATAAAAGTTTTTATTTTTACTTATTCTTTTTCTGATGCTTTTCCTTTGTGTAGATCCACATTTCTCTCTGAAGAATGTATTTTTAACATTTCTTGTAATGCACGTGGCTACAGATTCCCTCAATTTTTGTTTGAGAATCTTTATTTCTCCTTGAGGTTGAAGCATAATTTCACAGGATACAGAATTCTAGGTTGGTGAGGATTTTCACTTTACTTTCTTCTTGCTTGCATAGTTTCCGAGGAGACATTTTATGTAATTCTTTTTGTCGCTCTCTGTAGGTAAGGTGTTTTTTTCCCCTGGCTTCTTTCAAGACTTTTTTCTTTTTCTTTGATTTTGAACAATTTCAATATGATATTCCTGGGTGTGGAGTTTTGTGAGGTGGTTTTGTTTTGTTTTGTTTTTTTACATTTACCCTACTTGGTGTTCTCTGAGTATCCTGGATCTGTAGTCTGGTATCTGACCTTAATTTTGGGGAAATTCTCTTATTATTGTATCAAATATTATGTTCTGTTCTTCTTCTAATATTCAATTACACATAGGTTACACCTTTTGTAGTTGTCCCATAGTAGTTTCCTCTGTTATATTTCAGTCTTTTTTTCTCTTTGCTTTTCACTTTTAAAAGTTTCTATTGATATATCATCAGGCTCAAAGAATCTTTCCTCAGCCACAGCCAGTCTACTGAATCTATGAAAGTCATTCTCCATTTCTTTTGGGTTTTTTTATCTTTAGCATTTTTTTATCCTTTTCTTTGAATTTCCATTTCTCTGCTTATATTACCTATCTGTTCTTGCATGTTGTCTACTTTTACTGTTAGAGCTCTTCACCTATTAATCATAGTTGTTTTATGTTCCCAGTCTGACAATTCCAACATCCCTGCCATATCTGAGTCTGGTTCTGAGGCTTGCTCTATGTCTTTTGCATTTTAGTATACCTTCTATTTTTTTGTTGAAAGCTGGAAACAATGTACTGGGTGAAAGGAACTGAGTAAACAGGACTTTAATAATGTGGTGGTAAGGTGTGGTCAGAGCGGAAGCACTGTATAATCCTGTTAGGTCTCAGTCTTCTGGTGAGCCTGTGCCCCTGGCCTGTGAACTTCACAAGCACTTTTCAGTTCTTCCTCCTCCTCCCTCTTACGTGGGGCAGGATAGTCAGAGGAAGCTGGAGCTGGGTAATTCTATTTCCCCAGGTCAGTTAGACTCTGATAAAATCCCAACAGATTAGGCTCTGGTAAAATAGTTTCTCTTGAGGGAAGGCCCTGTTAAAAACAAAATTCTTTAGCTTATTTCAAAATTATTCTTTTTCTCCTGTACCTGCCAGAAGCTCAAATGGATTGTCTCTGAATTTCACTGTGAGATCCTGGTAGAGCTCCTGGAGGTAAAAGTCACAAAAGTATGGGCACACACCTCCCCCCCTTAAGACCAGGGGGCCCCTGGTTCCTAACTCGCAGACGTATCCATAGTGCACTTGCAGCAATTCATCAATTATAGTTCAGACTGTCCTACCCAGTACTGGTTCCCACAGAGGTTTTCGCTCATGGGTTTCTGTTCTGGTAAGGTGTGATTCTGCATATCCATCTGTCTCCAATTTGGGGGACAGAGTTTGCTCTGTGACATCAGTTTTCTGATAGATCTAAGAGTTGATTTTTCAGTTTATTCAGCTTCTAACGTGCTAGGATGGAGTGGTGACTTCCAAGCTCCTTACGTGCTGGACTAGGAATGAGGAACCATCTGTTTAATGTTCTGAGGAACTGCCAAACTGTTTTCTACATTTACTGTTTCTCCACGTCCTTGCCAAAACTTATTTTCTAATTTTTCTTTATTTTAATCACCGTAGTGTGTGGGAATTGGTATCTCTGTTGTTTTGATTTGCATTTCCTTGCTAAAGAATGATGTTGAACATCTTTTCATGTGCTTATTGACCATTTGTCTGTCTTCCCTGGAGAAATGTCTACTCTCATCCTTTCCCCACCTTTTAATTGGGTTTTTCTTTTCATCATTAAATTGCGAGTTCTTTATATATTCTGGATCCAAGTGCCTTATGAGGTATGTTAAATCTGACCTGCATTCCCGAGATAAATTCTAGCTGGTCACAATGTATAATTCTTTTATATATTACTGGATTTGGTTTGCTAGTATTTTGTTGGGGATTTTAGCATCCATAACCATAAGAAATATTGGTCTGTTGTTTTCTTGTGATGTCTTTGTCTGGTTTTGGTACCAGGTTAATAACAGCCTCGTAAAGTGAGTTGGAAATTGTTCCTTGCTCTTCTGATTTTTGTAAACATCTGTGAACAATTTTCTTTAAATTTTTGGTAGAATTCAGGGGTCAAGCCAATGAGATGTGGGCTTCTCTTTTTTTTAGTATATTTTTTATTACTAATCAGTCTCTTCATTTATTGTAGGTGCATTCAATTTTGGTAGTTTAGGTCTTTCTGAGAATGTTTCATCTAAGTTACCTAAGTTATTGGCATGTAATTAATTGTTCATCATATTTCTTAATAATCCTTTTTATTTCTTTAAGTTTTGTAGTAATGTTCCCTCTTTCATGTCTGCTTCTACTAATTTGAGTTTTTTGTTTTTGTTTTTGTCAATCTAGCTAAATCAGTTTTGATTTTTTTCAAAGAACCAGCTTTGGTTTTATTGATTTTCTCTATTTCATTATTATTTGCTGTAATATTAATTCCTTCTTCCTGATTACCTTAGGTTTAGTTTTCTTTTTCTAGTGTCTTGAGGTGGAAGACTAGGTTATTGATTTACAAACTTTTCTTTAGTGCTATTAATTTCCTTCCCAGTACTTCTTAAGCTGCTTCACATAAGTTTTGGTATATTATGTCTTCATTTCTTATCCATTTCAGATTATTTTCTGATTTCCCTTTTGATTTCTTCTTCAGCCCATTTATTATGGAGGAGTGTGTTACTGTCCACCTGTTTGTGAATTTGCCAAATATTTTCTCTGTATTGGTTTCTAATTTCATTCCATTGTGGTCAGAGAACATATTTTGTGTTATTTCTGTTTTTAATTTACTGAGGTTTGTTTTATTTTTTATAAAGGTACTTCTCCTGACAGCACATTCTTTTGGGTTTTTTTAACTGCATTCATTTTGCCTTCATTTTTAAACATTAACTGCCACGTGTGTTGTATTTAACTCATACTAATTTTGAGTCTGGGGCCTCGTGAAACATATATAAGTCACAGAAAACAATTAAAAAAATTTAATTAAATTAGAAAGGATCATTTTGTTTTCCAAGTTTTTATCCAATTTTTGTAATAAAACACCATGGCCCTAAGGGAAAATTTTTTTTTTCCTCGTGTGGCAGTCAATGTGCTAAAAGATAGTTTTCTGTATGTAGAATCCTTGCACTGACAGTTATTTCTTTGAGCGCTCTGAATGTTATCCCACTACCTTCTGACATCCACTGCTTCTGCTAAGAAGTCAGCTCTTAGTATTATTGCAGATGCCTTTTAAGTCATTTTTCTTTGGCTGCTTTCCAAACTTTCTCCTTGTCTTTGACTTTTCCCATTTTTACTGTGCCTATCTGTGGATCTCCTTGTAATTTTCCTGCTTGGAGTTCATTGAACATTTGGACGTGTAGGTTGGTGCTTTTCAATATATTTACAGTGCTATCAGCCATTATTCTTTGAAGTTTTTTTCTGCTTTCCCTCTCTTCTCCTTGTTCTAGTGCCATTACATGTGTGTTGGTATGCTTAATGGTGTCTCAACTTCTCTAAGGCTCTGTTTTTTCTTATCTTCATTCTTTATTCTGTTCTTCAGACTGTATCATTTCTGTTAGTCTACCTTCAAAAGTTCACCTAATTCTTTATTCTGCCAATTCTAATCTGTTAAGCATCTCTTCTGAATTATTTTTTTGTCATAGGAATTGATAGTTTTCTCTGTCTGGGGTCCCTATAAACATGCTCAGGTATGAAGTATTCACTACAAGTACTCACAGAAGTGTTTATTTCACAGAAATACTTTATTTCAGAAAAGCTGTTATACTCAGTGTTGCAGTTTATTACAGTGAAAGGATACATTTAAAAATTAGCAATGGGAAAAGGCACAAGGGAAAGAAAGACTCCAGGAGAAACCAGGCTCAACCTTCAGGTTATTCTCTCCTGATGGAGTTGCAGAGTTTAGTTTTCTCAGCAATGATGTATCACAATGTGTATGAGATGTTAACTACTCAGATTTCACCCGCACATTGGACTCCAGGGGTTTTACTGAGGGTCAGCCACATTGCCCCACTGACTGACCGTAGCTATTCAGTGTCCACCTCTTCCAGGGATCTAACTGATACAGTGTGGCTCAGGGCTCCAAGTGGACAAAAACAGGCATTTATGAGTCACATTTTAGCATAAACTGTCACGGCCCAAGGCTTCACCTTCACCTATACAAAATACACTTATCAAGCAGTGTATTCCAAGGTGTTAACAATTTTCTTCCAGTAGCCAATCAAGGGCTTGTCCTAGAGTGAAATGTGTCCACAGTGAAATGTGCAGGGTTTGGACAGCTGAGGTCTGATGAGTTACCCCTTTACTGCACAATTTGAAATGGAAGAATTTATTTCATTTGTATAGTATTTCTTGACCCCGCTGATAAGAAAATAAAACAAGTTGTCACAATAAAAACGTAGAGATAGGTTCAGAGCGTTAGTGGTGCTGTTAAGTTTATTAGGAAAGTAAGCATGAAGATCGTATCATATCATAGACATTGGGACACCACTGAGGCCTGTTTGAATTGCTTCTGAATTGAGTGCAGTTTGCCAGTGCTTTCATTCTCACACATACTCCTGCACACACACGTAGGATGTTTTTAGGATTCAGTGGTCTTTGGGGATGTGGCTGTGGATTTCACTTTGGAGGAGTGGGATTTGCTGGATTCTCCCCAGAGGAACCTCTACAGAGATGTGATGCTGGAAACCTTCGGGAACCTGGCCTCAGTAGGTAAGGGTGACATCATCCCCTCACTTAGTTACTTGGTGAACAAGTATTTCTTGCTCTAATGCTCTTCTAAGATTTGAAATATGGAAAGGCAATACATTGGTAAATAAGACAGACATGGTCACAGCCATCATGGACCTAGACATCATTATTCTGTGACAGTGAATCCCTGTGTGTTAAACAGATTTTACTTCTGTCTTGGTTTAAAGGATTTAAAGCTCCTTTAATATCACTGGGATGGGTACAGGCTTCATTGGTCACTATGGATCACAGAGAGGTTTCTTGCTTGAAACCTGTGACTGTGATAATTTCATTGTATTTAGTGAAACACTGAACATTTTGACCCCTTGTGTCTGTTCAAACTGCTATACTTCTCAATGTCTTTCTTTCCTCATGTGTATCCTTTCTTATGAGATTTGTTCACTTTTTTGTTTCAGATCAATTTAAATTCAATGGGTCAGTTTCTCAGCAGGATACATATGGGGAAAAAATATCTAAGGAACAGAAAATACCAAAGTTCACTGGAAATAATTCCTGTGCCTACATTTTAGAAAAAAATTGGGAAAACCAGGGGACATATATGAGGTGAGTTGCACTCACAAGAGAAAGCATATTCCAAGATAGAATCTCATTATGTCATGAAACTTAAAAAAATTATAAGCTTAGTGCCAAGTTTGTTTATCCATAAGAATTAAAAATTTTTGATTTGACTTAGATATTAGAGTTTAAAACATAATTCAGTTAGTAATTACAGGGAAACCCCATGTATAATAAACACTGCATTAATAAATATGCTTGAGCCCTCTTCTACTTTAATACAATTCAGAATAGAAAAAACATCATGTATACTGAAATGTAATTAGAAATGTAGTTCTAATACTTATTAATACATATTAACAAATTGTAAATGAACAGACCATAAATAAAATGCTTCTCATTTTTAACAGAAATCATATGGTGAACAGACTCTGTAAAGATAATGAAGGTATCAATGTGGAGAAACCGTCAGTCACATGCCAAATCTGACTCTGTACAAGAAAATTTCCTCTGGAGAAAAACCATATGAGTGCACCGAGTGGGACAGTTCTCATGCATCTTTCTTCTATTAAGAGGCATGTCAGATCTCATTGTGGACAAAAAACATACCAATATCAGAAATGTAAGCCGGCCTGCATTTGTCCCTCACACCTAAGCTGTCATGCAAGACCTCACACTGGGGAGAAACCTTATGGATGTAAGCAATGTGGAAAAGCCCTCACTTGGCCGTCAGCATTCAGAGAACATGTTAGAATTCACACTGAAGACCAACTCTAAAAATGTGAAAAATGTGGGAAGGCTTTCACTTCTTCTAGATCAAGGTCACGTGAGAACACACACTGGACAGAAGCCTTATGAATGTAAGCAATGTGGGAAAGCCTTCAGGTGGTCCTCACCCTTACAGAAACATGTGAGAATGCATACTGGAAAGAAACCTCCGGAATGTAAACAGTGTCGAAAATCCTTCAAGTGGCACTCATCCTTTCGGAGCCACAGGAGAACACACACAGGACAGCCAGCCTATGAGTGTATGTAATATTCAAAAGCCCTTAGTTGTCAAGTCATTCTTTCTAAAACATGCGAGAGCACCCACTAGAAAGAAATTCTGTAACTGTAAGTAGTGTGGGGAAACCTCATGTTAACTCATGTATGGTGCTCCAGAAAATTCACACCAGGAGAGACAACTTATAACTTACAAGTTGTAAGTATGGTATTATTGTCTTTGTCAATACTTCATTCATAAAGTAGACCCATAAGTAATGAATTTCTAGCTCTTTCAAAAATAAATGTTGATGTAAGAAATAAAGTATTCTTTTAGCTGTAGAACATACATTTGAATAGTTAAGTGGTTTTATTACATTTAAATTTCTTCTCTTTTTGTCTTGAAGTTTATTGGACCCATGGTGATTTGAAGTGTAGTTTTACGATTTTCTTACTAGCCTGGTGTGGTAGACAGTGGATGGATATCAAGTACCTATTTCGTATATAGCATCTTTCATTCCAAATTTTTCTTTTTGGTCTTTCTCACTTATTATCTAAACACTGACATATTTCTTAGTATGTATCAGATTGTGCTTTGTTTTCTATGATGTAACAGTTAAAATTTTAAAGTTCAGTTATTCATCAAACGTTATAAGGTAAATGCTGAGGCTTGCACATTTAAGTAAATTGCCAGAGATCACAAACCGAGTTAGGGACAAAGACAGGATCAAAGTTCAAATCAAGCCTTTGCTACCTACACAGAGTCTATGCTCCTCACTTGATGCTAATTTTTGTGCATCCCTCATATACCAAGCATTTTGGTCTCACAATGTACACAATTTAATTAAGACATTGTAGGTTCTGGCTATAGAAGTATGAAACAAACAAGTTCTTAGGGTCCTTGCTCTTACATTTTTGTGGACAAAGACAGTTCACAAATGGCAAAGTTTTTATAAGGAAACAAGGGCTTTGCAGGAAAGTAAACTATAACAAGTGAGATAACAGGCAATGTATGGATGTTCTATGTATTTTCCCTACAGACAGTAGCAGCCTTAGTGAAGACGTCATCATTAATTCATATATTCTTCTACCTAGTAGGTCCTAAATTAACTGAGTAACTACTCAGGGCTGTTTGTAAATAGTGGGGAGCAATACATACATACACAGTTGTACATTCATGGAGTTAACAGTTCTGAATCCCCATAAAAATAAACAGATATGCTTCAGCTTAAATTTTGCAATGGCTAAAACTTTTAGGCTACGCAATATGCGATCACAAATTTGAACATGGCTATCACTCATCAGAGGCTTCCCACTGATGTGGATCATGGGGTGTCTTACAGCTCTTCTCAGTGCACAGTGAGCTGCATTTTAATCTAGCTCCTGCTGCTCCTCCACCTCCCCTTCATTCTAACCAGGATGCGCCTTGGCAGCCATAATGTTAATGCTGCATTTACTACAAGGGGTCTGAGTACGTTTGCAATGGTTAAAAACAGGAGTGGGGATTTTATAAAAAGCCTTTGTATTCTGTGGCTCTTGCATCTGAATGGATGTTAAAAATTGACATGAAATGTTAAATTTTTGAAATTTCATAAATGGCAGATGAGTCATCTGATACAGAGACTAACTGCATTGCTAACTTGTGGATCCTGCCCTCAGCTCTTGGAAGCTTTTTGTTTTAGTGATCCACAAAGCCCCAGAAAACCACTTCAGACTGCCACCAAACGTTAGGGAAGAGAAAAAAATGTAATAGGTCTGTGTTTTGTTAAGGAGGAAAGAAGTGAAATTTTGTCCATTTCTCAATGTTAAGTACTGCAGAGAAGAATGTGATTTGATTATCATCTCATTTCCTCTCCTGTCCCTGTCTTCCCTCTCATCATACAAATGAAGAAAGTTAAGCACAGAGAGAATCCTTTTGTAGTTTAAAGCATGATGACTGGGCTTTCACACTCATGTGAGATGTGACTTCCTCAGAGGCACATTACCCGTCTGACATGGAGGATAAAAATAGCAGAGAGCACAGAATCTTAACCTGGTCTCACATACCTCAATGTAATCGTAATAATGTAATCCCTCAGTTTTGAAGGCCTATCATGTGCCATCCCTTGTACTTAGCACTGTCAAAAGTTTTTAAGCTCAGAACTCTAGCTGGGCATCGTGGCTCATGCCTGTAATCCTAGCACTCTGGGAGGTCAAAGTGGGAAAATTGCTAGAGGCCAGCAGTTTGAGACCAGCCTGAGCAAGAGGGAGACCCCATCTCTACCAAAAAAAAAAAAAAAAAATAGAAAAATTAGCCAGTCATGGTGACGTGTGCCTGTAGTCCCAGCTACTTGGGAGGCTGAGGCAGGAGCATCACTTGAGCTCAAGAGTTTGAGGTTGGCCGGGCGCGGTGGCTCACGCCTGTAATCCTAGCACTCTGGGAGGCCGAGGTGGGCGGATCGTTTGAGCTCAGGAGTTCGAGACCAGCCTGAGCAAGAGCGAGACCCCACCTCTACTAAAAATAGAAAGAAATTATACGGACAGCTAAAAATATATATAGAAAAAATTAGCCGGGCATGGTGGCGCATGCCTGTAGTCCCAGCTACTCGGGAGGCTGAGGCAGTAGGATCGCTTGAGCCCAGGAGTTTGAGGTTGCTGTGAGCTAGGCTGACGCCACGGCACTCACTCTAGCCTGGGCAACAGAGTGAGACTCTGTCTCAAAAAAAAAAAAAGAGTTTGAGGTTGCTGTGAGCTGTGATGACACCACTGCAGTCTAGCTGGGCAACAGAGTGACACTCTGTCAAAAAAAAAAAAAAGCAAAAAACAAAAAAACTCTTAGAACTCTAAAAGACAAATATAGTTAGGTAATTTTAAAAATATTGGATCAAATTTTACAAACAGAGCTCAAAAGGTTACATATTGTTCCATTTACATAACATTCTAGAAAAGGCAAAGATACTGGGATCTAAAACAGATCAGTGGTTAGGGGTAGAGGGTTGAATACAAATGAACAACACAAGAGTGTTTGGAGAGTGATAGAATGTTCTCTATCTTGATTGTGGTGGTGTAAATATGCATTTATGAAAACACAGAAACACACTTAAAATAGTGAATTTTAGTGTATATTAAAAATAATTGAAAGAAAACAACAACAGGCGGGGCACAGTGGCTCATGCCTATAATCCTAGCACTTTGGGAGGCTCAGGTGGGAGGATCACTTGAGCCCAGGAGTTCAAGACCAGCCTGGGCAACACAGCAAGACCCCATCTCTAAAAAAAAAAAAATTTTAAGAGAATTCTATGAACTGTACACCAAAAAATTAGATAATCTAGATGAAACAGACAAACTCCTAGAAACATTCAAACTACCAAAACTAACAGAAGAAATAGAAAATGTAAATGGGCTCTTGCCTCAGCCTCCCAAGTAGCTGGGACTACAGGCTTGTGTCACCATGCCAGGCTAATGACTTTATTTTGTGTAGATATGAGTCTCGCTATGTTTCCCAGGTTGGTCTCCAACTCCTGGCCTCAAGCAATCCTCCCACCTCAGCCTCCTAAAGTGCTGGGGTTACAGGAGTGAGCCACTGTGCCTGACCTCTAAAGCCTTCTTTAGGCCACCATTACCGTGACAAAGATATCCCACACACAAAGAAAACAAAACACTTCAGACCAAACGCTTTTGAATATAGATGCAAAAGTCCTCAACAAACTACTGGACAAGTGAATCCAGAAGCATGTGATTGATTATACACCAGACAGGATTTATGCCACGAATGCAAGGGTGGTTCAAGACAGGAAAATCAATTAATGTAAAACACATTAACAAAATAAAGTAAAAAGACCACATGATCATCTCAACTTATGCAGTAAAAGCATTTCACAAAATTCAGCACCCTTTCACGACAAAAACATTCAACAAACTAAGAGCAGAAGGGCATTTCCGCAACCTGTTCCTGGGCAATCATATGGCAACAAGATTCTATAATGGAAACAAGGAAAAGAAAAGCTAACATTTGAACCAGCTCAGATCAGCAACCTGCTTCACCCACAGTGCACAAGGAAACCCCAGGTTAGGGGAAACCTCCCAAGCTTGGGGGACAGCCTCTCCCTGTAGAGATGTACCCCTGGGGGGCCACTCCTAGGGAAGGAGGGAAACCTGAGAACCCAGGGGACTTATCTCTGGTTGTCTGCACACTTTCCTCCCCCCTCCTCACAGTGTAGCAATGCAGTGCTCCCTCCTCCAAGACCCCAGTGCTCACCACCCAGGAAACTCTCAGCTGGAGTCAGTTAAGGGTCTCACGATCATAAACTCTTTCGACAACAGTGGAACCCAAACAATCTGTTCTTAAGTCTGATTTTCACAGATTTTCTCAGTTTGCACAAATTACACTCTGCACCAACTCTGTGCATACCCAAGCTAAACCATCAGGAAGCATCCCCAAGGCCACCACAAGTGCAACCCTGGTAAGGACGAAACACCCCCAAGTGCATCTGCAACAGGATAGTCCCGCTTCCAAACCTCCATGAGGACTCCCAGCATAAACAGCTCCTGCCGTGGTTGCTCTGGCTGGAGGCCCCCTGCACGGGGAGAGGTTTCTCAGAAAGCCAAACTGCACCTTTATTAGCCTCCTCTGTAGGCTCAACGGTGGACTCAGCTGGAGTCACTTGCCTCAAACCCTTACTCCAAATCCCAGGTGCTACACTGGCTTCACACCATCACTGAAATTTTAAATTACTCAAAGACTACCAATCCCAGTACTGGAATGAGACTACAGGAGAACCACTAATTTCATTGTGTGTTCGAGGAACAAAAAACAAAGTAGCAAAAGAAAGAAGCCATGTTTGTTCATTTCTGCTTGCCAGCATTTTACAAAGCCCCTCATTCTGTGAGGATGTGTAGCTCTCAGGAAAAATCGTTTGAAGGCAAAACTGTATAGAGCACTTAGCTCCCACGTCTCTTGCCCGAGTCACTATATTCCTTAACACACTGACTGCCACGTGAGTTATATTTAACTCAGGCTAATTTGGAGCTTGGAGCCTCATAAAGAAAAACCCTGCAGTTGGTTTGTGAAAATCTGACTGGTTGATGTTCTCATTGTTACAATGAACATTGACAATTTAATTCTAAAAACGTGGATTACGTTGCTCATAACTGACGCACAGAAAGCAACAAAAAATAACAAATTAGAAAGGATCATTTTGTTTTAATGAAACACGGTGGACCCAGGCAAAAAAATTTTTTCCAGTATGGCAGTCAATGTGTTAAAAGAGAAACGATAACAAGTTGTGTGTCGATTAATCAGAATTGAACACTCCTTCGTTTTATGGGTCACATTTTCCAGAATTTGCATTAATCTGATGCCCAGACAATTAACAAGAGATAGAACAGGATCACACATTGTCACGAACTCTGCACTCTGCACAGAAGAGTGACAAGGATGTATATGAATACTTTAAATCCATCTCTTCATCCTCCTCACTTTTAGGAGTGCAAGTGCATGCATTTTCTTTACCTCAATGGAAGAGACAAAATTACTGCCACGCTTTTTCACAGCAGCACTCTCAGGGTAAGTTCCTGAGTAGCAGTAGGCAGCAACAGAAGATAAAGAAATCTGAGAAAATTATTATTCTTACCAGGTCGAACAAAATTTAGGCCTGAAGGATTCATAATTTTACATTTACTGAAAACCAAAGCCTTCATAAAAGAGTTATTGGGCTGCAATGGAACACTCCTGTCAGCCCCAGGGCGGGTCACCCCCCAACTCCAGTTGTCCCTCCAAACTGCTCCCTGAGCCCCTGACCCCTTCGCACTGTGACGACGTCGCACATGGACTCAGGAGCTCCCCGGATGGGGGTTTTCCCCGCGTCCCTCAGCCCCAGCTGGGACTCAGGGGTGGATACCGGGTCCCGCCGGCTCAGGCCACTTCGCACCGCCCCCTCCCCAGCTCTGCTCCCGGCCCCCCGCACTCACCGTGTCCCAGCCCCGCTCCCGGGCTCCCAGCGGCGCTATGGCCCGCCCCACCACGTGTGCACGCCGGAAACGGAAACGCCCGGGCGGCGGGGGGGCTCGGGGAGCTGCGAGAACAGCGAGGATCGGCCTTCACGGCCTGATTGGACAGGGCTCGGGCCGCGGCGCCCCTGATTGGAAGGTGCTGCCGACGTCAGCTCCCCTGATTGGACAGTTTCCAAGTCGTCCCCCGCGGGCGCCCTCGACTGCGCAGTTCCTCCAGACTTCCATTTAGCGTCCCTGGTTAGACCCTGACCAGATTGGATCGTTCCCTACGACCTGCCCCCTGCAGCCTGACAGGCCCCTCGAGAACACCCATGTGTGACCCCGCTCACCCGTCCGGGGACCTTCGCATCTGGGCCGGGGGCGGACACCGACCTCTCAACGCAGTCAGCAGCCCCTCCCGCGTCCTCCTCTCGGACGCGCGCGGGAACTCCAGACTCAGTTTCCCCACCTAGCGTCCTTGTCCGGGGCAGGAGGGGCCAGGGCGGGACCGGGGTAGCCTCGGCTCCTGCGGGGTTGGCCGGGCCTGGGCCGTGACGTCCCTGGGACTGTGCTGCGCGTCTCAGATAAGAACTTTGAGCGTGACGTCACCACGTCAGCTCCGCGCAGACGACTGACCGCAGAGGCCCCGCCCAGCCCGGGCGCTGGGGCTTGAGGCCTGAAACCTCTGCCCTGGGAGAGGATGGAGACCTCGCACTGAAGCAGGGCTCAGCAAGTAGAGCAAAACACCGCAGACTGTGGTGTACCTTTGAATATTTTGATTGCTATGCAAGCTGGGGAATCACTTTCCTAAGTCTAAAGTGTGAAAAAGGCTAAAATATCTATAGTGTCCATTCTGTGAAGATCAAATAACATGTGTATGGTAAACTGTTACATATTAAAACATGCAAATAGATATTATACTCATATATATGTGGTAACTGAAATGCCAAGAACACCTTGATGCTTTAAGACGAGATGTATTCTTGGCCGGGCGCGGTGGCTCACGCCTGTAATCCTAGCACTCTGGGAGGCCGAGGCGGGCGGATCGCTCGAGTTCAGGAGTTCAAGACCAGCCTGAACAAGAGTGAGACCCCGTCTCTACTAAAAATAGAAAGAAATTATATGGACAACTAAAAAAAATATATATATATATATACACACACACACACACACACACACACACACACACAAAAAAAAAATTAGCCGGGCATGGTGGCGCATGCCTGTAGTCCCAGCTACTCGGGAGGCTGACGCAGTAGGATCGCTTAAGCCCAGGAGTTTGAGGTTGCTGTGAGCTAGAATGACGCCACGGCACTCACTCTAGCCCAGGCAACAGAGTGAGACTCTGTCTCAAAAAAAAAAAAAAAAAGACGAGATGTATTCTGTGCATGCAGTGTTACTTCCCAAACCTGGGTTGAAATCAGGCTACCATATGAATAATGTCTACTGTCTTGGATAATTGAATTTACTTCTCTTAACTTCAGTTTCCCATCTGTAAAACGGCATTGTGATATCTGTCATATAAGGTGGAAATTGCTCTACAATGTCTTTCACAGAGAAGTTAAAAGAACTAGGTTCTTTCATATACTCATTTCAAGACATCATGATTAGGACCTGAAAAATAATTATATTGGGATAAGTTCTGGTTAACGTGGGCAATTAAGATATTGACTCCTGCATTACAAAATTTTGTCCAACCATTGGCTTTGTCGAATTGGATGAAAATGTCTACATACCCAAAATGGATCTGAAGCTTCTCATCTTCTAAGGAATATTTTTTTTTTACATGGTGAAACAGGTATGGACACAACTGTGACACCAGAAAAAGAATATCAGTCTATTTCACTTAAGCTCTTTAAGCTTTCCAGGAGGTCACACGGAAGGTCATGTAGCTCAATGAACAATAAACTTTGGGGCCACAGACAATGGGAATCATAACCTGTTGGAAATAAAATGGCAGATTCAACAATGCAGCCCCTCAACAATGCAGCCAGGCACTTAAGTTTTTGGCATTTTGGCTGCAACATTAAACCTGCCAGGGTGGTCAGGAAACAGAGCTACCATTAAGGAACAAGATTGCTACAGACATGCTGTAAATATCAGAAGAGTTGGAGATAAAGGGGTTCACAGAATGAGAGATCACTAAATGCAACAGGCCAGAAATAGCCTGATGAAACCCACAGAGCTACAGTGCAATCAGGGGATCTGTGCAGGCCTGAATAGCAAAGAGGGTCTATGATGGGGAAGTTTGTGGAAAAGTCTGCAGAGTGTGCTGCCTAAGAGGAAATAAAGTCAAATATGTTGTTTGCTTTGGGCCTTTTCTAGCTCAGCAGAGCCAGAAGTCAGAAAAATGTGTTGTAACCTGGGCCCACTAGGTTATGATGTCTCCGTAACCTGATAATAGTGAAGAACTGAGAATAATGGCTTCTTCCCTTCTACTTCCCAAAACTCATGTACTTTCCCCTTCTCGTAAACTTTAACTCAGAACCATAAACAGAAGGGGGTCTAGGATATGTGGTTTCCATGGTTATTAAGGTTGACAATACAATTAAATAGAACCATCTATACACTAACTTTCATCTTTATGCCAGAGGTCTCTCTTCTTAATGCAGTGGGTCCAATTTCCAACCAAGATTAAGGACAACGAGAAAATGTGACACATGACCATAAATCAGTTGATGACCTCTTTCAAGAGTCCTCCACAAGTACTAATGTCTGTGAATTATACACATGTGGTATCCATTAGTGACCAACAAATGTGGAGGGTATGTCTTCCAGTAAGAAGGACTGAAGGGGCGCATAGCGTGACGGCAAACGCCAGTACCTGCAACTGTGGACTGGAAAAAATTTTCAACACCAAAGTCTCATCATGATCACACGCTGGAAACATAATGGAAAGTAAAAATCAGAAAACATTTCATCTGGTACCATGTAAAATTGTACATGAAAAGAAAAAACACTTTATCACCTCTGGGTCCAAAAGACATTGTAATGTAAATAAAGGTTTTAAATAACCATACAATTAAAGTTCTATATAACAAAATATTAATATAGCTGAAAAGGTACAAAACAGGATATTTAAATTGTTATATCCCAAACGTGAACTAGAAATTAATACACCAGGATTCATTATTAAGGCTGAGACACTTAGAAGGTGATATCACAATAATAAAGAGATTTCTCTCCTACTCTTGAGTTTTCTTGTACAAAGTAAGTACTATACCAGAAAGTTTTCTCACATTCTCTACATATATAAGGTTTCTTACTAACATGGGTTTTTTATTTTGTTTTTGTATTTACAACAAGGTTTTGAGATTGAGTGAACACTTTCACACATCATTGTATTCTCAGAGTTACTCTCCAGCATGTGTTCTCACATGTGCTTGAAGGGATGAGAGATACCTGAAGGCTTTCCCACAGTGCTTGCATTCGTACGGTCTCTCGCCAGTGTGCGTCCTCACATGCACTCGAAGGGATGAAGAACAGCTGTAGGCTTTCCCACATTCTGTACATTCATAGGGTTTTACTCCACTGTGTGATTTCACATGTTTTTTAAAATACTGAGAATGGCTAAAGGCTTTCCCACATTGCTTACATTCATAAGGTTTCTCCCCACTATGCGTTCTCACGTGTTCTTGAAGGGAGGAGTGACAACTGAAGGCTTTTCCACAATGCTTACATTCAAAGGGTTTCTCTCCAGTGTGCGTTCTCACATGTATTCGAAGGGATGAGGAAAACCTGTAGGCCTTCCCACACTCCTTACATTCATAGGGTTTCACGCCACTATGTGTTTTCACGTGTCTTCTAAGGTAAGTGGGACAACCAAAGGCTTTCCCGCACTGCTTACACGTGTAAGGTTTCTCTCCAGTGTGCATTCTCCCGTGTGCGCGCAGGGATGAGGGATACCTGAAGGTTTTGCCACACTGCTTACATTCGTAGGGTTTCTCTCCACTGTGTGTTCTCCCATGTTCTCGCAGAGATGAGTAACAAGTGAAGGCTTTTCCACAATGTTTACATTGATAGGGTTTCTCTCCAGTGTGCGTTCTCACATGATCTCTAAAAGATGAGTAACAATTGAATGTTTTTCTGCAATGCTTACATTCGTATGGTTTCTCTCCAGTGTGTGTTCTAACGTGTTCTTGAAAGTACGAGGGACAACTGAAGGCCTTCCCACACTCCTTACATTCATAGGGTTTCTCTCCAGTGTGGGTTCTTATGTGTCGTGCAAGGTAGGAGTGATACATGAATGTTTTCCCACATACTTTACATGCATGTGTTTTCTGTCCACAGTGACCTCGCACATGTCCCCTAAAAGAAGAGGGACACATGGAAGCCTTTCCACATTTCTTACATTCATAAGATTTTTTACTGCTGACATTTTTCACATACTTCTTAGATGCTCTCCTGGAGTCCTGATATTTACAGGGTTTCTCCACAATGTGAGTTCCCACATGAGGGCTCTGGCACAAAAGACAACTGCAGACTTGCCCACATGCCCCACAGTGATACGGTCTCTGTCCAGTGCGAGACTTTTGGTGATTCTTGAAGGCTTTGCCACATTTAGTACATTCGCTGGGCTTAACTTCCATAGCACAACTCTTGTGCACAATAAAGTTCTCAATCTGGCTCACTGTTTCTCCACATTTATGACTTTCACTACTTTCAGAGAGGCTCTCCACCAACTGGCTTCTGTTTAAAATAGTAAGCACACTGTTAGTCATTAACGATTAACCATTTTCACCGAATGAGTACATTTCCAACATCATCAACATTGTTTCCAAGTGGAATAATCTTAAGGTGCTGGGTGGAGGCTCAACTATAGCCATAACTGTCACAGTGTTTCATACATATGGGGTTTCTGGATATTGTTTATAACTGATTATATTTCAGATACTTAACATCAAATTTATGAAAATATTATCCTATGAAAACTCCCTGAGTAAAAAATAGTTTAGCTAGGTTTATACATGCTCTTTTTGGCATTTTTTTTTTTTTTTTTTTTTGAGACAGAGTCTTGCTCCATCACACAGGCTGGAGTACAGTGGCATCATCATAGCTCACCGCAGCCTCCAACTCCTGGGTGCAAGCCATCCTCCTACCTCAGCCTCCTGAGTAGCTGGGACTACAGATGCACATCACCATGCCCAGCTAATTTTAAAATTTTTTGTAGAGATGGGGTCTTGCTATGTTGCCCAGGCTGGTCTCGAATTCCTGGCCTCAAATAATCCTCTCATCTTGGCCTTTCAAATACATTTATTCTTTAATTTCAAGTTTGTCTTATACTTGCTGAGATACTCATTCCTCTGGTTGAGCACCACTCACCTCAAATGCCTCTCTGGGATTTGGTGCTGATCTTCAACGTTATGAAGTCTCGAGTTTTCTCCAAAAATAGACCAGGAATCATTTCTTGTGAATTTTACAATTTTCTCACCATTGGATGCTTCATTCCCCAAAATATCCTGCCGAGAACTTGATCCATTGGTTCTAACATAAATGCAACAATCTGCAACAATTAGTGACACAATTTAATTCCCTGGGTGGGGAAATGGTGGAATAGAAGAAAGAAAATAGACCACATGTGGATTTCTTTTCATGTATTGATCCAAAATTGTAACCACATTTTATAAGGACAGACATGCCACCAATGTGAGACTGAGGACCTCGTCTATCTGGGACTTTGGCAATAGTAAAGAATGCATCAAAATGACAGCCTGTTTACTAAGAACAGATGGAGACTGTTGTTGAGATAAGTAGAATATTATCAGAAAAGCAAAGTAGGAAGGGAGTGAGCAAAATCCACATGCCCAAATGCTATCTCTATAAGAGGAAATACAGAAGGTCTTCCCCAGAGAAGGATGGAAAAAATATCAAACAAAGCAGCCAAGGGAGAGGACAAACTTCCCCCTTCTTAAACAGAGAAGCATCTATGTTTCTAACTGACATGTCCAAACAGAATCTCCTCATCCAAAACCTATTCCTCCCAAGGCACTCGCGTGCATAGAGGCCCTATATGAAACATTTCTGCACTGTCCCCAGCTGTCCTTAGGAGATGAGATGGCTGTATGTGGCTGCCATACACTCACGGAGAAAATTACATGATGAGAGTAAGAAACACCTCCACGAGACAGGCCAATACCTTGGTCTTCTAGACCATTGACGATGATTAAGTGTGGGTATAATTGCAGGAAAATTGCCACCTCAAATGTGGATTAATCACAGTATAACTTTCACAAGGATGAACCTACAGAGCTGCTTTCGTTGCCCCAATGTGACACTGGAGATGAAGCTCACACTTATAAAACATAGGGAGCCTCAAGTCTGGTAATCAAGAAAAATAAAATTTCAATAATACACGAAACTCTGTTTTCATCAGCTGGGCATGGTGGCTTGTGCCTGTAATCCCAGCTACTCGAGAGGCTGAGACAGGAGGATTGCTTGAGCCCATGAGTTCAGGACAAGCCTGAGCAACCCAGCAAGATCCTGTCTCAAGAATAAATAAATAAAAACCAACTTTGTTTTCACAGAGAAGTCTTTTGACTCCATGTGTCTTGAGGGTTGGGATCATGTCTGTCTCTTTTCCAGTATATTTCAATTTCTGAGCTCAAACTTTAAAAAGACAAGATACATTTGCTCTCTAGATATACAGTGAAGGGACGGTGTCATCCTTACCCAGGGAGGCCAGGTTCCTGAAGGTCTCCAGCATCACATCTCGGTAGAGGTTCCTCTGAGCATGATCCAGCAAAGCCCACTCCTCTGGGGTGAAGTTCACAGCCACCTCCTCAAAGACCACTGAGTCCTAAAACATCCCACATGTTCTATGTCAGCAAGGCACTATCTGCCCCCGTGTGTACAGGAGGATGGGTGAGGCTGACAATCTAGGGAACTGGACTCAGCTGACAGGAATCCTGAACTATGTGGACCATACATTCTTGTGAGATAACAAATAATGTGCAAAAAATGCAACACACGCAGTGGCAGGTGCTCTGGAAACATGAAACAAAGTGCAATGATAACTGGTATAGACTTAAAATTACAAAGATAGAGCTTATTTGGGGGCAGGGTAAAGACTGATCTATGAAATCCTCATTCAGGTAACATGGAAATTGACATGTGTCCTGCTCAAAATTTATCATTTCTTATTCAGCTCCAAGAACTGGTACGAGAAGGTCAGGATGTTGCAAACACTTAGGACAGATTCCCAACGCTGCTTGATTTGAACTCCTATCTCAGAAGGTAACAGAGGCAATGAATCTGGTCTAGGCCCATCACACCCCACCAGAGATATGGTCTCCCTCCAGGAGGATGTGGACACTGTGGACAGGGAGGCAGGCCAGCGCTCTGGGGCCTGGCAACACCTGTTCAGTAAGAACAGAACCTGCTTCCTGAAGAATCTGTCAAGCCAGCAGGGCCTCTCAAATAAATAACCAAGTGCACAGAATTAAAGGAAAGGGGCACCACAAACAGAGCTGCTCAAAGATCTGAGGGTACAATGGCCACAAGCGACTTTAACAGGAAAAAAACATATATAATTAGTATCTTTAGAGAAATACGGGAGGACCCCATACCCACGAAGAGCACACGATTATGAAAAATAAATCAGAGATCATCTAAACAAAAAATAAGTTCCTGAAATCTAAGAAAAAAAAGAAATCTGACATACAGTAGTACACACACACACACACAGTAGGGTGCCATTTGCATACAAAATACACATGCAAAAATATCTTGACTTACAGATGCACACACAAGTGATAAAACCATGAAGAAAAGCAAGAAAACTATCTCCTAATAATTCAACATATTGGCCTAATCTGAAGAGAGGGGCCAACCACTATGTATCATGTCGAAGGGGATATCTAATGTGAAAGCTTCTTCCAAGACTTGGGCTGGTTGTCTCTGCACAATGTTCATTCCAGAATGCTTCAGTGACTGTGCAATTGTCTTATGAAAGTTCTATACGTATTCTAGCCTACAATAAAATGCTATGAACTCATCTAATAAAATCTGTCGAAATACCACATCAAAAGAAAAACTGTCAAATCATCTTAATAGATGCCCGAAACAAGGAGTTCATCCTTATTCAACATCCATCCCTATCCAAAAATCTTAGCAGTATCAGAATAGGCGGACATCTGCATTGACAAGCAATGTTCATCAAAGAACACAGAAATGGTGCAAAGTGCAACAGTTTCCCACTTCACGTGCTACATCTTCTTCAAGCCAAGGTCCCTTACACCCAAGGTCTGACTAAGAATGCAGCAGAATCACCGCTTCCAGCCTGTGTTCAAGGATAAAAGACTTTTTTCTTTTCCAAATGAGATAAAAGGCTTTCTATTACACTAAGGGTCCCTAGCAGAAAACAGGTATCAGTTAACACCTATGCTCATGATAAACAAATTGACTGTAAATCAACTAATCAGAACTGACACTGCTCAGTACTACAGGTCACATTTTATAGAACCTGCGTGAATCTACGATGATCAGATACTAACATGAAACGGAACAGAATCACACCTTCTCACAAACCCTGCACCCTGCGTCAGTCACTGTTTTCACGAATCTTTTCACCATGTCTTCACCTTTCTGAATCTGAGCCATTTTTCCATGGCAGCATTCTGAGGCTCAGCCCCGGAATAACGCAAGGCAGCAGCAAAAGGTGAGGAACACACCTGAGGAACTTACTACCCTCATTAAGGACAAGAAAAAGATGAACAGAATTCATTATTTTACATTTACTGAAACCTGAGGCTGGACACAGACAGGGCTGGTCACAGCTGTCAGGCGACAATGTCGACTTTTATTTGAGACCTGTCCTCCTGGAAAACAGCAAAGGTTAAAGGAATCCTCCCACCCTGCTGTGTTCTGGAATGGGAAACTCCGAGGACCCACCCTTCCCATATAACTTAGGTAAGACTCACACAGTTGACAAAGCCAGACCCAGACCCTCCAAATTCCCAGTCTTCGTCTCAGAAATGATTAGGTGACCTGGTTGTCCCCACTGATCAACTGGAACAAATTGTCTTATAGTCAAGCTCTGGGTTAAGCTTCTCTCCTTCCTCCAGGCCCCTGCATGTCCCCACCCTGAGCCAGATGGCAGCCCTGCTGAAAACAGGCTGGCATCAGGGTGAAACATTCTCGGGTCTACTATCCCATTGTGCCAGCCTTTCCATCCCACCTCCCCACAGCTGCTTCTTTCTACCCTATTCACCCCCCTCTAGAAAAGAAAAACTCTTTTTACCCAACTCTTCAGATGCTTGCAGACCTGGTCAGAGTGTTCTATTGCAGTGGTCTCCCTGCCACCACAGCATCCGTCCCCCAGCCTAATATCAGCTGTCCCCATGCCCCTCTTGCATTTCCCCTGCCTTATTGCAACAGCTCCCAACCCTATTGCACTACCACCCCTGCCCTATTGCAATAGGACCCCAACCCTATGGCATTAGCCCCCTGTCCCTATTCAAACAGGCCCCGCTCCCTCTTGCAACAGTCCCTTCTCTCCCCACCCCCGACATCTTGCAATAATCCTTTTTCATATAAGTCTCTCCTTACTGTGTTTGGATTCTTTGACAGGTTTGATCACGTGTTCGCAATGTTCCATTTCTTCCCAAACTTTACTGAGAATTCTTTCCCCTCCACAGGCCTCTGAACTTCCGGCGCCCCTCCCCCCGACCCGTCTGAGCAAGCCCTAAACTGCAGAGCAACAGGGGCCCCAGGCTGGCTGACTGCGGAGAGTACGTTAGCTGTCACCCCCGTCCCGTTTGCCCCACGTCCCCTTGGAATTCCTCCTCGCCCCTTCCGTGCGTGACAGTAAAGCCCTCCCCGTTTGGTGTCGAGACCTGCAGGCTCGAGACTGTCGCTTGTCCCTGTGCCAACAGCCTTTTTGATAAAGTCCCCCCTCCTCCAGCCAGGATCTGATGTTATCTGACGGGCTCCAGGGCAGGTCCCACCCCGCTCCGGCCCGGCCCGGCCCGGCTAGGTGACCGCGGCGCTCGCGGGCTCAGTGCCCGTCCCCCCGCGCCGTCCTCCCGGGGTCGTCCCCGCCCCCTCCCCGGCCCCGCGCACTCACCATGTCCCGCCGGCTCCTGGGCTCTCCGGGGCAGCGCCGCGGCCCGTACGGGTGAGCGCGCCGGGAACTGGGACACCTGGGCCGCTCGGGACAAGCGGGGCACGCGCGGTCACGGGGACAGCGACGGCCCAGCCTCGGAGACTAGACAGAGCCAGAGGCCAAGGCGGCCCTGATTGGAAGGTGCTGTGACGTCAGCTCCCTTCATTGGGCAGCTACCCAGGCGCGCGCACCCCTGGATCCCTTGATTGGGCAGTTCCTCCAGACTTCGACTTCGTGTCCCTGATTGGACAGTTCTGAGTCCCGCCCCAGCTCTCCCCATTGTCCCCCTGAGCACCGCCCCTGTCTCCCCTGATTGGATAGTTCTCTAGGCCCCGCCCCTGCAGCCCGAGTGACAAGCGCGTCGCGCACACCGGTGCCTGACCGTGCCTACCCGGGGACCTTCACGTCTAGGTGAACTCGGTCTGGCCCGGGGCGGCCCCTCCCGGACGAGGCCGGGAACTCCAGGCTCAGTTTTCCCACCCAGCTTTCTTGTCCGGGGCAGGGGGGGCCAGGACGGGACGGGACGGCCTGGCGTTCTGCGGGGTCCCCGGGTCTGCGCTCCGCGTCTCAGACAAGACCCTCGGCGTGACGTCACCACGTCGGCCCCGCGTGGTCGTCGGACCACGCACGCTGCGAAGGCCCGGCCCAGCCCGAGAGCTGGGGCTGGAGACCAGACACCTCTGCCCGGGCGGTGTGGGGGGCGGCGGGGGGAGACTGGAGCCCGCAGCCCTGGCTAGGGGAGGATGCCACTAGATCTGAGATGTTCTTTAAAATGCTTGTGTACATTCGATACTGGGGAAAAAAACACAACTTTTTTAGGTCCGTCTTTGTGTGTGTCCCTAGAGAAATGTTAAAATGTACAAGACTGTCATATCCCTATGACAATCAAATTCTTATTTTAACTGATTTAATAAAAAATAATAAAAGCTTAAATAACTTTGGAGTTGGACCTGAAAATTCTTTATTTTTATTTATTTGAGACAGGAGTCTTGCTCTGTTGCCTCAGCTAGAGTGAGTGCAGTGGTATCATCATAGCTCGCTGAACTCACTGCAGCCTCAAATTGCTGGCATCAGAGATCCTCCTACCTCAGCCTCCTCAGTAGCTGAGACTACAGACAGGCACCAGCTAATTTTTCTGTAGAGATGGAGGGGTCTCGCTATGTTGCCCAGCCTGGTTTCAAAGTCCTGGCTTCAAGAGATCCCCCTGCCTGCCTGGGCCTCCTAAAGTGCTGAGATTACAGGTGTGAGTCACCGTTCCTGGCCCGGACCCAGCTTTGACAGTGCAGTATGAGCATAATTTAGAGATTACTCAGACAACTCTCCCAGATAAGGATCATGTCCCGTGAGGATGAAGCTAGAGCCCAATATCAGAAGTCCCAGTTTCACAGGCAGCTGTCCTGTGATGTCAGCAGTGCAGTGCGTGTGCTACTTTGTTATCCAGCTCAGCAGAACATGTGGTTCATCTAGCGGATGTGGAAGGAGATAAAGGGCTTTGAACAGTGAATGCAGCAGCTAAAAAAAAAAAACACCTCATTGTTTGGACCTGCATATTTAGCTGTTTTGGAAAACAGTGGTTTCCTTCTTGAGTTTCAAATACAAGACTGCTACAGTCACATCACAATATTCAGTGGTGAAATCTTATTGCCATCATTCTCATTCCTTTTTATTTAGAATCAGAATAAAACTGTATTTCAAATAAAATTTTAAAAACACATAAAAGATCACCCACACACATAAAAAAAACCTTACATAAACATGGACTAGAAGGTTACATGTCAAATTAGAAAAAGTGGCCACCTCTGGGCAGGGAGGGTGAGAAATAGCTGTTATTGTTTTACAAATATGTGCAGCAAATATGACTAAATGTTTAAATTTGTGTATTACTTCTATACTTTGTATTATTCCATTAGAAAGCAAATTGGGAAATGGTTTAACTGCCTTGTTGAGAAGATTAACGAATTACCTGGGATTGGAAAGTCATTCCTCCATGCAAATTCACAAATAACACAATAATAATGCCAGTTATCTAACGAACACCTGTCTACTCTAGGCTGTGTACAGGGTTTCTCAAAGCCTTGGATAATTCTAGCTGGTGGGAAGCCGACCTGTTCACTGTGTGGTGCTGAGCAACATTCGTGATCTCCACACCCATTAGATGCCAGTGGCAAGAGCCAAAAATGTCTACAGACATTGTCACTGCTTTAGACCCTTTATTGATATTAGTCTTTTCTTCGAAGCCCACGGTCATAACCAGTCATAACCGCTGTAACTCTGCCGTCTGCCCTTTAGGGCCCTAAGACGTTTATATGAGGATGATGGTTGCGGTGCTGAGTTCACAATAGTAATCAACTCACTACATGACAAATGCAGGTTACGTTACGTACTTTCCTTTTACAACTGTGGAAACTGAGGCACTAAGAGACTTAAACAACTTCCCTAATAACACTCGAGAGCTGATTAAGGTTTTGGGCCAGGACTGAAACCCAAGGCTGGTGACCAGCTGAGCAGACAGCCTCCGCGCACAAGATATGAGCGAGACAGAAAAAATCAGCTGCGAAAGAGAAGCTTGGATATGCATATCTGCCTGGATATGCATCACGCTGGGAGAACAGACTCAGGTGATGCCACCTGTAAAATTAATAGAAAACAGTATTTCCTCCACGGACACCTTTGTCTAACCTATCCCTGTCTTCTAACTCGCTAAAAACTCTGCCCAGGAAAATCAGAGCCTGTGACTGAAATTTTATCAGTTAAGAATGAAACTTCTCTCCCTTGCCTGCAGGATCTGATTCCCTCGGACACAGAGGGTCCGTCTCCATTTCCAACACAGGTGCAGGGCTCAGATAAGGGGGGTTCCGGACACAACAATGTACAGCTATCTTATCTTGTGGTTCCCAAGGAAACGGGAGTTGGGTCCATTTGGCAGTCCAGACCCGCAGCTGACCCCTTTACACAGCCCTGACTTGCTCTGAGCCAAAGGGAACCACTCAGCAAATTTCACCTACACCCTACCAAATCCTACGGTGGGACCGCCGCAGGTCCCAAGGTCTAGGGGGACAAAACGCCCCGAGCCTCCCCCGGTTCCACCGGCCTCCGGAGCCACCTTCCTGGGGCGCAGACCTGGAATCCGCTATTAAACGAGCCCGCCCCCTGCCCTTTGAACTCCGCCCCTGTCCTTTGACCCACCCACCCCAGCACCGTCCTCTCCACCCTTAGCACGGGTCACCAAGAGACGCGGGGCCAGGTCCTGCGGTGGACAGCGGAGGAACCGCCCTAAGGAGGCGATACGGCCAGCAAGGGCGACACCCGCCGCGGGCCACGAATCCGCACTTATGCTTCCGTTTCCGGGTCTGCCAGGAGTGGAAAAGGGAGGCAGGCCCGGGGCTTAGGATTGGTGAAGCCTCAAAGACGGGCGGGGCGGGCTGTGTTGTCCAATGGCTGAGCAAGAAGCGAGTTCTCCCGCCCTCTGGGATGCCATTGGGCCTTATGGCCGGATCCGCCCCCCCGAGGGCGTGCCCGACGCGAGATTGGCGTTGTCGGCGTGGTTTGCTCTGGGATCCGCCCCGGGGCGTGGCTACGGCCCGAACGAGGCCCAGGGGAGAGGCTGGGGGCGTGGTCTCCCGCAGCAATCCCCAGATTACCCTGATAAACAATAAATGCTTAAATAAGCAATATATGCTCGTTTCCTCCAGCCAGCACTGTCCCCGCGCTAACACACTCCTACACAGAGATATTACCATGGTTGGAATTTTTCTTCCTTCAGTGTCTTATTTATTCCAGAAATGGGGTCGTGTTTTATGCATTTTTCTACACGTGGCTTTTCTAATGAATGCGTTGTGATATTCCGTCCCGGCCGCTAGATGACGCCCTAGCTCATATTTTCACATTTGGGCATTTTTTTGTTGCTGTGCCTTGGGTAGAACCAGGAAAGATTCCGGGGATAGAAGTCTTTGCCTTCCAACCCTGTCACCCGATCCCCCAGAGATGAACAGTATTTGCCTTTATTTTCAGATAACCTTACATAACCTTCCAAAGACGTTCTCTGTGTACATAAGCAAAAATGTGGGCATCTCTTAGGTCCTAGACTCTGTTCTTTGCACTAGAGGGTACAGCAGTAAACAGAGCACAGAAATCCTAGTTCTTTTCCTTCTCAGATTGCAGTGGGGAGGGACAAGAAGTTAACCATGTTAATAAATACCATGCATACTATGACATAGCCCACTGGCGTTTCGTGCTAAGAGGACTATACTCAGGTAAGGGAGAGGGGCGTGGCTATGAGCACTTGTGCTTTTGCTCAGTACCGCCCCCAGGCTCTGCACACGGGGAGCCTCCAGCCTGCCCTAGTCCTCAGGTCCTCCCCTTCTGGGGTCTCAGGCCCAGCCTCTTCCAGGTTCTAGGCACAATGTTCCCTGGTGCTGGAGAGCTGGCCCAGGGTGACAGAGGCGGGGCTGGGTCAGGCCTGGCTGCAGGCAGCTCCTGGCTGAGCCTCCATCTCAGGCACCTGTAGACTCTCAGGTGTGCAGTGGATGGCAGCCCAGGAAGAACTAGGACAGCTGGCTGGAACTGCCTTAAACTAGCAGGTTCAATGTAGGGAAAATCTGGCCAGGTACGGTGGCTCAGGCCTGTAATCCTAGCACTCTGGGCGGATGGCTTGAGGTCAGGAGTTCAAGACCAGCCTGAGCAAGAGTGAGACCATTTCCCGCCGCCCCCTCCCTCCTTCGCCCCTCCCCCCCCCCCCCCCCCCCCGTCTCTACAAAAAATAGAAAAAATTAGCCGGTCGTGGTGGCGCACACCTGTAGTCCCAGCTGCTCAGGAGACTGAGGCTTGCCTGAGCCCAGGAATTCGAGGTTGCGGTGAGCTGTTATGAGGCCATTGCACTCCAGCCTGGGTGACAAAGTTAGGCCCTGTCTCAAAAAAAAAAAAAGCAAGTATGTAGAACACAAGAAAGCAAGCAACAACATAGAGAAAATATTTGTGAAATATATATCTATAGGCATCCCTTGGTGTCTGCAGGAGATTTGTTTCGCACCCAGCCTCTAGGTTACTTAAAATACCTAATACCCTGTCAAAGCTATCTAAATAGTGGTTATGCTGTATTTTGAAAATGTGTGTTGTTTTGTTCTATTGTTATTTATTATTTTTTCAAATATTTTCGCTCTGCGGTCAGTTGAATCCGTGGGTTTGGGACCAAAAACCTCGAATATGGGACCCGCGGACACAGAACCCGGGGATACAGAGGGCCAACTATATTGACCAAGTAACTGTACCCAGAATATAAAAAGAATTCTTTCAACGGAGAAAAAGCATGACCACAAGAGGGCGCCTTTGACTCTCAAAGCGGCTCAGTTGGCTGTTCTTCAGAAATACCCAAGGAAGGCAAAGAAAGCTACTTGCTCTTAGAGTTAAGGGACGTAATTTACATAATTTATGTGTACATATTCATATACACCCAGAGAGGATAAAGCAAAATGGGGAAAAAAATACTGGGAAAAGTGGAAGAAGGATGCGGAAGTTCTTGGTACTGTTCTTGCAAGTTTTCTGTAACTTTGAAGTTATATCAAGATAAAAAGTTACCCCAAAATAGCATATGTTAATAGGTAGCTACTCAATGATCAAAGAATAATTTGCAAGATTTTAATTGTTTGCCACCATTTTCTCTCATCCTTTTTCCTATGTTTCTGGCTTTGTTGCTGTATTTGCCAAAAATATAACTGGTAACATTTTTCCCTTAAGGAATTTTAGAATCGTTTATGGTTGAAAACAGGAAGGAGTTCCCAAAAAAGCCACTTACCCGAATCACCCAGATGCTTTTTTGTTTTTCTATTTAATCCTGAATTTTATTTCTTCTCAAATTTATTGCCGTAAAGCATCATACTTGGACAATGACAGGAGAAATTCATTCATTTCGCTCCAAATGATCACTGCTTGCCAGCGGCAGCCGATGTATGCCTTTATTTTCTTTCCGTAGCCTCTGCTGTTGGTGTTGCCGTTATGACACTGCCTCCTTGTATTTCTATTAGGAGGTCTCTTTTCTCATTGAAATTTTTATTGAGATAATTGTAGAGTCACATGCAGTTCTAAGAAAATAATTCAGACAGATCCTTTCTGCACCGGGCCAAGATTCCTCCAATGGCAACGTTTTGCAAAACTAAAGGGCAATATCACATCCAGGTTATCTGTGTGTGTGTGTGTGTGTGAGAGAGAGAGAGAGAGAGAGGAGTTCTATACAATTTTGTCACCTGGCTAGTCTGTGTAATCTGCCACCACAGTCAAGATATGGGACACTGGCGACACCACAAGGCTCTCTTGCGTTGCCCTCCTACAGTCACAGCTACCCCCCTCTTAGCACTCCCATCACCCTGACTCATCAGGAAGCTTTTTGGAAAGATACTACTCGCTTGGGAATCGCCCAGATTCTACTCCCCAATCTACTGACTAGAAGCTCCAGGTTGGGCTCAGAAATCTGTATATTTAAAAAGGTTCCCAGCTGATTCCAGGCCTGGGGCAGGATGGGCAGAGGAAGAGCCTGGATCCCTAGGTGCAGTGGCGCACAACTGTAGTCCCAGCTACTCCAGAGGCTGAGTCGGGAGGATCGCTTGAGTCCAGGAGTTCAAGTCCAGCCTTGGCAATGTAGTGAGATTCCATCTCTAAAAAAATAAAACGAGCAGGGGGAGAGAGAGAAAGAGAGACAGAGAGAGAGAGAGAAGCTTGGATCGTCTGTTTATGCCAGAAAGTAGGTAGGTGCTCTCAAAAGATTATAGGGACACAGTTTATAGATTACAGGAGGTGGTATTTGAGCTGAGAATCCAAGTAGGTGAAGGATGTGTCATGACGATATTGATATCAAGCAAATGTGTTCCATGTGGAAGGAGCAGCCCATGCAAAGGCCCCGTGGTCGTGTTTGAGGACCAGCAGGGAGGCCTTTAGGGCTCAAGTAAAGGGAGTGCACTCAGAGGGCGATCACTGCCATGGTAAAGACCCGGGGGGGCCTTCAAAAGCCATTCTGAAGACCTGGACTTTGCCTCTAAGCACGTGGGAGCCATGGGAGGAGTTTGAGCACAGGAGGGACAGGATCTGATTTAATCTGTAAAGGACTATTCCAGCTGCTGTGCTCAGAATATACTGTAAAGAGGGGTGGCGGAAAGAACCAGGCGTGGTGGCTGCACCTGTAGTCCCAGCTACTCAGGAGGCGGAGGCTGAAGCAGGAGGATCTATTGAGCCCAGGAGTTGGAGGCTGCAGTGAGCTGTGATGACGCCACTGCACTCCAGCCTGGGTGACAGAATGAGACCCCATCTTAAAAACAAAACAACTAAGAAAGAAGAAACAAACCCCCTCTTGACCTTGCATTTTTTGTTCCCCCTTCACCCCATTGTCTTCTGTTTGCCCCAGGAGAGCCGTCAGCCCTCATCACCCCCCTCCTCCTCCTCTCCCCTTCTCATCCAGGCTTTGGCCCTCTGGTCCCCAGAACCTGCCCGTGCCCACGGTGTCCAAACCCAACAGTCACGTCTCAGTCCCTGCCTTCCTTGGCAGCATCTCACCCGGCGCGTCCCCTTCTCCTGGGAACACCGAGGCCCCCACACTCTTCCCAGCTCCCCTCCCCCCTCTCTGGGACGCCCCTGGGTCTCCCCTGTCTCTGTCCTGGGCCCTCCTCCCTCCTCCACCCCCACCCCTCCCGAGGTCTCATCTCGTCTACACCTGGGCCCTCGGCTGTTCCTTAGATCTCTCCTGTTACCCCTGGAGGTGCCTCTGCCCCAGGCTTCCTGCCTTAAGAAATAAAAACACCAGCATTCCAGGTGCTCACCCTAAAAACACTGTGTGTCATTAGTTTAAAATCTATCCCAAATCTGCCTACTTCCCTCCCACCTGGAACACTATAGTCCCCTCTGGCTTGGTTCCCGGTTCCCGCCCAGCCCCTCCACAGTCTGTCCTCCCTGCAGCAGCCACCAGAGGGCACCCATGAGCACCTGAATCAGGGCCTGGCCCTCCTCTGCCCACAGCCCTCCATGGCTCCCACCTCCCTCGGGGTCAAAGCCCAAGTCCTCCCTGCAGCCCACTAGGCCCTGCACAACCTGCCCCGTCCCCTCCCTGCCCTCCCCTCCTCCCTCTCTCCCCTCCTCACTCTGCTCCAGCCACACGGGCCTCCTCACTGTGCCTCCAACACACCAGGCGCTGTCCTGCCCCAGGACCTTTGCACCGGCTGTGCCCTCTGCCTAGAATGCTCTTCCTTCTGGGACTCCCACTGCTGGTTTCCTTCCTCCTCCAGGTCTCTGCTGAAATGTCACCTCCTCCGCGAGGCCTTGGCCACCCTGTTTTAGGCTGTGACTCCCCTCCTAGCTGTGCTCGCCTCCTCCACCAGGTCCCCCCGGCCCATCCACACCACTCCTCCCTTCCAACCTAACGTGCCATTTACTCCAAGGCCACGCGTCTCTCTTAGCATCCGTCTTCCTGCCTGGGCTGTCGGTTTCGGTCTTTCTTATTCAAGGCTGAGTCCCACCACCCAGGGGAGGGCCCGGCCTCGCAGGGGCTCTACACTCCCAGGTGAATGAATGAAGAGAGGGACGGGCCGTGAGAGAGACCTGGGGGCAGGGTGTTCTGGGCGGGGACGGTCCGGCAGAGTGGTGGCTACGGCCATGAGAGGTAGGGGCCGGTGGGCGGAAGTGATTTGCGATTTGCGACGTGACTAATCCAGGCAGATGGTGGCCGATGGGGAAGCCGCCCAATCCTCTTAGCTCAGAGCCCCTTAATACTTCCGCTGCGTGGGTCACCTCCGGGCCACCGCAGCCCCTCCAGGCGGCCACCATGCCGGGGTTGGCGGCCCAGGAGGCAGCGGAGGGCTGGAGCCAGGCGCCGCCGCTGTACGAGGAGTACCGGCCGCCCCCGCTGGACACCATCCGCCTGCCCAGGTACGTGCTGTACCTGCTGCTGGCCGCGCTCGTGGTGGTGGCCGTGGCCTACGCCATCGTCGGGCACCTCATCAAAGACCTGGCGCACGACCTGGCGGGTGAGCCGCTCCCCACTGCAGCCCGGCGGCCCGGGGGTGGGGGCTCAGGGGACGCTCCTGGCTGGGGAGAGGAGGGCAGGGCGGGGACGGGACAGTCAGGGCAGGCCCCTCACCCGCATCCCTGCCGCAGACTGGGCGTTCGGCCCGAAGCCGGACCAGGGGGACGCCCCCCGGGAGCTGCGCCCCAGCCTGGCGGGCGAGGACCTGGAGGAGCTTGACCTGCAGCTGGCACTGGCCTGGCGGGGCGAGGAGGACGCCGGCGGGGCTGGCGAGGGAGCCACCGGGGAAGGCCCCGCTGCCCGGGACCCCCGCCGCCCCTCCATCGCCTTCAGGGAGCCCCCCACCCGAAGCTCCTTCTGGAGGCTGAACTGAGCCCGGCCCTGGGTCCAGGTCGCGGCCCCTTTGGCGGCCGCGTGGACGGGACTCGCGCGCACCGGAGCCCTTTCCTAGCACCGACCGGGCCCTGCGCAGAGGACAACGCCATCTTTCCCGGCGGGCAGGTGCCGCGGCCTGGACACTGGCTCATCCCACGCGCCTGCGATCCCAGATCCTGCCCCGCTCGGCGGCAGCTCAGCTGCGGCAATCTGTAAACTAGGACACTAGGGCAATTTAAAAAATCATAATAGCAGGTGTCAAGCTTACCTAGTGCCCAGCGTGCCCCTGCCACCGCGCTGGGCAGGCTGTTCTCAGGCATCATCTCATTAATCCTCCAAGGTAGGACTTATCGCCCCATTTAACAGATGGGAAAACTGAGGCACACGGCCGTGCAATGGCCTCACTGAGCCTCAGAGCAGAGAGAGCTTTTCTTGGGAAGAGCCCAGTGATCGGGCTGACTCTGGAAGGCAGAGCTCAGAGGCAGACCCTGCCCCCAGCCGACTGCTGGGCCTCCCCCCACTCCGAATCCTCCCCACCCCCACCGCCTGGGCCGCAGGTGCCACTTGTTTCTGGGTGTCCTGACTTCCCGTCCACACCGAGAGCCCCCCCCGGGGGAGCAGTGCGGAGGCTTCCTTCCTTTCTGAGATTGGCACAAGATCAGGCACACAGTAGGAGTTTAATAGATGCCTGGCCGGCAGGTCAGAGTGGGCGTGTGGTGGTCCTGGGGCTGGCATGCCTGAGCTCTGTCCTTGGCCCATCTGCCCGGTGGTCCTACAGATCTCTGGAAGGCAGGACACCCCAGGGCCACCTCTGGTGCCTGTGAAACGTGTGCAGCGACTCACACGGGCCTGGGCCGTGGCTGCTCTCGTGGCAGCCGGGGCGGGGTTTCCCTTCGCCCGGGCAGGGCCAGCTGTCTCATCAACTCAGGGATCAAGGTTGGGAGGCTGAGTCACCCGCCTCCCGGGGGGTCTCCGCGTGGGGGTGTCAAGGTTTTCAGGTGACCGTGCACACAGCCTTGTCTCTGTGCACACCCGCAAGCCAGTTGTGGGTCCCCAGGGCCGGGAGCTGGGTGGAGGCAGCCTAAGCTGGTGACAAGGGAGACATGGGTTCGAATCCCCCCTCTGGCCCTTGCTGCACCAGCTCGGCCCTCCCCAGCTCCGTGAAGTGCGCCTGGCACAATCCCGCGGAGGGGGTGGGGGCGGCGGTTAAGAAAAGGAAATTCATTGTGTAAAATCGCTGAGCACAGAGCCTCGTGGGCACTCTGTGGGCACAAAAGGTGACTCTTGTTATTTTAGTCCAGTTGTACGTGAGTCCAGCCACGTGCACACAGGGGCCAGGGGCCCAGGCAGGGAAGGGCAGGAATGGGGAGGGGGGACCCTGAGGCTGATCGCCCCCAGGGCAGGGTTCAGGGGGCAGGGTGTGACTCTCAGAGTTAATTGTTTCACAGGGTCCAGAGTCTGGCTTCCTGGTAGGGGGAGGACAGTGGGGCAGGAGCTGGGGGGGGGGGGTGCCAGCCAGCTGGTGCCGGGGGAGGGGCCCCCTCCTGGGACTCAAGTCCTCCCCGCCCGCCCAGACCCGCCTGGCCTGCGTCTGTCTTATCACGGTGGGCAGGGCCTCGCCCGCACCTGCCTGTGGACGCCACTCGCCACTCGGGACTGCCGCTTGCTAACTGGCAGCAGGTTTGACGGTCATGGAGAGCCTGGGGACATTTCTCATGCTGGGGGTCCTGCTCTTGCCCCCTGCGGAGGCCCAGCAGGGTAGGTGCAGGGATGGGCAGAGGTGGGGGGTGCGTTCTGGGGATGGAGTTGGCTGGGGATTCACTATCTCCCCACTTCCTACGACGAGAAACAGACCCGGGGCAGCCGGCAGGAAGAGGAGGAGGAAGGCTGGCAGGCGCCTGGGGAGCCCCCTCCCCAGCCTCCGCCCCCTCTCCAAAACCCCCATCTCTGGGGTTCATCTCCTTCCCAAGACCCCCTCCGTCTGAGCACCCCCAAGTCCCCTCCTCCCTCTCCTCTTCCTGGCGGGGAGGGCCCTGCCCCTCCCCGTCCCTGAGTCTTGTCCCCCCCCCCCCCCCGCCCCGCCACTCCTGGCTGTCACAGGGCGTTACCTGCAGCCGTGGCTGGTGGGCCTGATAGCGGTGGTGGTCTTCCTGTTCATCGTCTACCTCACCATCCTGGCCAACCGCATCTGGTGCTCCAAGGCGAGGTGGGTCCCCTCTGCCCCGCCCTCCCCACCAGCCCCGCGTCGCGTCCGAAGTGTCCCCATAATTGGGCTCCTCCTCAGACCCCGGCCCGAGAGCCCAGACCCTCCCCCACCACTGCCACGACGGCCTCGCAGCCCACCCCCCTCCTCGCTGCCTTGAGTTCCTAAGCGCATGGGGGGTGGGAAACTGAGGCTGAGGCTATGCCTCAGTGCCCTCCCCTCGCCCTCACCCCCAGCTCCATCTCTGCAGGGCTGAGGATGAGGAGACCGTCTTGAGAGCGGAGAACAACCCGTACCAGGAGGTGGACCCGAGGTACTGTCGTGTGCGAGTGCATGGGCAGGTGCTGGGGGTCCGTGTGAGCCCCCTCCTCAGGGTGGGGGACTGGGTGTGCACGGATGACCTCTTACTACCCTGAATCCCTGAAGCACATGCCTGCCCCAGGGCCTTTGCACTTGCTGTCTCTGCCTTTCCTGTATCTTCTGACCACCTTTCCTTCCTCAGTCCCTGCTCAGACGTTTCCTCCTTGCAGATGCCCAGCCTGGCCACCAGCCTTCCTGACACTGTCCCATACCTGTGTGTCTTAGCCACACTCACCACCAGTGGAAACTCTCAGTCATTCCCTGGTTTAGCGACGCTAGATGGTGCCTTCCAGGAGGCGAGAACTTAGCTTTGGTCCTGGCTGTGTCCCGCCTGGCACACAGTAGGCACTCAACAAATACCCATTGAATGAGACTGTGGGGCGGGATTGTGTGGGTGTCTGTGTGCAAGTGTGTGATTTGGTGTGGGCCACTCACCTGGACTGTGTCACCTGTGGTTCTGACTGCTTCCCGATATGACGATGCTGACAGAGGGTTCGGGGATGTGGTCAAGGCTGGGGGCTCTGCCAGGGCAAAGGCGTGGGGACAGGAGGAGGAGAGTGGGGGCTGAGAGGAGACCAGCCTGGCTGGAAGAGTCTCAGCTGAGCCCAAGATTTGCCTGAGGGACAGGTGTGGACCCGGGTGTTGGCTTTGTCTAAGACCCTGCTCAGCCCTGTAAAATGCAATTCCTACTCCCAGGATGTACTGGAGGATCCAGATTCTACCTGTGCTCCTACACCTGTAGTGTCCTCCCTGCCTCGTTCATCCACCCACCATCCACCCATCCATCCATTCACCCACCTATTCATCCACTTACACACCCATCCCTCCATCTGGCTATGCAGTCTTCAACCCCCAACCATCCATCCATCAATCCACCTACCCATTTAGCCCAGTGATCATCTGTCCACTCATACTCCATACATCCTCCATTCACCCATCCACTGATTCATCATTCTCTCCTTCCTGCACTTCATTCATTCATTCATCTGCTCACTCATGTATTAAACCTTCATGCAACCAGCCATTCATCTAACTACTTATCTACTCATTCGTCCATGTATTCAGCCATCTACTTATCCATCCACCCATCCACCATGCACCCATCTGCCATCTATCCATCCACCCGTCCACACATCCACTCATTCACCATCCGTCCATCCAAACACCCATCATCCATCCACCCATCTACCCATCCATCCACACATCCATCCATCCATCCGTCCACCATCCACTCATCCATCCAACCACCCACCCATCATCCATTCCATCCACCCATCCATCCATCCATCCATCCACCATCCACTCATCCATCCAACCACCCACCCATCATCCATTCCATCCACCCATCCATCCACCATCCACCCACCCATCATCCATTCCATCCATCCATCCATCCATCCACCATCCACTCATCCATCCAACCACCCACCCATCATCCATTCCATCCACCCATCCATCCACCATCCACCCACCCATCATCCATTCCATCCACACATCCATCCATCCATCCATCCACCATCCACTCATCCATCCATCCACCCACCCATCATCCATTCCATCCACCCATCCATCCACCCATCCATCCATCCATCCATCCACCATCCATCCATCCATCCACCACCCATCCATCCATCCACCATCCATCCATCCATCCATCCACCACCCATCCACCATCCACCCATCTATCTACTACCCATCCACCATCCACCCCTCCATCCGTCCACCATACACTCATCCATCCACTCATCCATCTGTGGAGCAATTGAGCCTCAGTTTCTGCCTTTCTGAAATGGAATTTGCGAGGCTGCCTAGTGAGGGGTATTTTGAAGATTCACGGAGATGCTGCTTGTCGAACACTCCCCAGGTGGGCCGGCACAGGCAAGTGTCTGCGGGATAGGAGTGACTCTGTCTCTCATGATGGGGCCTGGGGCCTTTTTATCCCCACAGCAAGGAAGATGAGCAGGAGGAGAAAAACAAGAAGGAGAAAAAGTCAGAGAAGGAAGGAGAGAGCAACTCAGGGCTGGAGCTGGGAGAGGCAGAGGAAGACACAGACGCCGAGGAGACAAAGAACACAGCCATGTGATCATCCTGCCGCCTTCTCCAGGCAGCCTCCCAGAGATGCCCCTTCCCCACTCCATGAGCAATGCTCTGGACTTGAAGCCAGCGAAGTGACTCCACCTGGGGTTGAGAACACAGTGTTCCTGAGTGGAGCGGCTCAGGGCCCGCCCTGCCTCCCTCCAGGGGCTCCCTGGGCATGACTTGGTTTCCACGCACCCCTCTTCCCGAGCGTGGTCCTGCTGGGTGGTTCTTCTCGTACTTGGAGAGCGTCCTCGGCCAAGGAGACACCCTGAACCCCCACAGTCTCATGGCTCCACCTGCTTTTACCCACTGCCTGATTTCTACTGGCCAGCACTTGCCCACTCCCACGCAGCCTGGGGCCCCGCATTAAAGAATGGATAAGAGCCCTTTAGAAGGGCTCCTGTCATCTCTTGGGAATCGCTTTACTGCTTTGGGGGTTGGGGGCAGTGCGTGGGCGGGCACGGAGGATGGTGCCAGGCAGATGCCCAGATGTCCTGAGCAGATTAAACACGCCCCCAGCAACCTTGTTTTCCCCGGCCTGAGCACTGGACTTTGAGCCCCCAGTGCCCGTCTCCTGGGAAACCTTTGCCTCCACACCCCGCCCACCCCGGCTATTTTGGGACACGTGACTGTTTCTGGGAGCTGGGTCTTGGAAGGTGGGGTGTGCCCCAGGGCCCCTTGCAATATCTTGGAAAGGGAGGAGCACTTTCTCTGCTCGATTTGTTTTCCCTCTCCCTCCCCCCCTTTCTCCAGACCCTGGACCTTGCACCGCCATTAACCATTTCTTAATGAGGATCTTGATAAGGGCTGGCATGTGTGGCTCCGTTCTGGGCACCGGTGGCTCCCAGCCCACAGCAGGGGAGCTTCTGTGGGAGAACACCTCCAGGCCCGTCCACCAGGGGGCGAACCCCCGCAACATGATAACTACAATAAACGGTCCTCATAGACGCTCCCCCTGAATGCCAGTATCTGGAGCCTTTCTCATTCTCCAATAGCCTATAATTGGCCCCATTTTCCAGCTGAAAATACCAAGGCTTAGAAGGAAGTCACCGAGGCAGGGCTCGCTGGCTGATGGAAGAGGAGGGCCCGGATGCCAGGTGGCCCCCAGGATGGGGCGTCTGGAGGTTCATGTCCTAGGATAGGGTGGTGGTGGGGAGGTGCGGTTCCTGGCTGGGCGACCAAGAACCTTGCTCCTCTGGAATGCTGTGTGGCCCTGGGAAGGTGTCCTGACCTCTCTGAGCCTCAGCTTGGCTTGTCTACTAAGGTGAGGACGACAGTTCCGACCACCTGAAACGTGAGGCTCTGGTGAAGTTTGGAGGAGGCGCGGGGGCTGACCGAATCATTGCAAGGCCTGGCACGTCCTAGGTGCGCTCAGCTTCTCCGCACCCCCCACCTCCTGCGGCGCCGGGCATGCCCTGCCTGGGGTGTCCCGGGCAGGTCACTTGCTCCTCTTCTGGGGGCTGCACCCCACAACCTGCTGGGCAGGGGCAGGGCAGACAGACTCACCAGGAGGGTCGGATCCTGGGAGACCTCCTTCTACGGAGCCGACTGTCCCTTCTTGCAACTCTGGTCCTGCAGCCGGCTCAGGCCCAACCCTGCCAGGCCTTGGTGGGAGGGACGGCAGGAAGTGGGCCCGACCCTGTGGCCCAGGTGGCTGACCCAGCCCCGGCCCTTGACCTGCCTGTGGGGGCCGAGAGGCAGCGGCTGGTGGGCCTGGCACTCGCGCTGGTCTTCCTCTTCCTTGGCTTCGTGATCAGGAGGGTCCATCCATCAGGTGCAGCGAGTCTGGCCAAAGGCAGGCCCCACCTGCCTGAGCCCCACCTGCCTGCGCCCCACCAGGCCCCGCCCCTCTGAGCCCTGCCCCTCTCTGCCCCTCTCCTGCCTGCAGCCTTCCCCTCTCCAAGCCTCTCCTCTCCCTAACCCCCTCCCCAGCCCCCTCCCCTCCTGTAGGGAGCCTCCTGGGCCCATCCGGGGCCTACAGGGAGGGAGTTGAGTGGGGATGAGGAGATCGGGCTGGGGGTAATTCTTAGATTCAGAAGCGACAGGGCCTCACTGACTTCCCTCCTGACTAACCCCATCCCCTAATATGTGTTTCAGTGGGATCTGTGAAGTCCCCATCGCCCCCACCCCATCCATTTCTCCATCTGCCTATTTATCTATCACCTATTCCTCCCTCCATCCCTCCATCCCCCCAACCATCCATTCCTCTATCCATCCATCCTTCCATCCATTCATTCATGCACCCATCTTTCTGACCACCCACCCACCAATCCATCCCTACACCTACCCAGCCATCCATCCATCATCCATCCCTCCATCCAACCAACCATCCATCCCTCCATCCATCCACCCAACCAGCCATCCACTCACCATCCAACCATCCATCCGTCTGACCACCCACCCAACCATCCATCCCTACACCTATCCACTCATCCATCCATCATCCACCCATCCACTCATCCAACCATCTGACTATCCATCCATCCCTCCATCCCTCCACCCAATCAACCATCCATCCCTCCATCCATCCACCCAACCAGCCATCCACTCACCATCCAACCATCCATCCATCTGACCACCCACCCAACCATCCATCCCTACACCTACTCACCAATCCATCCATCATCCACCCATCCACTCATCCAACCATCTGACTATCCATCCATCCCTCCATCCATCCACCCAACCAACCATGCACTCACCATCCATCCATCCATCCATCCACCCATCCATCCATTCCACCCATCCACTCATCCAACCATCTGACCTCCCCTCCACCCCTCCACCCCTCCATCCATTCATCCATCCATCCATTCACCCACTCATCCATCCATCATCCATACACCTTCCCCCACTCGTCCACTCATTACTCTGTCCACTCCCCAGTCTGCCCCTCACCTGTCTCTGTCTGCCCATCCATCCTGCTTTGAGATCCAGGAACCCAGAGAGGCCAGAGGTCAAGAGTGAAGGTTGGCTCATGTCCTCCAGGGTGGGCTCCGTCACTTCTGCTGTGTTCAAATCAGGGCAAGTGTCCTAACCTCTCTTGAGTCTCACTGTCCTCTTCTGTCAAATGAGAACAATGAGGGCTGTGGACTCAAAGGGGGGTTTGCGAGAATTGTAAGAGGCCCAAAACACTATTGGTCCTTAATAAACTGGATTATCCAGATTTTTTTTTTTTAAATCTGGGCCCTTGTCTCCACGGCAATAAAAAGAAGGAAAAAGAGACCCAAAAAGGAGAAGAAGGAAGGAGAGGGCAACTGGGGGCTGTAGCTGGAGGAGGGAGGGGGGCCTCCCAGCCATGGAAGCATGGAGAGCCCCTCCACGTGGAGCTGGCCTCCTCCAGGCAGCCCTCCAGAGTGGCCCCAATGCCTCCACGTCCTGTAAGAGACAACCTGGACCTGGGGTCGGCAAAATGACTCCATCTGGGGTTCAGGGGAAAGTGTCTCTGAATGAAGAGGGCTTGGGACCCACTGCTGTCTTACAACCCCCATCCCAAGCTTGGTCCCCACCGGATAATTCTCCTGGAGCTTGGAGGGCACCCCTGGGCAAGGAGCTCCACCCACCGTCAGGCCTTCCCCCCTCCACTATCTCATATCTCTACCCAGTCTCCATCTTAGGCATCTTTGTTTTAACTTGCTGCCTGATTTCTTTTCCCACTTCCTTGCTGTGTGTCCTCAGGCACGTTCCTTAACCTCTCTGTCCTCCGTGACCTGCCCTGTTCAAGGGAGGATCCTTCATAAGCTGTCGTGAGGATGAAAAGGAATAATGTGTACAAAAATCCTGAGCACAGGACTGGGGAACCCAGATGGGATCTAATAAATGTCAGCTTCTGCTGCAATGGGCAAGATGGGGTCTGGGAATGAGCCTCACGCTCAGACTTGGAGGATCTGAAGGTCAGAGGGCGTGTTTAGGCCACAGCTCTGGGAGGAAGGAGTTTTCTGCCTCCGTCTGCTCAGTGGAGGGTCTGGGGGGTTCCTGCGGGGGGCGCCCTGGGGATGGCAGGGAAAGCGGGTGGTAGGGCCCCTCTGGACCCTTCCCCACCCCAGCTGAGACCCTGCCTCCCTTTCCGCGGGGGTGGGGGGGCGGTGGGAGCGGGACTTCACCACTAGGGGGCTTTGGAGTTTTTTTGTTTGTTTGTTTGTTTGTTTTGCGAGGCCACATTTTGGGTGGTCGCACCCTGCCCTCGTTTTATGGTGGGGGTCAGGGAAGGCGAGCAGCCCGCAGTGCTGAGGCGGCTCCCGCCCCCTCCCCTGCCAAGAATGACTGAAGGCCACCGAGGCTTTCCTTGCGATCCAACGGCAGGCTGAGGCCCCATCCGGCTGAGATCCCCCACCCCGACCCCGGCTGAGCCCCCACCCCGACCCCATCTGAGACCCCTTGACCGTAGCTAATTCCCTCACCCTGGCTGAGATCGCGATTCCGGCTGAGACGCCCCCGACCCCTTCTGAGACCCCGACACCAGCTGAGCCCCCAGGACCCCAGCTGAGACCCCCACCCGGCTCAACCCCCATCCTGTCCAAGAGGCTCCCGCGGGCGCCACCCTTTCTCGCTGCGGAGAGGAGCCGGGCTGTGGGGATGGGGGAGGAGGTAGGGGACTGCCTGCTGGCCCCTCCTTTGGGGACCGGGCTTTCGGGTCAGGGTCCCCAGTCTGCCCACCAGGGGGCGCCAGAACCCCGCTGCTGAGGGCACAGGGGCCCACCCAAGTTGGAGGTGAGACATGGGAAGGGGCCTCCGACCCCCCCATCTTGAGCGTGTCTTCCTACCTGTCACCGAGAGGCGTCGCGGGGCCGCGTATCTGAGTGTCCGTGTGGACTCTGCCTGGGGCCCTCCCCGCTTTGTGCCTCAGTTTCCCCATCTGTAAAAAGTATCAACTCGTCCCTGCTTGGTGGTTTTGTGGGTAGGAGGGAAGGAGCCCATGCAGCAAAAAGAGCTTTGCTTGCCCATCCTGGGGTCTCTTGGGGGGGGGGGGTCCCTGGGGGTCTAGGAGTGGGGGCCAGGGTGGATGGCCCCACCCCAGTCCCCCAAGAAAAAGGGAAGACCCCTCACACTCATGGTGCACCCCTGCCCTGGCAGCCTCCCTCCTCCCTCACTGCAGCCTTCAAGGAGTCCTGGGCTGGGCAGACAGAGGGGCTGGACGTGAACATGTGGCCAGTCCTGAGCTGTCAGGGTGGACTCAGCAGGGAGCGGGGCAGGGGCTCTGCCTGGGCAGGTGGGGAAGGCTTCCTGCAGGAGGTGCATTGGAACCCAGTCAGGCCCATCCCTCCTCTGCCCACAGCCCTCCATGGCTCCCACCTCCCTCGGGGTCAAAGCCCAAGTCCTCCCTGCAGCCCACCAGGCCCTGCACGACCTGCCCCGTCCCCTCCCTGCCCTCTCCTTCTCCCTCTCTTCCCCTCCTCACTCAGCTGCAGCCACACAGGCCTCCTTGCTGTGCCTCCTGCAAGCCAGGCACGGTCCTGCCCCAGGGCCTTTGCACGGGCTGTGCTGGATGCCAGATTTTCGAGGTGCTCATTCCCTCCCTCCCTCCAGGCCTCTCTCACACGAGGCCCACTCTCCTACCCTCACTTTGCTTCTTTCGTCTCCCCAGCGCTCAGTGCCTCTGACAGATTTTACTTACATCTATGTCTATTGTTTACCGTCCCTCCAACTTGGGAGAAGCAGTAAGCCCCAGGCAGGTCATTTTGGGCGTTTTGTTCCTTGCTGTGTCTGTCCCAGGGCCTGGTACTCAGCAGGTGCTCAGGAAATCTCTGCTAAATGTTGGGAGTTTGCCAGGTGGCAAAAGTGAGGGAGGGCATTTTGTGCACTTATGGAGCACCGACGGTGTGCAGGGCCCTGTCCTTGGATGACTCCGAGGTGGAAGGGAGGAGGAGGTGGGATTCCCTGTGCAGGCAGGGAGCAGGGGCTCCACTGATGCTGGCTGGAATTCACTGATGGATGGTCATGGGGGTGTGGGGGGGGAGGTGGGGGGGCAGGCTGGGAGGCTTCCTGGAGGAAGAGGTGGCAACATGCAGAGGGAGTGGCTGGAGCAAAGACCCAGGGGTGTGAAATGGCCCATCCAAAAAGGGGAAGGTTGCAGCCACCAGGGGCGTTGCTGGGTGGGTCTGGACGCAGCTCAGTAAAGCCACTAAGGCAGGTCTCTAACCAGGGCCTCTCCCCCAGGGCCTGTGGACATCGGGGTGGATCATTCTCTGGAGTGGGGCATCCTGGGCGACACAGGGTACTGAGCAGAGCCCATGCCAGGCGCACCCCCAAACCCAGTCGTGACAACCAGAGATGTCCCTAGACATTCCCAGTGTCCCCTACGAGGCATTTGATCTGAAGGTAGCAGAACCCCCCCTGCCTGCCCATCCAAGGGGCTTGGGGTCCCCGACCCCTGCCAGCTCCCCAGCCGCTGCCCCTCGCTTCTTCCCCACCGAACACGGATCAGCCCCAGGTGGACGAGGAAAGGAGGACCCGAGACAGCCAGAAGGAGTCAAAGCATAGCTTGTTTAATTTTTATACATTTTTTCTTTTTTCTTTTTTTTTGTCTTTTATTGAATCTTTTATGGAACCCCCCTTTTTTCATTTTTTTTTTTTTTTGCATAGGGAAACAAAAACAAAATAATAACAGCCAGAGTCACTTTCTGTAAATGGTACTTAGGCGCGTCGGCGAAAACCAAAATGACTGCATAATATACAAGGTTATGATCCGAGTATGATGTGAGGGGCGGGGAGCGGGGGGACGGCGGGGGAGAAAGCCGGCCCGGTCTGCCCAGGTGTCCCCTCGGCCCCTCTCCCATCCCCACCTTAGGGAGGAGGAGGAGGAGGTGGAGGAGGAGCAGGAGGCAGGCAGCGGACCCAGCCGGAACCTTCTCCCGATGGGGTTCATGAGCACAGGTGTGTGTGATTTGGGCTGTGTGTGTGTGTGTGTGTGTGTGTGTGATCTGGTGTGTGTAGGTGTGATCTGGTGTGTAATCTGGGGTGTGTGTGTGTTCTGGTGTGTGTGTATGAGATCTGGTGCGTGGGTGTGATCTGGTTGTGTGGGTGTGATCTAACGTGGGTGTGATCTGGTGTGTGTGTGTGTGAGATCTGGTGTGTGTGTGTGTGTGAGATCTGGTGTGTGTGTGTGTGTGTGAGATCTGGTGTGTGCAGCAAGCAGAAAGCAAGAGAGTAAACTATCCTGGTAATATCAGTAAAATACAAAATGGAAACAAACAAACAAAAATCTCAAAAAAAAAAAAATCTCAGAGAGAAAAGGAAAGGAATGACACCACCCAAAAGTTAAGAGAGAGGGGGGAAGAAAGAAAGAGGAAAAATAAAAAATCTCCAGAGGAAAACGTCTTCTCTCGCCCTCCTCCCTGCTGCGCCCCCCACACCATGCGCCCTGTCCTGTCCCCTTGCTTTCCTCACCCTGAGTGGGCTTGCTGGGGGCTCTGGACTTGAGGGAGCTTTCGATTTTGGGGGGTCCTGGCTGGGACCCAAGATGAGAGGATGGGGTGTTGATGCACTTTGGGAGTTCTCCGCTGGGGAGGGGCTGGGGCAGCCCGTGTCCCCTTTGCGGAGCGTCCCCATCGGCCAGGAGGCATGCGTGGAAGGCGGAGGTGGGGGTGGTAGCTTGGGGTGCGTGACCTCCTTCCTCCCCAGAGCCCTTACTCCTTCCCGTTGGGTCCCCCACCTCCTCCTTCCTGTCTCGGGTTTGACTGAGGCCGGGGGAGGGGTGGGTGCTGCGGGGGGCCGGGAGAGGAGAACCCCAAAGCCACACCAGCAGACAAGTGAGGCACTGCGTGGGAAAGTCTGTTTTGGTATCACTGGCAACGAGTCCTGCTGGTACTGCTTTGGGGTCTGCCTCCGCCTCACCCCGGGGCGGGGCGTGTCGGGGGTGGTGGACCTGACCCTGCACCCCCTGGGATGCTTAGGGGTGGACGGGGGTGGGTGAGGAGGTGTCAGTTCGGAGGGGAGGCAGGAAGTGTCTGGAGGGGCAGATGTGGAGGAAACCGGATTTGAAGAGGGGTCTCCTCCCAACACCCTCCCAGAAAGAAAGTTACAGTGGGGGTCTCAGGGAGAGAGATTCCAGGCCAACAGAAAAAGTAGCCACTGTATATTCTGGATTATGAGAAAAAAAACTCCAAAATTATATATCTCTATATACGTGTGTATAGACAGCCCTACACTGGAGGTCAAAGTACCATCGGGGGGCGGGGCCTGCGCGCTGTCTCTTCCAGGGGGCTGGACGGTTGCTCCTGGCCTCTGTCTTTTAAGGGACACCGTGGTGTGACCAAGTCTGCCTGTCTTCGAGATGCTGCTGTCTCTGGGGACCGACAGAAAGCCCCGGAGCAGGGAGGGAGATGGGCAGAGCTGAGGCTAGAGCCCTCTGCTTCTGGGGGAGCTGTAGAGGGGCCCTCCTGTCCCGGTCCCCTCCAGCGTTCCTTTGGGATCTGATTGTCTAGCCCAGGGCGGGGCTCTGGGCTCAGAACCTGGGCTCCAGGCCTGGGCATGGGGGCCCCAGAACCTTCCTCTCCCCAAATAGGGCTGGGTCTTCATGCTCCTCCGAGCCCCATCTCCACCGGGGCAAAGGGATTAGGCAATTTGCATATATATTTGGGAGGGCCCCCTACTCCTTCCCACAGCCTGGGCTGAACCCCAGGGTCCGGCTGGGGGGCTTTGCATGGGAGTGGCCAAGCCTCTCACGGGGGATGGAGGATGGGTGGGTAGGTGGGTGATGGGGGGGAGTTGGGAGGAGATGTCAGTTTCATAAATGTTAAAAAAAAAATAAACCAACCAACACCCCTGGGGATGACATCACCCAACCCATGCCAAGGTGGGCCTGGGGCCCTGGTTCCTGGCATTTGGGCCTTATTCTGCCTTTAGCGAGGGGCCTAGGAACTTCGCCCTGCAGGGACTCTGTAGCTTTTCCAGAAGATATCGGGGAAAACCAAACAGCCCCATGACGACAGGCTGCCTGGCACCTGCCTGGTGTACTCATGAATGCAAGCTGGGGGCGGGGGGGGGCGGCGCCCAGCCTTCCTTCTTGGGGTGCTCTGGGCCCCGGGGTGCCGAGGGGTGTAGGTGCTGCAGGGACGGTGCCACCTGCTCCCTAGTTCCCCAGGGAACACAGTTTCACTCGGGAGGGAAAAAGTGAAAACCAGGAATCAGCCACATGGACACATTGGGCTCTCTGGTCAAGGGGCAGCTCTGAGGGGCAGTGTCCTGGCCGGGGGCGGTCTGGGCTCTCTCTCTGTCCCCTAGAGCTTGCTGAGGTGTCTTTTTGGAAGAAAGCATGGCATGAGTGTATGACAGTGGCTCTTGAAAGAATCCTAAACCCTGGGGGGCGATGGGTGAATGACTGGGGGCCATTTGCCTGGGGGGTCCTGACCCCAGATGCTGGGGGGGCCGGGTGGGGGCTGGAGGTGGAATGGGGCGAGGGTATGGCCTGAGGCTGCAGAATCCTGTCCCTGGCCCTCCCGTCTGGCCGCCCCACTAACCATCTGGCTATTGTCTTAGCTTTGGTCAAGTAAATAGCAAAGGAAATTAGAATTAAAACGACAAAAGGAAAAAGAAAGAAAGAACAGAAAATAAAACCGAGGACAAGACAACAGCACAGTCTGCCACCCGGACCCAGGGCCTGTGACACGACATCCCCTGGCTGTCCCCACGCCCCTCCGACTGCTGAGCTGGGCCCACAGGTACAGACAGACAGATATTGCATATATCGGGTTTTGTTTTTTTTGTTTGTTTCACACCGGATGCCCTTCCTAGTCACAGCTGGAAGACACAGAACAGGGGTCAGTCAGTGAGGGGCAAGGGGACGGGGCAGGAGGGAATGCCACCCGAGGCTGGTCTCCAGGATGGGGACAAGTCGGTCCTTTGGCAAGAAGGGCGGGGGACAGGGGGTGCCTCTGGGCTAGGGGTGGGACAGCAATTACCCTGAGACAGGGTTGCCAAGCCTGCGTGGGACAGGGAGGGGGGACAGGGGAGTCTGGCTGTGGTAGAGTGGCCGCCCCGTGGTGGGGACACTGCCTGGGGAGGTGCATGGCATCTGGGGACTGGCCCTGTGACCACCTGGGGAGGAGAAGCCCTCGCCCGGGACCCGGGGTGTGCCCCTGAGGTCTGTCCTCTGGGCGGGGGATTCCAAAATGACCCCTTTGGGGCTGGGGAGCAGGGCTGGGGTGGGGCGGCAGAAGGTAAGCACCATAGCGCACCCCCAAATACAGCAGGAGACATGAGGCCGGAACCAAGGAAGGGCGGGCTGGGGGCAGACCACCGGGGTGACTGTTTTGTGGCTTGCTTTTTTTTTAGTGTGATTTTTCCTTTTTTTTTTTTTTGTTTTTTAAAATTCTCATTTTCTTCTTCCTTTTTTTTTTATTTTTACAAATAGAAATACATCCCTTTTCAATTTTTATTTTTTTTTATTTCACGTCATTGTTTTGTCTCATTCTTTGTTTTGTTTTGTTTTGAACTACACGAGCAGGACATGCAGCTATCTGTGTGCGCTGATATTGTTTAAAGGTAATAATACTTATTTCGGAAGGCAAGGCACATCATGTGGTAGAAAATTTCGTGCAAATTAGGAAACATGGAATTTTTTTAAGGTTTTTTTTTTTTTGTACCTTTTTTTGTTTTTTGTTTTTTTTTAAAGAGGAGGTGAGGAGGGGGGTGGAGGGAGGTGGGGGAGGGAGGAGGAAAGAGCCAGGTATAATCTGCCATGCACGTGTCAGCTGCGGCCAGCTGACGTCAGGAGCCAGGTCACAGAAGTCCTTGACTAAGCACCATGCAAAGTTAGGTAAAAGAGTCGGTTCTCGTCGCGCCCCCGCCCCCACCCGCCAACCCCCGCCCTGGCTGAGAAGCTCCCAGACACCCCCACCCTCGGCACAACCCTCCTCGCCCTCCTGGAGAGCGGCCCTTGCTGTGGTCCCCAAGTGCCCACCCCGAGGAGGAGGGGCCCTGGGGACAGGCGGACGGACCAAGGGACCGAGCCAGAGGATGGCAGAACCTCTCTCTCTGGGCGATGGGTGGGGGGTTGGGGGCTTGGTGGGGAGGGGTCTGGGGTCTTTCTCTTTAGGATCCAGTGGGCTCGCCAAGCCCCGGGGGGCCAGGTTGGGAGGAGAGTCTGGTTTTGGGGAGGTGGGACCAGGCTGGGAGTGGGTGACACTGGGAGGCCCTGTGCCCTGGATGACGGCTTTGGCCTAGGTCAAAGGGGGTCGGGGGTCGTGCTGGGGGGAGATATTCCCTAGCGCCAGGCATGAAGGAGGTCGGGGGAGCTGGGATGGATGGCCCGGGGAGGGGTCCCTGTGTTTGGGCTCGGTGGCCCTAAAACGCCTCACACCCCTTCCCAGGCCTCCCCAGAGATGGCCATCCTGGGGTGGCGGGGGGTGTGGATGGGGCCAGGGAGCCGGCATGGGGGGGCACCTGGCGTCCCCAGCTTAGTGTTTTTGGAGCGGCTCAACGGAAAACGCTTAGCAGATGGGAGGCCCCTACACGGCCACGGGGGCCCCGAGGTGCCGGCGCTGACACCCCCCACCCCACCGGAACCCTCCCCGTGCAGGCCCTGGGTGGGCACCTCCCACCCGCCCCGCCTCCTCTCTCCTTGCAGGGGCGCGGCTGTGCCCGCTGCACTTGGTGGGGGGAGATGAAAGTGCAAACAGGTGGTCCCGCTTCTGGCTGGGAGGAACCGGGAGGGGTGTCGCTCCGGGATGTAAGGCACTGGCAGGGGGGGCGAGGGGGGCACTCCGGCTTCCCCAGGACCCACCCCGCGCCCCTCGCAGGGCAGGGTGCCGGGGGATGCCCAGCTCTCTCTCTCTAGCTCTGAGGGGGGCACGGCAATGAGGGGTCCTCGACAGAAGGTGGCGGGGGTGGGGGAGGAGGGAGAGGGGTGCCCGCGGCCCCCCATATCCCAGCTGGACAAGGAGGGGGCGGGTGTTGGGGATCAGGCACTTAAACCACTCGCTCTCACCTCCCACCTCCAGGGGCCAGTGGGGGGGAGGGTCCTCCCATCCCAGAGACTCCAGACAGGGGGCCCCCCTTTCTTGGGGGGACACCCCCTTCTCGGGGAGCTCTGGGTCTCCCAGCTCCCCCATCCCCTTTCTCAGAAAGTGCATCTCTTACAGTGTGTGCAACGTGGATCCCTCCCCTGGGGGTGCAGAGCTGGGCGGGGCGGGGTGGGGGTGGGGCCGGGTCAATTGCATAGAGACTTCTCCTCCCAGTGGGGCCGGCGTGAGGGCTGAGTGCCCAGCGAGAGTCCCCCGAGTGCTTTGCAGGGGCATGGGGCGGGGAGGCCGCAGGACCCGCCCTCCCGATGGCAGAAGGTACCTGCCACGCACCGTCGTGCATCCGCGGTCCCCGCCAGGGTGGGCAAGCCGGCGCCACACGCCCTCCTGCGCCCTGGCCACCTGCCCGCCTGCCACTGAGGTCTCTGCTGCCCGAGGCTGGCGGGGGTCCTGGGTCTCTCCCCTTCCCCACCAGCGGCTGATCCACGGGGGCCGGTCCATGTCCCGGCCGAGGACAGGTGCCCAGGGAGAGGCGGCCTCGCTGGGTGTCCCGCCCGTTGGGCCTGGGTGCGGGCGCCAGGCCGTGCTCACCTGGTCTCTGGGCAGAGTCGGGCATCTGTCCTTCCGGAGATGAGTAACTTAGGAAGACGCCCGTGGCGCGGTCTCCCGTGGGGCGGCGGCCTTGGCGTCCCGGGAGAGTCGCAAACGTCTTTACCTTCTGTCTTCTTGGTTGGGTGGGTTTGCTTTTTGTTTTTTTGTTTTTTTTCCGGTTTGTCTTTTTTTTGTTGTTGTTTTTTCCTTTTTCTCCTGCGTGGTGTATGTGTCTGTGTGTTGTCTTTCCGGCCGGGCTGGGAGTCGGCGGGGTGTTCTTGCTTGCTCTAACTTTCCACCGAAAATGTGGGGGCTGCGCTGCCCCCCGGGATTCTCAGGATGATGGAGACAGGGCGTGGGGAGAAGACCGGTGTTATCCCAGATACCAGGACTGGGTGGTCCGGGGGGAAAGGGGGGACGGGGGGGAGACAGAGAGAGAGAGACAGAGAGAGAAATTGAGGTTCAGGTTTTGCCTTTCCCCAAACCCCCCCTCAACCTCCTGCAACGCCGTGACCTCGGTTTCCCCATCCCACACTGCCTCGACCTGTTGGGTGACCCTGCGGGTGCCCCTGCCTCTCAACAAGGCTGCCAGATATGACACAGGACGCCCAGTGAAATATGAATTCTGGGCAAACCACCCAATTTTTTTTTTTTTTTTTTTTTTAGAGACAGGGTATCACTCTGTCGCCCAGGCTGGAGTGCAGTGGCGTGATCACAGCTCACTGCAGCCTCCAACTCCTGGGCTCAAGCGATCCTCCTGCCTCAGCCTCCCAAGTAGCTGGGACTACAGGTGCCACCACCACACCTGGCTAATTTTTCTATTTTTAGTAGAGACGGGGTCTTGCTCTTGCTCAGGCTGGTCTCCAACTCCTGGCCTCAGGCAATCTTCCCGCCTCAGCCTCCCAGAGCGCTGGGACTACAGGTGTGAGCCACTGCATCCGGTCTGAGAGTTCTTTTCCTGTAAGTCTCTCCCATGCAGCGTTGAGATATATTTATACAGCGTGAGTCTATCCCACGAAAACCTGGGCATATACTTACACTGAAAAAAATGATCTGTGGATCTGGAATTCAAATTTAACTGACAGTCCTGTATTTTTATTTGCTAAATTTGGCAACCTGAGCTCTAAGCCTCTTGCCCTGACTATAAGACGGGGTTGAGGGGGAGCTTTTGGTGGGGCAGGAGGGGCATGGTTCCCACCTGGTGGCCACACCCCCCAGTACACAGAGGCAAATGCGTGAGCCTTTATGGTCCCACTGAGACCCTACCCAGGCACTGTGACCAGGGTTGCTTCTTTACTTTTGTAAAGCAAACATTTTCCCATTTAATGTCCCCCCATCACAACCCCCGTGAAGGAGGGATAGGTCTCCCCTGGCTGCCCTGCTTTGCAGGGAAGAAAGCGAGGCTCAGAGAAGTCAAGTCACTTGCCCGAGGTCACCAGCATGGGAAAGTGGCAGAGCGGGAACATGAACGCAGGCCCGTCTGGCGCCAGCTGTCATTTCTGCCCGGGGCAGCTCCTCGTCTGCCCGTCAGGAGCCCCTCAGAGCCATGTGAGCGCTGTCCTGGCAGCCCGGGGCCCTGCCCTGGCACAGGAGCCCCGGCCACTTGTTCCCCAGAAGTACAGTGAGAGCAGAGGGAGCTGAGGGTGGCTTTCAACCCCATTTTACAGAGCAGGAAACTGAGGCTTGGGGCAGGGCAGGCTTGCGTGGGGCTGCACCTCAGGGACGTGTGGCTTGGGGACAGCTCCAGCCTCAGTCTCTGCAGAGAATCGGCTGTAAGACCCCTGCCCTGGAAACGCAAACTCCAACCCCGAGGCACCCAGTCTGGCCTGTGTTTGGGGGGGCACCCCACACTGCCCCCAAGGTCCAGGGTCAGAGGCAGGGCTGCCCTCGCCCTGCAGTAAATCAGTCCATCGAGCCCCTCCGACCAGGCAGCCGCTGGGCCGGCCCATGGAATTGGCGCCGCCGTTCCCAGCCCCCTACCTCCAGCCAAGTTCAAGTTCATCTTGGCCATTACCTCATGTCTGGTTTCTGCTGGCAACCAGACTGACTCTGGGCGTGACCCTCCCCGCTGCGGAGGAAGGCTCCCCTCAGCCCTGCTTGCTCCTCCCGCCTCACCCCGGCGTCTGCCTGGCTCTGGCCCCAGTAAGGGGGGGCACCCTCCCACTGGTCTCAGGGAGACCGAGGCAGCGGGCCTGGAGGGTGAGGTCCAGGCTACAGCCCCTAGTGTGGCTCTGGGCATGTGACTTAACCTCTGCGGATCGCACGGGGCAGGGTGGGACCGAGCCCCGCTCTGGGGAACGGATGGGGAAAGACACAAAGGGATGGCGAGTGACTGACCAGAGCAGGATCAATCGGCATTGATTGCGGGGTATTGATCGGGGGCGGGGCTGCGGCTGGGCAGTCGGGCAGCCCGGAGCAGGGCGGGGGAGGCAACTCCGCCAGGAACAAGAAGGCGGAGGCAGAAGTGCTGACTGGCCACAATCGGGCAGAGGCCGCCAAGCTCCCCGCTTCCTCCTCCTCCCTCTCCCCACCTCCTCCCTCTGGGGGGCTCTCAGTCCCCGTCCCCCCTCCCACAAGACCTGCCCTCTCAATGACACCGGCCTGGGGTCCTCGCCTCCCCTGCCAACCCATGCTCCCTTGAGAGTCTCTCCGCAATCTGTCACAGTTCCTTCTGACTCCCAGACACCACTGTGCCCCTCCCTCACTCTAAACCCTTCCATGGCTCCTCACTGCTCCCAAGGCAAAGCCCGAGCTGTCACTCTTCCACATTCCAGCTGCTTCCCCATCTCCCCAAACACATCCTGCCTGGAACACCCTCCCCTCCCCCGCCAGGCCAGCCTTTGCAACCCAGCTCCGCTGCCCACCCTCCCCCAGGTTCCACCACCCTCCCTGGGTCCCCAGAGGGGTTCTGCTGGCCAAGAGAGGGAGGCTGAGAAGCACCGGGATCCGAGGCACTGCCCTTGCCTGCCTCGGTTTCCCTCCCCTGCGGCCGAGTGGGGTGGGGCTGCAGCCTGGGTTGGGATCCCCCGGGCTGGTGGGAGGATCAGGTCAGGAAGTTGGGAAGGCAAAGCCGGCTTCCTCCCAGGCCTGTTTTATTAGTTTTGGCCTCTGAAGCAATTAAGACATTCCCGGCCTCCTACAGGGAGGGACCCGGTGGGGGCGGGAGGGACTTGCGGGCTCCATCGGCCCTGGAGGAAAGAGGGTGGCCACGGGGGGCTCAAAGCTCAAAGCCGGGAGTCCTGGGGCCTGGCTTGAATCCCCAGCTCACTAGGTGACTCCCGTCCTGGTCCCCCGGGCTCCGGGGTGCAAGGTGCAAGGTGCAGGGCAGGATGCTTAATATTTGGGTGTGTGGGGAGGTCTTGACCTTTGGGCGCCCTTTCTGGAAGAAGCCTGTCCTCCAATGCCCTTCAAAGGTCCTCTGGGGTGGCGGGGTGCCCAAGGCCAGGGGAAGAGACTGAGGTTCAGAGTAGGCGAGGCAGCACTGACTCCAGGACCCCCAACCCCAGCAAACTGGTCTTCCCCAAACCCAGGAGAAGCAGCCCAAGGGCCCCTGCATCCTCCTCTGCCCCGTGTCATCCTCTGGCTGGCTCTGTGGAGTAGAGGGACCAGGGCCAAGCCGGGCCTGGGAGGACAGGGAAGGGACAGCTGCCACACGCCAGAGGCTCCTTGGGGGCCTGGCTGATGCCTGGTGGGGGCGGGGAACACCCATCCTCCCCCGACACTCTGGCCCTCCAGAGCACTCCCAGCAAGCAGGCCAGCCACAGAGAGTCCCCAGGAGGCCGGGGCGTGGCAGAAGGCTCCCTGGGTTGCACCCATGGGGCTGAGGATGGGACGCAGACATCTCCCCACACCCCAAGCCCTGCCCGTGGAGTTTACTGCAGAAAACCTCCCGCAGTGGCTGGAAGATCCGAACACGGCACCCGGACCCTCCCAGGGACACACCCCCCAACCCCAGCTCTGCAGTTCTGGAGCTGCCAGGTGGCCCCGGGCTCGTTCCTCTGGGCGGCCCTCTCTGGTCTGTTTTATATCCTTCCAGCCCCTGCCCGGCAGGCCCTGGGGGCAGGGGCTCTGGGGTCCAGCCACCACCCACAGACACAGGGCTGGTCACACACACTCCCGGCCCACACTCGGCATGGATGAGCACCCCTGACTGGGCGGGTGGTGGGTGCTAGGGACACTCGGGCCTGGCCGAGGGCTGAGGCTGTCCCCAGCTCCCAGAAGTGGGACCCAGTCTGGACCCGCCAGGACTCTGCCCCCACTGCTGTGCAGCCTCAGGCAACTCACTTCCCCTCTCTGAGCCTCCTCTGTCTGGTCCTCAACCAACCTGCCTTCCTTCCTGCACACACCCAGCTGCGGTAGCCAAGTGAACGCCACCCCTGCTTGCCGATGCTCCTGCCCACCCTGCGTGTCTTGGCTGGGGGCTCAGATGCTACCCTGGGAGGCCCCTGCCATGGGCGGCCACCCTCGGTCCCTCTGGGCCAGTGGCACACGGAAAGGGATGAAGGCTGGAAAGAGGTGGAGAGTCCCGGCTGACATGCTGTGTGACCCTGGGCAGATTCCCTTGCCTCTCTGGGCCTCAGTTTCCCCATCTATACAAATGGGACCCGGGTGGTAATAACGTTGGCCCCGCAGCTCTGCTGTGACTGTCTCCCAGGAGACGCCCTAGGGAAGCGGCAGGTGCGGTGGGGAGTGTGGGGCGGCGCCACCTGCCCCGGGCCTAGGTGGAGGCAGGTCAGGCCATGCAGGGTCCCTGAGCCTCGAGGAGCAGCCAGGCGGGGGCTCTAAGCCCGGGCAGGGCGTGGGGAGCTGGTCCCCCGAGCTGGGGCTGTGGCGCAGGACCCAGCAGGCCCACCTGTCCCTGAGCCCCCCAGGTGGGCCCCTCTGCCCTGCCCTCCCACCCCCAGCTGGCCTCTCGGCCCCTACCTGTGCCTGATAAATGCCTGCAGGATCCCTTGGTCCTAATCCCACAAAGGAACGGTTTGCAGGGGACGTGTCGGGCGTAGAGTAGGCTGCGGGGAGGAGAGAGACCGAGAGCCCGTTAGCAAGGGGGCACGCGGGAGCAGGGGCTGCCCTGGGCCGGGCCCAGAGAGGGTGGCCACCGCCCAGCGTCACACAGCTGGGCCCGCACACCCAGCACCGGGGGCCTCCGAGCCTGCCGCCCTCCCCCGGCTGAACTGGGGCCCCCCGACAAGCCTGAGGGAGGTTTGGTGTGTGTGTGGTGGGGAAGGGGACAGGGCTCCTGACTCGAGGGGACACAGGGTCACGGCTGAGCTCACTAAGGCTGAGGCGGGGGCGGCGGGGGGGCATCTGCCGGGAGGGGAGGCGGAGGATGAAAGATTCATAACTCAGAAGCCGCCTGTGAATTATTCAGGGTATTCCACTGCCTGCCCCGTCCTGCCGCCTCGGCCCGTGACCCGCGCGGCGCCATCAATTATTGAGGGGCTTTATGTATTCATTTTCCTCCCGGAGAGGGCGCGGGCCGCCCGGGCGTCTGCATACATACGCACGCACGCAGCTTTTCATCTCCCTGACTACACTCTGCCAGCCAGCGAATGTCACCGCCCAGGGCTGCGGGGGGGTCGGGGGCCCCAGGCAGGCTGGGACCCCGGGGCAGGAGGGTGGGTGGTCACAGGCGGGTCCCCAAGTGGCCTTGGCCAGGGTGCAGTAGGCGGGAAGCAGCAAGTTCTGGGGGTGTGAGCGGGGTAGATGTGTAGCTAAGAGCCCCGGTGCAGGAGAAGAGGAGGGAATCCGTGTTTATCTTGCACCTATTAAGTGTCTGCTGTATGCCGGGCACTGGGCATAAGCCCGTGAACTCCTCAGTGGACCTACCCAGGAAGCACTATTGTTACTCCCATGTCTGAGCAGGCAAGGAGGTCGCGAGGGCCGCCTGGCGCTGTTCGGAACGTCCTCCCTGAGCCTCCCTCGTCCGCGCCCCAGCTTGCGTCCCACCGCCCTGCGACTCGTGCACTGGCACTGACCCCTTTTATAGCTGAGAAAACCGAGGCTCAGAGAGGGGAGGACGGCTGCCCGTGGTCACACAGGGAGGGAGATGCAGAGGCGGGTTTGGGGGCTCACCCCTTCCAGTGTGCCCACTGGGGCCGGCGTTCAGGTCACGCCTATCTCTGGGAGCCGGGCTGGATCCCGGAAGAGGGTGGACGGCCCACCCGAGCCTGTGTGGGGGTTGCAAGGAGAGCCACAGGGGGTGGGCAGACCCCAGGACGGGGGTCCTGGGAGCTGTGTCCCTGCCTGGAGCTGCCCCACGTCCGGGAATGGGCAAGGGGCCTGCAGGCATCACCTGGAACCACACCCGGGAGTGGAAACGTCTAGAAGGTGGGGGGCCAACAACGCAGGGGGTTCCAGGGTCAGGTAGGCAGGTGGGGACGGTCCCATCTACAGGTGCAGCCCGGCCCCAGCCCCACCCCACGTCGCCCGAAGGAACGGGGGACCTAGTGTGGCTCATTCTCTGCCCCCAGAAGCCAGAACTCTAGAAATTTTTACGTAAAACATCCCGATTTCAAAATCATAACAGAATCTCACTTTCCACAAACAGAAGATATGAGGCTGGCCCTCGGGCCACTAGTTGGAGATCTTAGTCGACTGCTGGACGTAGGGGGACTTTCAGAGGTCCCCAGGCCACTCGGTGAAGGGGCAGACCCCCACCTCTCACCTTGGCCTGTGGCTGGGTCCCACCGTCCCCTGAGGCTGCCTCGGCCCCACACCGGCCTGACCACGTGGCCCCAGGCTGTCTCTGCAGACCCACCAAACTCGCCAGTTCCCGCCGGGCCAGGCCTGACCTCTGAGCCCAGCAGTGGGGCTGGGAAGGGCAGGGGGCCCCTGGGGACGTCCGCCCCACCGGGGGCACCGCTCCCCGCGTGCTTACTGGCCGAGGTCTGCGACGCGGCTCCTCCCTCAGAGGTGGCGGTGGGTTTGGTGGCAGGGGGGAGCGCCAGCCGAGACAGCCCCGGGGGCGGAGGCGCCAGCATCTGGGCGGAAAGGCAGTGGCTGGACATTTTGAGCTGACCACTTCCATTTAACTGGGGGGAACAGAGAGACACGTGGTTAAGGGGGCGGGCGCCCCCTCCGCCTCGGGCTGCTGGCGCCAGACGCCCCCAGCTCTGTCCACGGCCCCGCGGGGGTGGCCATGATGAGTTTGCTGGGTCTGAGAATGGCCAGAGGTGGGTCCCTGGGGACGCGTCACCTGGGCCGAGTGACACTCCCTGCACCTGTTCCGTAGCCACCTGCTCTCCTTCCACACGATGCCACCTCCTCCTGACACCGTCTTCCTAATTCGCCAGGAGAGCACGGTAAGCAGCACGCGGCGCTGTGCCCCGGCTTCCGAAATCCGAGACGCCCTGAACGCCAAGAGCGCCCTGTGGGGGCTTCCCTGGTGGGTGTCTGCCAGTCGGTGTGCACCTGCCCTGCGTGCCGCGCGGACTCGCACTCGACTTGCTGCAGCCGCAGGACTGCAGGGACCAGCAGGCGCTGGCCGGGCCCCCGGGGCCGAGACGTCTCCGTGTGCCAGAAACCCTCACATCCGCAAGATCTGAATTGCGACCGCGCCAGCTGACGCCGAGTGCTACGCGGACGGACGAGGTGACCCGGTACCCGAGTCCACCACAACACCGTTTAAAGCAGCAGTTGAGTTTGAGCACGCGGCGCCCCGGGAGGTCGCCGGCGGCCTCCAGGAGGAACCTGCGCCCGTCCTACTCACCGGTCCGGGCTGCTGGCTGGCCGGGTCACAGGCCAGCGAGACGAGATCTTTGAGCGGGTCCTGGGGGTTGAGATGAGGTGGGTATCGGATGGCCGTGTGGGGGAAGTAGGTGGACGCGGCCTGGGGCAGGATGGACGTTGTAGGGAAATGCAGGGCCGAGGACGGGTGGGGACTCCTGGCGATCCCTGCGGAGACAGTGGGAGGCGACGGTCAGGGTCAGGGTTAGGGTCGGGGTTAGGCTCCGGATGGTCTCAAACTCCCGGCCTCAAGCGATCCTCCTGCCTCGGCCTCCCAGAGTGCTGAGATTACAGGCGTGAGCCACCGTGCCCAGGCTTTTTTTTTTTTTTTTTTTAACTGAGGACAACGTGGTGGCCCTCAGAGGATATGCCACTTGCCCAAGGCCACACAGCAAGCAAATGACAGACCCGGGAGTTGAGCCCGGGCCGTCTGGCCTCACGGTCCACACTCTAAACCCGAGGTCAGCAAACTCCTTCCGTGAAGAGCCGGAGAATGAATATTTTTTTAAATGGAGATAAAATGCGCATACCATAAAATTCACCCTGTTAAAGTATCCAAATAGTAGTTTTCAGTATTTTCACAAAGTTATGGAAACAATACCACCATCTAATTCCAGAACGTTCTACTCCCCCAAAAGGAAGCCCCATCCCCATCAGCAGTCACTCCCCACCCCTTCCCCAGCCCCCGGCACCCACGAATCCACATCCTGTCTGTGGATCTGCCTGTTCTGGACATTTCACATAAATGGAGTCACACACTGTGTGTCCTTCTGTGTCTGGCGTCTCTCACTGAGCACGATGTCCTCAGGGTCCATCCACACTGTGGCCTGTGTCAGAGCCTCGTCCCTTTCCATGGCTGAGTGATGTTCTACTGCAATATCTGCCTTTCCGTTTTTTCTAAACAGTTCAGTGACTTCCAGCCCATTCACTGTTTAGAATAGGCCCTCCCCACTCCCCCGTCTCCCCAGCCCCTGGCCAGAGTCAATATTGTCGGCTTTGCGGCCACATGGTCTCTGTCCTGCCACCGCAGTGTGGAAGCAGCCGGGGGTGATATACAAATGGGCCATGGCCGTGTGTCAATAAAACTTTATTTATACGAACAGGCGGCCCGAGGGCTGCCACCTGCTTAACCCTGGCCCATATCACGGCACGGCTTTGATCTGTCCCTGCTTCCCTGCCCATGTGTCTGTGTCCTTGTGTGGAACTAAATAATTCACTATTATAATGCAAGGTAATAACCAGTATTTGGGGCCTCCCATGAGGCACCCCATTTAATCCTAATGACAACTGTGGGAGGTGGGGACGTTTCTTAGCCCCGATTGACAGGTGGGGGGAGGGAGGGCCACGTGTACAGCAACCAGCTCAGCCCCACTCCGAGCTGCCCAATGTCTGCATCCTTCTGCGACGATGACCCTGTGGGTTTCTCTCTGTGACTCCGTGGGGCCCCCGTGCCTCTGGGGACATGCCTGACCCTGGACAGGCCCTGCCCCAGTCTCAGCCTTGGCCTTGCAGCCTGAGAAATGGGCAGAGGGGTGCAGCCCAACCCCTCAGGGCTCAGCTGGGCCGTGGCACAGGGGAGAGAGAGCTGTGGGCCGAGGCGGTATTGGCGGCTTCTGGCTCTGCCTGTCTGTCTGTCAGTGTCTGGGGCTGGAACACAGGCTTCAGCCTCTTCTTGTACAGAAGGCGAAACTGAGGCCCAAAGAGGCTCAGCCACACCCCTTGGCAGGCTGGGACCAGGCCCTGGGTGCTGTCTACCACGGCACCTTTATGGGTTTTTTTGTCTTGCTGGAAGGCTACAGCAACAGGACTTGTGGTCAGACATCCAGTGGGACTTCCCGCTGCCCTCCCTGCCTGGGGCCCTGGGTGCTCACCGCTGTGCACGGCGATGACAGGCCGGTGGTGCTGGGTGAAGCTGGACAGGCGGGGGGAGTCCTGGGGGGACGGGCTGTTGAATGGCGACTTGTCCATCTCTGTCTTCTTCACTGGGGACGAGATGCCTGCAGAGGGAGCAGGACGGGAGGGTCATGGGCTGGTCACAAAGGGTTAGCATCGTGTCCCTGCCCCATTTCCTGCCAGAATCCTGGAGCACGGGGCCGGAAGCCCATTGCACAGAGGAGCAAGTTGAGGCTCAGCACAGAGACAGGGGCTGCCCAGGGACCCTGGACCTCATAGCCTGGCCCCTGCCCTTCTCTCCTTCCAGAGAAATCAGATGGCTCAGGGCCGCCCCGTGCCCCGGTGTGGGTGCAGAGGGTCAAAGCCCAGCTGGGCCCGGCCAGCTAAGTCACACGGACAAGGTGGCTCTGGGCTGGCGTTCCGCGTCCACGCTGGGGGGTGTCGGGGAGGGACAGAGCCTTCCTGAGGCTTCAGTGACACATGCCCGCCCTCTGCCATTCCCGCCAGCATCACTCCACACATGGGGCCTTGCGACCCTTGGGAACCCCCAGGAGGCCGTGGGACGTGGGGCGGGCGGCAGCATCCGGCCCTTTCCATGAAGCTCAGAATCTCACAAAACTCTGGACTTCCCACCGGGGGCGGGTTGGGGATGGTGGCTGAGGATTAAGGATCCACTGCCTGTTCGAGGACAAGCCCACTGCCATCCTGCGTCCTTGGACACAGGGACGTTTCTCCAAGGATGCCTCGGGCCCTAATTTCCTGGAGGGAAGTCAGCCGCCCCGAGGCCCAAAGAACATTTGGAGCCGCTGTCGCAGCTGCTGCTACTGGGGTGGGCGGAGGGGGGACGGAGGACTGCCGGGTGCACCTGACATTTGCACCCCTGCCCTGAAAATGAGCGAGAACATACGGGCCCCAGTGAGGGCTGCCTGGGGGATTTCGGGGAGGCTGGCATGGAGTCGTGGCTCTGGAGCCGGAATGCCTGGGCCTTCCTGGGCGGTGCCTTGGCCTGTTCATCTGTAAAATGGGCACATACTTGGCAGAGACCCTGGCACAGAACGAGCACTTGCTCAAGGAGCACCCCCCAGCATGGGGTTGAGGACAGACTATCCCAGTGCTGGGCGCAGGGCGGCCCCCGGGGAAATGCCAGCCCGCCCCAGCGCTCCCTCACCCCCACCTCCGCCAGCGTCCTCCTCCCGCGAAGCCTTTTCGAGTGAGAGCTAAGGATCGAGGCTTGCCTTAAAACATGCAGGGTCCTGGGCCCTGCCCTGTCCCTGGAGCTCGAATCTCAGGGAAGTGTGGCTTGGAGAGCCACGTTTTTAGAAGTGATTTTTAAATTTTATTTTAGGGGCAAACACATCTACTGAGACCACTCAACCAGGGGGATGGGTTCAGCTTCCCTCTCACCTGGCCCAGTGTCCCCTAACGCTAAGGTTTCGTTCTCCCAGCACTGCGGACACTGGGGGCAGCTGGTCCCCTGGGGCAGGGGCAGCATTCCTGGGCTCCACCCACCCCATGCCAGGAACATCCTCCGCAGTGTGACAACCACAGATGTCCCCAGACATTGCCCCCTGTCCTGTAGGGATGGGGTGCCCTGGTGAGAAACCTTGGGGTCCTCAGAGACTGTCACTATCTTGCGGGTCCCTGTCCCGTGTGCCCCTGCAGGGACGTGCGTAAGCATGGCACCCACTCCCTTGTCCCTGGCACTGCTGTTCCCACTCAGGGACTTCTCCAGCCTCTCTTGCGGCCACGGCCCAGCGTGAACCGAGATCCGGCCCCCAAGGGACACGCAGCTTGTCATCTGCCTTTGCTGTTAGAAACCTGGCTGTCCCCCCAGGCCCTGCACACACCACGCCGCACGGGAGTGAACACGTCGCTGGGCGCATACTCGCAGTGGGTTGGCAGAGCTGGGGGACCTGTCCACGCCTGTCCCCAGAGGGGAGCAGCACCCAGTACGACAGCGTTGGGGACACGAAGGGTGACCCCTCCAGCTGTGCCCGGCCTGTGTGGGGCAGGGAACGCCCAATGCCCTGGGCTGGGTGGGCCCAGAGGCTGATCCCCGCAGAGAGGCCTGGGCCTGGGCTCTGCCAGGTGGCCTGGGGTGGGGGAGGCTGGTCTTGTACAGGGTGTGTGCGTGTGTGTGTGTGTGTGTGTGTGTGTGACTGTGCCGGGGGTGGTGGCCCCCTGCCGGCACACAGCCGCAGCGGAACGAGGTCGCTCAGGAGGATTTCCTAGAACAGCTTGTCCTGGATGGAAAGTCTGGCTCAGACCCCGCCTCCCGGCGCCACATCCCTGCAGACGCTTCCAGAGCTTCCTGAGACGGCCCGTGGGAGCCAGGGCAGGCCAGGAGGGAGGGGGAGCCCGGCCCTGCCACCTCGAGGAAGGATAACCCCGCATGCTGGGAAACGGACAGACTCTGCACCCCGTGCTGGCGCGCCCTCATCTGTGCGGCAAACACGCCGGAACCCCCCAAGCTGACCCGCCAGCGCACACCTCAGCCCCAGCCTGCACGTCCCGCAGAGACCACAGCGGCCGTCCCTCTGCTCAACAAACACAGCCATACGTCCCCATCCGAGCGTCCTGCCTGCCCCGTCTGAGAACCCTGACCTCTAGTGACCACACGGGCAGGCAGGGTCCCCCGTTGGGGCGTGTTTCTGTTCGTGTGACACGAACGCCCATCTGTCCTCCACTGGGATGTCCACTCTTTATTTAACACAGAGGCCTGGGTATTCCCATCCGAGCATCCGTCTGTGTGCACAGCAAACAAGCCTGTCCCCCACGGAAAGGCCAGCTCCCCGGTGGGAGGCAGAGCTGCCCAGGGGGATGACCCCCTGGGAGCCCAGGGGCCCACTAGCATGTCATGTTGCTCACGGTGCCCCGTGCAGAGCGTGCAGGAGTCGCCTCCCTCTGCCCGGCGTAGGTGGGTGATCAGGGGAGCCCCCAGCAGGACATGGCCAGAAGAACGGGCCGGAACGATCGAAGGCCCAGAGGTTGGCCCGTGGGGCCTGCAGGGCGTGGCTGCGGGGGCCCGGCCTGGCATGGGGCTGGCATGAGCACCCCAGGCCTCTGCCCCGCCAGGCACCGGCATGTGGCTGCAGAGAGCCGGGGTGGGGGCACAGCCAAGTCCCCTCGGCCACTGCAGAGGAAAGGAGAGCTGCTCTAATCAGCTTAGCCCCGTTAATGAGCGGCTAATTGGGGGCTGTCTAGACAGGAAGCTGGAAGCTGGGGCTGGCCGGTGGTGGAGGAGGAGGAGGAGGAGGAGGAGGAGGAAGAGCGTCCTAGGAGTGTGGCTAGAAGCCAAGGGCACCTTTGGGGCGGAGGTGGAAGCATCAGGCATGAACTCTGGGCTCTGCCCCTTCCCTGCTGCGGGACCTCTGGGCCTCAGTTTCCCCAGGGGCAGCACCGACCCCACAGGGTGCTACCGGGCAGGGTAGAGAGCATCTGTGAGTGGCTTCACACATCACAGGCGCCCCACAAAAGGTAGTGAGTGAGGTGGCCTGGTGCACCTGCTTGCTGCTGGGGTGACCGGGAGCAGGTGATGGCGCCTCTCTGAGCCTCAGGGTTTCCCTCTGCAAAACGAGGTACCTGCCGGTCCTCAGGGCTGTCTGGGACTAGAACAGTCAGGAAGGGGCGTCCGGAGGGAGAGGGTGGCCCAGCCCTGAGGCTCTGCAAGGCGATCGCAGACCAGGGTCACACGCCTTCTTCTCTCTCCCTGAGTCCTCTGCTTATGCCAGTGGCCATCCACAGGGGCGATTCTGCCCTCAAGAGACATTTGGCAATGTCCGGGGACATTTTCGGTTTGTCACCAGTGGGGGGGGGTGCTCCGGGCATGGAGTGGGTAGGGGCCAGGGACACTGCTCAGCACCTGGAGGGCCCAGGACAGATCTCATCACAGAGAACAATCTGCCCCGAATGACCACAGTCCAACTCCCGCAAATGCTGTTCCCTCTGCTGGGAATGCTCTTCCATCACTTCCCCCGTGGATGAATCCACTTAAGTCACCCAGGTGGCAGCTTGGCTGTGATGTCGTAACAAACCCAGCTCCCAGGCCCCAAGTGCATACTTTGTGCTCTGCCCCAGCCCAAGGGTGTAAAATTCTTCTAGCATTTTCCTCCTCACCCCTCCCAGAGGAAGTACCACTGGTATCCTGATCCTATAGAAGAGGAAATTGAGGATCAGAGAGGTTAAGTAACCTGCCAAAAGTCACACAGCTGGAGATGCAGAGAAGCCAATTGCCCAAGCTCCACACTGCTCTGCCTCTCTGAATCCTCTCCTCCAGGAAGTCCTCCCTTTTCTTGCCAGGCTGTACTGAGGTCCTCCTACGTTCCCCTGAAAGTCCTCCATGCCTCCTCTTCTGGGCTGTAATGACCTAGATACGAAGCTATCTCCCCAACTAGGCTGCTAGCCCCTAGCAGGCAGGGACAGGGGTGGGACGGCTCATCTCTTGTCCCCAGGGCCAAGAGCATGGTCAGCACACAGGAGAGGTTTACCCTGAGGACAAGACCCTCAGAAGGAAGTGAGTCTGCCAATACCTGAAGTAACGAAGTGGACACCGGAGGGGACATACTTCCTCTGATATTTCCTTCTGGCTCTGGTATGTGATTCCATGTGGTAGGGGTTTCCTCTTTGTCCTCCTCCACTGCTGCTATGTCTTTCCCAGTGGGTGGGGATTGTTGGGGAGCACCAAGGCAGGAAGGTCGGACTGCGTACCAGTGGCTCTGATACTTCCCCTCTTAAAATTTTGTGGTTTTTGGGGGCTTCATGAATTGAAAGCTAGGTTCTTCATTTTCAACCATTCTCCTTTTCTAATAAGTAGACTCAAAGCTATGAGTTTTCCTCTTAGAGCTGCTTTGGCTACATCCATGGGCTGGCCCTCACCTCTAAATAGTATGCAATTGATATTTTGACAGCCTCTTCAATCACAGAGTTAATGAGAAGTGCTTTTGAGATCCCAATCAGTAAATGGCAGGACAGAAACGAAATGTCCCCCAATATCTGCTCTCCCCTTCTTCCTTAGTAACAGAACCCTTGATTTTGAGATGAGCACACGATTGCCCAGGGTAAGACTACATTTCCAAGTATCCTTTGCAGTCAACTATGGCCACATGACTAATTCCTGGGCATAGAGATAAACAGAAGAGGTAGATGCTACTTCTGAGAATTATTCTTAAAGGGAGAGCATGTGACCAGACTTGATCCCCTCTTTCTTGCTGGCTAGAATGCAGGCATGATGGCTGGAGCTCCAGCAGTCATTTTGGACCATGAGGTAGGGATGGCAACTATGCTCAGTGGAGCATAAGGCAGGGGCCTGAGTCCCTCGCACCACACTTGCCCAGGGCTGCTTATGGCTGGATTTTCACTTGTGAGAGAAATGCACTGTCCTTTGGGGGCTTCTGTCTCTCACAGCAAATGTGAACTTACTGAATACAGGGTCTTTGTGGAGACAAACCTGGCAGAGACGGGGAACCCACAGGGACACAATCATAGCGACACTATGATCCATAAATTAGAACCTAATAAATGGAGAGACAGGTCTTCTGAGAGATTAGGGATCCTTTTTTTTTTTTTTTTTTTTTGAGACAGAGTCTCACTCTGTTGCCCAGGCTAGAGTGAGTGCCGTGGTGTCAGCCTAGCTCACAGCAACCTCAAACTCCTGAGCTCAAGCGATCCTCCTGTCTCAGCCTCCCGAGTAGCTGGGACTACAGGCGTGCGCCACCATGCCCGGCTAATTTTTTCTATATATATTTTTAGCTGTCCATATGATTTCTTTCTATTTTTAGTAGAGGTGGGGTCTCGCTCTTGCTCAGGCTGGTCTCGAACTCCTGAGCTCAAACGATCTGCCCACCTCGGCCTCCCAGAGTGCTAGGATTACAGGCGTGAGCCACCGCGCCCGGCCGAGATTAGGGATCCTTTAGGGATGTACTGGCTCTGGGAGCCCACCCTGTACAAGAGGGAGGACCCTTAGGAACTGAAATGTCACAACCATATGCACTGGAGACTCAATTGAAGAGATGGGAATTTTATAAAGACATGGACAATAACACACTCTCCTGTTTCCTGGGTGTTTCTCATGAGCTAGATGGTTGCTCCTCTCACATCTCAGAGAGAAGAATTATCGTTCTCATCAATCCCATTTTGGAAATAAAGAAACTGGAGCTTGGAGAAATTAAATTACCTGCCCAAGATTATGCAGCACACATGGCTAGCCCATGGCAGAGCTGGGATTCAAACCCAGGTCTGTCCCATGGCTGAAAATCCCACGGTATGGCACCCTGAACAGACACATTTTTATGAGAAAGCATGCCCTGTGGGTACACGGAGAAGAGACAGAGGAGGGGAAAAGAAAAACTGTCATGTTTATTGGGTGCTCACGTGCCAAACTTGTTTTACGGACGTGAGATATATTAATTCACTTAATCCTCTCAACAACCCTACGAGAGGAGCACTGCAGATATTAACGTTCCTATTTTACCGAAGTGGAAACCAAGGCTCAGAGAGGCGGGGTCACTAGGAAGCTGCAAGGGCTGGGCCATGTACGCAGGCAGGTGACCTCCAGCGTACACGCTTGTAGCCACTGGGTCACCCCCCAGGGCCCTTGAGAATGGAGCTAGTGTGCAACAGGAAAAGACCCTACGTTTCCTTACAGAGGGCTATTAGGACAAATAAAATAAAAAAGAAAAGAAAAGAAAAAGAAAGACCCTGTGGAGCTGCTGACCCTAAGGAACACGAACCCTACAAGAAAGACATCTGGAGAGGACACCCCATGAAGACGGAAGAGCAGCAGGACAAAAATCTCCCTGGAAAAGGGTGCTATGGGAATGGAGACCTCTTAGAAAAACAGACGGGTCTGCCTTAGAACTGGGGTCCTCCGGAGGAAGATGCCATGGAGATGGGAACCTCGTGAAAAAGGAACTGTTGCAAGGAGAGGGACCCCAGGGAGAAGGGATCCTACACCCAAGGACCTTTTAGCGGGGAAAAGGACAAAGACGGACCCTGCGGATGAGGGAGGCTGTGGGAGACCCCAGGAGAAAGCACCCTGTTGATCAGAATTGCTACTGAGTCAATCCTGCAACTCAAGAACTCCGCAGAGATGAGGCCTGAGCAGGTGGAGAGCGGGAAAGTCCAGCAAGGGACAGATTCCGGCCTCCCCGGCCCGAGCGGAACTAAAGAGCTCCGGGAACGTGAGCCCGGGCTTTCCTTCCAGCAGCGCGCAGCCGGCACGACTACAACTCCCAGGAGGCCCCGCGGCGCCAGGCCGGCTTCCTTCCCATGGGCGCCCGCGCAGTGCCTGCCGGAATACGTAGTCCCCGCCGCGGTAACAGTCTCGCTCTCCCCCCCCCCACCGGAAGTCTGCTCCGCCCCCGCCGCCAACCCTACCTCCTTCCATGTCCTCCGTCCAGTTGCGGCTGCTACTCGTGGGCGAGCTGGGCGAGGTGTAGTAATCGCCGCCGGGGCTCGTGTCCACATCTTCCTCCATCGAGCCCGATTTGTGCCGCTTGCTCCTAAGGGGCGAGGGGAGAGGCTGGTTACCAGGGAGACGAGGGGCTGGCGGGGGAGGGGCATGGCGGCGGGGCGCTTTCCTAACTTCCGGTCCTTAGGGGGCGGGGCGAGGGGGGCGCTATCGCGAGACCTCACGGGAGCCGCAGAGGTTCAGCCTGTTCTCGGTTCACACCTGTTCCAACCTGCCCCTGGTTTGGATGGGACACCCGGGGCCAGGTTCGGGGAGGGGCTCAGCGGAGGTCATACGCCAAGCTAGCAGGGTGGAGACCAAAACCCAGGCAGCCTGGCTAACCACTTGGCCCACTGTAATCCTCACGACAATCTAGTGGGATTATGACCCCATTTTATGGATGGGAAAACTGAGGCACAATGTGACCAGCTCACTGTCACCGCGTATCTCTCGGCGAGGACCTGTGTCTGCATGCTCAGAGGGTCCCAAGGTGGAATGTCAGGGCTTTTGGGGGCAGAGTTTTGAAGGATGAGTAGGAGTTCCCCAGGCCAGGTGACACATGTAAACAGGTATCCCAGGGAAAGGCATGAGCCAGCTGCGGCCAGAGACGGGTGGGTTGGTGGGTGGGGTTGTGACATGCCCAGAGATTGGGACCCGAGCACATACCCGCTGGAGGAGGTGCTGGGTAGTGTTCTTCTCATGCCGGTGCTGGCTGGATTCAGGTCATATGCCAAGTGTCCCTGCAGCTCCCCCAGGGAGAAGTTGGGTCCTGTTCCGGTCACCACAGGTGCTGCAGAGGGCAAGAAAGGAGAATGAGGAAGGGAGCAGGGCCCAGGGCTGCGGTGTCCTAGCAGGGTGAGGAGAGCCATCGTGGCAGTCCAGAGAGGGCCTTCTTCCCAAACGAGTTCCTAATTTGGCTGAAACCGGCCTTATTCTAGGAATCAGAAGACTAAGGCCATGGAGAGAGGCCAAGTTCGCACTGTGAGGCACAGGCGTAGCCAGAGCTGGAGGCCAGATCTGGACAGGGAGGGTGCCCGTCAGGGTTAAGGCAGGACAGTGCCCAGAACTCCCTGGGGTGGGACCCGAATGGGCTTGCCTGGGGAAGTGTGTTGGGACCCCAGCAAGTCCCCAGGGAAGGCAGGGAGACAGGAGGGGTGGGACCCTCTGGGGGCCTCTGGGACGGGATGGCGGAGGCCCCAGGAAGGAGGGATGCTGGGGTGTAAGGTTCTTTAGTGGCCTCCACCCAACATCTGGATCCTGTTTCCTGGGGAGGTGGCATGTCACCCTGACCTTAGGCTCTGCGAAGGGCCTGGCCACCTCCCTTCTCAGGAACCCTGGCTTGGTGACAGGGGGTGTCTGGTGAGGACAAGGGGGCGTAGGGTGAGGGTGGTGGGCTCGTTCTTCCTCTCTGAGGCCCCTCCCTTCCCTGGGTCCCAGCTCAGGGATAATGGGGACACTCACTCCGGGACACTTGGATGAGCTCAGTGACACTGAACACGCCGGAGGTGACAAAGCTCTCCTGGAACTCAGTCGTGTCTGCAACAGGGAGAGACCCAGGTCAACGGGCGATGGGCCGAGCCGGTCCTGTTTCCCTTCTCTGCACCCCAGGGCTGCCCCTGCAGCCCTGCAGCGGGGGAAAGGCCAGCCACGCCCTCCGCCTTCTCCAGGGAGGCCCCATGGCAGGCCCGTGTCCAGCCTGGGCCTTCACACAGCCACCTGGCCTTCCTCCAGGGGCCCCGCTCCGGGGCAGGCTATACTCCAGAGTGGAGGCCAGACCCAGGTTCAAATCGTGGCTCTGTCATCCCTTCGGTGTGTGATCTTGGGCAAGTCACTTCTCCTCCCTGAGCTTCTGTATTCCCTGATCTCAAAAACAGACCACAAACCCCGTCTGGGTGGTTGTGAGATCTGAATCCAGCTCCCTAGGAGCGGGCTGGCTTTCCATCACCGCCACCCTTGGCGACAGTCCGCTTTCTTGTCCTTCTCTCCCTCCAGACTGGAAGCTCCGTGTGGGCAGGGATGTCTGTCTGCCCGGACCCTGCAGTGTCCCCGGTGCACAGATCAGAGCTTGGCACCCAGCAGTGGCTCAGAACCAGGGGTTGAATGGGGCGGTCCACAGGCAGCAGTTAAAATCCCCCAGTGACCCCAGAACCTCTCCTGCCTAACATCAAAGGAAGGGGACCCCTCCTCTCTGAACTAGAGTGGTTTGGACCCAATTCATGGATTTGAAAACTGAAATTGGTCCAGAGACCAATTGGGCGACCCCAGCCAGCTTGGAACAGGCCTGTCCCACCCCCAGAGGCCCTTGCAAGAGGGATCCATTTACACAGTGGGCAGTTACTGAGACCTACAGTGTCCGATTCCGAGCTGGGCACCCGCACGGCGGGGAATGAGCCAGACGGAAGTGGCTGCTCTCATGGGACTTACAGTCCAGTGTGGGCGACAGACACCACACGAGATTAGCAAGTCAAAAAAAACTTGTCCCTGGGTATTTGTAGCAGCAATAGCCCCAACTGGGAAACAACCCAAGTGCCCATCAACAGATGAGTGGACACACACAACGTGGTCCGTCCACACGTGGAACATCACTCAGCCAGGAAAAGGGACGAGGCTCTGACACAGGCCACAGCGTGGATGGACCTTGAGGACATCGTGCTCAGTGAGAGATGCCAGACACAGAAGGACACACAGTGTGAGACTCCATTTATATGAAATGTCCAGAACGGGCAGATCCACAGAGACGGGACGTGGATTCGTGGACACCAGGGGCTGGGGACGGGATGAGGGTGACTGCTGATGGGGACGGGGCTTCTCTCTGGAGTGATGAGAATGTTCTGGAATTGGAGGTGATGGTTGCACAGCTCTGTGAATATACTTAATGCCATTGACTTGTACACTCAAAAATGGTTAAAATGATATATTTTACATTGTGCATATTTTACCACCAATTTTTAAAAAATAAAAACTAAGGCAAGGCGAGGCATGGTGGCTCACACCTGTAATCCCAGCACTCTGGGAGGCTGAGGTGGGAGGATCTCTTGAACCTAGGAATCTGAGACCAGCCTGGGCAACATAGGAAGACTCTGTCTCTACTGAAAATAGAAAAATTAGCTGGGTGTGGTGGTGCCTGTAGTCCCAGCTACTTGGAAGGCTGAGGCAGGAGGATCGCTTGAGTCCAGGAGTTTGAGGCTGCAGTGAGCTATGGTGACACCACTGCACTCCTGCCTGGGCAACAAGCGAGACTCCTTCTCAAAAAAAAATAAATAAATAAAAACGAAGTCCGACGTGAGGTGTGTCAGACAGTGGGAAGGCAGCAGGGGGTGTGGAGCCAGCCGGGGGTGCGGGGAGCTATTTTACTTAAAGACCTCAAGGTGGGCGGGCAGATCAGAGAAATAAACTTGTTAAAATTTGCAGAGCGCCAAGAGGAGGGCCTTGGCAACAGCCCTGTGAATGCGGACCAGTGCTCCCTGCAGTGGGAACGGCCTGTGCAAAGGCCCTGGGGCTGAGACCCACTTGGCACATTGCAGGAGCCGGGAGCGTGGTCAGAGCGGAGGTGGGACGGGCAGGCGGTGCTCGGCTCTGGGCTGGCAGGGGAGCAGTTCCTCTCTTGGCCCCCAGGAGGCAGCACGGGCCGCAGGGAGCTCCTGGCTATGTCTGGGTCCCCAGACCCGAGCCCTGGTCAGTCCCAGGACCCCCGGGCTCCCCAGCTGCAATCCCTGTGCCATTTACTGAGCGATGACCGTGTGTCCGGCCCTGTGCTGGGAGGCCCAGGGCCACCACAGCCCGGGGTGAGGGACAGGGCAGTGGTCCCCGAGTGTCCAGGGGAAGTGGCCATAGCCGTTTCCTGCTGATCCAGCCGGCCAGCTGGTGTCAGCGCGGCCCCTCCGCCTCCCCCACCGGGGTTTCCTGTTTGTGCAGTGCCCGCCCTGCTCCATCTCCGGGGGACTCCCTGGCGAACTGGAGGACGTGATTTCCTCCGCCAGACACCCAAGCGCCCCGCCCCCGCCTCCCTCAACATCTGGCTCCAAGGGAAGCACCCGGGAATCATGCGAGGCCGGGGGATGGCTGCGGTCACAGACGCCAGGACGGACGCGTCACCGGGGGCCAGTGAGGCGCGGCCTGGGGCCTGTGAACCTCCTGGAACCACCCGGCATCCCCATGCGCGGCCGTTCTGGTCCTGCCAATGGCGGGGGCGGGGGTCACCCATTTTCTTTTCCTTCCCTCCCTCCTCCTCCTCTCCCGGGCGCATTGTCTCTCTCCCTCCGTCTCTCCTCTCTTTCTTTCTACAAAGATGCATTGAGCACCTGCTGGGTACCAGGCCCTATTCTAGGTGCTAGGGGCACGACCGTGATGGACACAGACCAAACCTCTGCCCTCCCAGAGGTGCCCTTCCCCTGGGGCAGATAAGCAAACACGGCGCAATCACTAACTTCCTCTGGGGGAAATGAAACAGAGGGCTGGGATCGACTGAGAGCGGCCAGAGGCTGCAGGAGGGGAAGGGGTTTGGGGAAGACCTGAGAAGGCGACAGTTGAGCTGAGGTCTGGGGAGATCTGGGGAGGGAGGGAGAGAGAGAGAGCAGTTAGCTGTCAGGCACAGGAACAGCCCGTGCAAAGGTCCTGGGGCAGGATGTGCCTGGCGTGTTGGAGGCACAGCGAGGAGGCCCGTGTGGCTGGAGCAGAGTGAGGAGGGGGAGAGAGGGAGGAGGGAAGGGAGAAGTGGGGACGGGGCAGGTTGTGCAGGGCCTGGTGGGCCTCAGGGAGGCTTTGACCCTGAGGGAGGTGGGAGCCATGGAGGGCTGTGGGCAGGGGAGGGATGGGCCCTGACTCAGGTGCTCACAGGCGCCCTCTGGCTGCTGCAGGGAGGACAGATGGGGGAGGGCAAAGGTGGGAGCCAGAGAGCAGGGTGGAAGGATCATCCCCGGTCCAGGTGGGCGATGATGGCGCCTCTACAGCTGCTGAATCCTTCCTACTCCCCAGGGCTCTGCCTCAGGTAACTTCTCCACTTCCCACCCCGCAACACAGAAGGAACTCGTGTGGCCTCCCAGGTACTGCAGAGCCCTCAGGGTCTCCCAGGGGGTGAGCGCCTCAGAGCCCACTCACAGGTCCCAGCCCCAGCTCCCCAGCTGCCTAAGCCTCAGTCCACTCATCCGCAAAATGGAACAAGAGCAGCATCCTCGAGGGGCTCACAGAGGGCCCCTCGGAGCACGCAGGCAGCACCCAGCAGAGCAGCCCTAAATAAAAGATGGAGACAGGGCTGCACTGACCCCAGACTCACCCAGCGTGATGGGCTTGCTGTCCTCCTGGTCCGAGCCCATCCCCGCCCGGGGACTGCCGCTCTGCTCTGCGTCTGGAAAGAGAGGGAGAAGCGTTGATGACATTGCAGGGACCCCAGCCCCAGGAGGAGACGTGTCCACGCCGCTGCCCCTAGGCGACTGGCCAAGCACCCTGCAGACACCAGCTCAGGCCCCTATGGCGCCAGTGTCCCCACGTGCTGCAGTGTGGCTTCCCCCATCAGCATGGGCTGGCTCAGTTGCACCTAGGAGCCAGGACACGTGGAGTCTCTTAACAGACCTGGGTTCAAATCCTGACACGGCCACTTTCTTGCTGTGTGGCTCTGGGCAAGTCACTTGCCCTCTCTGAGCTTCATCTGTAAAATCCTATTAACACCTGGACTCCTGCCTTAGCCCTGTGAGTTGGGATCTATCATTACACTCATTTTACAGACAGGGAAACTGAGGCCAGACAGGTGAGTCCTGGGGCTTTCTAGTGCTCTGGTCTCAGCCTCTGCCCTGCAGTCCTGTGCGCCCGGCCCTTGGTCTTCGGTTGCCATTTGGGGCCCCCAGAGTGGGGGCTGAGGGGTGGCCCTTTCTGACTGCCATACCACACCCCGCCTCCCGCCTTGGCTGGGGGCTCCCTCCGCCCCAGCGCCCGCCCCTCCATCTTATCTAAAAATAATCGGGCTCCTTGGCAGACGGAGACGCAGACAGACGCTGAGCTCAGCGTTATCGGTCGCTGCAGCCTGGCTGGGGGACCAGGCAGGCCACCCCCGCCGCAGCCCTGACCCTGCAGCAGGGACTGGAGTTGGGGGCAGGGGCGGGGGGGATACATGGCCAAACTCAGCCAGGCAGCCCCTCCCAGCCCTCTCACCTGTCCCCTAGGTCAACGATGAAGGTGGTGACAGACACCATCAAAGGCCGAAGGAAGAGAACCAGGCCCCTCCCACTGGCCAGACCCCAAAGCCGCCATGCAATTGCTGTGTGAGCCCAGGCAGGTTGCACGGCTATTCTGGGCCTCTGGTTCTCCTCTTCCAAGTGCGCATGAGCATTGCCCAGGCCTCGTGGGATTGTCAAGGGGTAGCAAGGAGGCCGGGCGCAGTGGCTCACGCTTGAGGTCAGGAGTTCGAGACCAGCCTGAGCAAGAGCAAGACCCCGTTTCTACTAAAAATAGAAAAATTAGCCATGCGTGGTGGCGCCTGTCGTCCCAGCTACTTGGGAGGCTGAGGCAGGAGAATCACTTGAGCCCAGGAGTTGGAGGCTGCAGTGAGCTGTGATGATGCCACTGCACTCCAGCCTGGGTGACGGAGTAAGATTCTGTCTCAAAAAACAAAACAAAACAAAACAAGAAAACACAAAAAGATACTTTTGAAGCACTTGGGGCATATTGATACATAGCAGCGTCTGTCATATTGTTATTAGGACTGTTCATAACCACACATGTGACATTGTTTTCATTCCCATTTGATAAGTTCCCTTAAGTCCTTAAGACAACCGCAAACCTGGCATCGTTATCACACCCATTTTATAGACAAGGAAAACTGAGTGTCAGAATGATGAAAAACATCCTCTCCCCATGCCACTCCACGTGCTTTGTCACCAGGGCTATTGTGTCCTTGTGTCTGTCCTGCGCTCAGATGTCCAGCCCCCAGCCTGAGTTCAGGTCCTGGCTCTGAGAGCCTCCTCCAGGGCTGTGCGGTCCCAGGCAGGTCACTTTTCCTCTGAAGGCCTCAGTTTCCTCATCGGTAAGATGGGATGATGGCGGAAGCCACCCTCGAGGTTGTCGTGGAATAATAAAAATAATGTCACTTCCTAAGCCAGGGAGCAGTTGCTTGTCACCGTGCTAGGGCTTTGAACACAACCCACCAGCTGCCAAGACCAAAGATGCCGTAAACAGCATAGACACAGGGCTCGGTGCCTCAGTTTCCCAATCAGGAAACGCAGGAGCCAATGAGGGAAGTCCCTCCTCTCACAGGGCCACCCTGGGTGGCCGACTGGGCTGGGCGCACGGGACAGTGGCCAAGAGGAGTGTGCCCTGCTCGGCCTCCAGCCTTGCATTCGCTCCCAAGCCACCCAGCCAGTGGCCCCTCGCAGCCGGCCAGTCCTGCTTGGACCGCCCTGAGGCTGGGCACGGGTGCCCACTCCGTTGGGAAGAGCCCAGCCCGGGCAGCCAGCCGGGCACCCTCGTACGGGACCAGCTCCCACGCGGACTCAGCAGGCAGCAGTGCCTGGCTGGCATCAGGCTGCTTCCCGCGAAGGGGGGACATTTCTTGAACACCTAGTGCCATGCGCCAGTGGCTCCCAGCAGGCACTTTTGAATCAGGCAGACGGGGCATGGGACCTCGGACACGTCACCTCCCCTCCCTCCAAGCCTCACTCTTCCCACCTGTGAAATGGACACAACTACAGCACCTCCCTCGGAGGCCGTTCATGAGGGACGGGGGGAAAATGGGTGGAAGAAAGTGCCCAGACGGTGGCTGGCACGTAGGAAGCCCTTCCCCGAGTGGAGGGCGACTTTCTTTGTTAATTGTTCATTGACGACAATCACTGTTGTCACTGTCTTCCTTGCTGTTACTTTGTATCGGTTAAGATCAATGACCCTGGGCTCTGCCAGTCATGCCAGCCTCCGTTTTCTCATCTGTAAAATGGGCAGATGATAAAACCCACCTCCCAGGGTTTTTGGAGGGGGTCACCAAGTCAGCCAATAATAAGTGTAAAGCAGTTGTCAACAAATGGACTTTCACTACACGGTAGGTTTCGAAAGGGATTGTAAATGACAGGTTCTAATTTCGGGTTCTAACTGTTCACTGCTAGCAATGAGAAGTGGGTTTGATTTTTGTGCATTGATTTTTTTTTTGTTTTGGTAGATTCCTTGGGATTTTCAGAATGGCCATGATGTCCTTTGCAAATAGGGACAGTTTCATTTGTTCCTTTCCCATCCGTAGGCCTTTGATTTCTTTTCTTGCCTTATAGCGCTGCCTAGAACTTCCAGAACAACGTTGGGTAGAGGTGGTGAGAGCTGCATCCTCGTCTGGCTGCGGACCTTAGGAGGAGCTGTCGCCACTAGTGTGATGTGAGCCGTGGGGTTTTGCAGATCCCCTTGCTGGGCTGAAGTTTTCTTCTTTTTCTATAGCCCTGGGAGTTGTGTTTTTTTTTTTCAAGTAAGTATAGTTTTAAAATAATATGATGCTTTAACTATATGTCATCTCATTTTAATTTTTAATTTAGTTTTTATTGTGGTTAAATATATATAACATAAAATTTACCATTTTTACCATGTTTAAGCGCACAGCTCGGTGGCATTGAGCACATTCACGTGGTTCTGCCGCCGTCACCACCCTCCGTCTCCAGAACTTTCTCATCCTCCCAAACTGACACTCTGTCCCCACGAAACACTCACTCCCTGCCCCCTCCCCAGCCCCTGGCACCCACCGTCCCACTTCCTGTCTCTGGGGACCTGATGACTCCAGGGACCTCCTGCGAGTGGAACCACACGGGATTGTCCTTCTGTGTCTGGCTTATGTCACGGAGCACGATGTCCTCACGGTTCATCCGTGCTGTGGCCTGTCCTTCCTTTTTACACTGCCTCTCGTTTTTTAAAAAAAAATTTGCACCTACTAACCGTTCCCCGCTTTATCCCCCCTGCCCGCTCCCCTCCCCAGCCTCTGGCTCCCACCTCATTTTTTTTTTGCTTTTTTTTTTTTGAGACAGAGTCTCACTCTGTTGCCCAGGCTAGAGTGAGTGCCGTGGCGTCAGCCTAGCTCACAGCAACCTCAAACTCCTGGGCTTAAGCGATCCTACCGCCTCAGCCTCCCGGGTAGCTGGGACTACAGGCATGCGCCACCATGCCTGGCTAATTTTTTCTATATATATTTTTAGTTGGCCAGATAATTTCTTTCTATTTTTAGTAGAGACGGGGTCTCGCTCTTGCTCAGGCTGCCTCGAACTCCTGACCTCCAGCGATCCACCCGCCTCGGCCTCCCAGAGTGCTGGGATTACAGGCCTGAGCCACCGCGCCCGGCCCCCACCTCATTTTTAATCATCTCTAAAACCTGGGAATCTTGCTCATGCACCTGTTGACAAGTCATCGACCACTCAGCTCCTGAAAAGTCCCCATGGTCTAGAGCTGTCCAGTACAGGAGTCACAGCCATGCGTGACCATTTCAATTTGCTAAATGGAAATAAAATGAACATTTCAGTCTCCTCCGTTGCACGAGCCACATTTCAAGAGCTCAGGAGCCACATGTGGCCAGTGGCGACGAACTGGGCAGGGCAGAATGTTGCCACCATCAGAGAGAGTTCGATTGCACTGTACTGTTCTGGCTGTTTCCGTGAAAAATCAGAGGAAAAAAAAAGGCACAAATAATTCCTCCTCCTCCTCCCACCTACGTAGACATCCAGCCCTAAAATGGACCTTCCGTCGGTCTGAACAGATGCACTCAGAGTGGATAATGTCTCAAGGCTGGCCAACAGCCAACGCCCCAAGATTCCCCAGACCCCAAGCGGGCAGCTTCCATTTGCCGAGTTTTTACTGTGCTACATTAGTGCTTCACGGCACCGTCTGGTTAAATCTGCTCAATTTGTGAGGTTGGTAAACCAAGGCCCCAGGCAGACAGTCTAGCTCCCAAACCCGGCGTCAAATTCAAAGCAAAGTTGTCTACCTAGCTCAGGAAGTTCTTAACAGGGGACAAAATTAGCTGGCCAACTAAAAATAGAAACAAAAAAATTAGCTGGACGTCGTGGCACACGCCTATAGCCCCAGCACTGTGGGAGGCCAAGGCAGGAGGATCACTTGAGGCCAGGAGTTCAAGACCAGCCTGGACAACATAGCAAGACCCCATCTCTACAAAAAAATTTTAAAATTAAAATTAGCCTGGCATAGTGGTACGCACCTGTAGTCCCACCTACTCAGGAGGCTAAGGCGGGAGGATCACTTGAGCCTGGCAGTTGGAGGCTGCAGTGAGCTATGATTGCACCACTGCACTCCAGCCTGGGCGACAGAACAAGACTCTGTCTCAAAAACAAAACAAAACAATAACACTAGCAACGGCAGGTACAGATGGCTTCCCGAGCCCCAGATGCCAGGCTATGCCCTTAGTATCACTTCATCTAATGCCCTAGAACAAGCTTTGCCTGGGGCTGTCAACCCCCAGGCTGCCCAGAGAGGGTAAGTTGCCCAAAGTCACACAGTGAGGGATATGGGATGCACCAACCCAGTTTTGTGTGCATCTCTCTTTTTTTTTTTTTTTTTTGAAACAGAGTCTCACTTTGTTGCCCAGGCTAGCGTGAGTGCCGTGGCGTCAGCCTAGCTCACAGCAACCTCAGACTCCTCGGCTTAAGCGATCCTACTGCCTCAGCCTCCCGAGTAGCTGGGACTACAGGCATGCACCACCATGCCTGGCTAATTTTTCTATATATATTTTTAGTTGTCTATATAATTTCTTTCTATTTTTAGTAGAGACGGGGTCTCACTCTTGCTCACGCTGGTCTCAAACTCCTGACCTTGAGCGATCCACCGGCCTCGGCCTCCCAGAGTGCTAGGATTACAGGCGTGAGCCACTGCGCCCGGCCTGCATCTCTCTTAAAAACAGATAAATGAGGCTGGGTGCGGTGGCTCACGCCTGTAATCCTAGCACTCTTGGAGGCCGAGGCAGGCGGATGCTTTGAGCTGAGGAGTTCGAGACCAGCCTGAGCAAGAGCAAGACCCCCGTCTCTACTAAAAATAGAAAGAAATGATCTGGACAGCTAAAAATATATATAGAAAAAATTAGCCAGGCATGGTGGCACATGCCTGTAGTCCCAGCTACTCGGGAGGCTTAGGCAGAAAGATCGCTTGAGCCCAGGAGTTTGAGGTTGCTGTGAGCTAGGCTGACGCCACGGCACTCTAGCCTGGGCAACAGAGTGAGACTCTGTCTCAAAACAAACACACACACACACACACACACACACGCACAAACCAAACAGAAACAGATACACGAACCTCTTTTTGAATTTTATATAACATCCACCGCAGGCTTTAAAACACTGTTTGCTTCTTGGTGCATTTTCTGCTGACCTGGTGGACACCCCCTCAAACACGTTGCTTTCTGTAGCCGAGTTCCCGGCAGGCTTTCAACGTGGCACATGGTCCTGGTCAAAATATATTCTTGATTGCATAAGAAAACCCGAACACATCTTCCTGTGTGAGAACTAAAGCGGGACCAAGCTGCCGGTGAACCGAAGTTCACACTCTTAACAGCTGCGCTGGGGGCTTCCGGTGGCTGCGCTGCCAGGTGTTCACAGACTCTACCCACGTGTGGGGTGCCATGGTCAGAATGTTCGGGCATCGCTGAGGATTTCTCAAGACAATCGCAGGACTTTTCAGAGCCTTTAAAAGGCACTGGGGATTTCGAAGAAGAGGTAGCGGTGCCAGACTTGTCTGATTTTGGAGCATCTTATAGAAACGAGGACCATAGCCCGAAACCTGGGTTGGATGGAGTCCCGTTCCTGGCACGACCTGGCCGTATGGCTTGGACTAGTCACTTTCCCCTTGGAGCCTAGTTTTCTCCATCTATAAAGTGGGCATTTCCAATCGTTTCCTAGTGGGCCTGTTGGTTGCTCTGCTCAGAGAAGCTCAGGGAGGGGAAGGGCTTGCCATAGATTTGGGGTAAATACTGTTTTGATAATATAGCATTTTGCCAAACTTAGGAGTTAAATGAACATTGTCCCTCCTCTGTCCACAGCCCTTCATGGCTCCCACCTTCCTCTGGGTAAAAGCTCAAGTCCTCCCCACACCCACAGCCCCTGCAGGACCTGCCCCGTCCCCTCTCTGCCCTCCTCTCCTCCCTCTCCCCCCTCGTCACTCTGCTCCAGCCACACGGGCCACCTTGCTGTGCCTCCAACACGCCAGGCACGGTCCTGCCCCAGGGCCTTTGCACGGGCTGTGACCTCTGCTCTTCCCTCTGATACATACATGGCTCATTCTCTTCCCTCATTCAGGATGTTCCTCACCCATTTCCTTCTCAGAGGGAAACACAGGATCTTTGAGCACCGCGCATGTAGCATAGACAACCACACACATGCTAGTATAAGTGAGACCCTGGTCCTCAATAGCGGCTGTATTTGAAGGGACACCCCCATCTGGCCAGGTGCCAGTTCTCTTGACTCCCCAGCTCCATAGGACATTCATGTGCAGCCAGGAACGTCACTGCCCCCTGTAGCCTTTGCTCAAACACATCATCACCGGTGACAACAGCAGTGTAAACTGGATCCCATGACAGAGTGTACAGACAGAGTGTTCCTTCCTGTCCATGGCCACGAGCCCAAATCTGGTCTGTCCTAGTGCATGACAAAGGCACCGCTGTGGCCTCTGGCCCCACCCTTCCGCCGGGAGCACCCACCCCCTCTGCACAGGACAGCTCCCTCATCCCTGTGGCTAAAGCTTCTGCCGTTGGTAACTGGGAGGTCCACGCACCACCTGGCATTCACGGGACAGATGTTCACTGACAACCTGCTACTCGCCAGGCGCTGGGGAAATGGCAGAGCGCCAAGTGGGCAGAGACAGACAGGAAACAGAAGCCCTAGATAATTCCACACGGCGCTGAGTTCCACCGAGGTGACAAAACAGGGCGAAGGGACAGGGCATGGCTCTGGGGATGACTGGACAGAGGGGTCAGGCAGAACCTCTCTGCAGAGGCTTCGAGAACAAGGAGCCCAGCCACGGGGGAGAACTGGGTCGAGGCATTCTGGGCACAGGGTGCGACATGTGCAAAGGGCCTGGGGCAGGAATAAATGTGCAGGGAGAGACTATGTGGCTGGCGAGCAGGCCGGGAAGGAGGGACAGTGAGAGAAGCCGACCCCCTCGCGCCCTGTGCGCTGCAGCGAGAAGTGCGGGTTTCATCCTGCAGTGCGGTGAGGAGTGATGCCCCTCGATCTATTTCATATTTTTAAAAAGTCTCTGGCTGCCCAGAGGCGGAAGCCCCGCGCACGGCCGGTGGGTATGCCAGGCGGAAGACAGTCTGGCGCTTCCTCCAAAAGTCAAACAGAGTTTACCATAAAACCCAGCAATGCCACTCCTGCGTTTCACCCAGGGGACTTGAAAGCAACGACGCAAACGGATACTGGCACACACATGTTCACGGCAGCGTGACTTAAACGGCCGCACGGTGGAAGCAACTCAAGTGTCCATCGACAGATGTGAGGATAGACACACGCGGTCCGTCCACACGCGGAACATCACTCGGCCCTGAAAAGGGATGAGGCTCTGACACAGGCCACAGCCTGGAGGGACCTTGAGGACATCGTGCTCAGTGAGAGACGCCAGACACAGAAGGACACATAGTGTGAGACTCCATTTATACGAAATGTCCAGAACAGGCAGATCCACAGAGACAGGAAGTAGGACGGTGGGTGCCGGGGGCTGGGGAGGGGGTGAGGAGTGAGTGTTTCACGGAGACAGAGCTTCAGTCTGGGAAGATGAGAAAGTTCTGGAGACGGAGGGTGGTCACGGCTGCACAGCACTGTGCGTGTGCTTAATGCCCCTGAGCTGTGCACTTAGAAATGGCTAAGATGGTGAATTTTATATTATATGTGTCTTACTACAATTAACAAATCTTTTTAATTCTCTGGTTTCCAGGTGACTTCTGGACTCTCAGAGGTTGGCAGCCCTGTGAGGAGGTGGGGCCACCAGGCTGAGTACAACACCCCGGTCCAGGATGGTGGCCTGGAACAGGACACAGTGGTCCCGTTTAGTTTATCTCTAGGGCGTAGAAAGGTCAGGACCTGCGGAAGCTGTGATCACACTTCTGCAAACCTGGCGGGCGTCGGGGAGCCTGGAATTCCCACTCGGGCCCCAGCCGTGCCTGTGGGGACCTCTCGGGCCCTCGGCTTCCAGCGTCGGCTGCCACGGTGAACTCGCCCCATTGATTTTCCAACCTTTGCCGGCTTCCAAATGTAGCTGGCTCTGCCGCCTGCCACGTCCGCCTCCCAGCCCAGCCAGCAAGAGAGAACCAAAGCCAGGCCCTGGAATTCCCGGCTACTGGCTGTCGCCAGCCATTTTTAAACATCAGCCGGCTAAGGTTCAACTCCCTTGGTCCTGGAAGGCGATGCCGTGCACGTGACGCAGGCCACGGCCATCTTCCCTGCCCCATCCCTCTCGGGAAAACTCCAACCATCCTTGCCAGCCCGGCTCTGACATCTCTGCAACACCAGCCCTGGCCTTGTGTCCAAACCTGTGTCCCAATCCTCATCACCTTACACCAAATCTCGGTTTATAAATACATAAAAGTGCAAAGTCTTCCCCATGGCCCACCAGGCCGTGCACGACCTGCCCTGTCCCCTCCCGCCCTCCCCTCTTCCCTCTCTCCCCCTCCTCACTCTTCTCCAGCCACAGGGGCCTCCTCGCTGCTGCGCTGCCAACACCCCAGGTGCGTCCTGCCCCAGGGCCTTTGCACGTGCCGTTCCCTCTTCCTGGAACACCCTCCCCACACATGCCTGCCTGGCTCACTCCCTGGCTTTATTCAAGCCTCTGTTCAAATGGGTTTTATCTGCCCAGAGCCCCTGGCGCACAATCTGTGCCTAAAGTGTGGGAAGTTTGGGATTTCGCCTCCCCAAGTCCGTCCTAAGAAGCATGACCACAGAGTTCCTTGTACGTCCAGCTGTGTCACAACCTGCCGTGCCGTCCCCGAGCCCCTGTCCCCATCCCGTACTCGTGTCTGTGCGAACTGAAGCATAAGGATGAACCGTGACTCTTGCATTCGACACGGCTTGAGCACCTGCTGGGTCCCAGGCCCTATCCTAGGCACTGGGGACAGGGCAGTGAACAAAACAGATGCAAACCTCAGCTGCATGAAGTTCACATCACGGGTTCCCTCCGCGCCATCCTGAGGAGGACCAGCAGTCGGGGCACACCGTGAAGGCTGCAGGCTAGACTGAGGGTGCACTTCCCTGGTAGTGTGGCAGGAGGACTGGAAGCAAAATTACCCTGGGCTTCCAGGAATCGAGGCACACACCCCGGCCCTGTCTAGGGAACACCTCCTTCCTCCCTAGAGTCTTGTGTCCCCAAAGCCCCCAAAGGAGGGAACCAGCTATCAGCATCGTCAGTGCTGTGTGACCTCAGCAAAGGCGCTTTCCCTCTCTGAGCCTCCCTGTCCTAGTCGTGCGGAGGATCTAAAACCCCCGTCCAGCCCTTCTCCAGTGGGTATCTGGCCAAATCAAAGGAGAAAAACCAAGACCACAGATACATGTTCGTTGGGGGCACTCATCGAGGCCCTGGGGACAGAACCGGGAAGTCCGGCCCGGACGTGTGGGGCCCGGGAGGCGGTGCCGTGGACGGGGTGGCCTCCGGGCCGCCGGCCTCTGCCCCCGGCCTCCCGCCGTGTCCTTCCTGCGAGGCTGAGTCTGCACCAGAGTTTCCAGCTCCCTCTCCGCCGCCGCCGGCGCCTGGGCCGGAGCCAACCTGCTGGGGAATCACTTTCAAAGAAAAGTTTCTTTTTTCTTCCCACCCAGCCAGGCTCGCCCCCGCCTGCTCCGCGGCCTGGCTGCGGGCCCTGGCAGGCGCTCGTGGACACCTCGGGCCCGAGGGTCAGGCCAGTGGCCACCACTGTCCCCCTGGCCGTCCCCAGCGCCTCGCCGGGCCTGGGCTGCTGCGACGGAGGCCTCGGCCCGGGCTCGCCGCCCCCCTTGGCCGACGTCGGGGACCCGGGGACCCCAAGGGGAGCTTCGGGGTGACTAGTTCAGGGTGTCCGGCCGGGGACACGCCCCTGTAGGCCGCAGGGCCCACTTGGAGGCCTACAGACCTGGCCCGTCCCCACCCGGGGACGCCTTCGGAGGCCACGCCACCCCATGACATCATCGCTCCGGCGGCCATTTTCTCGCCTCTCTCGGCCGCTGTTCCAGATGCTTCTCTGGGCCTTGGCGGCCATTTTGTGCGTCCAAGAGGAGCGGCTGGGCTGGCAGCGGGGGCCGCAGGCGCCAGGTCCCCCGTCTGGGGCAGGGGTGGCTGGGGGCCACAGGCTGGCGGTGCCAGGCGACCCTCTGGGCAGGGGGGACCCCGCCTGGCCCCGTCCCGCCTGCCCCTGCTCGGGCCGCCCCACGGCCTCCAAGGGGTTAAACCCACATGTGCCAACAGGAGGGCGCGGCCAGCTCGGGGCACCCACTGTCACCGCCACTCGGCACCCACCGAGCCCAGGCGGCTCCAAGGATGTGAGGAACAAGGTTAAAAATACCCACACGCGCAAGCTGCCCCCCCCACGGGTCCCCTCCAATGTCAAATGTGTCAACGCCACCCGGGCTGGGGGGGCGGACTTAAAATAACTCGCTGTTTACATTGGGAGCAAATTCTTGGCTTCTCCGGCAGCCGAGCCAAGGCCTCCCCTCCGCCGCCTCCCGGGCGCTCCCAGGCTGCAGGGCGGCAGCCACATGTGCCCGTGGCCCCAGCGCACGCGCGTGCCCACATGCCGGGACGGGCGCGCCCGGAAGCCATTTGTGGCCACATGGTGGGCAGAGCCAGGCGGAAGCGCCCGAGGACACCCTCTGCCAGCGCTGGGCACGGGGTGGGGGTGGCCGGGCAAGGCGGGCCAGCCCCCGGCTTCCCTTTCCGTCCGATGTTTCTCGGGCCTTGTCACCACCTCGGCAGCCCCGGGGGAGCTGGGAGGACAGGACGCTGGCCTGGCGGCCCGGCCAGGGGAGGCAGGGGGAAGACGGGGGAGTCCAGGTGTGGGGGGGCGGAACTCATCGCCGTGCAGGGGGCTGCAGAGGCAGGACAGGGTCCTGCCCCTGTTGTGCTGTGTGGCTCCAGGCAAGCCCTGCCCCTCTCTGGGCCTGGGGGCGGGGCGGGAAAAGGCCCCATACTTTGGAGTGGGGTCTGGTCTCCATCCTGGTCTTGCCTGGGGAGGGGAGGAAAGGGGTACAGACACTTCTCAGCCCCTCTCTGTGCCTCAGTTTCCCCTGCTGCAGAAAGTAGATGCTGAGTTCTGAGTGTCGAGTGTTCCATTTTACAGAGGGGGAAACTGAGGTTCAGGGAGGGGAAGGGGCTCGCCCCAGGTCTCACAGTCAGTCAACGGACGAGGGGATGTGAGCCCAGCTCCGCAGAGGTTTAACCTGCTGCCTCGGACGTGGGGAGGGGTTGGAAGCCGGAGGGAGGGGTGAGGGGAAACTTGTCGCCTTCCCAGGCCTTCCCGTGGCGTCTCCCCCAGAGCCGTGCACACAGTCAGTGCTCAATAAATGCTTGTACACCGCTGGCACTTGATAGATGCTTGTAGACAAGTAAGTGTGTTTATTCCTGCAGAGGCTGACACACAGTAGGCACCCAATACATGCTTGTTGCATGAATAATCGGGGTTATCCCCCCCGATGGAGCCCAGCTTACAGCAAGTGCAAAATAAATGCTTGTCAGACAAAGGAATCTGAGGAATAGTTGGAAAATTACGGGGTATTCAGAGTGGAGTACCAGGACCAGAGACCCTGCACGACCTGCCCCATCCCCTCCCTGCCCTCCCCTCCTCACTCTCTCCCCTCCTCACTCTGCTCCAGCCACACGGTCTCCTCGGTCTCCTCGCTGTGCCTCCCACATGCCAGGCACGGTCCTGCCCCAGGGCCTTTGCACAAGCTGTGTCTCTAACTGGACAGCTAACTGCTCTCTCTCTCTCTCCCTCCCCGGATCTCCCCAGACCTCAGCTCAACTGTCGCCTTCTCAGGTCTTCCCCAAACCCCTTCCCCTCCAGCAGCCTCTGGCCGCTCTCAGTCGATCCCAGCCCTCTGTTTCATTTCCCCCAGAGGAAGTTAGTGATTGCGCCGTGTTTGCTTATCTGCCCCAGGGGAAGGGCACCTCTGGGAGGGCAGAGATTTGGTCTGTGTCCATCACGGTCGTGCCTCCAGCGTCTAGAATAGGGCCTGGTACCCAGCAGGTGCTCAATGCATCTTTGTAGAAAGAAAGAGATGAGAGAGGGAGGGAGAGAGACAATGCGCCGGAGAGGGGAGGAGGAGGGAAGGAGGGAAGAAGAAACGAAGGAGGGAAGGAAATAAATGCAATTGGGTGAGCGATCCCCATTGGAAGGGCCGGAACAGGTGAGCAGAGGGAGGCTGGATGGTTCTGGAAGGTTCACAAGGGTGATACAAGGGATCTCTGACATGTGCAGGGAATGGCGTGGGACACCACCCAAGAATCGCCCACCTGAGGCTACTTAGTCCTCTATGGATCAGTAAAAGCCCTGTGTCCTTTGCGAAGCTTCCCCAACTGTTCTTAGGTCCAAGGAGGAACCTATGGCAGGAGGAGCTCCAGGAGGTAACAGGAACCTGTGCTGGGGAGAGGGGCCCAGGAGGGCTTCTTGGAGGAGGAGATATTTAGAGCTGGGGCCTTGATGTATGAGTAGGAGTTCGCCAGGCACAGGAGGGCCTTGTGTGAAGTGAGCACAGCGTGTGAAAGCAACCGTCACCATCCCATCTTGCACTTACTGGATTTTTATTATGCACCGGGGGCTTATTCAATCCCAGGAGCTAAATACAGGTTTACAGAGGGCAGACGAGGCCCAGAGAGGTTAGGTAATTGGTCTGAGGGCACACAGCCAGGAGTTGGGTCCATGCAGAGGCTCGGCTACACGGCCCTGCTACCTCCATCAATGTGCCTGAGCCCAGGACCTCAACGTCGGGGGCAGCAAGGACTGAAGGTAGCACGACTTTCCACCCCAGCCCTGTCCCGTGGGAGTCACAGCCATGTGGGGTGACCACTCACAGCCTTCTTTGCCCCGGTTGGCTGCGTGACTCCAGGCCAGCTCCCTGGTTCTCCTCATGCCTCAGTTTCCCCAGCTGTCCGATGGGTCTGGGACACCCGTCCATGCTGGAATTTGCATCTGCGATCTCCACTTTGCAGAAATAAAACTGAGGCTCAGCTCAGAGGGGGGTCAGTGGCCCGTGGCCTCTCTCAGCAAGTGCCCTGGGTTTACACCTCTCACGCCGGGCGCCCCCCTTCCAGCGCCTCCTGCCTCATTGGTGTTCATCACTGAATTAGCACCTACTGTGTGCTGGGTGCTCACCAGACCCGCTAAACGGTTGCAGATTATCACCCCCATTTGACAGAGGAGGAAACTGAGGCAGAGGGTGGGGCAGGTGCTGGCCGAAACTGAAACAGCAAGTCGGCTTAGACGCGGAAAGGAAGCCCGTGTGTAGGCGGTGGCCCCAGGTGCGGCCGGGTACCTCCTGGCAGGAGTCCGGCGCCCTGTGGCCTTCCCAGGCAGCGAGGCCCAGATCCCAGCTCGCCCACTAACAGCGTTCTCATCCCAGGGGTGTTCCCGGGTGTGGCCGGGGCAGCCTGCCCTCCTCTCACTGCTCCTCCCCTGCATGTGCCCAGGCAAGTGCCGCGGGCCGGCGGGAGGCATGGGGCAGGGAGGCAGGTGCCAGCCTCAGACAGGGCGCCTACAACCCAGGTGACCAGACACTGAATTCTCACACCGCTGGAACCAACCTGGTATTGTCCCTCCTCTGCCTCTGCCCGGCTGGCCCCAGTATTGCTGGCACCGGCTCCCACCCTGGCCCCCAACAGTCTGCCCTCCCCGCAGCAGCCAGAGGGCGCCTGTGAGCAGGGCTTGTCCCTCCTCTGCCCACAGTGCTCCATGGCTCCCACCTTCCTCAGGGTCAAAGCCCAAGTCCTCCCTGCAGCCCACCAGGCCCTGCACGACCTGCCCTGTTCCCTCCCTGCCCTCCCCTCCTCCCTCTCTTCCCCTCCTCACTCTGCTGCAGCTACACAGGCCTCCTCGCTGCGCCTCTTACACGCCAGGCACAGTCCTGCCCCAGGGCCTTTGCACGGGCTGTGCCTCTGCCTGGACCGTCTTCCCCCAGTTCTTCACATAACTGGCTCCTCTTCACCCCACCCCACTGGACCAGGAGCTCCATGAGGGCCGAGTTTTTGTCTGTCTTGTTCACTGCGATGTCCCCAGAGCCTGGCACACAGTAGGTGCTTACTAGCTACCAGGCAATTCTACTGGCCGAGTGCCGACGTTGCACGTGCTCAGTGCTGCCCTAACTCTCTATGCGTCTCCACTGGATTCTCCCTCGGCAATCCCCCAAGGCCGGCACTATTTTACAGATGGGGAAACTGAGGCCCAGAGCAGGGCCGCCACTTGCCTGAGGTCACACAGTGACCAGGCAGTTGGGGGCGAGACCCCACGATCCCTCACCGCTCTCCCTCCCGGACATCCCCCATTGCCCAGATGGGGAAACTGAGGCTCAGAGAGAGAAGGGACCCACCAAGTGTGACAGGCAGGGCCGGTGGCGTCACAGCCCAGACCTCTGGCTGTGCCCTGCTGGGCAGAGCCCCTGAGGCTGGGAAAGAACACAGTGCAACAAACAACATCAACAACAGTAATCATAGTGACCGCAGCAACAGCATGGATGGGCGTCAAGTCACCAGGGTTTATGAGGCTCGCCTATGAGTTCGCGCCGGGACCTGCGAGGGGGAGCCGAGGGGGACACCGGCCCCTTTAAGAGCCTCCCCCTCCCCAGCTGGGCGCTGGCCCGGCCTCCCTTATGTAAGCGGTGCAGCCCTTGCGTAAACTGGTTACATAAGGAAGCGAGGAACAGGCTTGTCCGTCCGGCAGCAACCTGTCCCGGGCTGTCCGCAGGGCCGGCCTGGGGCGTGGGAGCGTCAAGACCTCAGAGCGGCCACCAGGCACAGCCGGGGTTCGGGTTCGAGGCCCTCCGGATCAATGCCTGCCTGGGGGACACCCCAAATTCCCAGAGACAGTGCCCCCTTCCCCACCAGGCAGGAGAAGGTGAAAGGTTTCTAGCCTGAATGGACAGGGCTGTTCCCATTGCTCGGAAGGTGAAACCAAGGCCCAGAGAGGGCAAGTGAGCGGCCTGAAGCTGCACAGCCCTGAGCAGAAGGAGGAAGGGATGACACCGGGGCGACATCTGGGCGGTGGGGCATCAGCCTGCGCCTTAATCTCCCAGCTCCCCCATCTGTTAAACGGGGCTTTCTCAGCAGGGCTTGGTATGCAGCTGGTGCTCAATAAATGCAACAGCAGAGGCAGCATAGATAGTGTTTAAGGCCCTGCTCTGCCCCCGGCCCTGCCCTAATACCCTCTGAATTCTATAAACGAACTCAGTTTTCACAGAGCTCTCTGTAACGCAGGGAGAGCCATTCCTCATTCTGCATGCAAAGAAACTGAGGCAAAGATAATTTCTAGTCCATGCAGTGGGTGATGGCCACAGGGAAACAGCAGGTGCTCTATCATTGCACAGTGGGTACAACGAGAGCACGGACTGTGTACCAAATCCTGGCCCAGGGAAGGGTAATAGTCTGTCTGCCCAGGGGGGGCGGCGGGGTGGGCACAGCTTCCCCTAATCTAGACGGGAAACTGAGGCAGAGGGAGAAGAAGGGATTTATCCAAGGTCGAACGCAAGCGCTATCATGGCTCCTTCTCCTGGCAGCCTCCCCCTGGTGTGGGGTCCAGCCCTCTGACCACGTGGGGTTGGGGTATCTGAGTATAAGGTTGCCCTCTGCCCCCTCAAGGTACATCTTTGGGATGGGGTGGGGTTTGGGGGTGGAGGCAGCCCCCTGTCCTCCCCTTCTCTCTGGGTGCTGGCTCTTTAAGGCAGCACTGCTGCCTGGGCATGTCCCAGGGTGACCCCAAAGGGCGGGTGTGGCCGGGAACAAGAGGCCCATTCAGCTGCCTGCTGCCACCTCCGGGCAGCCCACGGGGTGGGCTGGGGGGCAGGGAGGAGACTGGCAAGGCTGGGAAAGCCTGGGAGTGTGGTGGGAGGGGAGACAGAGAGCCCCAGAGACAGAGACAGACAGAGAGACACCTGGCCTGGGCTGCATCTCTCACCTGCCTGGCTGCCCGGGTGAAGGCTGGAGGCCTGCCCACCCCCCAGCCAGCGTGAAGCCCCAAAGATGCTCCTTGATCCAGCTGAACCTGCTGCCCACTCGCCAGCACTAAAGCCCTGTAGCCCCAAAGGCAGGATCCTGGGACATTCTGGAGAGGTCCCTGACATACCCCAAATAGCCCCTTCCCCAGGGGGGGCTGGCCCTGGGGTCTCCCACACCCAGGTGCGAGTCCTGACTCGGCCCTTTATCTGTGTGACTTTACGCCAGTGACTTCCCTCTCTGGGCCTCAGATTCCCCATCTGTTAAATGCAGGCGGCGATGGTAGCTGCTAACATCTACTGAGGGCTTAGACGAGCCAGGCGCTTGGGAAGCCCTCAAGACCAGCGGTTCCCCCATAAATGCACCCCAACACCCCAAACACACACGCCTCCCACTAGATATACAACCCACAGTCACAGTCACCGCCCTCGACTGAAGCACTGATGGCTGCGGGCCAGGAGTGGCCCCGCTGTCCTCGTGAGCCCGAGATCACACGCCTGGGAAGGGGCAGACCTGCCGGGACCAGACGTGGGTTGGGGTGCGCCCATGGCCCCATAACAGCCTCCTGGAAAAACACGCTTGCTTATGCCCAGGACTCCCATGTCCCCGCATCCAGTAAAAACAGATGTTACCCAGGAGTTAAACAAAGTCTCCTTCTTGTTTATGGGCCCACCTGGTCCCAGGTTCTCACAGCCGCGTGACCCCACGCGCTGCTCCCCTTGGGCCTGAAGACCTCACACCACCCCAGAGCCCCCATCCAGCCCCAAGCAGCATGGGAAACCTCCAAGACACCCAAATCTTTCTCCTCCCTCCTCCCATCCCCCTACATCTTTTCTGGAATATTCTGCTCAGTCAGGTGGTGCCTGAGGCTTACTCAACTCTGGTCCGAGCTTTGCCAGAGAATTCTAGACCCTGCCCATGTATATTCTAGAACCCGGCTCGAGAAACTCTAGAACCTGCAGTTGGGCATGCAAGAACTTGATGTCAAAAATTCTAGAACCTGGGCTGGGCACGGTGGCTCACGCCTGTAACCCCAGTACTCTGGGAGGCCGAGGCGGGAGGATCGCTTGAGCTCAGGAGTTTGACACCAGCCTGAGCAAGAGTGAGACCTCTTCTCTACAAAAAAAAAGGAAAATTAGCCGGGTGTGGTGGTGACGCCTGTAGTCCCAGCTACTTGGGAGGCTGAGGCAGGAGGATCGCTTGAGCCCAGGAGTTGGTGGCTGCAGTGAGCTGTGATGACACCACTGCACTCCAGCCTAGGCAACAGAGTGAGACTCTGTCTCAAAAAAAGAAAAAATTCTAGAACCTGTTATCAATGGCCAAAAACATACTTAAAGATTTCTTGGATATTGATGAAACCAAACACTGATTGGATAATTAAGAACAAGTCCTAGAATCTCATATTCTCAAGATGCCCTACTTGGAAGATTTGAGATCTGTCCCCAGATGCTGCAAAAGCTCACCGTGAAGAATGCTAGAAACCGCCCCAAGATGTTCTAGAACCCAACTCAGGGGGTTCTGGAGTGTGGCCTTCTGTAAGCAAAAACCCAACGGGACAAAAACACCTGGAACTTACTTTTGGACACTGAGAAACCCAACTCAAGAAATTCTGGCTCCTGCTCCTCCATGGACAAAAATACGCTTGATGAATTCCATGTTACGGAATCAGCTTGGGGGATTCTAGAACTGTTTTTTTGGTGGTCAAAAAAACTAACTTCAAAGAATTCTTGAGCTTCCCTTAGTACAGAGGTTGTCAACCAGGAGTGATTCTGCCCCCAGAGGACACTGGGCGATGTCTGGGGACATCTGTGGTTGTCACAACTGGGGCGTGCTCCTGGGATGGGGTGGGGGGAGGCAGGGACGTGGCTCAGCACCTGCAGTGCCCAGGACGGCCCGCCACAGAGAATGATCTGGTTCCAAATGTCCACAGGGCAGAGGGGGAGAAATTTCATGTTTGTCTATTTTAGAAGCCCAAAGTGAGACCTTCTAGAACACAGTCCTTGGAGTCTCAAGCAACTGGCTCGGGAGTTCTAGAATAATCTGCCCTCATCTTGTCAAGAACCAGACTTGGGAGATTGGAGATCTGTTTCCGAATTTTCTAGAACTCAGATCTGGTTCTAGAGCTGCGCTGTCCATTGCAGCAGCCACTGGCGCTTGACATGTGGCCTCCCCAAACTGAGATGTGAGTAGACAACACAGCTAGATTTCAAAGGCTCAGTGCAAAAAAAATACATATACATAAAACATCTCAATTACTTTCCTACTGCTCAGGTGTTGCAATGACAATATTTTGGATGCCCTGGGTTAAATAAAATAGATTGCTAAAATTAATCTCTCCGGTATGTTGACACATTTACGTGCGGATACCAGAAAAAAAATTTAAATCACAGATGTAGTTTCAATTCTGTTTCTACTGGACTGGGCTGCTCCAGAAGCCACCTAGGGCAATTCTAGAACCACCTGATTGATCAAGACACTGACAGGCACCCCCCATGATGATAAGCTGAAATAAAACAAAACAAAACAAAACAAAAAACAAAAAAAATAAACCTTCAATTTTTACAGTTTAAAAAAAAAAAGACGCTGATGGAAGAAATTCTAGAACGCAGGCCTTGGGAATTTTAGGACATGTCCCCTGGAGGGTCTAGAAGCCAGTCCAGCTTTGGGATTCCAGAGCCTGCCTCCCCTGGAAACCCACGTTCTCCGCTCTCCACCCGCAGGTCAGCCACGCTGAGACACCAGGATCTGTCCTACCACCCCTGCAAGTTGCCCTGGAACGGCCGGAAGGAACCTTCCTCCTGGGTGCTCTGGGCAATGCCCCATCCCTCAGACATCCAGTGTCCCCAAGTGTCCCCTCGTTCACCCCTCACCAACTCTTAACCATCTGCGACTTCCTGTCCACGCTCAGCTGGAGGGAGAGGGGCTGGCCTGGCAGCTGGCTGCAGGGGGGGCGCGGAGATGTCCCTAGCTGCCCTCAGCCTGCCCTCGGCGTCCCGGGCACAGGGCCAGGGTGGCAACTGCAGCCCCACCACAGCGGGTGGCAGCCACAGGTGCAAGGAGATGCCCGCCCCTTCTGCTGGCTGCTTGGAGGGCTGCGGCCCGCCCACGTGGACAAGGACACCCTCAGGGGCTGCCACGGGAGCACCCACACGCCGGTATTCACGCGTGCAGACGTGCCGCACGGGGACCCGGGGCAGGGGCGTCTGCAGGGGTGAGGGGACCGACTCACAAAAGCCCCCACCGTTTCCACCAGGCACCACCTGCTAACAGCTTGGGCTTCTTCGCAGATACCGTGGTAGGGACACCACTGACACGCCCTGGGCCCAGTCTGCACGTGAGATAATGAAATCACAGCGCCTGGGCTACCTCGCCCCGGGCTGCACGGCTGGCCGGGGGCAGGGCTGGGACAGAACCCCAGTAATCATGACGATGACTATAAAATTACCACATTGTCACCATGGATACTATTTTTCCTATTCATGATTACATGACTGTATATGACTATTATTAATTATTTAGTATTACATTATTTTGTATAACATTATTTATCATGACTAACAAAAAATAATTTTGAAAAAGTATGGCAAAGTATAGGTAACAGAATTGACCATCTTAACCGTTTCTAAGCGCACAGCTCAGGGGCATGAAGCACACGCACAGTGCTGTGCAGCCGTCACCAGCCTCCGTCTCCAGAACTTTCTCGTCTCCCAAACTGACTCTGTCCCCATGAAATGCTCACTCCCCACCCCCTCCCCAGCCCCGGCACCCACCATCCTACTTCCTGTCTCTGCGGATCTGACGCTTCCAGGGACCTCCTGTGAGTGGAACCACACAGGATTTGTCTTTTTGTGTCTGGCATCTCTCACTGAGCACCATGTCCTCAGGGTCCCTCCACGCTGTGGCCTGTGTCAGAGCCTCGTCCTTTTTTAAGCAACACTTCTTTTTTTTTTTTTTTTTTTTTTTTGAGACAGAGTCTCGCTCTGTCGCCCAGGCTGGAGTGCAGTGGTGTCATCACAGCTCACAGCAGCCTCCAACTCCTGGGCTCAAGCGATCCTCCTGCCTCAGCCTCCTGAGTAGCTGGGACTGCAGGTGACACCACCACGCCCGGCTAATTTTTTTCTGCTTTTAGTAGAGACGGGGTCTCGCTCTTGCTCAGGCTGGTCTCGAACTCCTGAGCTCAAGCGATCCTCCCACCCCGGCCTCCCAGAGTGCTGGGATTACAGGCATGAGCCACCGCGCCCGGCCAACACATCATTTTTGAGTGCTGACTGTATACCAGGCCCTGTCCTCACACTGATCGTGCACTGATTTAACTCTACACGCCCCAGTCCTTGCCACTGTATAAGAAAGGAAACTGAGGCCTGGAGCAGTGAAGCCACTTGCCAAAGGTCAGGCAGTGCCTGAGCAGAGAGATTGGAACCTGAACCCTGTCTGGCCAGAGAGTGTGCCCCAAACTCTTCTAGACACTCTGCCCCACTCCCTGGTCAGCCCTCGTGGGCTCCGCACCTGCTGCGTACATGGAAGCCCCTCCTGTCCCGCCCAGAGGCCTCCTGCCCTCGCTATAAATACACCGTCAGCTGGCATCTGCGCCTCTCGCCGGACAGCCACCTTCCCTGCATAGACAGACGGCTGTCACCTGGCCGCCCAGCCCCGGGGGCAATGCCAGGAGGTGCCAGGAGCCCCTCACCCCTCCGCCACCCAGACACCTGGACAGGGTCACTTGCTCCCGCGTCTGGTCACAGTCACCCCTGGGCCCCAGGTGCCACCCAGGGAGTCCGAGCAGAACTGGGGCCTCTCTGCCTCCCTCCTGGAGCTGGAAAGAGGATCTGGGACAGGAATGAGCATTTATTGAGTGCCTCCTGTATGCTTTTCAGGGACCACTGACCCCAATCCTCAAAGCAAGGGGCACAGCTCTCATTCTCCCCATCCCACAGATGGGCAAATCGAGGCACCAGGAGGGGAGTCCACCTCTCACAGCCTGGAGCACACGTGGACACAAGTTGTGTCCAGCACACAGTGGCCACCGTCACGTGTCCTTTGTGTGCCGAGGTGAAGGTCTCTGAGGGCAGAGGAGGGGGGGGGCGGTCGGCCCTCGCTCCCAGGCTGAGCCCCTTTCTCCCGCCACCAAGCCCCGGGCACGCTCTACGGAGACCTGGGCCCCAGGTCTAGGCACGGCAGGCTTGAGCATGACCCACCCTGTCCACCCCTGCAGTCACGATGCCACTGGGGCTTGCTTTTTAGGATCTGCACGGCCGGGAGGGTGTGGCTTCCATCAGAGAACCTCAAAGGGTATTTTTAGTTTGTTTTGTTTAAGAGGTTTCAATCCATTTCTCATTCCGGCTCTGCCTCTCAGGGGCTGTGTGACCTCGGGCAAGCGGCCGACCGTCTCTGGGCCTCTGCTGCCTTATCTGAAAGTGGGAGGAGACAAGAGCCCCTCCTCTTGGAGTGCTGGGGAGAATTAAAGCAGTTAAGATGCACCACGGGCCTGAGCCCGGCACACAGGCAGCTTCCAAGACGTGGCTGCTGTTACTACTATTGCTGTCGGTATTGTTGCCTCCCTGTTCCATGCAGGAGGGGCTGGGGACCTCCCTCTCCCAGAGTTCCTTCTGCCACCCTCTCTAGGGCACTGCCACCCACCCACCAGGCAGCCCCCGCAGCAGCTGCGAGCGTCCCGGGCCGGCCCCTGCCCACAGCGCCATCCGGGCACTGGACGGCCAGTGGTTGGCACCGCGCGAGGCGGGAACGGGAGGCCGGCCCATGCCGGCAGTGGCGTCAGCAGATGGGCACCATCTGGGTTGGCGGCTCGGGACGGGCTGGCAGCTGCCGGGGCGGGCGGGCCTGGCAGCCCCTCCCCCCAGCCCTGGCATGGCGCCCGCCCGCCTCAGGTTTCTCAGGCTGCCAGAGGGGGCGGGGAGGCGCGGCTGGGGCGGGCAGGCTGGCAGGCGGCTTCCCTCTTCAGGCCCTGGTTCCTCCACGCTTCTTCCCCCCGCATGAAGCCTCCCCCTTGCCCCCCGGCTTCACCTTCACCCCTGCAGCCCCACACCTGCTCCCCAGCCAGCCTCAGGGCCTTTGCACTGGCTGCGCCCCCGCCGGGTACACCCTCGCTGCCCTCTCTCCACCTGCAGGCCTCGTGTCTGAATTCGCCTCCTCAGAGGGGCCCCCCAGCCCCCACCACACCTCCCCCCTGCTCTGTTTTCCCGTCCTGCCCACTGCACACGGCCCCCCACCCCCCACACCGATGCCCCCCCATCGCAGCCCCTGACGCTGTCCCCTAGGCTGCCCCCCAGGCCACACACCACAGCCCAGGCCCCTGTGGTCACGAAGGCACCAGATGGACACTGGGGTGGCCAATTCTGCCCCAGGAGATGGCCTGGGCTCTGACTGCCTGGCAGCGCCAGTGCCGAGGGGACATTCTCAGGTCCCTTCCATCCCTTCTCCCCCCCATCCCCCCAAATAATTTCACGATGGAGGCCTGGGGTTCCCCCGTGGGGTGCAGCCCCGTCGGTCCACCCGACACCCCCGGGAGAGACAGGGAGGCCGAGACCGGGGTGGGGCGAGGGGGAGCCAGGCCTCATCTGAGGACGGGGAACCGTGTGCGCCTGTGTCCGTGTCTCTGTGACTCTGCTCGTGTCTTTCTCTCCCAGTCTTTCTGTCGGCCCTGAGGCCCCACCTTCGGTCACCATTTTCCGTCTCGATTCTGACGTCAGGGGCGGGGCCGGTGCCCCCCAATATCCACCCTGTGCCCTGGGGACTCACACGATTGGAGGAGGGGGCGGCGGCCAGTCTTCCTTGTGGTCGGACTCACAACTGCTGGGGTTAAGCGTGGAGGACAGCCTTGACCCGGGACCCCAGATAAGACCTCAGCCTGTGGGGTCCAAGAACACAGAACCCAGCTGCGAGGTGGCCAAGCCACGCTCACGGAGGGATGCTCACCTTACACACCACGATGTACCCCCATCCCCTTCCGCGACACTGACCGGGTGGGGGCGTGTCAGTGACACAGCAGACGTGGACGCTGCCTGGGTCCCACCTCTGCCCTCTCCTGGCTGTGTGACCTCAGGTCAGATCACTTCCTTGGGCCTCTGTTTCCTCATCTATAAAATGGGTACAACAGTGATTCTGCCTCGTAGGGCTGCTACACGCATGGAAAAGAATTTCTAAGCCCTCAGGAAAATGGCCGGCAAAGAGAACGTGGAGCTAGGAGCTGGGGTTTTGAAGCATGAGCAGGAGTTTTCCATATGGGAAAGGCATTCCAGGCAGAGGGAACAGCATAGGCAAAAAGGACCGGCCAGTAGGAAACCATCATCAGAAGGAGGAAGATTGTGTCAGTGACAACGGGGCCCTAGCCTAGTACCTGGCACTGATGACCCCACGAGGGTTGTTTGTTGAGCATTTACCAAGGGCACCCTACGTTCCCCAAAAGGGGGCAATTTTTGAGCTTCCCATTTTATAGACAAGCAAATGAGGCACAGAGAGGGGCAGCAACTTGCCCCAGGTCACCCAGCCAGCAGGCAGCTCTCACTTCCACCCCTCATGCCCAGGATGGGCAGGTGGCAGGGTTGGGGGTGTGGTCCGCTGGGGCCCGTTGGAGCAGGGACATCCCCAGGGGGATGATGGGGTAGGCCGGGCTGGCAGCTGGACACCAAGGTGTCTGGGGAGGCCACAGGCCCGGCCTGCCTGCTGCGCCGAGGGGGAGGAGGCCGGCTGGGGGAGGGGAGGCGCCCGGAGATTCTGCTGACTGCAGCAGAAAGCACAGCTTCAAAATTTTATCAGCTCAGTGCAGAGGAGGTGGGGGTGGGGCAGGCGCGGAGGATGAGGAGGTGGGAGAAGGAGGCTTGGACCTGCATGGCAATGAGCCTGCGGCCCCCCCGCGCAGCCCCTGCCCGGACACACTGTCACCTCCTGCACCTCTCTGCCTCCACCGTGGCCCCAAATGCCGCTTCACTTCCTGCCCTGGTGGGTTTGTTGCTCAGGGGTGGGGGCGGGGAAGGGGAGGGGCAGATGCTAAGGTCAAGGTCAACGATTCAAGGTCAAGACCGGGTAACTCTCTGCTCCACTCTTCCCCCCTCCCACACACCCTGGAGGCAGACAGGGAGCCCATGACCTTGTCTAAGCCTTGCACCAATTCCAGATGACAGCACGGCTATTATCCCCATTGTACCAAGGGGGAAACTGAGGCACAGAAAGGGGACATGTCTGCACAGCCAGGAAACAGCAGGGTGGCATCTGGAACCTGGACAGTCTGGCCCCAGGGCCCCGCTGTTCCTGCACACACCCCTGTGTAACCACCTGTGCTCACGTGGGGGCTGCTGCGGCCGCAACTGGGGCGGGGGGCCATGGCCAGGCTTGCACCCCGTGTTGCACGCCCCCCGGCGGGTGCTGGCTCATGGCCACACCCATACCAGGCCGGCCCGGGTGGGCACGGCAGGGGTGTGGCACGTGCCCACGAGGTCTCTGGGGGCATTCGATCCCGTCCACACGGAGACAGTCCCAGGGGACACCCTCCCTCCATGTGTCAGGCTGGCGCTCCCTGCCATGATCTCATTGAAGCCCCTGCAGCTCCATCAAGCTAGGCACTCTGATAACCTCCAGGTGGGGGAAACTGAGGCCTGAGCAGGCCACACAGCCAGAAGGCAGCGGCGCAACAGACCCCACCACCCTCTCAACCACACCCTGCTCTTGGCACAAGGACCTGCTGACCTTGAGAGGCCGGACGGCACAACCAGCCGCCCACCTCTACCCCGACTGCCACACCACCTGGGATGCCCACCCTCACGTCCGCTGCTGCCCGGCCATCCTGCAGAGCTGAGCTCAGCTGCACCACCTCCTCTGGGAAGCCACCATGGATTCCCGCCACTCTGCACAAACCCTGCTGGTCTCAACATCGGGTGTTTGACCTCCAGCAATCCCCCAGCTGGAAGGGCCAGACTCAGGAGGCCTCATCTGCTGGCGTGGTCCGAGAGTCAATCAACAAACATTCCCAGAACACACCCCCAGGACTCTCTGAGCTTTCCTCAGAAGACTAAGACGGTCTGTCTCTGTCTTTCCCCCATCTCTGCTCCCAAGAGCGCCACATCGTGCCCCTCGGACAGAGTCCCACTCCCCAAGACCTCAAGGGCCGGCCACCTCCCTCAGACGCGGAGGTGCGACCCTGCCTCCACCTTCAGACCCCCGCAGCCCACCGGCCTCCCCCTGCCCGGCGGGCGCCTCACCTCGCTCGCGCACGAAGTAGGCCAGGTAGAGGTCCAGCTCCTTCACCGCCACGCCGATGTGGTGCGGCTGCACGCACAGCACGGGGTGGCCGCACTGCGCCGCCTTGACCAGGCGCTCGCCGTCGGTGCTCTCGAGCGGGATGCCCTTGAACAGGATCACCATGACCAGGTCCAGCCGCCACACCTTGTCAGCCTGGCGCAGGCAGTCGATGCGCCGCATCTTGCCCTTCTGGTCGGGGTTCGAGAGCACGCAGCCCGGAGCCTTCTTGCCGGTGATGGCCAGCACGAAGTCCTCGCGGCACTCGGGCCGGATGTCTTTGCGCAGCTTGGCCAGCAGCCGCGACGCCCACTTCTGCTTGACCTCGGGCTTCTCGCCCAGCAGCTCGTCCTTCACCGCCCGCTCCTCGTCCTTCGACATCCGCTTCTCGTGCTTCTTGAAGTACTTGCGCTTCCGCGCCTGCAGGTTGAACCAGGTGTAGGCGAAGGCGCGCACGTGAGGCAGCAGGGCCTCGATGAACGGGTGGAACTCATCCTGCAGCGACAGAGAGGTGACGCGTCAGCAGGCGGCCGGGGACCGCGGACCCACTGCCCTGCCCGGAAGACTGAGGCCGGAGCGGGGCAAACCCACCGGACGGGGAGGCGTGGGCCACTGCAGACCCACCCATCCCGCTGGGGGCAAACTGAAGGCCAGAGGTGACCCAGCAGCGGGGCACCTGCAAAAGCCCATTGCCCGGGTGAGGAAACGGGGTCTCGGGCTTGGACGAAGGCGCAGGCCATGGCAGAAGTTCAGGGAGGACCACCTTGAACCCCCGTCTACAGAAGGAGCAAGGCAAGTGTCCCAGGTGGGGACTGACGAAGGACCCATTGTACAGACGGGGAAACTGAGACTGGGGAAGTCATGAACGCATTCTCTGCCTGCTAGAACTGGGGTTGGCAAACTTTTATGCCAAAGAAACAGATGGTGAACACTTTAGGTTTTGCGGGATACACACAAAATTCACATTAGTGCGGAATCAGCCCTACATGAGATGAGAGTGATCAGAGTGGCCGTGGGCCAATAAAACTTTATTTACAAAAGCAGGTGCCGGGCACCCGGCTCCAGGCTGTGGTTTGCAAACCCCTCACGGTGGAGGATGAGCGGCCACCTCCTCCAATGCCTAGAGCAGGGCCGAGCACACAGTGGTGCTCAATCAATGCAGGAGGAACCAGAGAGAGAAACATTGAGGCCCAGGGAGGCTCTGAGACCCGGCCGGAGCTGTGACTTCAACACACGTCCCATCGTGACTCATCCAAGGTGCCTAAGGGCGGCCACAAAACCCGTTTCACAGACAAGGAAACTGTTAGGATTAGTACATTTGCCCACAGTCTCCCAGGAGGCAGGAAAAGGCCGGGGACCCTGCTGCTAGCTGCTGCGTGGTAGGGAAACTGAGGCTTACGGAGGGGTGGAGACCCGGCCAAGGTCCCACGGGGGTCTAAGGGCCTGTGTGAGGATAAGAACCAGGACCCTGACCGCCCCAAAGGCCATCGACCCTTTTCCCAGCACAGCCTGTCCTCCACGAGGCTGGGTTCCCCGGGAGCAAGAGAAACAGCTACTCTGGACTCCAGTCCGTGTTCTGGCCGGACACGCACAGCACCCGCTGCCGGGGCACCCTTCTGCCGTGTGCTCTGTGCCCTTTGGGCCACCCCCGGCCACAGGGTGCTGCAGGGTGGAGGCAGGGACATCAGATGTCACCTATTACTGAGGGTCTGAAAATAGCCTCCCACCTGGTGGGGCCAGGGTGAGGCGGGACGGGGCTCCGCTGGTGCCAGCCCAGCTCCCCAACCCCAGCGTCCCCCGAAGCGTGAGTCATCACAACAGCTGCGGCTGGGACTGGACCTCGGGGCCTTTTTATGCCTGGCCCCCCCACCCCCGAGCAGACCTGCTAAGGCAGACAGAGGATGGGGGCCACCCCAGTGCCTGGCCACCCTCGTCCTCTCCCGTGCCTGGAGGCCACTCGACATCCAAGACCCAGGGACGTGCAGCAATTTGTCCAGTGTCACACAGCTGGTCAGCTGAGCCCAGGCCACCTGGCCAGAGATGTGGGGGGCAGGGTGGTGGTTTGGGGTCGGGGGATCAACAGAGACACAGGTCACTGCCCGAGGAAGGGCCGCCAGGTGGGCAGGAGGCCAGGATGACAGTGTCCAGGTCTCCTCTCCCTGACTCCTCCTTGCCCTGAAGTCCCCTCTCTCTTTGACCCCAAATTCCTTCTCTCAGCCTGGGCCCCTCCTGGGGACAGGTGCCAGGGAGGCGGGCAGGGGTGGGAGCCCATGTTACTGGTGACCCAGGCTGGTTGTGGAGACAGGAAGCAAAACAGCCTGTAATTGGGCCATGGACCTGGTGCCCCCTCCTCCCTCAGGCATCCTGGGAGGTCAGAGCAGGTGAGAGACAGGGACCATCACTCTCTTTGTCCCACAAGACCTGCGACAACCAGACCCTCTTCCCCGGGCACCTCCCAATCCCCTCAAAGGCTGAACGGGCAAAGGAGGCAGCCAAGGCAGGCTAGATACTGAGAATCCTTCCAAACTCCTACACATCCCTCAATGCCCTGTCTCCAGTGTCCCTTCCTTCAAACAGCCTCTCCCCAGGGTTCCCCCAGACCTAGCCTAGACCATACAGGCTGGCGGTGAGGGGGTGTCTCTGAGTCCAGCTCCATCACCCCCCTCTCCGACCCTGAGGCCCACGGTTGAGGCACTCAATGCCAGGGAAGGAGATGGGGGGATATTAGTCTCCATTTTCACTGTCAGTATGACCCAGCCTCAGTTTCTCATTCTGTACAATGGGCAGAAATGGACATTGCAGCCTGACGGAGATGGGTGGGGCTTATTCCTTGCCCTGGTAACCAGAGATGCAAAGCCACAGGGGAACAAGGCTGGGTCCTTTCCAGAAACCCAAGTGTGGCCCACTGGGGCTTCCTGGCCAAAGAGGGCAGCAGCAGCTGAGACAACAGTGCCCTGGGCTGTGCCCCTCTCTCAGCCTCCCTGTGATCCCCCCACCCAGCAAACTAGGACATGAAACTCCAATTACAAGTTTTCCAGATGAAAGTGATTCAACAATCCTTAATCAGAATGGATCTCATCAAACTCCTATGCATGCTTCAAAGCCCTGCTTTCAATGCTCTCTTCTACAGGTTGGGTGACTTGTCCAAGGTCATATGGCTAGCAAGAGGCAGAGCTCATATTCAATCAATACCGTCTGGCACCAGTGTCAGGGCTTCTAACCTAGGTAACTCCTTTCCCCCAGCTCAGAGCATCAGAGCTTGTGAACAACTCTCATCTAACCTTGTGAGGGAGGGACTCCTTCTGTTGTTCAACAAAGACCTACTGAGTGTTTACTGTGTGCCAGCCCCACACACGGTGCTGAGGACTTGGCAGCAGCTTGGGCTCAACCCTCCCCCTGGATCCTGACCTGGGACATGTGTCAATAAGTCAACAAATATGTACCAAAATGTCAGGTTGAGCAAAGCACTCTGAAGAAATGTAAAGGAGTTTGAGGGGTCAGGGAATCCCTGAGGGAGGGGTGTTCTTTAGCTGGAGGTGGTCCAGGAAGGTCTCTTGCAGGAGGGGACACTTGAATGAAGACCCGAAAGATGACAATTCCAGGTAGGAGCTTTCCAAGTGCAGAAAACAGCCTGTGCAAAGACCCTGGGGCAGGATCACGCCTGGCGTGTTGGTGGCACAGCGAGGAGCAGAGTGAGGAGGGCGGGGAGGGAACGGGGTAGGTCATGCAGGCAGGAACTGGGTAAATTGAGTCCAGAGAGTGGACACTCCCTGCCTAAGTGACCAGTGAGCCCTGGGTCTCCTGACTTCCCTCTCTGTGCCCTGGTGTCCCTGGAGGATGAGGAGGGCTGAGCCAGAGGGCTTCGGATGTGGAGGACAGAGACAGGGAGGGAATGTGGTAGCGCCGTTTAGAGGCAGAGGGTCGAGCCACCAACTCTACAAAATGGGAACTGTCACTGTGCCCGCTGTCCGGAGGAAGAAACTGAGGCACCAAGCGCTGAAGTCACACAGTCAGGAAGGAGCCCCCGAGCCCCAGCCCCACCCCTGAGCCCTTGAGCCCAGGGTCTGGGTGTGGAGCTCGCAGCAGCACCCACGCCACACTCTGGGAGCTCAGAATCCCACGTGGTTCCCTGCTCCTTGTTGGTCACACACTCGCCACATCCTCAGGGAGGCCGGCTCCCACCAAAGTGGCAGCCGGGCCCTGCCCTGTCTCCCCGTTTCCTGCCTGACCCCTGCCTGGACTACCCAGCGTGGATTCTACCACCCTCCGCCTAAGCTACCACCACTCACACTCCCCCACCCGGTACAACGGATGCTGGTGTCCACCCAGGTCTGCTCAGACCCAGGACACCCTGCACAGGGCCCAGCAACAGAGAAAAGACCAACAGAAAAGCCCCAGGAGGGTCTGAGCCAAGGTCGGTCACCAACTGTCCCTGTCCCCTGGCCCAGAGCCTAGTTTATGCTGAACTAAGTGACAGAACAAAGGGAGGGTCAACTGGAAAATGCCTACGGGATGTTTGACACAATTACAGTTTAGCAGCAACCACGACCACTGTGGCATTTATTTGACGCCTACTGTATACCAGGGTGGAGTATCTGAGGGCAGCACGGTCGTGTCCCCCCTCCCGTTTTTACATGGGGGAGAAATGGAGGCTCAGAAGACCAAAGTCCCTTCTCTCAACCAACAGAATTGTTCATTCGTTCACGATGCAGCCGGTATTTATTGAGCACCGACTGTGTGCCAGGCTCCGCACTGAGGGCCTCAGAAGTGTCCTGCCTCCCCGAACGAATCCTCAGGCCGCCCGAGGAGGAGTTGAGGAGGACTGAGTAATCCGTCTCAGGGTGAGGACAGGAGGGCGGGGAGAGTCGCACGACTGGCAGATGGGAGGAAGGCTCTCGGTCTCTGTCTCGGTGACCCCCAGCCCTATTCGGGCACATCGGAGGCGGGGCGAGGGGTGTCCCCATCGGTGCGGGTGTCAGAGAGCTTGCACGCGTGTGTGCTGCGTGTGTCATGGACGTGCGAGGGGGCAGCCCGTGTGTGTGTGTAAACACGGGCACACGTGGTTGGGGGGCTGCACGGGGCAGGAGGCCTGGGCAGGACAGGGCGGCGTTTCCGTCCCTTTGGTGCGAGATGGGCGGGAGGACGGCTCAGACAGGCAGAGGGAGAGGAGAGGGAGCGAGAACGCTGACTCGGCCAGAATCCCAGCTTTCGTGATTTACAGGGCGCCGGCCCTGGTGCTGAGGCACCTCCGCCGCAGAGAGGGGAGGGGAGACACGGGCACAGAGAGAGACACGCCAGAGAGACAGCGAGGGAGAGACACCGGGACAGAGATCGTGCCTCTTAGGGGAACAAATCACAGGCCACCAGCCCACCTGCCCAGGCCTGGCCAACCCGCCCCGATGAGAAGTAGCCCCAAATCCCGGCCCGCCAGCCACGCTGTGCCGCACGGGGCGGGCCCTGGCCCTCTCTGGGTCCCAGCCTCTGTCCCAGCCCTGAGTGGCTGGGCCCCCCTGGCTCTGGCAGAACCTCCTTCACGCTCTCCGGATCCCACCCTGCTGCCTCTGCCTCCCCACCCCCACCTCCCGCCTGGGCCACATGACAATCTACTAAATCAAACCAAAGTGGGGGGCAGGGGGACGGCCCCTCCCTGCCTCAGTTTCCCCGCTGGAGAAATGGCAGTAAAAAGAGTGCCGCTGCCATGCAGAGTGAGGCAAAGGGACGAAGGAAAGAATGAATGAATGAGGGAGGGGCCCAGGCAGCCACGCGAGAGGAGGTGGCCTCTGCCCAGGCCCAGCCTGTGGCCCGGCCCGGGGAATCCTCGGCGCCCGCAGCCAAGAGGGATTTGGCCCCAAACCCGGAATAACTAACTAACGTGGCGGTGGCGGGCGGGAGGGCGGCGGGGAGGGAGGCCCAGGCGGGGCTGGCGGGGAGGTGGCCTTTCCCGCCGCCAGGATTTATGGAAGTAACGGCGGCCCGCGCAGTTCCTCTTAAGAGTAAAAGTGAAAAAGCGTTTGAGTCACCGCCGAGACCGGGACGGGGCTCCCAGAATGCTCCAGGGCAGCGCGGGCAGGGCCCAGGTGGCACAGGGCGGGCTGGCACCGGAGGCGCCCCCCACCCCCCGCCGGCCTCGGCTCCTGGGAGGAGGATCCGGGTCGGATCAGCTAAAAGGCAGCAGCTATTTTAGGTCGGGCTCAGGTTGTAAAATTAGCCGGGGATGGGGGAGAGGGAGGCCCAGAGACAGACAGAGACGGGGAGAGACACACAGAGACAAAGAGAGGTTTCGAAAAGAGAGGGGGAGAGACAGAGAGACGCATGGGACAGATAGACAGAGGATGAGATAGAGAGATAGAAAGAGACAGATGGGAACTTGGAGAGAGACAGAGACAGGGAGAGACAGGCACACACAGAGAGACCGAGAGAGACCAAGATGAGAGACATCGGGGCATGTGGTTCGGGACATTGAGGCAGGTAGCCAGGAGTGGGGGGCCCTGCATGCCGCAGTCCGGGGCCTTCTAAGCGCCCCCCCCCACTGGGGACCCCAGACCAGGCCCGTCATCCTTAGAGGAGCAGCAGGGGTCCCACTCGGGCTGCAGGGGAAGCTAAGAGGGGGGGTCTTGGGCTCCCCTCCAGGGCAGGGGGTATGAGTGGGAGAATTTCAGAAAAGGGGGAAGCCCCCTGCCTTTGGGACACGCCACCCCCAGTCTGGCCTCCCATCTCTGCTGTCTCTCGGCCTGTCTCTGCCCCCTTCTCTCCCTGTCTCTTGCACACAGCAACCCTGGGCGTTTTTGAGCCCTCCCCCTAGGGAAATCGAGGCAGAGGCAGCAAGTTCCCCGGGGCAAAGCCAGGGCTCCCCACTTTCACCACCCCCTCCCCAGGCATCTGAATGGAGGCGTCTCCCAAGCAGCTCCGAGGGGGAATTCCGGGGCACCCTGGCATAGCCGCCCCTCCTGCGTGGCTCTCTTGAGCTGGCCAGCGTGGGAAGGGTGGGGGGCACCTCGGAACCACCCAGGCCACCCCATAAGCCCAGAGACTGCAAAGTCTTCTCAAGGTCGCACAGCAAACCCAAGTTGAACCCTAGTTGTTCTTGGGAAGCTTCAAGGAGATGTCTGCTTTGGGGAATCCCCCCCACAAAAGCTGCTCAGAAAGGGAAACTGAGGCCTAGAGAGAGGCAGGGACTTGCCCGAGGTTACCCAGGGGGATCACAGGGCGGACTGGCTTGAGACCCCCTCAGCACCAGCCCCCACGTTCCCTGTGGGAAGCCAAGAGCTCCCAGTGGCAGCTGGAAGGGGCCAGTGAGAAAGATCCCGCTGTGAATGGGGACCCCAGGATCACACCTGGGAGTCCCCAGCCCTCCGCATTCCTTGGGGCAGAAGCCAGACGTCCACACACTCCACACACAGTGCTCCTTAGGAGCCCCGACTCTCGCTGGAATTGCAACCCTCACGTGCAGCACTTTACAGTTTGGAGGCCACACTGCCCCTCTCTCCAGAACCAGCCTTAGCTCCATGTCACCTTGGGGAAACTGAGGCCAGAATCTCACTAGCCTAAAGACACACTGCAAAATGGGGGTGGGGGCATCAGATGTGGATAGTAGAACCTGCAGTGTTGGGGGGCGCGGAGGGAGTTGGGGGCATGAAGTCAGGCCCGGGGAGCGGCCTGGGGCAGGAACAGCCGCCCCTTCCCCTCACACCCCTGTGGTCATTGCACAAGGCTCAGCCGGGGGCAGGCTGGGAGCGCGGCCAGGGGTGAGAGGCTGCGGGAGGGGGCAGGGGCAGGTGCCGGGCTGGCGAGGGCTGGCGAGGGCTGGTGAGGGCGTCCGCAGCGCCGCAGTGCCCGGGCCAGACCCCGGAACGCCGGGCCTCCCGGCTCCTCCCGGCTCCTCCCGGCCGAGGCTCAAGAATCCAGGATCCATGCGGCGAAAATACTGGGACCGTGTTGGGGAGGTGGCGGGGTGGGGGCGACAGGGGAGACCGAGCCGGAACGCGAGCACCCTTCCCCCGCTCCTGGCGCGTCCAACTTCGCGCGCCCCCTCCCCCTCCACGCACACGTGGGCCAATAACGGGGGGACCGGCGGCGGCGGCCGAGGGCCGGGCACAGCCTTAGCTGGTGGGGGGGACCCGGGGACACAGCAGACGGGTCCTCTTCTCAAGAGAGCTGCGGGGACCCAGAATCCAGCCACGACCCCCTGGATTCCAGTCTGAGGCAGCCCGGTCGCCTCACGCACAGCCCTGCCTTTGGCTCGCCGAGGGCGCCCCCCTTCCCGACCTTCCCGAGCGAGGGGGGTGGGGAGCGCGTCCCGAGTGGGGGGAGGGCAAGTCTGCAGACAGAGTCCCCACGTCCGGGAGGGGTGGAGGTCCCGCAGTCGAGGGCGGGGGTGAGGGTGGGGAGGACAGCGCGGGAGTCCCGGGTGGGGTGTCTGTATGGGGGGCGTCCGGGCTAGGGGGTCCCCGGCCCGACCCATCCCCCACCGGACCCCAGACCTTGGAGGGGGCATCCCGGCCCGGGTGGCGGGAGGGACGCGCGCCTTTTTCGTCCCGCCTCCTCCGGCTTCAAAACTCCGGGGCTGGGGATGCGGGGGGCGCGGGGCCGGGGCGCTGGGGGCGCGGGCGGGGGCCGTACCTGAGTCAGGCAGAGCGGGGACGAATACATCCCGGGCACGGCGGAGGCGCGGGCCGGCCGGAGCGGGCGCACCGAACTTACTGAGTCATTTTTCCAACCCCCCCACCCCGCGGCCACGGCCGGCGCGCTCTCCCGCCGCCTCCTCCCTCGGCCTCCCCGCCCCTCCCTCCGCTCTCCCTCTCCTGCACCCGCCTCTCCCTCTCCCCCTCTCCTCTGTCTCTGTCTCTGTCTCTCTGTCTCTGTCTCTCTCCACCCTCTGACAACCTCCCCTCTCCCTCCCCCAATGTCTCTCCCCTCCCACCCTGAACCTCCCACTTCTCCACATCCAACTTTCAAAGAAACGAGGGAAAAAAGGGCGCGAGCGAGGAAGGAAAGCCTCCCCCCACCCAGGTCTCCCGGCCCCCCCACCCCACGACTGCCAGGATTCCCAGTCGCCCGCTGCCCAGGCCAGGGCACCAGCCCGGACCAACGCGCGCGCCACTGGCGCCCCGACCGCAGCAGGTCCCCCCGCCGGGAGGGGGGCACCGGACGGTCGCTGGACGTTTGGGGGCCAGAGGTGGATTTTTAAGCGCACCCCTTCCCCCGCCCCCCCCCCCCCGGAGCTGGCCGGGAAGTTGGAGAAACGAGCCAAGGGGGGGAGGGAAAGAATGAAGAAGTGACGTGCGCAGAGGCCGGCGCGGGCGCGCGACTTTCCCCTTAAAGATGTACACCCCGGGTGCCTTGGGGGGTGTCCCGCGGCACTCTCTCTCCCCTCTCCCTCCAGAGCCAGACAGGGGCTGCTGTCCCCCTGCGAGAGGGGCTTGGGTCCAACGGCCCCTCCTCTGGCCAGAAGAGCCCGGAGCTAACCCA